>NW_028123956.1:704183-1408366 GCF_965194805.1 Balaenoptera borealis | reverse complement strand
CCTATTCACCGCACAAGAATATATCTGACTAATAATAATCGTCAAACCTATGTATTGATATCTCTCTGTTAGTGTGTCAAGTGGGTGTAAAGCGGCATAAACACAGCAGTGAAAAGCAGCTAAACCCCATTATAAAAATAAATTACTTTGAAACACCCATGAAACAAAGACAGTGAAAGAGAGAGAAATTCTTACACAATGCGTTCAGGGGCTGTGATGCAACCTGGATTGACCATATCTAGACGCACAGCTGGATGAGACATAAGGGTGGACACTCTTGGGGCTGAGCGGTTTGGTGAGGTTGGGTGAGCAAACGCAGACCCTTTAAAGTAATACTGCGTGGTACCCATCGCATGGGTCCCAAATCTCCAGGTTCAAGGGCATCTTCCTACATCAAAAACATGCATGAGAAACCCAGAAGATGGTACACCGTGTGATGGGGAAAGGTTTCTAAAACGCACCTCATTTCTCATCTCCTTGTGCCCGGGTTCGCCATTCCAGCCGCTTTACTAGCAAGCTCCCTACTTGGAGCATCAGCACCTTTAACCTCCTGTTCCGTACAGGTTGCAATTTGTCCTGAGGATAAACGGGAAGACGTGGAACCAACGTGAGACTAGCTCTTGGTGTTGGGACAGGCACAGGTCACTCTATTTTCCCATCAGAAAGAAGAATTAACCACAGGCTCAGCCTGACCCCCGGAACCAGAACAGGGCCTGAAGCCATTCTGCAATTTTGCGGCCAGCTCCCATAAAAACGAGTTGTAAAACGGAGGTTCAGGGCACTGCAATTCACAAACCTGCAGAGTTATAAATGATAACTCTCCTCCACAAATATATTGAGGGAAGGCAAAGAAGAGGATTTGAAATCAAGGCAGAATTGCAGGAAACAGATTTCAGGAGGTAGATTCGAATCGCCTTTAAAGCACATGAAAAGCAGCAAAACGTTAAAAAAGATGCCCTTGGCCAAAAAAGGGCGTATGCGTTTCTTCCTGAATATATTCAGGAAAAAACGCATACGCCCTTTTTGGCCAACCAAGCAACCTGGAAAGGCCAATCAGGGCTACAAAGAAGACTCGCTACCCATCGGTCAAAAGGGCCATGCTGAAAAACGTGTCAAAACCAGAAAGGCAGGACAGGCCATGGAGAAATGGGAGCCTTGCTACTCTGATGGGCGGGAGGTAAATTGGCAACAGCCACTCTGGAGAAGTGTACGGTGAGTCCTGAAACATCTAAAAAACACAGCTTAGAGAGCATAGGGCACTTCCACGCATGGGGGTATAAATTGGGAAAATTAAAAATCAGCAAGACACAAGCACCCCAAAGTTTAGGGCTGCTCTGTTGACAAGGACCTCCACTTCATTCCACCTTAAATATCCCATGACAGAGAAAAATGGATAAAGAAGTTGTGGCCCTTATGTACAATGGAATATCACTCAGCCATGAAATCAATGTCATAAGGCTAGTAGCAGCATGATGAGTGGATTTAGGTATGACGATTCTAAGTGAAATAAGTCACACAGAAAAGGACACTTCTCATAAGGTATCACTGATAGAGGGAATGTAAAAACCGTTACACTTGAACTGAATTACAAAACAGAACAGAGTCACACATGCAGAAAACACACTATGGCTGCTTAACGGGAAAGGTGAGATGGGGTGATACATAAAACAAGGGTTTCAAATTAGCTCAGATACCGTTCCATAAACCCAATATGTAATAGACAAGACCTACTCCTTGCTCAGAGAACTGGACTCAACACGCCCTATTCACCGCACAAGAATATATCTGACTAGTAATAATCTTAAAACCTATGTATTGATATCTCTCTGTTAGTGTGTCAAGTGGGTGTAAAGCAGCATAAACACAGCAGTGAAAAGCAGCTAAACCCCATTGTAAAAATAAATTACTTTGAAAAACCCATGAAACCAAGACAGTGAAAGAGAGAGAAATTCTTACACAATGCGTTCAGGGGCTGTGATGCAACCTGGATTGACCATATCTAGACGCACAGCTGGATGAGACATAAGGGTGGACACTCTTGGGGCTGAGAGGTTTGGTGAGGTTGGCTGAGCAAACGCAGACCCTTTAAAGTAATACTGCGTGGTACCCGTCCCATGGGTCCCAAATCTCCAGGTTCAAGGGCATCTTCCTACATCGAAAACATGCATGAGAAACCCAGAAGATGGTACACCGTGTGATGGGGAAATGTTTCTAAAACGAACCTCATTTCTCATCTCCTTTTGCCCATGTTCGCCATTCCAGCCACTTTACTAGCAATCTCCCTACTTGGAGCATCAGCACCTTTAACCTCCTGTTCCGTACAGGTTGCAATTTGTCCTGAGGATGAACGGGAAAACGGGGAACCAATGAGAGACTAGCTCTTGGTGTGGACACAGGCACAGGTCACTCTATTTTCCCATCAGAAAGAAGAATTAACCACAGGCTCAGCCTGCCCCCCGGAACCAGAACAGGGCCTGAAGCCATTCTGCGATTTTGCGGCCAGCTCCCATAAAAACGAGTTGTAAAATGGAGGTTCAGGGCACTGCAATTCACAAACCTGCAGAGTTATAAATGATAACTCTCGTCCACAAATATATTGAGGGAAGGCAAAGAAGAGGATTTGAAATCAAGGCAGAATTGCAGGAAACAGATTTCAGGAGGTAGATACGAATCGCCTTTAAAGCACATGAAAAGCGGCAAAACGTTGACAATGATGCCCTTGGCCAAAAAGGGCGTATGCGTTTTTTCCTGAATATATTCAGGAAAAAACGCATACGCCCTTTTTGGCCAACCAAGCAACCTGGAAAGGCAAATCAGCGCTACAAAGAAGTCTCGCTTCCCATCGGTCAAAAGGGCCATGCTGAAAAAAGTGTCAAAACCAGAAATGCAGGACAGGCCATGGAGAAATGGGAGCCTTGCTACACTGACGGGCGGGATGTAAATTGCCAAGAGCCACTCTGGGGAAGTGTCCGGTGAGTCCTGAAACATCTGAAAAACACAGCTTAGAGAGCATAGGGCACTTCCACTCATGGGGGTATAAATTGGGAAAATTAAAACTCAGCAAGACACAAGCACCCCAAAATTTAGGGCTGCTCTGTTGACCAGGACCTCCACTTCATTCCACCTTAAATATCTCAGGAAAGAGAAAAATGGATAAAGAAGTTGTGGTCCTTATGTACAATGGAATATCACTCAGCCATGAAATCAATGTCGTAAGGTTAGTAGCAGCATGATGAGTGGATTTAGGTACGACGATTCTAAGTGAAATAAGTCACACAGAAAAGGACACTTCTCATAAGGTATCACTGATAGAGGGAATGTAAAAACCATTACACTTGAACTGAATTACAAAACAGAACAGAGTCACACATGCAGAAAACACACTATGGCTGCTTAACGGGAAAGGTGAGGTGGGGTGATACATAAAACAAGGGTATCAAATTAGCTCAGATACCGTTCCATAAACCCAATATGTAATAGACAAGACCTACTCCTTGCTCAGAGAACTGGACTCAACACGCCCTATTCACCGCACAAGAATATATCTGACTAATAATAATCGTAAAACCTATGTATTGATATCTCTCTGTTAGTGTGTCAAGTGGGTGTAAAGTGGCATAAACACAGCAGTGAAAAGCAGCTAAACCCCATTATAAAAATAAATTACTTTGAAACACCCATGAAACAAAGACAGTGAAAGAGAGAGAAATTCTTACACAATGCGTTCAGGGGCTGTGATGCAACCTGGATTGACCATATCTAGACCCACAGCTGGATGAGACATAAGGGTGGACACTCTTGGGGCTGAGAGGTTTGGTGAGGTTCGGTGAGCAAACGCAGACCCTTTAAAGTAATAATGCGTGGTACCCATCGCATGGGTCCCAAATCTGCAGGTTCAAGGGCATCTTCTTACATCAAAAACATGCATGAGAAACCCAGAAGATGGTACATCGTGTGATGGGGAAATGTTTCTAAAACGCACCTCATTTCTCATCTCCTTGTGCCCGGGTTCGCCATTCCAGCCGCTTTACTAGCAAGCTCCCTACTTGGAGCATCAGCACCTTTAACCTCCTGTTCCGTACAGGTTGCAATTTGTCCTGAGGATAAACGGGAAGACGTGGAACCAACGTGAGACTAGCTCTTGGTGTTGGCACAGGCACAGTTCACTCTATTTTCCCATCAGAAAGAAGAATTAACCACAGGCTCAACCTGCCCCCCAGAACCAGAACAGGGCCTGAAGCCATTCTGCGATTTTGCGGCCAGCTCCCATAAAAACGAGTTGTAAAATGGAGGTTCAGGGCACTGCAAATCACAAACCTGCAGAGTCATAAATGATAACTCTCGTCCACAAATATATTGAGGGAAGGCAAAGAAGAGGATTTGAAATCAAGGCAGAATTGCAGGAAACAGATTTCAGGAGGTAGATACGAATCGCCTTTAAAGCACATGAAAAGCGGCAAAACGTTGACAATGATGCCCTTGGCCAAAAAGGGCGTATGCGTTTTTTCCTGAATATATTCAGGAAAAAACGCATACGCCCTTTTTGGCCAACCAAGCAACCTGGAAAGGCAAATCAGCGCTACAAAGAAGTCTCGCTTCCCATCGGTCAAAAGGGCCATGCTGAAAAAAGTGTCAAAACCAGAAATGCAGGACAGGCCATGGAGAAATGGGAGCCTTGCTACACTGATGGGCGGGATGTAAATTGCCAAGAGCCACTCTGGGGAAGTGTCCGGTGAGTCCTGAAACATCTGAAAAACACAGCTTAGAGAGCATAGGGCACTTCCACTCATGGGGGTATAAATTGGGAAAATTAAAAATCAGCAAGACACAAGCACCCCAAAGTTTAGGGCTGCTCTGTTGACCAGGACCTCCACTTCATTCCACCTTCAATATCCCAGGAAAGAGAAAAATGGATAAAGAAGTTGTGGTCCTTATGTACAATGGAATATCACTCAGCCAGGAAATCAATGTCGTAAGGTTAGTAGCAGCATGATGAGTGGATTTAGGTACGACGATTCTAAGTGAAATAAGTCACACAGAAAAGGACACTTCTCATAAGGTATCACTGATAGAGGGAATGTAAAAACCGTTACACTTGAACTGAATTACAAAACAGAACAGAGTCACACATGCAGAAAACACACTATGGCTGCTTAACGGGAAAGGTGAGGTGGGGTGATACATAAAACAAGGGTATCAAATTAGCTCAGATACCGTTCCATAAACCCAATATGTAATAGACAAGACCTACTCCTTGCTCAGAGAACTGGACTCAACACGCCCTATTCACCACACAAGAATATATCTGACTAATAATAATCGTAAAACCTATGTATTGATATCTCTCTGTTAGTGTGTCAAGTGGGTGTAAAGTGGCATAAACACAGCATTGAAAAGCAGCTAAACCCCATTATAAAAATAAATTACTTTGAAACACCCATGAAACAAAGACAGTGAAAGAGAGAGAAATTCTTACACAATGCTTTCAGGGGCTGTGATGCAACCTGGATTGACCATATCTAGACCCACAGCTGGATGAGACATAAGGGTGGACACTCTTGGGGATGAGAGGCTTGGTGAGGTTGGGTGAGCAAACGCAGACCCTTTAAAGTAATACTGCGTGGTACCCATCGCATGGGTCCCAAATCTCCAGGTTCAAGGGCATCTTCCTACATCAAAAACATGCATGAGAAACCCAGAAGATGGTACATCGTGTGATGGGGAAATGTTTCTAAAACGCACCTCATTTCTCATCTCCTTGTGCCCGGGTTCGCCATTCCAGCCGCTTTACTAGCAAGCTCCCTACTTGGAGCATCAGCACCTTTAACCTCCTGTTCCGTACAGGTTGCAATTTGTCCTGAGGATAAACGGGAAGACGTGGAACTAACGTGAGACTAGCTCTTGGTGTTGGGACAGGCACAGGTCACTCTATTTTCCCATCAGAAAGAAGAATTAACCACAGGCTCAGCCTGCCCCCTGGAACCAGAAGAGGGCCTGAAGCCATTCTGCGATTTTGCGGCCAGCTCCCATAAAAACGAGTTGTAAAATAGAGCTTCAGGGCACTGCAATTCACAAACCTGCAGAGTTATAAATGATAACTCTCGTCCACAAATATATTGAGGGAAGGCAAAGAAGAGGATTTGAAATCAAGGCAGAATTGCAGGAAACAGATTTCAGGAGGTAGATACGAATCGCCTTTAAAGCACATGAAAAGCGGCAAAACGTTGACAATGATGCCCTTGGCCAAAAAGGGCGTATGCGTTTTTTCCTGAATATATTCAGGAAAAAACGCATACGCCCTTTTTGGCCAACCAAGCAACCTGGAAAGGCAAATCAGCGCTACAAAGAAGTCTCGCTTCCCATCGGTCAAAAGGGCCATGCTGAAAAAAGTGTCAAAACCAGAAATGCAGGACAGGCCATGGAGAAATGGGAGCCTTGCTACACTGATGGGCGGGATGTAAATTGCCAACAGCCACTCTGGAGAAGTGTCCGGTGAGTCCTGAAACATCTGAAAAACACAGCTTAGAGAGCATAGGGCACTTCCACTCATGGGGGTATAAATTGGGAAAATTAAAAAGCAGCAAGACACAAGCACCCCAAAGTTTAGGGCTGCTCTGTTGACCAGGACCTCCACTTCATTCCACCTTAAATATCCCAGGAAAGAGAAAAATGGATAAAGAAGTTGTGGTCCTTATGTACAATGGAATATCACTCAGCCAGGAAATCAATGTCGTAAGGTTAGTAGCAGCATGATGAGTGGATTTAGGTACGACGATTCTAAGTGAAATAAGTCACACAGAAAAGGACACTTCTCATAAGGTATCACTGATAGAGGGAATGTAAAAACCGTTACACTTGAACTGAATTACAAAACAGAACAGAGTCACACATGCAGAAAACACACTATGGCTGCTTAACGGGAAAGGTGAGGTGGGGTGATACATAAAACAAGGGTATTAAATTAGCTCAGATACCATTCCATAAACCCAATATGTAATAGACAAGACCTACTCCTTGCTCAGAGAACTGGACTCAACACGCCCTATTCACCGCACAAGAATATATCTGACTAATAATAATCGTCAAACCTATGTATTGATATCTCTCTGTTAGTGTGTCAAGTGGGTGTAAAGCGGCATAAACACAGCAGTGAAAAGCAGCTAAACCCCATTATAAAAATAAATTACTTTGAAACACCCATGAAACAAAGACAGTGAAAGAGAGAGAAATTCTTACACAATGCGTTCAGGGGCTGTGATGCAACCTGGATTGACCATATCTAGACGCACAGCTGGATGAGACATAAGGGTGGACACTCTTGGGGCTGAGCGGTTTGGTGAGGTTGGGTGAGCAAACGCAGACCCTTTAAAGTAATACTGCGTGGTACCCATCGCATGGGTCCCAAATCTCAAGGTTCAAGGGCATCTTCCTACATCAAAAACATGCATGAGAAACCCAGAAGATGGTACACCGTGTGATGGGGAAAGGTTTCTAAAACGCACCTCATTTCTCATCTCCTTGTGCCCGGGTTCGCCATTCCAGCCGCTTTACTAGCAAGCTCCCTACTTGGAGCATCAGCACCTTTAACCTCCTGTTCCGTACAGGTTGCAATTTGTCCTGAGGATAAACGGGAAGACGTGGAACCAACGTGAGACTAGCTCTTGGTGTTGGGACAGGCACAGGTCACTCTATTTTCCCATCAGAAAGAAGAATTAACCACAGGCTCAGCCTGACCCCCGGAACCAGAACAGGGCCTGAAGCCATTCTGCAATTTTGCGGCCAGCTCCCATAAAAACGAGTTGTAAAACGGAGGTTCAGGGCACTGCAATTCACAAACCTGCAGAGTTATAAATGATAACTCTCCTCCACAAATATATTGAGGGAAGGCAAAGAAGAGGATTTGAAATCAAGGCAGAATTGCAGGAAACAGATTTCAGGAGGTAGATTCGAATCGCCTTTAAAGCACATGAAAAGCAGCAAAACGTTAAAAAAGATGCCCTTGGCCAAAAAAGGGCGTATGCGTTTCTTCCTGAATATATTCAGGAAAAAACGCATACGCCCTTTTTGGCCAACCAAGCAACCTGGAAAGGCCAATCAGGGCTACAAAGAAGACTCGCTACCCATCGGTCAAAAGGGCCATGCTGAAAAACGTGTCAAAACCAGAAAGGCAGGACAGGCCATGGAGAAATGGGAGCCTTGCTACTCTGATGGGCGGGAGGTAAATTGGCAACAGCCACTCTGGAGAAGTGTACGGTGAGTCCTGAAACATCTAAAAAACACAGCTTAGAGAGCATAGGGCACTTCCACGCATGGGGGTATAAATTGGGAAAATTAAAAATCAGCAAGACACAAGCACCCCAAAGTTTAGGGCTGCTCTGTTGACAAGGACCTCCACTTCATTCCACCTTAAATATCCCATGACAGAGAAAAATGGATAAAGAAGTTGTGGCCCTTATGTACAATGGAATATCACTCAGCCATGAAATCAATGTCATAAGGCTAGTAGCAGCATGATGAGTGGATTTAGGTATGACGATTCTAAGTGAAATAAGTCACACAGAAAAGGACACTTCTCATAAGGTATCACTGATAGAGGGAATGTAAAAACCGTTACACTTGAACTGAATTACAAAACAGAACAGAGTCACACATGCAGAAAACACACTATGGCTGCTTAACGGGAAAGGTGAGATGGGGTGATACATAAAACAAGGGTTTCAAATTAGCTCAGATACCGTTCCATAAACCCAATATGTAATAGACAAGACCTACTCCTTGCTCAGAGAACTGGACTCAACACGCCCTATTCACCGCACAAGAATATATCTGACTAGTAATAATCTTAAAACCTATGTATTGATATCTCTCTGTTAGTGTGTCAAGTGGGTGTAAAGCAGCATAAACACAGCAGTGAAAAGCAGCTAAACCCCATTGTAAAAATAAATTACTTTGAAAAACCCATGAAACCAAGACAGTGAAAGAGAGAGAAATTCTTACACAATGCGTTCAGGGGCTGTGATGCAACCTGGATTGACCATATCTAGACGCACAGCTGGATGAGACATAAGGGTGGACACTCTTGGGGCTGAGAGGTTTGGTGAGGTTGGCTGAGCAAACGCAGACCCTTTAAAGTAATACTGCGTGGTACCCGTCCCATGGGTCCCAAATCTCCAGGTTCAAGGGCATCTTCCTACATCGAAAACATGCATGAGAAACCCAGAAGATGGTACACCGTGTGATGGGGAAATGTTTCTAAAACGAACCTCATTTCTCATCTCCTTTTGCCCATGTTCGCCATTCCAGCCACTTTACTAGCAATCTCCCTACTTGGAGCATCAGCACCTTTAACCTCCTGTTCCGTACAGGTTGCAATTTGTCCTGAGGATGAACGGGAAAACGGGGAACCAATGAGAGACTAGCTCTTGGTGTGGACACAGGCACAGGTCACTCTATTTTCCCATCAGAAAGAAGAATTAACCACAGGCTCAGCCTGCCCCCCGGAACCAGAACAGGGCCTGAAGCCATTCTGCGATTTTGCGGCCAGCTCCCATAAAAACGAGTTGTAAAATGGAGGTTCAGGGCACTGCAATTCACAAACCTGCAGAGTTATAAATGATAACTCTCGTCCACAAATATATTGAGGGAAGGCAAAGAAGAGGATTTGAAATCAAGGCAGAATTGCAGGAAACAGATTTCAGGAGGTAGATACGAATCGCCTTTAAAGCACATGAAAAGCGGCAAAACGTTGACAATGATGCCCTTGGCCAAAAAGGGCGTATGCGTTTTTTCCTGAATATATTCAGGAAAAAACGCATACGCCCTTTTTGGCCAACCAAGCAACCTGGAAAGGCAAATCAGCGCTACAAAGAAGTCTCGCTTCCCATCGGTCAAAAGGGCCATGCTGAAAAAAGTGTCAAAACCAGAAATGCAGGACAGGCCATGGAGAAATGGGAGCCTTGCTACACTGACGGGCGGGATGTAAATTGCCAAGAGCCACTCTGGGGAAGTGTCCGGTGAGTCCTGAAACATCTGAAAAACACAGCTTAGAGAGCATAGGGCACTTCCACTCATGGGGGTATAAATTGGGAAAATTAAAACTCAGCAAGACACAAGCACCCCAAAATTTAGGGCTGCTCTGTTGACCAGGACCTCCACTTCATTCCACCTTAAATATCTCAGGAAAGAGAAAAATGGATAAAGAAGTTGTGGTCCTTATGTACAATGGAATATCACTCAGCCATGAAATCAATGTCGTAAGGTTAGTAGCAGCATGATGAGTGGATTTAGGTACGACGACTCTAAGTGAAATAAGTCACACAGAAAAGGACACTTCTCATAAGGTATCACTGATAGAGGGAATGTAAAAACCATTACACTTGAACTGAATTACAAAACAGAACAGAGTCACGCATGCAGAAAACACACTATGGCTGCTTAACGGGAAAGGTGAGGTGGGGTGATACATAAAACAAGGGTTTCAAATTAGCTCAGATACCGTTCCATAAACCCAATATGTAATAGACAAGACCTACTCCTTGCTCAGAGAACTGGACTCAACACGCCCTATTCACCGCACAAGAATATATCTGACTAATAATAATCGTAAAACCTATGTATTGATATCTCTCTGTTAGTGTGTCAAGTGGGTGTAAAGTGGCATAAACACAGCAGTGAAAAGCAGCTAAACCCCATTATAAAAATAAATTACTTTGAAACACCCATGAAACAAAGACAGTGAAAGAGAGAGAAATTCTTACACAATGCGTTCAGGGGCTGTGATGCAACCTGGATTGACCATATCTAGACCCACAGCTGGATGAGACATAAGGGTGGACACTCTTGGGGCTGAGAGGTTTGGTGAGGTTCGGTGAGCAAACGCAGACCCTTTAAAGTAATAATGCGTGGTACCCATCGCATGGGTCCCAAATCTGCAGGTTCAAGGGCATCTTCTTACATCAAAAACATGCATGAGAAACCCAGAAGATGGTACATCGTGTGATGGGGAAATGTTTCTAAAACGCACCTCATTTCTCATCTCCTTGTGCCCGGGTTCGCCATTCCAGCCGCTTTACTAGCAAGCTCCCTACTTGGAGCATCAGCACCTTTAACCTCCTGTTCCGTACAGGTTGCAATTTGTCCTGAGGATAAACGGGAAGACGTGGAACCAACGTGAGACTAGCTCTTGGTGTTGGCACAGGCACAGTTCACTCTATTTTCCCATCAGAAAGAAGAATTAACCACAGGCTCAACCTGCCCCCCAGAACCAGAACAGGGCCTGAAGCCATTCTGCGATTTTGCGGCCAGCTCCCATAAAAACGAGTTGTAAAATGGAGGTTCAGGGCACTGCAAATCACAAACCTGCAGAGTCATAAATGATAACTCTCGTCCACAAATATATTGAGGGAAGGCAAAGAAGAGGATTTGAAATCAAGGCAGAATTGCAGGAAACAGATTTCAGGAGGTAGATACGAATCGCCTTTAAAGCACATGAAAAGCGGCAAAACGTTGACAATGATGCCCTTGGCCAAAAAGGGCGTATGCGTTTTTTCCTGAATATATTCAGGAAAAAACGCATACGCCCTTTTTGGCCAACCAAGCAACCTGGAAAGGCAAATCAGCGCTACAAAGAAGTCTCGCTTCCCATCGGTCAAAAGGGCCATGCTGAAAAAAGTGTCAAAACCAGAAATGCAGGACAGGCCATGGAGAAATGGGAGCCTTGCTACACTGATGGGCGGGATGTAAATTGCCAAGAGCCACTCTGGGGAAGTGTCCGGTGAGTCCTGAAACATCTGAAAAACACAGCTTAGAGAGCATAGGGCACTTCCACTCATGGGGGTATAAATTGGGAAAATTAAAAATCAGCAAGACACAAGCACCCCAAAGTTTAGGGCTGCTCTGTTGACCAGGACCTCCACTTCATTCCACCTTCAATATCCCAGGAAAGAGAAAAATGGATAAAGAAGTTGTGGTCCTTATGTACAATGGAATATCACTCAGCCAGGAAATCAATGTCGTAAGGTTAGTAGCAGCATGATGAGTGGATTTAGGTACGACGATTCTAAGTGAAATAAGTCACACAGAAAAGGACACTTCTCATAAGGTATCACTGATAGAGGGAATGTAAAAACCGTTACACTTGAACTGAATTACAAAACAGAACAGAGTCACACATGCAGAAAACACACTATGGCTGCTTAACGGGAAAGGTGAGGTGGGGTGATACATAAAACAAGGGTATCAAATTAGCTCAGATACCGTTCCATAAACCCAATATGTAATAGACAAGACCTACTCCTTGCTCAGAGAACTGGACTCAACACGCCCTATTCACCACACAAGAATATATCTGACTAATAATAATCGTAAAACCTATGTATTGATATCTCTCTGTTAGTGTGTCAAGTGGGTGTAAAGTGGCATAAACACAGCATTGAAAAGCAGCTAAACCCCATTATAAAAATAAATTACTTTGAAACACCCATGAAACAAAGACAGTGAAAGAGAGAGAAATTCTTACACAATGCTTTCAGGGGCTGTGATGCAACCTGGATTGACCATATCTAGACCCACAGCTGGATGAGACATAAGGGTGGACACTCTTGGGGATGAGAGGCTTGGTGAGGTTGGGTGAGCAAACGCAGACCCTTTAAAGTAATACTGCGTGGTACCCATCGCATGGGTCCCAAATCTCCAGGTTCAAGGGCATCTTCCTACATCAAAAACATGCATGAGAAACCCAGAAGATGGTACATCGTGTGATGGGGAAATGTTTCTAAAACGCACCTCATTTCTCATCTCCTTGTGCCCGGGTTCGCCATTCCAGCCGCTTTACTAGCAAGCTCCCTACTTGGAGCATCAGCACCTTTAACCTCCTGTTCCGTACAGGTTGCAATTTGTCCTGAGGATAAACGGGAAGACGTGGAACTAACGTGAGACTAGCTCTTGGTGTTGGGACAGGCACAGGTCACTCTATTTTCCCATCAGAAAGAAGAATTAACCACAGGCTCAGCCTGCCCCCTGGAACCAGAAGAGGGCCTGAAGCCATTCTGCGATTTTGCGGCCAGCTCCCATAAAAACGAGTTGTAAAATAGAGCTTCAGGGCACTGCAATTCACAAACCTGCAGAGTTATAAATGATAACTCTCGTCCACAAATATATTGAGGGAAGGCAAAGAAGAGGATTTGAAATCAAGGCAGAATTGCAGGAAACAGATTTCAGGAGGTAGATACGAATCGCCTTTAAAGCACATGAAAAGCGGCAAAACGTTGACAATGATGCCCTTGGCCAAAAAGGGCGTATGCGTTTTTTCCTGAATATATTCAGGAAAAAACGCATACGCCCTTTTTGGCCAACCAAGCAACCTGGAAAGGCAAATCAGCGCTACAAAGAAGTCTCGCTTCCCATCGGTCAAAAGGGCCATGCTGAAAAAAGTGTCAAAACCAGAAATGCAGGACAGGCCATGGAGAAATGGGAGCCTTGCTACACTGATGGGCGGGATGTAAATTGCCAACAGCCACTCTGGAGAAGTGTCCGGTGAGTCCTGAAACATCTGAAAAACACAGCTTAGAGAGCATAGGGCACTTCCACTCATGGGGGTATAAATTGGGAAAATTAAAAAGCAGCAAGACACAAGCACCCCAAAGTTTAGGGCTGCTCTGTTGACCAGGACCTCCACTTCATTCCACCTTAAATATCCCAGGAAAGAGAAAAATGGATAAAGAAGTTGTGGTCCTTATGTACAATGGAATATCACTCAGCCAGGAAATCAATGTCGTAAGGTTAGTAGCAGCATGATGAGTGGATTTAGGTACGACGATTCTAAGTGAAATAAGTCACACAGAAAAGGACACTTCTCATAAGGTATCACTGATAGAGGGAATGTAAAAACCGTTACACTTGAACTGAATTACAAAACAGAACAGAGTCACACATGCAGAAAACACACTATGGCTGCTTAACGGGAAAGGTGAGGTGGGGTGATACATAAAACAAGGGTATTAAATTAGCTCAGATACCATTCCATAAACCCAATATGTAATAGACAAGACCTACTCCTTGCTCAGAGAACTGGACTCAACACGCCCTATTCACCGCACAAGAATATATCTGACTAATAATAATCGTCAAACCTATGTATTGATATCTCTCTGTTAGTGTGTCAAGTGGGTGTAAAGCGGCATAAACACAGCAGTGAAAAGCAGCTAAACCCCATTATAAAAATAAATTACTTTGAAACACCCATGAAACAAAGACAGTGAAAGAGAGAGAAATTCTTACACAATGCGTTCAGGGGCTGTGATGCAACCTGGATTGACCATATCTAGACGCACAGCTGGATGAGACATAAGGGTGGACACTCTTGGGGCTGAGCGGTTTGGTGAGGTTGGGTGAGCAAACGCAGACCCTTTAAAGTAATACTGCGTGGTACCCATCGCATGGGTCCCAAATCTCCAGGTTCAAGGGCATCTTCCTACATCAAAAACATGCATGAGAAACCCAGAAGATGGTACACCGTGTGATGGGGAAAGGTTTCTAAAACGCACCTCATTTCTCATCTCCTTGTGCCCGGGTTCGCCATTCCAGCCGCTTTACTAGCAAGCTCCCTACTTGGAGCATCAGCACCTTTAACCTCCTGTTCCGTACAGGTTGCAATTTGTCCTGAGGATAAACGGGAAGACGTGGAACCAACGTGAGACTAGCTCTTGGTGTTGGGACAGGCACAGGTCACTCTATTTTCCCATCAGAAAGAAGAATTAACCACAGGCTCAGCCTGCCCCCCGGAACCAGAACAGGGCCTGAAGCCATTCTGCGATTTTGCGGCCAGCTCCCATAAAAACGAGTTGTAAAATGGAGGTTCAGGGCACTGCAATTCACAAACCTGCAGAGTTATAAATGATAACTCTCGTCCACAAATATATTGAGGGAAGGCAAAGTAGAGGATTTGAAATCAAGGCAGAATTGCAGGAAACAGATTTCAGGAGGTAGATACGAATCGCCTTTAAAGCACATGAAAAGCGGCAAAACGTTGACAATGATGCCCTTGGCCAAAAAGGGCGTATGCGTTTTTTCCTGAATATATTCAGGAAAAAACGCATACGCCCTTTTTGGCCAACCAAGCAACCTGGAAAGGCAAATCAGCGCTACAAAGAAGTCTCGCTTCCCATCGGTCAAAAGGGCCATGCTGAAAAAAGTGTCAAAACCAGAAATGCAGGACAGGCCATGGAGAAATGGGAGCCTTGCTACACTGATGGGCGGGATGTAAATTGCCAACAGCCACTCTGGAGAAGTGTCCGGTGAGTCCTGAAACATCTGAAAAACACAGCTTAGAGAGCATAGGGCACTTACACTCATGGGGGTATAAATTGGGAAAATTAAAAATCAGCAAGACACAAGCACCCCAAAGTTTAGGGCTGCTCTGTTGACCAGGACCTCCACTTCATTCCACCTTAAATATCCCAGGAAAGAGAAAAATGGATAAAGAAGTTGTGGTCCTTATGTACAATGGAATATCACTCAGCCAGGAAATCAATGTCGTAAGGTTAGTAGCAGCATGATGAGTGGATTTAGGTACGACGATTCTAAGTGAAATAAGTCACACAGAAAAGGACACTTCTCATAAGGTATCACTGATAGAGGGAATGTAAAAACCGTTACACTTGAACTGAATTACAAAACAGAACAGAGTCACACATGCAGAAAACACACTATGGCTGCTTAACGGGAAAGGTGAGGTGGGGTGATACATAAAACAAGGGTATCAAATTAGCTCAGATACCATTCCATAAACCCAATATGTAATAGACAAGACCTACTCCCTGCACAGAGAACTGGACTCAACACGCCCTATTCACCGCACAAGAATATATCTGACTAATAATAATCGTAAAACCTATGTATTGATATCTCTCTGTTAGTGTGTCAAGTGGGTGTAAAGCGGCATAAACACAGCAGTGAAAAGCAGCTAAACCCCATTATAAAAATAAATTACTTTGAAACACCCATGAAACAAAGACAGTGAAAGAGAGAGAAATTCTTACACAATGCGTTCAGGGGCTGTGATGCAACCTGGATTGACCATATCTAGACGCACAGCTTGATGAGACATAAGGGTGGACACTCTTGGGGCTGAGCGGTTTGGTGAGGTTGGGTGAGCAAACGCAGACCCTTTAAAGTAATACTGCGTGGTACCCATCGCATGGGTCCCAAATCTCCAGGTTCAAGGGCATCTTCCTACATCAAAAACATGCATGAGAAACCCAGAAGATGGTACACCGTGTGATGGGGAAAGGTTTCTAAAACGCACCTCATTTCTCATCTCCTTGTGCCCGGGTTCGCCATTCCAGCCGCTTTACTAGCAAGCTCCCTACTTGGAGCATCAGCACCTTTAACCTCCTGTTCCGTACAGGGTGCAATTTGTCCTGAGGATAAACGGGAAGACGTGGAACCAACGAGAGACTAGCTCTTGGTGTTGGGACAGGCACAGGTCACTCTATTTTCCCATCAGAAAGAAGAATTAACCACAGGCTCAGCCTGACCCCCGGAACCAGAACAGGGCCTGAAGCCATTCTGCAATTTTGCGGCCAGCTCCCATAAAAACGAGTTGTAAAACGGAGGTTCAGGGCACTGCAATTCACAAACCTGCAGAGTTATAAATGATAACTCTCGTCCACAAATATATTGAGGGAAGGCAAAGAAGAGGATTTGAAATCAAGGCAGAATTGCAGGAAACAGATTTCAGGAGGTAGATTCGAATCGCCTTTAAAGCACATGAAAAGCAGCAAAACGTTAAAAAAGATGCCCTTGGCCAAAAAAGGGCGTATGCGTTTCTTCCTGAATATATTCAGGAAAAAACGCATACGCCCTTTTTGGCCAACCAAGCAACCTGGAAAGGCCAATCAGGGCTACAAAGAAGACTCGCTACCCATCGGTCAAAAGGGCCATGCTGAAAAACGTGTCAAAACCAGAAAGGCAGGACAGGCCATGGAGAAATGGGAGCCTTGCTACTCTGATGGGCGGGAGGTAAATTGGCAACAGCCACTCTGGAGAAGTGTACGGTGAGTCCTGAAACATCTAAAAAACACAGCTTAGAGAGCATAGGGCACTTCCACGCATGGGGGTATAAATTGGGAAAATTAAAAATCAGCAAGACACAAGCACCCCAAAGTTTAGGGCTGCTCTGTTGACAAGGACCTCCACTTCATTCCACCTTAAATATCCCATGACAGAGAAAAATGGATAAAGAAGTTGTGGCCCTTATGTACAATGGAATATCACTCAGCCATGAAATCAATGTCATAAGGCTAGTAGCAGCATGATGAGTGGATTTAGGTATGACGATTCTAAGTGAAATAAGTCACACAGAAAAGGACACTTCTCATAAGGTATCACTGATAGAGGGAATGTAAAAACCGTTACACTTGAACTGAATTACAAAACAGAACAGAGTCACACATGCAGAAAACACACTATGGCTGCTTAACGGGAAAGGTGAGATGGGGTGATACATAAAACAAGGGTTTCAAATTAGCTCAGATACCGTTCCATAAACCCAATATGTAATAGACAAGACCTACTCCTTGCTCAGAGAACTGGACTCAACACGCCCTATTCACCGCACAAGAATATATCTGACTAGTAATAATCTTAAAACCTATGTATTGATATCTCTCTGTTAGTGTGTCAAGTGGGTGTAAAGCAGCATAAACACAGCAGTGAAAAGCAGCTAAACCCCATTGTAAAAATAAATTACTTTGAAAAACCCATGAAACCAAGACAGTGAAAGAGAGAGAAATTCTTACACAATGCGTTCAGGGGCTGTGATGCAACCTGGATTGACCATATCTAGACGCACAGCTGGATGAGACATAAGGGTGGACACTCTTGGGGCTGAGAGGTTTGGTGAGGTTGGCTGAGCAAACGCAGACCCTTTAAAGTAATACTGCGTGGTACCCGTCCCATGGGTCCCAAATCTCCAGGTTCAAGGGCATCTTCCTACATCGAAAACATGCATGAGAAACCCAGAAGATGGTACACCGTGTGATGGGGAAAGGTTTCTAAAACGAACCTCATTTCTCATCTCCTTTTGCCCATGTTCGCCATTCCAGCCACTTTACTAGCAATCTCCCTACTTGGAGCATCAGCACCTTTAACCTCCTGTTCCGTACAGGTTGCAATTTGTCCTGAGGATGAACGGGAAAACGGGGAACCAATGAGAGACTAGCTCTTGGTGTGGACACAGGCACAGGTCACTCTATTTTCCCATCAGAAAGAAGAATTAACCACAGGCTCAGCCTGCCCCCCGGAACCAGAACAGGGCCTGAAGCCATTCTGCGATTTTGCGGCCAGCTCCCATAAAAACGAGTTGTAAAATGGAGGTTCAGGGCACTGCAATTCACAAACCTGCAGAGTTATAAATGATAACTCTCGTCCACAAATATATTGAGGGAAGGCAAAGAAGAGGATTTGAAATCAAGGCAGAATTGCAGGAAACAGATTTCAGGAGGTAGATACGAATCGCCTTTAAAGCACATGAAAAGCGGCAAAACGTTGACAATGATGCCCTTGGCCAAAAAGGGCGTATGCGTTTTTTCCTGAATATATTCAGGAAAAAACGCATACGCCCTTTTTGGCCAACCAAGCAACCTGGAAAGGCAAATCAGCGCTACAAAGAAGTCTCGCTTCCCATCGGTCAAAAGGGCCATGCTGAAAAAAGTGTCAAAACCAGAAATGCAGGACAGGCCATGGAGAAATGGGAGCCTTGCTACACTGACGGGCGGGATGTAAATTGCCAAGAGCCACTCTGGGGAAGTGTCCGGTGAGTCCTGAAACATCTGAAAAACACAGCTTAGAGAGCATAGGGCACTTCCACTCATGGGGGTATAAATTGGGAAAATTAAAACTCAGCAAGACACAAGCACCCCAAAATTTAGGGCTGCTCTGTTGACCAGGACCTCCACTTCATTCCACCTTAAATATCTCAGGAAAGAGAAAAATGGATAAAGAAGTTGTGGTCCTTATGTACAATGGAATATCACTCAGCCATGAAATCAATGTCGTAAGGTTAGTAGCAGCATGATGAGTGGATTTAGGTACGACGATTCTAAGTGAAATAAGTCACACAGAAAAGGACACTTCTCATAAGGTATCACTGATAGAGGGAATGTAAAAACCATTACACTTGAACTGAATTACAAAACAGAACAGAGTCACACATGCAGAAAACACACTATGGCTGCTTAACGGGAAAGGTGAGGTGGGGTGATACATAAAACAAGGGTATCAAATTAGCTCAGATACCGTTCCATAAACCCAATATGTAATAGACAAGACCTACTCCTTGCTCAGAGAACTGGACTCAACACGCCCTATTCACCGCACAAGAATATATCTGACTAATAATAATCGTAAAACCTATGTATTGATATCTCTCTGTTAGTGTGTCAAGTGGGTGTAAAGTGGCATAAACACAGCAGTGAAAAGCAGCTAAACCCCATTGTAAAAATAAATTACTTTGAAACACCCATGAAACAAAGACAGTGAAAGAGAGAGAAATTCTTACACAATGCGTTCAGGGGCTGTGATGCAACCTGGATTGACCATATCTAGACCCACAGCTGGATGAGACATAAGGGTGGACACTCTTGGGGCTGAGAGGTTTGGTGAGGTTCGGTGAGCAAACGCAGACCCTTTAAAGTAATAATGCGTGGTACCCATCGCATGGGTCCCAAATCTGCAGGTTCAAGGGCATCTTCTTACATCAAAAACATGCATGAGAAACCCAGAAGATGGTACATCGTGTGATGGGGAAATGTTTCTAAAACGCACCTCATTTCTCATCTCCTTGTGCCCGGGTTCGCCATTCCAGCCGCTTTACTAGCAAGCTCCCTACTTGGAGCATCAGCACCTTTAACCTCCTGTTCCGTACAGGTTGCAATTTGTCCTGAGGATAAACGGGAAGACGTGGAACCAACGTGAGACTAGCTCTTGGTGTTGGCACAGGCACAGTTCACTCTATTTTCCCATCAGAAAGAAGAATTAACCACAGGCTCAACCTGCCCCCCAGAACCAGAACAGGGCCTGAAGCCATTCTGCGATTTTGCGGCCAGCTCCCATAAAAACGAGTTGTAAAATGGAGGTTCAGGGCACTGCAAATCACAAACCTGCAGAGTCATAAATGATAACTCTCGTCCACAAATATATTGAGGGAAGGCAAAGAAGAGGATTTGAAATCAAGGCAGAATTGCAGGAAACAGATTTCAGGAGGTAGATACGAATCGCCTTTAAAGCACATGAAAAGCGGCAAAACGTTGACAATGATGCCCTTGGCCAAAAAGGGCGTATGCGTTTTTTCCTGAATATATTCAGGAAAAAACGCATACGCCCTTTTTGGCCAACCAAGCAACCTGGAAAGGCAAATCAGCGCTACAAAGAAGTCTCGCTTCCCATCGGTCAAAAGGGCCATGCTGAAAAAAGTGTCAAAACCAGAAATGCAGGACAGGCCATGGAGAAATGGGAGCCTTGCTACACTGATGGGCGGGATGTAAATTGCCAAGAGCCACTCTGGGGAAGTGTCCGGTGAGTCCTGAAACATCTGAAAAACACAGCTTAGAGAGCATAGGGCACTTCCACTCATGGGGGTATAAATTGGGAAAATTAAAAATCAGCAAGACACAAGCACCCCAAAGTTTAGGGCTGCTCTGTTGACCAGGACCTCCACTTCATTCCACCTTCAATATCCCAGGAAAGAGAAAAATGGATAAAGAAGTTGTGGTCCTTATGTACAATGGAATATCACTCAGCCAGGAAATCAATGTCGTAAGGTTAGTAGCAGCATGATGAGTGGATTTAGGTACGACGATTCTAAGTGAAATAAGTCACACAGAAAAGGACACTTCTCATAAGGTATCACTGATAGAGGGAATGTAAAAACCGTTACACTTGAACTGAATTACAAAACAGAACAGAGTCACACATGCAGAAAACACACTATGGCTGCTTAACGGGAAAGGTGAGGTGGGGTGATACATAAAACAAGGGTATCAAATTAGCTCAGATACCGTTCCATAAACCCAATATGTAATAGACAAGACCTACTCCTTGCTCAGAGAACTGGACTCAACACGCCCTATTCACCACACAAGAATATATCTGACTAATAATAATCGTAAAACCTATGTATTGATATCTCTCTGTTAGTGTGTCAAGTGGGTGTAAAGTGGCATAAACACAGCATTGAAAAGCAGCTAAACCCCATTATAAAAATAAATTACTTTGAAACACCCATGAAACAAAGACAGTGAAAGAGAGAGAAATTCTTACACAATGCTTTCAGGGGCTGTGATGCAACCTGGATTGACCATATCTAGACCCACAGCTGGATGAGACATAAGGGTGGACACTCTTGGGGATGAGAGGCTTGGTGAGGTTGGGTGAGCAAACGCAGACCCTTTAAAGTAATACTGCGTGGTACCCATCGCATGGGTCCCAAATCTCCAGGTTCAAGGGCATCTTCCTACATCAAAAACATGCATGAGAAACCCAGAAGATGGTACATCGTGTGATGGGGAAATGTTTCTAAAACGCACCTCATTTCTCATCTCCTTGTGCCCGGGTTCGCCATTCCAGCCGCTTTACTAGCAAGCTCCCTACTTGGAGCATCAGCACCTTTAACCTCCTGTTCCGTACAGGTTGCAATTTGTCCTGAGGATAAACGGGAAGACGTGGAACTAACGTGAGACTAGCTCTTGGTGTTGGGACAGGCACAGGTCACTCTATTTTCCCATCAGAAAGAAGAATTAACCACAGGCTCAGCCTGCCCCCTGGAACCAGAAGAGGGCCTGAAGCCATTCTGCGATTTTGCGGCCAGCTCCCATAAAAACGAGTTGTAAAATAGAGCTTCAGGGCACTGCAATTCACAAACCTGCAGAGTTATAAATGATAACTCTCGTCCACAAATATATTGAGGGAAGGCAAAGAAGAGGATTTGAAATCAAGGCAGAATTGCAGGAAACAGATTTCAGGAGGTAGATACGAATCGCCTTTAAAGCACATGAAAAGCGGCAAAACGTTGACAATGATGCCCTTGGCCAAAAAGGGCGTATGCGTTTTTTCCTGAATATATTCAGGAAAAAACGCATACGCCCTTTTTGGCCAACCAAGCAACCTGGAAAGGCAAATCAGCGCTACAAAGAAGTCTCGCTTCCCATTGGTCAAAAGGGCCATGCTGAAAAAAGTGTCAAAACCAGAAATGCAGGACAGGCCATGGAGAAATGGGAGCCTTGCTACACTGATGGGCGGGATGTAAATTGCCAAGAGCCACTCTGGGGAAGTGTCCGGTGAGTCCTGAAACATCTGAAAAACACAGCTTAGAGAGCATAGGGCACTTCCACTCATGGGGGTATAAATTGGGAAAATTAAAAATCAGCAAGACACAAGCACCCCAAAGTTTAGGGCTGCTCTGTTGACCAGGACCTCCACTTCATTCCACCTTAAATATCCCAGGAAAGAGAAAAATGGATAAAGAAGTTGTGGTCCTTATGTACAATGGAATATCACTCAGCCAGGAAATCAATGCTGTAAGGTTAGTAGCAGCATGATGAGTGGATTTAGGTACGACGATTCTAAGTGAAATAAGTCACACAGAAAAGGACACTTCTCATAAGGTATCACTGATAGAGGGAATGTAAAAACCGTTACACTTGAACTGAATTACAAAACAGAACAGAGTCACACATGCAGAAAACACACTATGGCTGCTTAACGGGAAAGGTGAGGTGGGGTGATACATAAAACAAGGGTATCAAATTAGCTCAGATACCATTCCATAAACCCAATATGTAATAGACAAGACCTACTCCTTGCTCAGAGAACTGGACTCAACACGCCCTATTCACCGCACAAGAATATATCTGACTAATAATAATCGTAAAACCTATGTATTGATATCTCTCTGTTAGTGTGTCAAGTGGGTGTAAAGCGGCATAAACACAGCAGTGAAAAGCAGCTAAACCCCATTATAAAAATAAATTACTTTGAAACACCCATGAAACAAAGACAGTGAAAGAGAGAGAAATTCTTACACAATGCGTTCAGGGGCTGTGATGCAACCTGGATTGACCATATCTAGACGCACAGCTTGATGAGACATAAGGGTGGACACTCTTGGGGCTGAGCGGTTTGGTGAGGTTGGGTGAGCAAACGCAGACCCTTTAAAGTAATACTGCGTGGTACCCATCGCATGGGTCCCAAATCTCCAGGTTCAAGGGCATCTTCCTACATCAAAAACATGCATGAGAAACCCAGAAGATGGTACACCGTGTGATGGGGAAAGGTTTCTAAAACGCACCTCATTTCTCATCTCCTTGTGCCCGGGTTCGCCATTCCAGCCGCTTTACTAGCAAGCTCCCTACTTGGAGCATCAGCACCTTTAACCTCCTGTTCCGTACAGGTTGCAATTTGTCCTGAGGATAAACGGGAAGACGTGGAACCAACGAGAGACTAGCTCTTGGTGTTGGGACAGGCACAGGTCACTCTATTTTCCCATCAGAAAGAAGAATTAACCACAGGCTCAGCCTGACCCCCGGAAGCAGAACAGGGCCTGAAGCCATTCTGCAATTTTGCGGCCAGCTCCCATAAAAACGAGTTGTAAAACGGAGGTTCAGGGCACTGCAATTCACAAACCTGCAGAGTTATAAATGATAACTCTCCTCCACAAACATATTGAGGGAAGGCAAAGAAGAGGATTTGAAATCAAGGCAGAATTGCAGGAAACAGATTTCAGGAGGTAGATTCGAATCGCCTTTAAAGCACATGAAAAGCGGCAAAACGTTGAAAAAGATGCCCTTGGCCAAAAAAGGGCGTATGCGTTTTTTCCTGAATATATTCAGGAAAAAACGCATACGCCCTTTTTGGCCAACCAAGCAACCTGGAAAGGCAAATCAGGGCTACAAAGAAGACTCGCTACGCATCGGTCAAAAGGGCCATGCTGAAAAACGTGTCAAAACCATAAATGCAGGACAGGCCATGGAGAAATGGGAGCCTTGCTACTCTGATGGGCGGGATGTAAATTGGCAACAGCCACTCTGGAGAAGTGTACGGTGAGTCCTGAAACATCTAAAAAACACAGCTTAGAGAGCATAGGGCATTTCCACGCATGGGGGTATAAATTGGAAAAATTAAAAGTCAGCAAGACACAAGCACCCCAAAGTTTAGGGCTGCTCTGTTGACAAGGACCTCCACTTCATTCCACCTTAAATATCCCATGACAGAGAAAAATGGATAAAGAAGTTGTGGCCCTTATGTACAATGCAATATCACTCAGCCATGAAATCAATGTCATAAGGCTAGTAGCAGCATGATGAGTGGATTAAGGTACGACGAATCTAAGTGAAATAAGTCACACAGAAAAGGACACTTCTCATAAGGTATCACTGATAGAGGGAATGTAAAAACCGTTACACTTGAACTGAATTACAAAACAGAACAGAGTCACACATGCAGAAAACACACTATGGCTGCTTAACGGGAAAGGTGAGATGGGGTGATACATAAAACAAGGGTTTCAAATTAGCTCAGATACCGTTCCATAAACCCAATATGTAATAGACAAGACCTACTCCTTGCTCAGAGAACTGGACTCAACACGCCCTATTCACCGCACAAGAATATATCTGACTAATAATAATCGTAAAACCTATGTATTGATATCTCTCTGTTAGTGTGTCAAGTGGGTGTAAAGTGGCATAAACACAGCAGTGAAAAGCAGCTAAACCCCATTATAAAAATAAATTACTTTGAAACACCCATGAAACAAAGACAGTGAAAGAGAGAGAAATTCTTACACAATGCTTTCAGGGGCTGTGATGCAACCTGGATTGACCATATCTAGACCCACAGCTGGATGAGACATAAGGGTGGACACTCTTGGGGATGAGAGGCTTGGTGAGGTTGGGTGAGCAAACGCAGACCCTTTAAAGTAATACTGCGTGGTACCCATCGCATGGGTCCCAAATCTCCAGGTTCAAGGGCATCTTCCTACATCGAAAACATGCATGAGAAACCCAGAAGATGGTACATCGTGTGATGGGGAAATGTTTCTAAAACGCACCTCATTTCTCATCTCCTTGTGCCCGGGTTCGCCATTCCAGCCGCTTTACTAGCAAGCTCCCTACTTGGAGCATCAGCACCTTTAACCTCCTGTTCCGTACAGGTTGCAATTTGTCCTGAGGATAAACGGGAAGACGTGGAACTAACGTGAGACTAGCTCTTGGTGTTGGGACAGGCACAGGTCACTCTATTTTCCCATCAGAAAGAAGAATTAACCACAGGCTCAGCCTGCCCCCCGGAACCAGAAGAGGGCCTGAAGCCATTCTGCGATTTTGCGGCCAGCTCCCATAAAAACGAGTTGTAAAATAGAGCTTCAGGGCACTGCAATTCACAAACCTGCAGAGTTATAAATGATAACTCTCGTCCACAAATATATTGAGGGAAGGCAAAGAAGAGGATTTGAAATCAAGGCAGAATTGCAGGAAACAGATTTCAGGAGGTAGATACGAATCGCCTTTAAAGCACATGAAAAGCGGCAAAACGTTGACAATGATGCCCTTGGCCAAAAAGGGCGTATGCGTTTTTTCCTGAATATATTCAGGAAAAAACGCATACGCCCTTTTTGGCCAACCAAGCAACCTGGAAAGGCAAATCAGCGCTACAAAGAAGTCTCGCTTCCCATTGGTCAAAAGGGCCATGCTGAAAAAAGTGTCAAAACCAGAAATGCAGGACAGGCCATGGAGAAATGGGAGCCTTGCTACACTGATGGGCGGGATGTAAATTGCCAAGAGCCACTCTGGGGAAGTGTCCGGTGAGTCCTGAAACATCTGAAAAACACAGCTTAGAGAGCATAGGGCACTTCCACTCATGGGGGTATAAATTGGGAAAATTAAAAATCAGCAAGACACAAGCACCCCAAAGTTTAGGGCTGCTCTGTTGACCAGGACCTCCACTTCATTCCACCTTCAATATCCCAGGAAAGAGAAAAATGGATAAAGAAGTTGTGGTCCTTATGTACAATGGAATATCACTCAGCCAGGAAATCAATGTCGTAAGGTTAGTAGCAGCATGATGAGTGGATTTAGGTACGACGATTCTAAGTGAAATAAGTCACACAGAAAAGGACACTTCTCATAAGGTATCACTGATAGAGGGAATGTAAAAACCGTTACACTTGAACTGAATTACAAAACAGAACAGAGTCACACATGCAGAAAACACACTATGGCTGCTTAACGGGAAAGGTGAGGTGGGGTGATACATAAAACAAGGGTATCAAATTAGCTCAGATACCGTTCCATAAACCCAATATGTAATAGACAAGACCTACTCCTTGCTCAGAGAACTGGACTCAACACGCCCTATTCACCGCACAAGAATATATCTGACTAGTAATAATCTTAAAACCTATGTATTGATATCTCTCTGTTAGTGTGTCAAGTGGGTGTAAAGCAGCATAAACACAGCAGTGAAAAGCAGCTAAACCCCATTGTAAAAATAAATTACTTTGAAAAACCCATGAAACCAAGACAGTGAAAGAGAGAGAAATTCTTACACAATGCGTTCAGGGGCTGTGATGCAACCTGGATTGACCATATCTAGACGCACAGCTGGATGAGACATAAGGGTGGACACTCTTGGGGCTGAGAGGTTTGGTGAGGTTGGCTGAGCAAACGCAGACCCTTTAAAGTAATACTGCGTGGTACCCGTCCCATGGGTCCCAAATCTCCAGGTTCAAGGGCATCTTCCTACATCGAAAACATGCATGAGAAACCCAGAAGATGGTACACCGTGTGATGGGGAAAGGTTTCTAAAACGAACCTCATTTCTCATCTCCTTTTGCCCATGTTCGCCATTCCAGCCACTTTACTAGCAATCTCCCTACTTGGAGCATCAGCACCTTTAACCTCCTGTTCCGTACAGGTTGCAATTTGTCCTGAGGATGAACGGGAAAACGGGGAACCAATGAGAGACTAGCTCTTGGTGTGGACACAGGCACAGGTCACTCTATTTTCCCATCAGAAAGAAGAATTAACCACAGGCTCAGCCTGCCCCCCGGAACCAGAACAGGGCCTGAAGCCATTCTGCGATTTTGCGGCCAGCTCCCATAAAAACGAGTTGTAAAATGGAGGTTCAGGGCACTGCAATTCACAAACCTGCAGAGTTATAAATGATAACTCTCGTCCACAAATATATTGAGGGAAGGCAAAGAAGAGGATTTGAAATCAAGGCAGAATTGCAGGAAACAGATTTCAGGAGGTAGATACGAATCGCCTTTAAAGCACATGAAAAGCGGCAAAACGTTGACAATGATGCCCTTGGCCAAAAAGGGCGTATGCGTTTTTTCCTGAATATATTCAGGAAAAAACGCATACGCCCTTTTTGGCCAACCAAGCAACCTGGAAAGGCAAATCAGCGCTACAAAGAAGTCTCGCTTCCCATCGGTCAAAAGGGCCATGCTGAAAAAAGTGTCAAAACCAGAAATGCAGGACAGGCCATGGAGAAATGGGAGCCTTGCTACACTGACGGGCGGGATGTAAATTGCCAAGAGCCACTCTGGGGAAGTGTCCGGTGAGTCCTGAAACATCTGAAAAACACAGCTTAGAGAGCATAGGGCACTTCCACTCATGGGGGTATAAATTGGGAAAATTAAAACTCAGCAAGACACAAGCACCCCAAAATTTAGGGCTGCTCTGTTGACCAGGACCTCCACTTCATTCCACCTTAAATATCTCAGGAAAGAGAAAAATGGATAAAGAAGTTGTGGTCCTTATGTACAATGGAATATCACTCAGCCATGAAATCAATGTCGTAAGGTTAGTAGCAGCATGATGAGTGGATTTAGGTACGACGATTCTAAGTGAAATAAGTCACACAGAAAAGGACACTTCTCATAAGGTATCACTGATAGAGGGAATGTAAAAACCATTACACTTGAACTGAATTACAAAACAGAACAGAGTCACACATGCAGAAAACACACTATGGCTGCTTAACGGGAAAGGTGAGGTGGGGTGATACATAAAACAAGGGTATCAAATTAGCTCAGATACCGTTCCATAAACCCAATATGTAATAGACAAGACCTACTCCTTGCTCAGAGAACTGGACTCAACACGCCCTATTCACCGCACAAGAATATATCTGACTAATAATAATCGTAAAACCTATGTATTGATATCTCTCTGTTAGTGTGTCAAGTGGGTGTAAAGTGGCATAAACACAGCAGTGAAAAGCAGCTAAACCCCATTGTAAAAATAAATTACTTTGAAACACCCATGAAACAAAGACAGTGAAAGAGAGAGAAATTCTTACACAATGCGTTCAGGGGCTGTGATGCAACCTGGATTGACCATATCTAGACCCACAGCTGGATGAGACATAAGGGTGGACACTCTTGGGGCTGAGAGGTTTGGTGAGGTTCGGTGAGCAAACGCAGACCCTTTAAAGTAATAATGCGTGGTACCCATCGCATGGGTCCCAAATCTGCAGGTTCAAGGGCATCTTCTTACATCAAAAACATGCATGAGAAACCCAGAAGATGGTACATCGTGTGATGGGGAAATGTTTCTAAAACGCACCTCATTTCTCATCTCCTTGTGCCCGGGTTCGCCATTCCAGCCGCTTTACTAGCAAGCTCCCTACTTGGAGCATCAGCACCTTTAACCTCCTGTTCCGTACAGGTTGCAATTTGTCCTGAGGATAAACGGGAAGACGTGGAACCAACGTGAGACTAGCTCTTGGTGTTGGCACAGGCACAGTTCACTCTATTTTCCCATCAGAAAGAAGAATTAACCACAGGCTCAACCTGCCCCCCAGAACCAGAACAGGGCCTGAAGCCATTCTGCGATTTTGCGGCCAGCTCCCATAAAAACGAGTTGTAAAATGGAGGTTCAGGGCACTGCAAATCACAAACCTGCAGAGTCATAAATGATAACTCTCGTCCACAAATATATTGAGGGAAGGCAAAGAAGAGGATTTGAAATCAAGGCAGAATTGCAGGAAACAGATTTCAGGAGGTAGATACGAATCGCCTTTAAAGCACATGAAAAGCGGCAAAACGTTGACAATGATGCCCTTGGCCAAAAAGGGCGTATGCGTTTTTTCCTGAATATATTCAGGAAAAAACGCATACGCCCTTTTTGGCCAACCAAGCAACCTGGAAAGGCAAATCAGCGCTACAAAGAAGTCTCGCTTCCCATCGGTCAAAAGGGCCATGCTGAAAAAAGTGTCAAAACCAGAAATGCAGGACAGGCCATGGAGAAATGGGAGCCTTGCTACACTGATGGGCGGGATGTAAATTGCCAAGAGCCACTCTGGGGAAGTGTCCGGTGAGTCCTGAAACATCTGAAAAACACAGCTTAGAGAGCATAGGGCACTTCCACTCATGGGGGTATAAATTGGGAAAATTAAAAATCAGCAAGACACAAGCACCCCAAAGTTTAGGGCTGCTCTGTTGACCAGGACCTCCACTTCATTCCACCTTCAATATCCCAGGAAAGAGAAAAATGGATAAAGAAGTTGTGGTCCTTATGTACAATGGAATATCACTCAGCCAGGAAATCAATGTCGTAAGGTTAGTAGCAGCATGATGAGTGGATTTAGGTACGACGATTCTAAGTGAAATAAGTCACACAGAAAAGGACACTTCTCATAAGGTATCACTGATAGAGGGAATGTAAAAACCGTTACACTTGAACTGAATTACAAAACAGAACAGAGTCACACATGCAGAAAACACACTATGGCTGCTTAACGGGAAAGGTGAGGTGGGGTGATACATAAAACAAGGGTATCAAATTAGCTCAGATACCGTTCCATAAACCCAATATGTAATAGACAAGACCTACTCCTTGCTCAGAGAACTGGACTCAACACGCCCTATTCACCACACAAGAATATATCTGACTAATAATAATCGTAAAACCTATGTATTGATATCTCTCTGTTAGTGTGTCAAGTGGGTGTAAAGTGGCATAAACACAGCATTGAAAAGCAGCTAAACCCCATTATAAAAATAAATTACTTTGAAACACCCATGAAACAAAGACAGTGAAAGAGAGAGAAATTCTTACACAATGCTTTCAGGGGCTGTGATGCAACCTGGATTGACCATATCTAGACCCACAGCTGGATGAGACATAAGGGTGGACACTCTTGGGGATGAGAGGCTTGGTGAGGTTGGGTGAGCAAACGCAGACCCTTTAAAGTAATACTGCGTGGTACCCATCGCATGGGTCCCAAATCTCCAGGTTCAAGGGCATCTTCCTACATCAAAAACATGCATGAGAAACCCAGAAGATGGTACATCGTGTGATGGGGAAATGTTTCTAAAACGCACCTCATTTCTCATCTCCTTGTGCCCGGGTTCGCCATTCCAGCCGCTTTACTAGCAAGCTCCCTACTTGGAGCATCAGCACCTTTAACCTCCTGTTCCGTACAGGTTGCAATTTGTCCTGAGGATAAACGGGAAGACGTGGAACTAACGTGAGACTAGCTCTTGGTGTTGGGACAGGCACAGGTCACTCTATTTTCCCATCAGAAAGAAGAATTAACCACAGGCTCAGCCTGCCCCCTGGAACCAGAAGAGGGCCTGAAGCCATTCTGCGATTTTGCGGCCAGCTCCCATAAAAACGAGTTGTAAAATAGAGCTTCAGGGCACTGCAATTCACAAACCTGCAGAGTTATAAATGATAACTCTCGTCCACAAATATATTGAGGGAAGGCAAAGAAGAGGATTTGAAATCAAGGCAGAATTGCAGGAAACAGATTTCAGGAGGTAGATACGAATCGCCTTTAAAGCACATGAAAAGCGGCAAAACGTTGACAATGATGCCCTTGGCCAAAAAGGGCGTATGCGTTTTTTCCTGAATATATTCAGGAAAAAACGCATACGCCCTTTTTGGCCAACCAAGCAACCTGGAAAGGCAAATCAGCGCTACAAAGAAGTCTCGCTTCCCATTGGTCAAAAGGGCCATGCTGAAAAAAGTGTCAAAACCAGAAATGCAGGACAGGCCATGGAGAAATGGGAGCCTTGCTACACTGATGGGCGGGATGTAAATTGCCAAGAGCCACTCTGGGGAAGTGTCCGGTGAGTCCTGAAACATCTGAAAAACACAGCTTAGAGAGCATAGGGCACTTCCACTCATGGGGGTATAAATTGGGAAAATTAAAAATCAGCAAGACACAAGCACCCCAAAGTTTAGGGCTGCTCTGTTGACCAGGACCTCCACTTCATTCCACCTTAAATATCCCAGGAAAGAGAAAAATGGATAAAGAAGTTGTGGTCCTTATGTACAATGGAATATCACTCAGCCAGGAAATCAATGCTGTAAGGTTAGTAGCAGCATGATGAGTGGATTTAGGTACGACGATTCTAAGTGAAATAAGTCACACAGAAAAGGACACTTCTCATAAGGTATCACTGATAGAGGGAATGTAAAAACCGTTACACTTGAACTGAATTACAAAACAGAACAGAGTCACACATGCAGAAAACACACTATGGCTGCTTAACGGGAAAGGTGAGGTGGGGTGATACATAAAACAAGGGTATCAAATTAGCTCAGATACCATTCCATAAACCCAATATGTAATAGACAAGACCTACTCCTTGCTCAGAGAACTGGACTCAACACGCCCTATTCACCGCACAAGAATATATCTGACTAATAATAATCGTAAAACCTATGTATTGATATCTCTCTGTTAGTGTGTCAAGTGGGTGTAAAGCGGCATAAACACAGCAGTGAAAAGCAGCTAAACCCCATTATAAAAATAAATTACTTTGAAACACCCATGAAACAAAGACAGTGAAAGAGAGAGAAATTCTTACACAATGCGTTCAGGGGCTGTGATGCAACCTGGATTGACCATATCTAGACGCACAGCTTGATGAGACATAAGGGTGGACACTCTTGGGGCTGAGCGGTTTGGTGAGGTTGGGTGAGCAAACGCAGACCCTTTAAAGTAATACTGCGTGGTACCCATCGCATGGGTCCCAAATCTCCAGGTTCAAGGGCATCTTCCTACATCAAAAACATGCATGAGAAACCCAGAAGATGGTACACCGTGTGATGGGGAAAGGTTTCTAAAACGCACCTCATTTCTCATCTCCTTGTGCCCGGGTTCGCCATTCCAGCCGCTTTACTAGCAAGCTCCCTACTTGGAGCATCAGCACCTTTAACCTCCTGTTCCGTACAGGTTGCAATTTGTCCTGAGGATAAACGGGAAGACGTGGAACCAACGAGAGACTAGCTCTTGGTGTTGGGACAGGCACAGGTCACTCTATTTTCCCATCAGAAAGAAGAATTAACCACAGGCTCAGCCTGACCCCCGGAAGCAGAACAGGGCCTGAAGCCATTCTGCAATTTTGCGGCCAGCTCCCATAAAAACGAGTTGTAAAACGGAGGTTCAGGGCACTGCAATTCACAAACCTGCAGAGTTATAAATGATAACTCTCCTCCACAAACATATTGAGGGAAGGCAAAGAAGAGGATTTGAAATCAAGGCAGAATTGCAGGAAACAGATTTCAGGAGGTAGATTCGAATCGCCTTTAAAGCACATGAAAAGCGGCAAAACGTTGAAAAAGATGCCCTTGGCCAAAAAAGGGCGTATGCGTTTTTTCCTGAATATATTCAGGAAAAAACGCATACGCCCTTTTTGGCCAACCAAGCAACCTGGAAAGGCAAATCAGGGCTACAAAGAAGACTCGCTACGCATCGGTCAAAAGGGCCATGCTGAAAAACGTGTCAAAACCATAAATGCAGGACAGGCCATGGAGAAATGGGAGCCTTGCTACTCTGATGGGCGGGATGTAAATTGGCAACAGCCACTCTGGAGAAGTGTACGGTGAGTCCTGAAACATCTAAAAAACACAGCTTAGAGAGCATAGGGCATTTCCACGCATGGGGGTATAAATTGGAAAAATTAAAAGTCAGCAAGACACAAGCACCCCAAAGTTTAGGGCTGCTCTGTTGACAAGGACCTCCACTTCATTCCACCTTAAATATCCCATGACAGAGAAAAATGGATAAAGAAGTTGTGGCCCTTATGTACAATGCAATATCACTCAGCCATGAAATCAATGTCATAAGGCTAGTAGCAGCATGATGAGTGGATTAAGGTACGACGAATCTAAGTGAAATAAGTCACACAGAAAAGGACACTTCTCATAAGGTATCACTGATAGAGGGAATGTAAAAACCGTTACACTTGAACTGAATTACAAAACAGAACAGAGTCACACATGCAGAAAACACACTATGGCTGCTTAACGGGAAAGGTGAGATGGGGTGATACATAAAACAAGGGTTTCAAATTAGCTCAGATACCGTTCCATAAACCCAATATGTAATAGACAAGACCTACTCCTTGCTCAGAGAACTGGACTCAACACGCCCTATTCACCGCACAAGAATATATCTGACTAATAATAATCGTAAAACCTATGTATTGATATCTCTCTGTTAGTGTGTCAAGTGGGTGTAAAGTGGCATAAACACAGCAGTGAAAAGCAGCTAAACCCCATTATAAAAATAAATTACTTTGAAACACCCATGAAACAAAGACAGTGAAAGAGAGAGAAATTCTTACACAATGCTTTCAGGGGCTGTGATGCAACCTGGATTGACCATATCTAGACCCACAGCTGGATGAGACATAAGGGTGGACACTCTTGGGGATGAGAGGCTTGGTGAGGTTGGGTGAGCAAACGCAGACCCTTTAAAGTAATACTGCGTGGTACCCATCGCATGGGTCCCAAATCTCCAGGTTCAAGGGCATCTTCCTACATCGAAAACATGCATGAGAAACCCAGAAGATGGTACATCGTGTGATGGGGAAATGTTTCTAAAACGCACCTCATTTCTCATCTCCTTGTGCCCGGGTTCGCCATTCCAGCCGCTTTACTAGCAAGCTCCCTACTTGGAGCATCAGCACCTTTAACCTCCTGTTCCGTACAGGTTGCAATTTGTCCTGAGGATAAACGGGAAGACGTGGAACTAACGTGAGACTAGCTCTTGGTGTTGGGACAGGCACAGGTCACTCTATTTTCCCATCAGAAAGAAGAATTAACCACAGGCTCAGCCTGCCCCCCGGAACCAGAAGAGGGCCTGAAGCCATTCTGCGATTTTGCGGCCAGCTCCCATAAAAACGAGTTGTAAAATAGAGCTTCAGGGCACTGCAATTCACAAACCTGCAGAGTTATAAATGATAACTCTCGTCCACAAATATATTGAGGGAAGGCAAAGAAGAGGATTTGAAATCAAGGCAGAATTGCAGGAAACAGATTTCAGGAGGTAGATACGAATCGCCTTTAAAGCACATGAAAAGCGGCAAAACGTTGACAATGATGCCCTTGGCCAAAAAGGGCGTATGCGTTTTTTCCTGAATATATTCAGGAAAAAACGCATACGCCCTTTTTGGCCAACCAAGCAACCTGGAAAGGCAAATCAGCGCTACAAAGAAGTCTCGCTTCCCATTGGTCAAAAGGGCCATGCTGAAAAAAGTGTCAAAACCAGAAATGCAGGACAGGCCATGGAGAAATGGGAGCCTTGCTACACTGATGGGCGGGATGTAAATTGCCAAGAGCCACTCTGGGGAAGTGTCCGGTGAGTCCTGAAACATCTGAAAAACACAGCTTAGAGAGCATAGGGCACTTCCACTCATGGGGGTATAAATTGGGAAAATTAAAAATCAGCAAGACACAAGCACCCCAAAGTTTAGGGCTGCTCTGTTGACCAGGACCTCCACTTCATTCCACCTTCAATATCCCAGGAAAGAGAAAAATGGATAAAGAAGTTGTGGTCCTTATGTACAATGGAATATCACTCAGCCAGGAAATCAATGTCGTAAGGTTAGTAGCAGCATGATGAGTGGATTTAGGTACGACGATTCTAAGTGAAATAAGTCACACAGAAAAGGACACTTCTCATAAGGTATCACTGATAGAGGGAATGTAAAAACCGTTACACTTGAACTGAATTACAAAACAGAACAGAGTCACACATGCAGAAAACACACTATGGCTGCTTAACGGGAAAGGTGAGGTGGGGTGATACATAAAACAAGGGTATCAAATTAGCTCAGATACCGTTCCATAAACCCAATATGTAATAGACAAGACCTACTCCTTGCTCAGAGAACTGGACTCAACACGCCCTATTCACCGCACAAGAATATATCTGACTAATAATAATCGTAAAACCTATGTATTGATATCTCTCTGTTAGTGTGTCAAGTGGGTGTAAAGCGGCATAAACACAGCAGTGAAAAGCAGCTAAACCCCATTATAAAAATAAATTACTTTGAAACACCCATGAAACAAAGACAGTGAAAGAGAGAGAAATTCTTACACAATGCGTTCAGGGGCTGTGATGCAACCTGGATTGACCATATCTAGACGCACAGCTGGATGAGACATAAGGGTGGACACTCTTGGGGCTGAGAGGTTTGGTGAGGTTGGGTGAGCAAACGCAGACCCTTTAAAGAAATACTGCGTGGTACCCATCGCATGGGTCCCAAATCTCCAGGTTCAAGGGCATCTTCCTACATCAAAAACATGCATGAGAAACCCAGAAGATGGTACACCGTGTGATGGGGAAAGGTTTCTAAAACGCACCTCATTTCTCATCTCCTTGTGCCCGGGTTCGCCATTCCAGCCGCTTTACTAGCAAGCTCCCTACTTGGAGCATCAGCACCTTTAACCTCCTGTTCCGTACAGGTTGCAATTTGTCCTGAGGATAAACGGGAAGACGTGGAACCAACGAGAGACTAGCTCTTGGTGTTGGGACAGGCACAGGTCACTCTATTTTCCCATCAGAAAGAAGAATTAACCACAGGCTCAGCCTGCCCCCCGGAACCAGAACAGGGCCTGAAGCCATTCTGCGATTTTGCGGCCAGCTCCCATAAAAACGAGTTGTAAAATGGAGGTTCAGGGCACTGCAATTCACAAACCTGCAGAGTTATTAATGATAACTCTCGTCCACAAATACATTGAGGGAAGGCAAAGAAGAGGATTTGAAATCAAGGCAGAATTGCAGGAAACAGATTTCAGGAGGTAGATACGAATCGCCTTTAAAGCACATGAAAAGCGGCAAAACGTTGACAATGATGCCCTTGGCCAAAAAGGGCGTATGCGTTTTTTCCTGAATATATTCAGGAAAAAACGCATACGCCCTTTTTGGCCAACCAAGCAACCTGGAAAGGCAAATCAGCGCTACAAAGAAGTCTCGCTTCCCATCGGTCAAAAGGGCCATGCTGAAAAATGTGTCAAAACCAGAAATGCAGGACAGGCCATGGAGAAATGGGAGCCTTGCTACACTGATGGGCGGGATGTAAATTGCCAAGAGCCACTCCGGAGAAGTGTCCGGTGAGTCCTGAAACATCTGAAAAACACAGCTTAGAGAGCATAGGGCACTTCCACTCATGGGGGTATAAATTGGGAAAATTAAAAATCAGCAAGACACAAGCACCCCAAAGTTTAGGGCTGCTCTGTTGACCAGGACCTCCACTTCATTCCACCTTAAATATCCCAGGAAAGAGAAAAATGGATAAAGAAGTTGTGGTCCTTATGTACAATGGAATATCACTCAGCCAGGAAATCAATGTCATAAGGTTAGTAGCAGCATGATGAGTGGATTTAGGTACGACGATTCTAAGTGAAATAAGTCACACAGAAAAGGACACTTCTCATAAGGTATCACTGATAGAGGGAATGTAAAAACCGTTACACTTGAACTGAATTACAAAACAGAACAGAGTCACACATGCAGAAAACACACTATGGCTGCTTAACGGGAAAGGTGAGGTGGGGTGATACATAAAACAAGGGTATCAAATTAGCTCAGATACCGTTCCATAAACCCAATATGTAATAGACAAGACCTACTCCTTGCTCAGAGAACTGGACTCAACACGCCCTATTCACCGCACAAGAATATATCTGACTAATAATAATCGTAAAACCTATGTATTGATATCTCTCTGTTAGTGTGTCAAGTGGGTGTAAAGCGGCATAAACACAGCAGTGAAAAGCAGCTAAACCCCATTATAAAAATAAATTACTTTGAAACAACCATGAAACAAAGACAGTGAAAGAGAGAGAAATTCTTACACAATGCGTTCAGGGGCTGTGATGCAACCTGGATTGACCATATCTAGACGCACAGCTTGATGAGACATAAGGGTGGACACTCTTGGGGTTGAGAGGTTTGGTGAGGTTGGGTGAGCAAACGCAGACCCTTTAAAGTAATACTGCGTGGTACCCATCGCATGGGTCCCAAATCTCCAGGTTCAAGGGCATCTTCCTACATCAAAAACATGCATGAGAAACCCAGAAGATGGTACACCGTGTGATGGGGAAAGGTTTCTAAAACGCACCTCATTTCTCATCTCCTTGTGCCCGGGTTCGCCATTCCAGCCGCTTTACTAGCAAGCTCCCTACTTGGAGCATCAGCACCTTTAACCTCCTGTTCCGTACAGGTTGCAATTTGTCCTGAGGATAAACGGGAAGACGTGGAACCAACGAGAGACTAGCTCTTGGTGTTGGGACAGGCACAGGTCACTCTATTTTCCCATCAGAAAGAAGAATTAACCAGAGGCTCAGCCTGCCCCCCGGAACCAGAACAGGGCCTGAAGCCATTCTGCGCTTTTGCGGCCAGCTCCCATAAAAACGAGTTGTAAAATGGAGGTTCAGGGCACTGCAATTCACAAACCTGCAGAGTTATAAATGATAACTCTCGTCCACAAATATATTGAGGGAAGGCAAAGAAGAGGATTTGAAATCAAGGCAGAATTGCAGGAAACAGATTTCAAGAGGTAGATACGAATCGCCTTTAAAGCACATGAAAAGCGGCAAAACGTTGACAATGTTGCCCTTGGCCAAAAAGGGCGTATGCGTTTTTTCCTGAATATATTCAGGAAAAAACGCATACGCCCTTTTTGGCCAACCAAGCAACCTGGAAAGGCAAATCAGGGCTACAAAGAAGTCTCGCTTCCCATTGGTCAAAAGGGCCATGCTGAAAAAAGTGTCAAAACCAGAAATGCAGGACAGGCCATGGAGAAATGGGAGCCTTGCTACACTGATGGGCGGGATGTAAATTGCTAAGAGCCACTCTGGAGAAGTGTCCGGTGAGTCCTGAAACATCTGAAAAACACAGCTTAGAGAGCATAGGGCACTTCCACTCATGGGGGTATAAATTGGGAAAATTAAAATCAGCAAGACACAAGCACCCCAAAGTTTAGGGCTGCTCTGTTGACCAGGACCTCCACTTCATTCCACCTTAAATATCCCAGGAAAGAGAAAAATGGATAAAGAAGTTGTGGTCCTTATGTACAATGGAATATCACTCAGCCAGGAAATCAATGTCGTAAGGTTAGTAGCAGCATGATGAGTGGATTTAGGTACGACGATTCTAAGTGAAATAAGTCACACAGAAAAGGACACTTCTCATAAGGTATCACTGATAGAGGGAATGTAAAAACCGTTACACTTGAACTGAATTACAAAACAGAACAGAGTCACACATGCAGAAAACACACTATGGCTGCTTAACGGGAAAGGTGAGGTGGGGTGATACATAAAACAAGGGTATCAAATTAGCTCAGATACCGTTCCATAAACCCAATATGTAATAGACAAGACCTACTCCTTGCTCAGAGAACTGGACTCAACACGCCCTATTCACCGCACAAGAATATATCTGACTAATAATAATCGTAAAACCTATGTATTGATATCTCTCTGTTAGTGTGTCAAGTGGGTGTAAAGCGGCATAAACACAGCAGTGAAAAGCAGCTAAACCCCATTATAAAAATAAATTACTTTGAAACACCCATGAAACAAAGACAGTGAAAGAGAGAGAAATTCTTACACAATGCGTTCAGGGGCTGTGATGCAACCTGGATTGACCATATCTAGACGCACAGCTGGATGAGACATAAGGGTGGACACTCTTGGGGCTGAGAGGTTTGGTGAGGTTGGGTGAGCAAACGCAGACCCTTTAAAGAAATACTGCGTGGTACCCATCGCATGGGTCCCAAATCTCCAGGTTCAAGGGCATCTTCCTACATCAAAAACATGCATGAGAAACCCAGAAGATGGTACACCGTGTGATGGGGAAAGGTTTCTAAAACGCACCTCATTTCTCATCTCCTTGTGCCCGGGTTCGCCATTCCAGTCGCTTTACTAGCAAGCTCCCTACTTGGAGCATCAGCACCTTTAACCTCCTGTTCCGTACAGGTTGCAATTTGTCCTGAGGATAAACGGGAAGACGTGGAACCAACGAGAGACTAGCTCTTGGTGTTGGGACAGGCACAGGTCACTCTATTTTCCCATCAGAAAGAAGAATTAACCACAGGCTCAGCCTGCCCCCCGGAACCAGAACAGGGCCTGAAGCCATTCTGCGATTTTGCGGCCAGCTCCCATAAAAACGAGTTGTAAAATGGAGGTTCAGGGCACTGCAATTCACAAACCTGCAGAGTTATAAATGATAACTCTCGTCCACAAATATATTGAGGGAAGGCAAAGAAGAGGATTTGAAATCAAGGCAGAATTGCAGGAAACAGATTTCAGGAGGTAGATACGAATCGCCTTTAAAGCACATGAAAAGCAGCAAAACGTTGACAATGATGCCCTTGGCCAAAAAGGGCGTATGCGTTTTTTCCTGAATATATTCAGGAAAAAACGCATACGCCCTTTTTGGCCAACCAAGCAACCTGGAAAGGCAAATCAGCGCTACAAAGAAGTCTCGCTTCCCATCGGTCAAAAGGGCCATGCTGAAAAAAGTGTCAAAACCAGAAATGCAGGACAGGCCATGGAGAAATGGGAGCCTTGCTACACTGATGGGCGGGATGTAAATTGCCAAGAGCCACTCTGGAGAAGTGTCCGGTGAGTCCTGAAACATCTGAAAAACACAGCTTAGAGAGCATAGGGCACTTCCACTCATGGGGGTATAAATTGGGAAAATTAAGAATCAGCAAGACACAAGCACCCCAAAGTTTAGGGCTGCTCTGTTGACCAGGACCTCCACTTCATTCCACCTTAAATATCCCAGGAAAGAGAAAAATGGATAAAGAAGTTGTGGTCCTTATGTACAATGGATTATCACTCAGCCAGGAAATCAATGTCGTAAGGTTAGTAGCAGCATGATGAGTGGATTTAGGTACGACGATTCTAAGTGAAATAAGTCACACAGAAAAGGACACTTCTCATAAGGTATTACTGATAGAGGGAATGTAAAAACCGTTACACTTGAACTGAATTACAAAACAGAACAGAGTCACACATGCAGAAAACACACTATGGCTGCTTAACGGGAAAGGTGAGGTGGGGTGATACATAAAACAAGGGTATCAAATTAGTTCAGATACCGTTCCATAAACCCAATATGTAATAGACAAGACCTACTCCTTGCTCAGAGAACTGGACTCAACACGCCCTATTCACCGCACAAGAATATATCTGACTAATAATAATCGTAAAACCTATGTATTGATATCTCTCTGTTAGTGTGTCAAGTGGATGTAAAGCGGCATAAACACAGCAGTGAAAAGCAGCTAAACCCCATTATAAAAATAAATTACTTTGAAACAACCATGAAACAAAGACAGTGAAAGAGAGAGAAATTCTTACACAATGCGTTCAGGGGCTGTGATGCAACCTGGATTGACCATATCTAGACGCACAGCTGGATGAGACATAAGGGTGGACACTCTTGGGGTTGAGAGGTTTGGTGAGGTTGGGTGAGCAAACGCAGACCCTTTAAAGTAATACTGCGTGGTACCCATCGCATGGGTCCCAAATCTCCAGGTTCAAGGGCATCTTCCTACATCAAAAACATGCATGAGAAACCCAGAAGATGGTACACCGTGTGATGGGGAAAGGTTTCTAAAACGCACCTCATTTCTCATCTCCTTGTGCCCGGGTTCGCCATTCCAGCCGCTTTACTAGCAAGCTCCCTACTTGGAGCATCAGCACCTTTAACCTCCTGTTCCGTACAGGTTGCAATTTGTCCTGAGGATAAACGGGAAGACGTGGAACCAACGAGAGACTAGCTCTTGGTGTTGGGACAGGCACAGGTCACTCTATTTTCCCATCAGAAAGAAGAATTAACCACAGGCTCAGCCTGCCCCCCGGAACCAGAACAGGGCCTGAAGCCATTCTGCGATTTTGCGGCCAGCTCCCATAAAAACGAGTTGTAAAATGGAGGTTCAGGGCACTGCAATTCACAAACCTGCAGAGTTATAAATGATAACTCTCGTCCACAAATATATTGAGGGAAGGCAAAGAAGAGGATTTGAAATCAAGGCAGAATTGCACGAAACAGATTTCAGGAGGTAGATACGAATCGCCTTTAAAGCACATGAAAAACGGCAAAACGTTGACAATGATGCCCTTGGCCAAAAAGGGCGTATGCGTTTTTTCCTGAATATATTCAGGAAAAAACGCATACGCCCTTTTTGGCCAACCAAGCAACCTGGAAAGGCAAATCAGCGCTACAAAGAAGTCTCGCTTCCCATCGGTCAAAAGGGCCATGCTGAAAAAAGTGTCAAAACCAGAAATGCAGGACAGGCCATGGAGAAATGGGAGCCTTGCTACACTGATGGGCGGGATGTAAATTGCCAAGAGCCACTCTGGAGAAGTGTCCGGTGAGTCCTGAAACATCTGAAAAACACAGCTTAGAGAGCATAGGGCACTTCCACTCATGGGGGTATAAATTGGGAAAATTAAAAATCAGCAAGACACAAGCACCCTAAAGTTTAGGGCTGCTCTGTTGACCAGGACCTCCACTTCATTCCACCTTAAATATCCCAGGAAAGAGAAAAATGGATAAAGAAGTTGTGGTCCTTATGTACAATGGAATATCACTCAGCCAGGAAATCAATGTCGTAAGGTTAGTAGCAGCATGATGAGTGGATTTAGGTACGACGATTCTAAGTGAAATAAGTCACACAGAAAAGGACACTTCTCATAAGGTATCACTGATAGAGGGAATGTAAAAACCGTTACACTTGAACTGAATTACAAAACAGAACAGAGTCACACATGCAGAAAACAGACTATGGCTGCTTAACGGGAAAGGTGAGGTGGGGTGATACATAAAACAAGGGTATCAAATTAGCTCAGATACCGTTCCATAAACCCAATATGTAATAGACAAGACCTACTCCTTGCTCAGAGAACTGGACTCAACACGCCCTATTCACCGCACAAGAATATATCTGACTAATAATAATCGTAAAACCTATGTATTGATATCTCTCTGTTAGTGTGTCAAGTGGGTGTAAAGCGGCATAAACACAGCAGTGAAAAGCAGCTAAACCCCATTATAAAAATAAATTACTTTGAAACACCCATGAAACAAAGACAGTGAAAGAGAGAGAAATTCTTACACAATGCGTTCAGGGGCTGTGATGCAACCTGGATTGACCATATCTAGACGCACAGCTGGATGAGACATAAGGGTGGACACTCTTGGGGCTGAGAGGTTTGGTGAGGTTGGGTGAGCAAACGCAGACCCTTTAAAGAAATACTGCGTGGTACCCATCGCATGGGTCCCAAATCTCCAGGTTCAAGGGCATCTTCCTACATCAAAAACATGCATGAGAAACCCAGAAGATGGTACACCGTGTGATGGGGAAAGGTTTCTAAAACGCACCTCATTTCTCATCTCCTTGTGCCCGGGTTCGCCATTCCAGCCGCTTTACTAGCAAGCTCCCTACTTGGAGCATCAGCACCTTTAACCTCCTGTTCCGTACAGGTTGCAATTTGTCCTGAGGATAAACGGGAAGACGTGGAACCAACGAGAGACTAGCTCTTGGTGTTGGGACAGGCACAGGTCACTCTATTTTCCCATCAGAAAGAAGAATTAACCACAGGCTCAGCCTGCCCCCCGGAACCAGAACAGGGCCTAAAGCCATTCTGCGCTTTTGCGGCCAGCTCCCATAAAAACGAGTTGTAAAATGGAGGTTCAGGGCACTGCAATTCACAAACCTGCAGAGTTATAAATGATAACTCTCGTCCACAAATATATTGAGGGAAGGCAAAGAAGAGGATTTGAAATCAAGGCAGAATTGCAGGAAACAGATTTCAAGAGGTAGATACGAATCGCCTTTAAACCACATGAAAAGCGGCAAAACGTTGACAATGATGCCCTTGGCCAAAAAGGGCGTATGCGTTTTTTCCTGAATATATTCAGGAAAAAACGCATACGCCCTTTTTGGCCAAACAAGCAACCTGGAAAGGCAAATCAGGGCTACAAAGAAGTCTCGCTTCCCATTGGTCAAAAGGGCCATGCTGAAAAAAGTGTCAAAACCAGAAATGCAGGACAGGCCATGGAGAAATGGGAGCCTTGCTACACTGATGGGCGGGATGTAAATTGCCAAGAGCCACTCTGGAGAAGTGTCCGGTGAGTCCTGAAACATCTGAAAAACACAGCTTAGAGAGCATAGGGCACTTCCACTCATGGGGGTATAAATTGGGAAAATTAAAAATCAGCAAGACACAAGCACCCCAAAGTTTAGGGCTGCTCTGTTGACCAGGACCTCCACTTCATTCCACCTTAAATATCCCAGGAAAGAGAAAAATGGATAAAGAAGTTGTGGTCCTTATGTACAATGGAATATCACTCAGCCAGGAAATCAATGTCGTAAGGTTAGTAGCAGCATGATGAGTGGATTTAGGTACGACGATTCTAAGTGAAATAAGTCACACAGAAAAGGACACTTCTCATAAGGTATCACTGATAGAGGGAATGTAAAAACCGTTACACTTGAACTGAATTACAAAACAGAACAGAGTCACACATGCAGAAAACACACTATGGCTGCTTAACGGGAAAGGTGAGGTGGGGTGATACATAAAACAAGGGTATCAAATTAGCTCAGATACCGTTCCATAAACCCAATATGTAATAGACAAGACCTACTCCTTGCTCAGAGAACTGGACTCAACACGCCCTATTCACCGCACAAGAATATATCTGACTAATAATAATCGTAAAACCTATGTATTGATATCTCTCTGTTAGTGTGTCAAGTGGGTGTAAAGCGGCATAAACACAGCAGTGAAAAGCAGCTAAACCCCATTATAAAAATAAATTACTTTGAAACAACCATGAAACAAAGACAGTGAAAGAGAGAGAAATTCTTACACAATGCGTTCAGGGGCTGTGATGCAACCTGGATTGACCATATCTAGACGCACAGCTGGATGAGACATAAGGGTGGACACTCTTGGGGTTGAGAGGTTTGGTGAGGTTGGGTGAGCAAACGCAGACCCTTTAAAGTAATACTGCGTGGTACCCATCGCATGGGTCCCAAATCTCCAGGTTCAAGGGCATCTTCCTACATCAAAAACATGCATGAGAAACCCAGAAGATGGTACACCGTGTGATGGGGAAAGGTTTCTAAAACGCACCTCATTTCTCATCTCCTTGTGCCCGGGTTCGCCATTCCAGCCGCTTTACTAGCAAGCTCCCTACTTGGAGCATCAGCACCTTTAACCTCCTGTTCCGTACAGGTTGCAATTTGTCCTGAGGATAAACGGGAAGACGTGGAACCAACGAGAGACTAGCTCTTGGTGTTGGGACAGGCACAGGTCACTCTATTTTCCCATCAGAAAGAAGAATTAACCACAGGCTCAGCCTGCCCCCCGGAACCAGAACAGGGCCTGAAGCCATTCTGCGCTTTTGCGGCCAGCTCCCATAAAAACGAGTTGTAAAATGGAGGTTCAGGGCACTGCAATTCACAAACCTGCAGAGTTATAAATGATAACTCTCGTCCACAAATATATTGAGGGAAGGCAAAGAAGAGGATTTGAAATCAAGGCAGAATTGCAGGAAACAGATTTCAAGAGGTAGATACGAATCGCCTTTAAAGCACATGAAAAGCGGCAAAACGTTGACAATGTTGCCCTTGGCCAAAAAGGGCGTATGCGTTTTTTCCTGAATATATTCAGGAAAAAACGCATACGCCCTTTTTGGCCAACCAAGCAACCTGGAAAGGCAAATCAGGGCTACAAAGAAGTCTCGCTTCCCATTGGTCAAAAGGGCCATGCTGAAAAAAGTGTCAAAACCAGAAATGCAGGACAGGCCATGGAGAAATGGGAGCCTTGCTACACTGATGGGCGGGATGTAAATTGCTAAGAGCCACTCTGGAGAAGTGTCCGGTAAGTCCTGAAACATCTGAAAAACACAGCTTAGAGAGCATAGGGCACTTCCACTCATGGGGGTATAAATTGGGAAAATTAAAATCAGCAAGACACAAGCACCCCAAAGTTTAGGGCTGCTCTGTTGACCAGGACCTCCACTTCATTCCACCTTAAATATCCCAGGAAAGAGAAAAATGGATAAAGAAGTTGTGGTCCTTATGTACAATGGAATATCACTCAGCCAGGAAATCAATGTCGTAAGGTTAGTAGCAGCATGATGAGTGGATTTAGGTACGACGATTCTAAGTGAAATAAGTCACACAGAAAAGGACACTTCTCATAAGGTATCACTGATAGAGGGAATGTAAAAACCGTTACACTTGAACTGAATTACAAAACAGAACAGAGTCACACATGCAGAAAACAGACTATGGCTGCTTAACGGGAAAGGTGAGGTGGGGTGATACATAAAACAAGGGTATCAAATTAGCTCAGATACCGTTCCATAAACCCAATATGTAATAGACAAGACCTACTCCTTGCTCAGAGAACTGGACTCAACACGCCCTATTCACCGCACAAGAATATATCTGACTAATAATAATCGTAAAACCTATGTATTGATATCTCTCTGTTAGTGTGTCAAGTGGGTGTAAAGCGGCATAAACACAGCAGTGAAAAGCAGCTAAACCCCATTATAAAAATAAATTACTTTGAAACACCCATGAAACAAAGACAGTGAAAGAGAGAGAAATTCTTACACAATGCGTTCAGGGGCTGTGATGCAACCTGGATTGACCATATCTAGACGCACAGCTGGATGAGACATAAGGGTGGACACTCTTGGGGCTGAGAGGTTTGGTGAGGTTGGGTGAGCAAACGCAGACCCTTTAAAGAAATACTGCGTGGTACCCATCGCATGGGTCCCAAATCTCCAGGTTCAAGGGCATCTTCCTACATCAAAAACATGCATGAGAAACCCAGAAGATGGTACACCGTGTGATGGGGAAAGGTTTCTAAAACGCACCTCATTTCTCATCTCCTTGTGCCCGGGTTCGCCATTCCAGTCGCTTTACTAGCAAGCTCCCTACTTGGAGCATCAGCACCTTTAACCTCCTGTTCCGTACAGGTTGCAATTTGTCCTGAGGATAAACGGGAAGACGTGGAACCAACGAGAGACTAGCTCTTGGTGTTGGGACAGGCACAGGTCACTCTATTTTCCCATCAGAAAGAAGAATTAACCACAGGCTCAGCCTGCCCCCCGGAACCAGAACAGGGCCTGAAGCCATTCTGCGATTTTGCGGCCAGCTCCCATAAAAACGAGTTGTAAAATGGAGGTTCAGGGCACTGCAATTCACAAACCTGCAGAGTTATAAATGATAACTCTCGTCCACAAATATATTGAGGGAAGGCAAAGAAGAGGATTTGAAATCAAGGCAGAATTGCAGGAAACAGATTTCAGGAGGTAGATACGAATCGCCTTTAAAGCACATGAAAAGCAGCAAAACGTTGACAATGATGCCCTTGGCCAAAAAGGGCGTATGCGTTTTTTCCTGAATATATTCAGGAAAAAACGCATACGCCCTTTTTGGCCAACCAAGCAACCTGGAAAGGCAAATCAGCGCTACAAAGAAGTCTCGCTTCCCATCGGTCAAAAGGGCCATGCTGAAAAAAGTGTCAAAACCAGAAATGCAGGACAGGCCATGGAGAAATGGGAGCCTTGCTACACTGATGGGCGGGATGTAAATTGCCAAGAGCCACTCTGGAGAAGTGTCCGGTGAGTCCTGAAACATCTGAAAAACACAGCTTAGAGAGCATAGGGCACTTCCACTCATGGGGGTATAAATTGGGAAAATTAAGAATCAGCAAGACACAAGCACCCCAAAGTTTAGGGCTGCTCTGTTGACCAGGACCTCCACTTCATTCCACCTTAAATATCCCAGGAAAGAGAAAAATGGATAAAGAAGTTGTGGTCCTTATGTACAATGGATTATCACTCAGCCAGGAAATCAATGTCGTAAGGTTAGTAGCAGCATGATGAGTGGATTTAGGTACGACGATTCTAAGTGAAATAAGTCACACAGAAAAGGACACTTCTCATAAGGTATTACTGATAGAGGGAATGTAAAAACCGTTACACTTGAACTGAATTACAAAACAGAACAGAGTCACACATGCAGAAAACACACTATGGCTGCTTAACGGGAAAGGTGAGGTGGGGTGATACATAAAACAAGGGTATCAAATTAGCTCAGATACCGTTCCATAAACCCAATATGTAATAGACAAGACCTACTCCTTGCTCAGAGAACTGGACTCAACACGCCCTATTCACCGCACAAGAATATATCTGACTAATAATAATCGTAAAACCTATGTATTGATATCTCTCTGTTAGTGTGTCAAGTGGATGTAAAGCGGCATAAACACAGCAGTGAAAAGCAGCTAAACCCCATTATAAAAATAAATTACTTTGAAACAACCATGAAACAAAGACAGTGAAAGAGAGAGAAATTCTTACACAATGCGTTCAGGGGCTGTGATGCAACCTGGATTGACCATATCTAGACGCACAGCTGGATGAGACATAAGGGTGGACACTCTTGGGGTTGAGAGGTTTGGTGAGGTTGGGTGAGCAAACGCAGACCCTTTAAAGTAATACTGCGTGGTACCCATCGCATGGGTCCCAAATCTCCAGGTTCAAGGGCATCTTCCTACATCAAAAACATGCATGAGAAACCCAGAAGATGGTACACCGTGTGATGGGGAAAGGTTTCTAAAACGCACCTCATTTCTCATCTCCTTGTGCCCGGGTTCGCCATTCCAGCCGCTTTACTAGCAAGCTCCCTACTTGGAGCATCAGCACCTTTAACCTCCTGTTCCGTACAGGTTGCAATTTGTCCTGAGGATAAACGGGAAGACGTGGAACCAACGAGAGACTAGCTCTTGGTGTTGGGACAGGCACAGGTCACTCTATTTTCCCATCAGAAAGAAGAATTAACCACAGGCTCAGCCTGCCCCCCGGAACCAGAACAGGGCCTGAAGCCATTCTGCGATTTTGCGGCCAGCTCCCATAAAAACGAGTTGTAAAATGGAGGTTCAGGGCACTGCAATTCACAAACCTGCAGAGTTATAAATGATAACTCTCGTCCACAAATATATTGAGGGAAGGCAAAGAAGAGGATTTGAAATCAAGGCAGAATTGCAGGAAACAGATTTCAGGAGGTAGATACGAATCGCCTTTAAAGCACATGAAAAACGGCAAAACGTTGACAATGATGCCCTTGGCCAAAAAGGGCGTATGCGTTTTTTCCTGAATATATTCAGGAAAAAACGCATACGCCCTGTTTGGCCAACCAAGCAACCTGGAAAGGCAAATCAGCGCTACAAAGAAGTCTCGCTTCCCATCGGTCAAAAGGGCCATGCTGAAAAAAGTGTCAAAACCAGAAATGCAGGACAGGCCATGGAGAAATGGGAGCCTTGCTACACTGATGGGCGGGATGTAAATTGCCAAGAGCCACTCTGGAGAAGTGTCCGGTGAGTCCTGAAACATCTGAAAAACACAGCTTAGAGAGCATAGGGCACTTCCACTCATGGGGGTATAAATTGGGAAAATTAAAAATCAGCAAGACACAAGCACCCTAAAGTTTAGGGCTGCTCTGTTGACCAGGACCTCCACTTCATTCCACCTTAAATATCCCAGGAAAGAGAAAAATGGATAAAGAAGTTGTGGTCCTTATGTACAATGGAATATCACTCAGCCAGGAAATCAATGTCGTAAGGTTAGTAGCAGCATGATGAGTGGATTTAGGTACGACGATTCTAAGTGAAATAAGTCACACAGAAAAGGACACTTCTCATAAGGTATCACTGATAGAGGGAATGTAAAAACCGTTACACTTGAACTGAATTACAAAACGGAACAGAGTCACACATGCAGAAAACACACTATGGCTGCTTAACGGGAAAGGTGAGGTGGGGTGATACATAAAACAAGGGTATCAAATTAGCTCAGATACCGTTCCATAAACCCAAAATGTAATAGACAAGACCTACTCCTTGCTCAGAGAACTGGACTCAACACGCCCTATTCACCGCACAAGAATATATCTGACTAATAATAATCGTAAAACCTATGTATTGATATCTCTCTGTTAGTGTGTCAAGTGGGTGTAAAGCGGCATAAACACAGCAGTGAAAAGCAGCTAAACCCCATTATAAAAATAAATTACTTTGAAACACCCATGAAACAAAGACAGTGAAAGAGAGAGAAATTCTTACACAATGCGTTCAGGGGCTGTGATGCAACCTGGATTGACCATATCTAGACGCACAGCTGGATGAGACATAAGGGTGGACACTCTTGGGGCTGAGAGGTTTGGTGAGGTTGGGTGAGCAAACGCAGACCCTTTAAAGTAATACTGCGTGGTACCCATCGCATGGGTCCCAAATCTCCAGGTTCAAGGGCATCTTCCTACATCAAAAACATGCATGAGAGACCCAGAAGACGGTACACCGTGTGATGGGGAAAGGTTTCTAAAACGCACCTCATTTCTCATCTCCTTGTGCCCGGGTTCGCCATTCCAGCCCCTTTACTAGCAAGCTCCCTACTTGGAGCATCAGCACCTTTAACCTCCTGTTCCGTACAGGTTGCAATTTGTCCTGAGGATAAACGGGAAGACGTGGAACCAACGAGAGACTAGCTCTTGGTGTTGGGACAGGCACAGGTCACTCTATTTTCCCATCAGAAAGAAGAATTAACCACAGGCTCAGCCTGCCCCCCGGAACCAGAACAGGGCCTGAAGCCATTCTGCGATTTTGCGGCCAGCTCCCATAAAAACGAGTTGTAAAATGGAGGTTCAGGGCACTGCAATTCACAAACCTGCAGAGTTATAAATGATAACTCTCGTCCACAAATATATTGAGGGAAGGCAAAGAAGAGGATTTGAAATCAAGGCAGAATTGCAGGAAACAGATTTCAGGAGGTAGATACGAATCGCCTTTAAAGCACATGAAAAGCGGCAAAACGTTGACAATGATGCCCTTGGCCAAAAAGGGCGTATGCGTTTTTTCCTGAATATATTCAGGAAAAAACGCATACGCCCTTTTTGGCCAACCAAGCAACCTGGAAAGGCAAATCAGCGCTACAAAGAAGTCTCGCTTCCCATCGGTCAAAAGGGCCATGCTGAAAAAAGTGTCAAAACCAGAAATGCAGGACAGGCCATGGAGAAATGGGAGCCTTGCTACACTGATGGGCGGGATGTAAATTGCCAAGAGCCACTCTGGAGAAGTGTCCGGTGAGTCCTGAAACATCTGAAAAACACAGCTCAGAGAGCATAGGGCACTTCCACTCATGGGGGTATAAATTGGGAAAATTAAAAATCAGCAAGACACAAGCACCCCAAAGTTTAGGGCTGCTCTGTTGACCAGGACCTCCACTTCATTCCACCTTAAATATCCCAGGAAAGAGAAAAATGGATAAAGAAGTTGTGGTCCTTATGTACAATGGAATATCACTCAGCCAGGAAATCAATGTCGTAAGGTTAGTAGCAGCATGATGAGTGGATTTAGGTACGACGATTCTAAGTGAAATAAGTCACACAGAAAAGGACACTTCTCATAAGGTATCACTGATAGAGGGAATGTAAAAACCGTTACACTTGAACTGAATTACAAAACAGAACAGAGTCACACATGCAGAAAACACACTATGGCTGCTTAACGGGAAAGGTGAGGTGGGGTGATACATAAAACAAGGGTATCAAATTAGCTCAGATACCATTCCATAAACCCAATATGTAATAGACAAGACCTACTCCTTGCTCAGAGAACTGGACTCAACACGCCCTATTCACCGCACAAGAATATATCTGACTAATATTAATCGTAAAACCTATGTATTGATATCTCTCTGTTAGTGTGTCAAGTGGGTGTAAAGCGGCATAAACACAGCAGTGAAAAGCAGCTAAACCCCATTATAAAAATAAATTACTTTGAAACACCCATGAAACAAAGACAGTGAAAGAGAGAGAAATTCTTACACAATGCGTTCAGGGGCTGTGATGCAACCTGGATTGACCATATCTAGACGCACAGCTGGATGAGACATAAGGGTGGACACTCTTGGGGCTGAGAGGTTTGGTGAGGTTGGGTGAGCAAACGCAGACCCTTTAAAGTAATACTGCGTGGTACCCATCGCATGGGTCCCAAATCTCCAGGTTCAAGGGCATCTTTCTACATCAAAAACATGCATGAGAAACCCAGAAGATGGTACACCGTGTGATGGGGAAAGGTTTCTAAAACGCACCTCATTTCTCATCTCCTTGTGCCCGGGTTCGCCATTCCAGCCACTTTACTAGCAAGCTCCCTACTTGGAGCATCAGCACCTTTAACCTCCTGTTCCGTACAGGTTGCAATTTATCCTGAGGATACACGGGAAGACGTGGAACCAACGAGAGACTAGCTCTTGGTGTTGGGACAGGCACAGGTCACTCTATTTTCCCATCAGAAAGAAGAATTAACCACAGGCTCAGCCTGCCCCCCGGAACCAGAACAGGGCCTGAAGCCATTCTGCGATTTTGCGGCCAGCTCCCATAAAAACGAGTTGTAAAATGGAGGTTCAGGGCACTGCAATTCACAAACCTGCAGAGTTATAAATGATAACTCTCGTCCACAAATATATTGAGGGAAGGCAAAGAAGAGGATTTGAAATCAAGGCAGAATTGCAGGAAACAGATTTCAGGAGGTAGATACGAATCGCCTTTAAAGCACATGAAAAGCGGCAAAACGTTGACAATGATGCCCTTGGCCAAAAAGGGCGTATGCGTTTTTTCCTGAATATATTCAGGAAAAAACGCATACGCCCTTTTTGGCCAACCAAGCAACCTGGAAAGGCAAATCAGCGCTACAAAGAAGTCTCGCTTCCCATCGGTCAAAAGGGCCATGCTGAAAAAAGTGTCAAAACCAGAAATGCAGGACAGGCCATGGAGAAATGGGAGCCTTGCTACACTGATGGGCGGGATGTAAATTGCCAAGAGCCACTCTGGAGAAGTGTCCGGTGAGTCCTGAAACATCTGAAAAACACAGCTCAGAGAGCATAGGGCACTTCCACTCATGGGGGTATAAATTGGGAAAATTAAAAATCAGCAAGACAAAAGCACCCCAAAGTTTAGGGCTGCTCTGTTGACCAGGACCTCCACTTCATTCCACCTTAAATATCCCAGGAAAGAGAAAAATGGATAAAGAAGTTGTGGTCCTTATGTACAATGGAATATCACTCAGCCATGAAATCAATGTCGTAAGGTTAGTAGCAGCATGATGAGTGGATTTAGGTACGATGATTCTAAGTGAAATAAGTCACACAGAAAAGGACACTTCTCATAAGGTATCACTGATAGAGGGAATGTAAAAACCGTTACACTTGAACTGAATTACAAAACGGAACAGAGTCACACATGCAGAAAACACACTATGGCTGCTTAACGGGAAAGGTGAGGTGGGGTGATACATAAAACAAGGGTATCAAATTAGCTCAGATACCGTTCCATAAACCCAAAATGTAATAGACAAGACCTACTCCTTGCTCAGAGAACTGGACTCAACACGCCCTATTCACCGCACAAGAATATATCTGACTAATAATAATCGTAAAACCTATGTATTGATATCTCTCTGTTAGTGTGTCAAGTGGGTGTAAAGCGGCATAAACACAGCAGTGAAAAGCAGCTAAACCCCATTATAAAAATAAATTACTTTGAAACACCCATGAAACAAAGACAGTGAAAGAGAGAGAAATTCTTACACAATGCGTTCAGGGGCTGTGATGCAACCTGGATTGACCATATCTAGACGCACAGCTGGATGAGACATAAGGGTGGACACTCTTGGGGCTGAGAGGTTTGGTGAGGTTGGGTGAGCAAACACAGACCCTTTAAAGTAATACTGCGTGGTACCCATCGCATGGGTCCCAAATCTCCAGGTTCAAGGGCATCTTCCTACATCAAAAACATGCATGAGAGACCCAGAAGACGGTACACCGTGTGATGGGGAAAGGTTTCTAAAACGCACCTCATTTCTCATCTCCTTGTGCCCGGGTTCGCCATTCCAGCCCCTTTACTAGCAAGCTCCCTACTTGGAGCATCAGCACCTTTAACCTCCTGTTCCGTACAGGTTGCAATTTGTCCTGAGGATAAACGGGAAGACGTGGAACCAACGAGAGACTAGCTCTTGGTGTTGGGACAGGCACAGGTCACTCTATTTTCCCATCAGAAAGAAGAATTAACCACAGGCTCAGCCTGCCCCCCGGAACCAGAACAGGGCCTGAAGCCATTCTGCGATTTTGCGGCCAGCTCCCATAAAAACGAGTTGTAAAATGGAGGTTCAGGGCACTGCAATTCACAAACCTGCAGAGTTATAAATGATAACTCTCGTCCACAAATATATTGAGGGAAGGCAAAGAAGAGGATTTGAAATCAAGGCAGAATTGCAGGAAACAGATTTCAGGAGGTAGATACGAATCGCCTTTAAAGCACATGAAAAGCGGCAAAACGTTGACAATGATGCCCTTGGCCAAAAAGGGCGTATGCGTTTTTTCCTGAATATATTCAGGAAAAAACGCATACGCCCTTTTTGGCCAACCAAGCAACCTGGAAAGGCAAATCAGCGCTACAAAGAAGTCTCGCTTCCCATCGGTCAAAAGGGCCATGCTGAAAAAAGTGTCAAAACCAGAAATGCAGGACAGGCCATGGAGAAATGGGAGCCTTGCTACACTGATGGGCGGGATGTAAATTGCCAAGAGCCACTCTGGAGAAGTGTCCGGTGAGTCCTGAAACATCTGAAAAACACAGCTCAGAGAGCATAGGGCACTTCCACTCATGGGGGTATAAATTGGGAAAATTAAAAATCAGCAAGACACAAGCACCCCAAAGTTTAGGGCTGCTCTGTTGACCAGGACCTCCACTTCATTCCACCTTAAATATCCCAGGAAAGAGAAAAATGGATAAAGAAGTTGTGGTCCTTATGTACAATGGAATATCACTCAGCCAGGAAATCAATGTCGTAAGGTTAGTAGCAGCATGATGAGTGGATTTAGGTACGACGATTCTAAGTGAAATAAGTCACACAGAAAAGGACACTTCTCATAAGGTATCACTGATAGAGGGAATGTAAAAACCGTTACACTTGAACTGAATTACAAAACAGAACAGAGTCACACATGCAGAAAACACACTATGGCTGCTTAACGGGAAAGGTGAGGTGGGGTGATACATAAAACAAGGGTATCAAATTAGCTCAGATACCATTCCATAAACCCAATATGTAATAGACAAGACCTACTCCTTGCTCAGAGAACTGGACTCAACACGCCCTATTCACCGCACAAGAATATATCTGACTAATATTAATCGTAAAACCTATGTATTGATATCTCTCTGTTAGTGTGTCAAGTGGGTGTAAAGCGGCATAAACACAGCAGTGAAAAGCAGCTAAACCCCATTATAAAAATAAATTACTTTGAAACACCCATGAAACAAAGACAGTGAAAGAGAGAGAAATTCTTACACAATGCGTTCAGGGGCTGTGATGCAACCTGGATTGACCATATCTAGACGCACAGCTGGATGAGACATAAGGGTGGACACTCTTGGGGCTGAGAGGTTTGGTGAGGTTGGGTGAGCAAACGCAGACCCTTTAAAATAATACTGCGTGGTACCCATCGCATGGGTCCCAAATCTCCAGGTTCAAGGGCATCTTTCTACATCAAAAACATGCATGAGAAACCCAGAAGATGGTACACCGTGTGATGGGGAAAGGTTTCTAAAACGCACCTCATTTCTCATCTCCTTGTGCCCGGGTTCGCCATTCCAGCCACTTTACTAGCAAGCTCCCTACTTGGAGCATCAGCACCTTTAACCTCCTGTTCCGTACAGGTTGCAATTTATCCTGAGGATACACGGGAAGACGTGGAACCAACGAGAGACTAGCTCTTGGTGTTGGGACAGGCACAGGTCACTCTATTTTCCCATCAGAAAGAAGAATTAACCACAGGCTCAGCCTGCCCCCCGGAACCAAAACAGGGCCTGAAGCCATTCTGCGATTTTGCGGCCAGCTCCCATAAAAACGAGTTGTAAAATGGAGGTTCAGGGCACTGCAATTCACAAACCTGCAGAGTTATAAATGATAACTCTCGTCCACAAATATATTGAGGGAAGGCAAAGAAGAGGATTTGAAATCAAGGCAGAATTGCAGGAAACAGATTTCAGGAGGTAGATACGAATCGCCTTTAAAGCACATGAAAAGCGGCAAAACGTTGACAATGATGCCCTTGGCCAAAAAGGGCGTATGCGTTTTTTCCTGAATATATTCAGGAAAAAACGCATACGCCCTTTTTGGCCAACCAAGCAACCTGGAAAGGCAAATCAGCGCTACAAAGAAGTCTCGCTTCCCATCGGTCAAAAGGGCCATGCTGAAAAAAGTGTCAAAACCAGAAATGCAGGACAGGCCATGGAGAAATGGGAGCCTTGCTACACTGATGGGCGGGATGTAAATTGCCAAGAGCCACTCTGGAGAAGTGTCCGGTGAGTCCTGAAACATCTGAAAAACACAGCTCAGAGAGCATAGGGCACTTCCACTCATGGGGGTATAAATTGGGAAAATTAAAAATCAGCAAGACAAAAGCACCCCAAAGTTTAGGGCTGCTCTGTTGACCAGGACCTCCACTTCATTCCACCTTAAATATCCCAGGAAAGAGAAAAATGGATAAAGAAGTTGTGGTCCTTATGTACAATGGAATATCACTCAGCCATGAAATCAATGTCGTAAGGTTAGTAGCAGCATGATGAGTGGATTTAGGTACGATGATTCTAAGTGAAATAAGTCACACAGAAAAGGACACTTCTCATAAGGTATCACTGATAGAGGGAATGTAAAAACCGTTACACTTGAACTGAATTACAAAACGGAACAGAGTCACACATGCAGAAAACACACTATGGCTGCTTAACGGGAAAGGTGAGGTGGGGTGATACATAAAACAAGGGTATCAAATTAGCTCAGATACCGTTCCATAAACCCAAAATGTAATAGACAAGACCTACTCCTTGCTCAGAGAACTGGACTCAACACGCCCTATTCACCGCACAAGAATATATCTGACTAATAATAATCGTAAAACCTATGTATTGATATCTCTCTGTTAGTGTGTCAAGTGGGTGTAAAGCGGCATAAACACAGCAGTGAAAAGCAGCTAAACCCCATTATAAAAATAAATTACTTTGAAACACCCATGAAACAAAGACAGTGAAAGAGAGAGAAATTCTTACACAATGCGTTCAGGGGCTGTGATGCAACCTGGATTGACCATATCTAGACGCACAGCTGGATGAGACATAAGGGTGGACACTCTTGGGGCTGAGAGGTTTGGTGAGGTTGGGTGAGCAAACGCAGACCCTTTAAAGTAATACTGCGTGGTACCCATCGCATGGGTCCCAAATCTCCAGGTTCAAGGGCATCTTCCTACATCAAAAACATGCATGAGAGACCCAGAAGACGGTACACCGTGTGATGGGGAAAGGTTTCTAAAACGCACCTCATTTCTCATCTCCTTGTGCCCGGGTTCGCCATTCCAGCCCCTTTACTAGCAAGCTCCCTACTTGGAGCATCAGCACCTTTAACCTCCTGTTCCGTACAGGTTGCAATTTGTCCTGAGGATAAACGGGAAGACGTGGAACCAACGAGAGACTAGCTCTTGGTGTTGGGACAGGCACAGGTCACTCTATTTTCCCATCAGAAAGAAGAATTAACCACAGGCTCAGCCTGACCCCCGGAACCAGAACAGGGCCTGAAGCCATTCTGCGATTTTGCGGCCAGCTCCCATAAAAACGAGTTGTAAAATGGAGGTTCAGGGCACTGCAATTCACAAACCTGCAGAGTTATAAATGATAACTCTCGTCCACAAATATATTGAGGGAAGGCAAAGAAGAGGATTTGAAATCAAGGCAGAATTGCAGGAAACAGATTTCAGGAGGTAGATACGAATCGCCTTTAAAGCACATGAAAAGCGGCAAAACGTTGACAATGATGCCCTTGGCCAAAAAGGGCGTATGCGTTTTTTCCTGAATATATTCAGGAAAAAACGCATACGCCCTTTTTGGCCAACCAAGCAACCTGGAAAGGCAAATCAGCGCTACAAAGAAGTCTCGCTTCCCATCGGTCAAAAGGGCCATGCTGAAAAAAGTGTCAAAACCAGAAATGCAGGACAGGCCATGGAGAAATGGGAGCCTTGCTACACTGATGGGCGGGATGTAAATTGCCAAGAGCCACTCTGGAGAAGTGTCCGGTGAGTCCTGAAACATCTGAAAAACACAGCTCAGAGAGCATAGGGCACTTCCACTCATGGGGGTATAAATTGGGAAAATTAAAAATCAGCAAGACACAAGCACCCCAAAGTTTAGGGCTGCTCTGTTGACCAGGACCTCCACTTCATTCCACCTTAAATATCCCAGGAAAGAGAAAAATGGATAAAGAAGTTGTGGTCCTTATGTACAATGGAATATCACTCAGCCAGGAAATCAATGTCGTAAGGTTAGTAGCAGCATGATGAGTGGATTTAGGTACGACGATTCTAAGTGAAATAAGTCACACAGAAAAGGACACTTCTCATAAGGTATCACTGATAGAGGGAATGTAAAAACCGTTACACTTGAACTGAATTACAAAACAGAACAGAGTCACACATGCAGAAAACACACTATGGCTGCTTAACGGGAAAGGTGAGGTGGGGTGATACATAAAACAAGGGTATCAAATTAGCTCAGATACCATTCCATAAACCCAATATGTAATAGACAAGACCTACTCCTTGCTCAGAGAACTGGACTCAACACGCCCTATTCACCGCACAAGAATATATCTGACTAATATTAATCGTAAAACCTATGTATTGATATCTCTCTGTTAGTGTGTCAAGTGGGTGTAAAGCGGCATAAACACAGCAGTGAAAAGCAGCTAAACCCCATTATAAAAATAAATTACTTTGAAACACCCATGAAACAAAGACAGTGAAAGAGAGAGAAATTCTTACACAATGCGTTCAGGGGCTGTGATGCAACCTGGATTGACCATATCTAGACGCACAGCTGGATGAGACATAAGGGTGGACACTCTTGGGGCTGAGAGGTTTGGTGAGGTTGGGTGAGCAAACGCAGACCCTTTAAAATAATACTGCGTGGTACCCATCGCATGGGTCCCAAATCTCCAGGTTCAAGGGCATCTTTCTACATCAAAAACATGCATGAGAAACCCAGAAGATGGTACACCGTGTGATGGGGAAAGGTTTCTAAAACGCACCTCATTTCTCATCTCCTTGTGCCCGGGTTCGCCATTCCAGCCACTTTACTAGCAAGCTCCCTACTTGGAGCATCAGCACCTTTAACCTCCTGTTCCGTACAGGTTGCAATTTATCCTGAGGATACACGGGAAGACGTGGAACCAACGAGAGACTAGCTCTTGGTGTTGGGACAGGCACAGGTCACTCTATTTTCCCATCAGAAAGAAGAATTAACCACAGGCTCAGCCTGCCCCCCGGAACCAAAACAGGGCCTGAAGCCATTCTGCGATTTTGCGGCCAGCTCCCATAAAAACGAGTTGTAAAATGGAGGTTCAGGGCACTGCAATTCACAAACCTGCAGAGTTATAAATGATAACTCTCGTCCACAAATATATTGAGGGAAGGCAAAGAAGAGGATTTGAAATCAAGGCAGAATTGCAGGAAACAGATTTCAGGAGGTAGATACGAATCGCCTTTAAAGCACATGAAAAGCGGCAAAACGTTGACAATGATGCCCTTGGCCAAAAAGGGCGTATGCGTTTTTTCCTGAATATATTCAGGAAAAAACGCATACGCCCTTTTTGGCCAACCAAGCAACCTGGAAAGGCAAATCAGCGCTACAAAGAAGTCTCGCTTCCCATCGGTCAAAAGGGCCATGCTGAAAAAAGTGTCAAAACCAGAAATGCAGGACAGGCCATGGAGAAATGGGAGCCTTGCTACACTGATGGGCGGGATGTAAATTGCCAAGAGCCACTCTGGAGAAGTGTCCGGTGAGTCCTGAAACATCTGAAAAACACAGCTCAGAGAGCATAGGGCACTTCCACTCATGGGGGTATAAATTGGGAAAATTAAAAATCAGCAAGACAAAAGCACCCCAAAGTTTAGGGCTGCTCTGTTGACCAGGACCTCCACTTCATTCCACCTTAAATATCCCAGGAAAGAGAAAAATGGATAAAGAAGTTGTGGTCCTTATGTACAATGGAATATCACTCAGCCATGAAATCAATGTCGTAAGGTTAGTAGCAGCATGATGAGTGGATTTAGGTACGATGATTCTAAGTGAAATAAGTCACACAGAAAAGGACACTTCTCATAAGGTATCACTGATAGAGGGAATGTAAAAACCGTTACACTTGAACTGAATTACAAAACGGAACAGAGTCACACATGCAGAAAACACACTATGGCTGCTTAACGGGAAAGGTGAGGTGGGGTGATACATAAAACAAGGGTATCAAATTAGCTCAGATACCGTTCCATAAACCCAAAATGTAATAGACAAGACCTACTCCTTGCTCAGAGAACTGGACTCAACACGCCCTATTCACCGCACAAGAATATATCTGACTAATAATAATCGTAAAACCTATGTATTGATATCTCTCTGTTAGTGTGTCAAGTGGGTGTAAAGCGGCATAAACACAGCAGTGAAAAGCAGCTAAACCCCATTATAAAAATAAATTACTTTGAAACACCCATGAAACAAAGACAGTGAAAGAGAGAGAAATTCTTACACAATGCGTTCAGGGGCTGTGATGCAACCTGGATTGACCATATCTAGACGCACAGCTGGATGAGACATAAGGGTGGACACTCTTGGGGCTGAGAGGTTTGGTGAGGTTGGGTGAGCAAACGCAGACCCTTTAAAGTAATACTGCGTGGTACCCATCGCATGGGTCCCAAATCTCCAGGTTCAAGGGCATCTTTCTACATCAAAAACATGCATGAGAAACCCAGAAGATGGTACACCGTGTGATGGGGAAAGGTTTCTAAAACGCACCTCATTTCTCATCTCCTTGTGCCCGGGTTCGCCATTCCAGCCACTTTACTAGCAAGCTCCCTACTTGGAGCATCAGCACCTTTAACCTCCTGTTCCGTACAGGTTGCAATTTATCCTGAGGATACACGGGAAGACGTGGAACCAACGAGAGACTAGCTCTTGGTGTTGGGACAGGCACAGGTCACTCTATTTTCCCATCAGAAAGAAGAATTAACCACAGGCTCAGCCTGCCCCCCGGAACCAAAACAGGGCCTGAAGCCATTCTGCGATTTTGCGGCCAGCTCCCATAAAAACGAGTTGTAAAATGGAGGTTCAGGGCACTGCAATTCACAAACCTGCAGAGTTATAAATGATAACTCTCGTCCACAAATATATTGAGGGAAGGCAAAGAAGAGGATTTGAAATCAAGGCAGAATTGCAGGAAACAGATTTCAGGAGGTAGATACGAATCGCCTTTAAAGCACATGAAAAGCGGCAAAACGTTGACAATGATGCCCTTGGCCAAAAAGGGCGTATGCGTTTTTTCCTGAATATATTCAGGAAAAAACGCATACGCCCTTTTTGGCCAACCAAGCAACCTGGAAAGGCAAATCAGCGCTACAAAGAAGTCTCGCTTCCCATCGGTCAAAAGGGCCATGCTGAAAAAAGTGTCAAAACCAGAAATGCAGGACAGGCCATGGAGAAATGGGAGCCTTGCTACACTGATGGGCGGGATGTAAATTGCCAAGAGCCACTCTGGAGAAGTGTCCGGTGAGTCCTGAAACATCTGAAAAACACAGCTCAGAGAGCATAGGGCACTTCCACTCATGGGGGTATAAATTGGGAAAATTAAAAATCAGCAAGACAAAAGCACCCCAAAGTTTAGGGCTGCTCTGTTGACCAGGACCTCCACTTCATTCCACCTTAAATATCCCAGGAAAGAGAAAAATGGATAAAGAAGTTGTGGTCCTTATGTACAATGGAATATCACTCAGCCATGAAATCAATGTCGTAAGGTTAGTAGCAGCATGATGAGTGGATTTAGGTACGATGATTCTAAGTGAAATAAGTCACACAGAAAAGGACACTTCTCATAAGGTATCACTGATAGAGGGAATGTAAAAACCGTTACACTTGAACTGAATTACAAAACGGAACAGAGTCACACATGCAGAAAACACACTATGGCTGCTTAACGGGAAAGGTGAGGTGGGGTGATACATAAAACAAGGGTATCAAATTAGCTCAGATACCGTTCCATAAACCCAAAATGTAATAGACAAGACCTACTCCTTGCTCAGAGAACTGGACTCAACACGCCCTATTCACCGCACAAGAATATATCTGACTAATAATAATCGTAAAACCTATGTATTGATATCTCTCTGTTAGTGTGTCAAGTGGGTGTAAAGCGGCATAAACACAGCAGTGAAAAGCAGCTAAACCCCATTATAAAAATAAATTACTTTGAAACACCCATGAAACAAAGACAGTGAAAGAGAGAGAAATTCTTACACAATGCGTTCAGGGGCTGTGATGCAACCTGGATTGACCATATCTAGACGCACAGCTGGATGAGACATAAGGGTGGACACTCTTGGGGCTGAGAGGTTTGGTGAGGTTGGGTGAGCAAACGCAGACCCTTTAAAGTAATACTGCGTGGTACTCATCGCATGGGTCCCAAATCTCCAGGTTCAAGGGCATCTTTCTACATCAAAAACATGCATGAGAAACCCAGAAGATGGTACACCGTGTGATGGGGAAAGGTTTCTAAAACGCACCTCATTTCTCATCTCCTTGTGCCCGGGTTCGCCATTCCAGCCACTTTACTAGCAAGCTCCCTACTTGGAGCATCAGCACCTTTAACCTCCTGTTCCGTACAGGTTGCAATTTATCCTGAGGATACACGGGAAGACGTGGAACCAACGAGAGACTAGCTCTTGGTGTTGGGACAGGCACAGGTCACTCTATTTTCCCATCAGAAAGAAGAATTAACCACAGGCTCAGCCTGCCCCCCGGAACCAAAACAGGGCCTGAAGCCATTCTGCGATTTTGCGGCCAGCTCCCATAAAAACGAGTTGTAAAATGGAGGTTCAGGGCACTGCAATTCACAAACCTGCAGAGTTATAAATGATAACTCTCGTCCACAAATATATTGAGGGAAGGCAAAGAAGAGGATTTGAAATCAAGGCAGAATTGCAGGAAACAGATTTCAGGAGGTAGATACGAATCGCCTTTAAAGCACATGAAAAGCGGCAAAACGTTGACAATGATGCCCTTGGCCAAAAAGGGCGTATGCGTTTTTTCCTGAATATATTCAGGAAAAAACGCATACGCCCTTTTTGGCCAACCAAGCAACCTGGAAAGGCAAATCAGCGCTACAAAGAAGTCTCGCTTCCCATCGGTCAAAAGGGCCATGCTGAAAAAAGTGTCAAAACCAGAAATGCAGGACAGGCCATGGAGAAATGGGAGCCTTGCTACACTGATGGGCGGGATGTAAATTGCCAAGAGCCACTCTGGAGAAGTGTCCGGTGAGTCCTGAAACATCTGAAAAACACAGCTCAGAGAGCATAGGGCACTTCCACTCATGGGGGTATAAATTGGGAAAATTAAAAATCAGCAAGACAAAAGCACCCCAAAGTTTAGGGCTGCTCTGTTGACCAGGACCTCCACTTCATTCCACCTTAAATATCCCAGGAAAGAGAAAAATGGATAAAGAAGTTGTGGTCCTTATGTACAATGGAATATCACTCAGCCATGAAATCAATGTCGTAAGGTTAGTAGCAGCATGATGAGTGGATTTAGGTACGACGATTCTAAGTGAAATAAGTCACACAGAAAAGGACACTTCTCATAAGGTATCACTGATAGAGGGAATGTAAAAACCGTTACACTTGAACTGAATTACAAAACGGAACAGAGTCACACATGCAGAAAACACACTATGGCTGCTTAACGGGAAAGGTGAGGTGGGGTGATACATAAAACAAGGGTATCAAATTAGCTCAGATACCGTTCCATAAACCCAAAATGTAATAGACAAGACCTACTCCTTGCTCAGAGAACTGGACTCAACACGCCCTATTCACCGCACAAGAATATATCTGACTAATAATAATCGTAAAACCTATGTATTGATATCTCTCTGTTAGTGTGTCAAGTGGGTGTAAAGCGGCATAAACACAGCAGTGAAAAGCAGCTAAACCCCATTATAAAAATAAATTACTTTGAAACACCCATGAAACAAAGACAGTGAAAGAGAGAGAAATTCTTACACAATGCGTTCAGGGGCTGTGATGCAACCTGGATTGACCATATCTAGACGCACAGCTGGATGAGACATAAGGGTGGACACTCTTGGGGCTGAGAGGTTTGGTGAGGTTGGGTGAGCAAACGCAGACCCTTTAAAGTAATACTGCGTGGTACCCATCGCATGGGTCCCAAATCTCCAGGTTCAAGGGCATCTTCCTACATCAAAAACATGCATGAGAGACCCAGAAGACGGTACACCGTGTGATGGGGAAAGGTTTCTAAAACGCACCTCATTTCTCATCTCCTTGTGCCCGGGTTCGCCATTCCAGCCCCTTTACTAGCAAGCTCCCTACTTGGAGCATCAGCACCTTTAACCTCCTGTTCCGTACAGGTTGCAATTTGTCCTGAGGATAAACGGGAAGACGTGGAACCAACGAGAGACTAGCTCTTGGTGTTGGGACAGGCACAGGTCACTCTATTTTCCCATCAGAAAGAAGAATTAACCACAGGCTCAGCCTGCCCCCCGGAACCAGAACAGGGCCTGAAGCCATTCTGCGATTTTGCGGCCAGCTCCCATAAAAACGAGTTGTAAAATGGAGGTTCAGGGCACTGCAATTCACAAACCTGCAGAGTTATAAATGATAACTCTCGTCCACAAATATATTGAGGGAAGGCAAAGAAGAGGATTTGAAATCAAGGCAGAATTGCAGGAAACAGATTTCAGGAGGTAGATACGAATCGCCTTTAAAGCACATGAAAAGCGGCAAAACGTTGACAATGATGCCCTTGGCCAAAAAGGGCGTATGCGTTTTTTCCTGAATATATTCAGGAAAAAACGCATACGCCCTTTTTGGCCAACCAAGCAACCTGGAAAGGCAAATCAGCGCTACAAAGAAGTCTCGCTTCCCATCGGTCAAAAGGGCCATGCTGAAAAAAGTGTCAAAACCAGAAATGCAGGACAGGCCATGGAGAAATGGGAGCCTTGCTACACTGATGGGCGGGATGTAAATTGCCAAGAGCCACTCTGGAGAAGTGTCCGGTGAGTCCTGAAACATCTGAAAAACACAGCTCAGAGAGCATAGGGCACTTCCACTCATGGGGGTATAAATTGGGAAAATTAAAAATCAGCAAGACACAAGCACCCCAAAGTTTAGGGCTGCTCTGTTGACCAGGACCTCCACTTCATTCCACCTTAAATATCCCAGGAAAGAGAAAAATGGATAAAGAAGTTGTGGTCCTTATGTACAATGGAATATCACTCAGCCAGGAAATCAATGTCGTAAGGTTAGTAACAGCATGATGAGTGGATTTAGGTACGACGATTCTAAGTGAAATAAGTCACACAGAAAAGGACACTTCTCATAAGGTATCACTGATAGAGGGAATGTAAAAACCGTTACACTTGAACTGAATTACAAAACAGAACAGAGTCACACATGCAGAAAACACACTATGGCTGCTTAACGGGAAAGGTGAGGTGGGGTGATACATAAAACAAGGGTATCAAATTAGCTCAGATACCATTCCATAAACCCAATATGTAATAGACAAGACCTACTCCTTGCTCAGAGAACTGGACTCAACACGCCCTATTCACCGCACAAGAATATATCTGACTAATATTAATCGTAAAACCTATGTATTGATATCTCTCTGTTAGTGTGTCAAGTGGGTGTAAAGCGGCATAAACACAGCAGTGAAAAGCAGCTAAACCCCATTATAAAAATAAATTACTTTGAAACACCCATGAAACAAAGACAGTGAAAGAGAGAGAAATTCTTACACAATGCGTTCAGGGGCTGTGATGCAACCTGGATTGACCATATCTAGACGCACAGCTGGATGAGACATAAGGGTGGACACTCTTGGGGCTGAGAGGTTTGGTGAGGTTGGGTGAGCAAACGCAGACCCTTTAAAGTAATACTGCGTGGTACCCATCGCATGGGTCCCAAATCTCCAGGTTCAAGGGCATCTTTCTACATCAAAAACATGCATGAGAAACCCAGAAGATGGTACACCATGTGATGGGGAAAGGTTTCTAAAACGCACCTCATTTCTCATCTCCTTGTGCCCGGGTTCGCCATTCCAGCCACTTTACTAGCAAGCTCCCTACTTGGAGCATCAGCACCTTTAACCTCCTGTTCCGTACAGGTTGCAATTTATCCTGAGGATACACGGGAAGACGTGGAACCAACGAGAGACTAGCTCTTGGTGTTGGGACAGGCACAGGTCACTCTATTTTCCCATCAGAAAGAAGAATTAACCACAGGCTCAGCCTGCCCCCCGGAACCAGAACAGGGCCTGAAGCCATTCTGCGATTTTGCGGCCAGCTCCCATAAAAACGAGTTGTAAAATGGAGGTTCAGGGCACTGCAATTCACAAACCTGCAGAGTTATAAATGATAACTCTCGTCCACAAATATATTGAGGGAAGGCAAAGAAGAGGATTTGAAATCAAGGCAGAATTGCAGGAAACAGATTTCAGGAGGTAGATACGAATCGCCTTTAAAGCACATGAAAAGCGGCAAAACGTTGACAATGATGCCCTTGGCCAAAAAGGGCGTATGCGTTTTTTCCTGAATATATTCAGGAAAAAACGCATACGCCCTTTTTGGCCAACCAAGCAACCTGGAAAGGCAAATCAGCGCTACAAAGAAGTCTCGCTTCCCATCGGTCAAAAGGGCCATGCTGAAAAAAGTGTCAAAACCAGAAATGCAGGACAGGCCATGGAGAAATGGGAGCCTTGCTACACTGATGGGCGGGATGTAAATTGCCAAGAGCCACTCTGGAGAAGTGTCCGGTGAGTCCTGAAACATCTGAAAAACACAGCTCAGAGAGCATAGGGCACTTCCACTCATGGGGGTATAAATTGGGAAAATTAAAAATCAGCAAGACAAAAGCACCCCAAAGTTTAGGGCTGCTCTGTTGACCAGGACCTCCACTTCATTCCACCTTAAATATCCCAGGAAAGAGAAAAATGGATAAAGAAGTTGTGGTCCTTATGTACAATGGAATATCACTCAGCCATGAAATCAATGTCGTAAGGTTAGTAGCAGCATGATGAGTGGATTTAGGTACGACGATTCTAAGTGAAATAAGTCACACAGAAAAGGACACTTCTCATAAGGTATCACTGATAGAGGGAATGTAAAAACCGTTACACTTGAACTGAATTACAAAACGGAACAGAGTCACACATGCAGAAAACACACTATGGCTGCTTAACGGGAAAGGTGAGGTGGGGTGATACATAAAACAAGGGTATCAAATTAGCTCAGATACCGTTCCATAAACCCAAAATGTAATAGACAAGACCTACTCCTTGCTCAGAGAACTGGACTCAACACGCCCTATTCACCGCACAAGAATATATCTGACTAATAATAATCGTAAAACCTATGTATTGATATCTCTCTGTTAGTGTGTCAAGTGGGTGTAAAGCGGCATAAACACAGCAGTGAAAAGCAGCTAAACCCCATTATAAAAATAAATTACTTTGAAACACCCATGAAACAAAGACAGTGAAAGAGAGAGAAATTCTTACACAATGCGTTCAGGGGCTGTGATGCAACCTGGATTGACCATATCTAGACGCACAGCTGGATGAGACATAAGGGTGGACACTCTTGGGGCTGAGAGGTTTGGTGAGGTTGGGTGAGCAAACGCAGACCCTTTAAAGTAATACTGCGTGGTACCCATCGCATGGGTCCCAAATCTCCAGGTTCAAGGGCATCTTCCTACATCAAAAACATGCATGAGAGACCCAGAAGACGGTACACCGTGTGATGGGGAAAGGTTTCTAAAACGCACCTCATTTCTCATCTCCTTGTGCCCGGGTTCGCCATTCCAGCCCCTTTACTAGCAAGCTCCCTACTTGGAGCATCAGCACCTTTAACCTCCTGTTCCGTACAGGTTGCAATTTGTCCTGAGGATAAACGGGAAGACGTGGAACCAACGAGAGACTAGCTCTTGGTGTTGGGACAGGCACAGGTCACTCTATTTTCCCATCAGAAAGAAGAATTAACCACAGGCTCAGCCTGCCCCCCGGAACCAGAACAGGGCCTGAAGCCATTCTGCGATTTTGCGGCCAGCTCCCATAAAAACGAGTTGTAAAATGGAGGTTCAGGGCACTGCAATTCACAAACCTGCAGAGTTATAAATGATAACTCTCGTCCACAAATATATTGAGGGAAGGCAAAGAAGAGGATTTGAAATCAAGGCAGAATTGCAGGAAACAGATTTCAGGAGGTAGATACGAATCGCCTTTAAAGCACATGAAAAGCGGCAAAACGTTGACAATGATGCCCTTGGCCAAAAAGGGCGTATGCGTTTTTTCCTGAATATATTCAGGAAAAAACGCATACGCCCTTTTTGGCCAACCAAGCAACCTGGAAAGGCAAATCAGCGCTACAAAGAAGTCTCGCTTCCCATCGGTCAAAAGGGCCATGCTGAAAAAAGTGTCAAAACCAGAAATGCAGGACAGGCCATGGAGAAATGGGAGCCTTGCTACACTGATGGGCGGGATGTAAATTGCCAAGAGCCACTCTGGAGAAGTGTCCGGTGAGTCCTGAAACATCTGAAAAACACAGCTCAGAGAGCATAGGGCACTTCCACTCATGGGGGTATAAATTGGGAAAATTAAAAATCAGCAAGACACAAGCACCCCAAAGTTTAGGGCTGCTCTGTTGACCAGGACCTCCACTTCATTCCACCTTAAATATCCCAGGAAAGAGAAAAATGGATAAAGAAGTTGTGGTCCTTATGTACAATGGAATATCACTCAGCCAGGAAATCAATGTCGTAAGGTTAGTAACAGCATGATGAGTGGATTTAGGTACGACGATTCTAAGTGAAATAAGTCACACAGAAAAGGACACTTCTCATAAGGTATCACTGATAGAGGGAATGTAAAAACCGTTACACTTGAACTGAATTACAAAACAGAACAGAGTCACACATGCAGAAAACACACTATGGCTGCTTAACGGGAAAGGTGAGGTGGGGTGATACATAAAACAAGGGTATCAAATTAGCTCAGATACCATTCCATAAACCCAATATGTAATAGACAAGACCTACTCCTTGCTCAGAGAACTGGACTCAACACGCCCTATTCACCGCACAAGAATATATCTGACTAATATTAATCGTAAAACCTATGTATTGATATCTCTCTGTTAGTGTGTCAAGTGGGTGTAAAGCGGCATAAACACAGCAGTGAAAAGCAGCTAAACCCCATTATAAAAATAAATTACTTTGAAACACCCATGAAACAAAGACAGTGAAAGAGAGAGAAATTCTTACACAATGCGTTCAGGGGCTGTGATGCAACCTGGATTGACCATATCTAGACGCACAGCTGGATGAGACATAAGGGTGGACACTCTTGGGGCTGAGAGGTTTGGTGAGGTTGGGTGAGCAAACGCAGACCCTTTAAAGTAATACTGCGTGGTACCCATCGCATGGGTCCCAAATCTCCAGGTTCAAGGGCATCTTTCTACATCAAAAACATGCATGAGAAACCCAGAAGATGGTACACCATGTGATGGGGAAAGGTTTCTAAAACGCACCTCATTTCTCATCTCCTTGTGCCCGGGTTCGCCATTCCAGCCACTTTACTAGCAAGCTCCCTACTTGGAGCATCAGCACCTTTAACCTCCTGTTCCGTACAGGTTGCAATTTATCCTGAGGATACACGGGAAGACGTGGAACCAACGAGAGACTAGCTCTTGGTGTTGGGACAGGCACAGGTCACTCTATTTTCCCATCAGAAAGAAGAATTAACCACAGGCTCAGCCTGCCCCCCGGAACCAGAACAGGGCCTGAAGCCATTCTGCGATTTTGCGGCCAGCTCCCATAAAAACGAGTTGTAAAATGGAGGTTCAGGGCACTGCAATTCACAAACCTGCAGAGTTATAAATGATAACTCTTGTCCACAAATATATTGAGGGAAGGCAAAGAAGAGGATTTGAAATCAAGGCAGAATTGCAGGAAACAGATTTCAGGAGGTAGATACGAATCGCCTTTAAAGCACATGAAAAGCGGCAAAACGTTGACAATGATGCCCTTGGCCAAAAAGGGCGTATGCGTTTTTTCCTGAATATATTCAGGAAAAAACGCATACGCCCTTTTTGGCCAACCAAGCAACCTGGAAAGGCAAATCAGCGCTACAAAGAAGTCTCGCTTCCCATCGGTCAAAAGGGCCATGCTGAAAAAAGTGTCAAAACCAGAAATGCAGGACAGGCCATGGAGAAATGGGAGCCTTGCTACACTGATGGGCGGGATGTAAATTGCCAAGAGCCACTCTGGAGAAGTGTCCGGTGAGTCCTGAAACATCTGAAAAACACAGCTCAGAGAGCATAGGGCACTTCCACTCATGGGGGTATAAATTGGGAAAATTAAAAATCAGCAAGACAAAAGCACCCCAAAGTTTAGGGCTGCTCTGTTGACCAGGACCTCCACTTCATTCCACCTTAAATATCCCAGGAAAGAGAAAAATGGATAAAGAAGTTGTGGTCCTTATGTACAATGGAATATCACTCAGCCATGAAATCAATGTCGTAAGGTTAGTAGCAGCATGATGAGTGGATTTAGGTACGACGATTCTAAGTGAAATAAGTCACACAGAAAAGGACACTTCTCATAAGGTATCACTGATAGAGGGAATGTAAAAACCGTTACACTTGAACTGAATTACAAAACGGAACAGAGTCACACATGCAGAAAACACACTATGGCTGCTTAACGGGAAAGGTGAGGTGGGGTGATACATAAAACAAGGGTATCAAATTAGCTCAGATACCGTTCCATAAACCCAAAATGTAATAGACAAGACCTACTCCTTGCTCAGAGAACTGGACTCAACACGCCCTATTCACCGCACAAGAATATATCTGACTAATAATAATCGTAAAACCTATGTATTGATATCTCTCTGTTAGTGTGTCAAGTGGGTGTAAAGCGGCATAAACACAGCAGTGAAAAGCAGCTAAACCCCATTATAAAAATAAATTACTTTGAAACACCCATGAAACAAAGACAGTGAAAGAGAGAGAAATTCTTACACAATGCGTTCAGGGGCTGTGATGCAACCTGGATTGACCATATCTAGACGCACAGCTGGATGAGACATAAGGGTGGACACTCTTGGGGCTGAGAGGTTTGGTGAGGTTGGGTGAGCAAACGCAGACCCTTTAAAGTAATACTGCGTGGTACCCATCGCATGGGTCCCAAATCTCCAGGTTCAAGGGCATCTTCCTACATCAAAAACATGCATGAGAGACCCAGAAGACGGTACACCGTGTGATGGGGAAAGGTTTCTAAAACGCACCTCATTTCTCATCTCCTTGTGCCCGGGTTCGCCATTCCAGCCCCTTTACTAGCAAGCTCCCTACTTGGAGCATCAGCACCTTTAACCTCCTGTTCCGTACAGGTTGCAATTTGTCCTGAGGATAAACGGGAAGACGTGGAACCAACGAGAGACTAGCTCTTGGTGTTGGGACAGGCACAGGTCACTCTATTTTCCCATCAGAAAGAAGAATTAACCACAGGCTCAGCCTGCCCCCCGGAACCAGAACAGGGCCTGAAGCCATTCTGCGATTTTGCGGCCAGCTCCCATAAAAACGAGTTGTAAAATGGAGGTTCAGGGCACTGCAATTCACAAACCTGCAGAGTTATAAATGATAACTCTCGTCCACAAATATATTGAGGGAAGGCAAAGAAGAGGATTTGAAATCAAGGCAGAATTGCAGGAAACAGATTTCAGGAGGTAGATACGAATCGCCTTTAAAGCACATGAAAAGCGGCAAAACGTTGACAATGATGCCCTTGGCCAAAAAGGGCGTATGCGTTTTTTCCTGAATATATTCAGGAAAAAACGCATACGCCCTTTTTGGCCAACCAAGCAACCTGGAAAGGCAAATCAGCGCTACAAAGAAGTCTCGCTTCCCATCGGTCAAAAGGGCCATGCTGAAAAAAGTGTCAAAACCAGAAATGCAGGACAGGCCATGGAGAAATGGGAGCCTTGCTACACTGATGGGCGGGATGTAAATTGCCAAGAGCCACTCTGGAGAAGTGTCCGGTGAGTCCTGAAACATCTGAAAAACACAGCTCAGAGAGCATAGGGCACTTCCACTCATGGGGGTATAAATTGGGAAAATTAAAAATCAGCAAGACACAAGCACCCCAAAGTTTAGGGCTGCTCTGTTGACCAGGACCTCCACTTCATTCCACCTTAAATATCCCAGGAAAGAGAAAAATGGATAAAGAAGTTGTGGTCCTTATGTACAATGGAATATCACTCAGCCATGAAATCAATGTCGTAAGGTTAGTAGCAGCATGATGAGTGGATTTAGGTACGACGATTCTAAGTGAAATAAGTCACACAGAAAAGGACACTTCTCATAAGGTATCACTGATAGAGGGAATGTAAAAACCGTTACACTTGAACTGAATTACAAAACGGAACAGAGTCACACATGCAGAAAACACACTATGGCTGCTTAACGGGAAAGGTGAGGTGGGGTGATACATAAAACAAGGGTATCAAATTAGCTCAGATACCGTTCCATAAACCCAAAATGTAATAGACAAGACCTACTCCTTGCTCAGAGAACTGGACTCAACACGCCCTATTCACCGCACAAGAATATATCTGACTAATAATAATCGTAAAACCTATGTATTGATATCTCTCTGTTAGTGTGTCAAGTGGGTGTAAAGCGGCATAAACACAGCAGTGAAAAGCAGCTAAACCCCATTATAAAAATAAATTACTTTGAAACAACCATGAAACAAAGACAGTGAAAGAGAGAGAAATTCTTACACAATGCGTTCAGGGGCTGTGATGCAACCTGGATTGACCATATCTAGACGCACAGCTGGATGAGACATAAGGGTGGACACTCTTGGGGCTGAGAGGTTTGGTGAGGTTGGGTGAGCAAACGCAGACCCTTTAAAGTAATACTGCGTGGTACCCATCGCATGGGTCCCAAATCTCCAGGTTCAAGGGCATCTTCCTACATCAAAAACATGCATGAGAAACCCAGAAGATGGTACACCGTGTGATGGGGAAAGGTTTCTAAAACGCACCTCATTTCTCATCTCCTTGTGCCCAGGTTCGCCATTCCAGCCGCTTTACTAGCAAGCTCCCTACTTGGAGCATCAGCACCTTTAACCTCCTGTTCCGTACAGGTTGCAATTTGTCCTGAGGATAAACGGGAAGACGTGGAACCAACGAGAGACTAGCTCTTGGTGTTGGGACAGGCACAGGTCACTCTATTTTCCCATCAGAAAGAAGAATTAACCACAGGCTCAGCCTGCCCCCCGGAACCAGAACAGGGCCTGAAGCCATTCTGCGATTTTGCGGCCAGCTCCCATAAAAACGAGTTGTAAAATGGAGGTTCAGGGCACTGCAATTCACAAACCTGCAGAGTTATAAATGATAACTCTCGTCCACAAATATATTGAGGGAAGGCAAAGAAGAGGATTTGAAATCAAGGCAGAATTGCAGGAAACAGATTTCAGGAGGTAGATACGAATCGCCTTTAAAGCACATGAAAAGCGGCAAAACGTTGACAATGATGCCCTTGGCCAAAAAGGGCGTATGCGTTTTTTCCTGAATATATTCAGGAAAAAACGCATACGCCCTTTTTGGCCAACCAAGCAACCTGGAAAGGCAAATCAGCGCTACAAAGAAGTCTCGCTTCCCATCGGTCAAAAGGGCCATGCTGAAAAAAGTGTCAAAACCAGAAATGCAGGACAGGCCATGGAGAAATGGGAGCCTTGCTACACTGATGGGCGGGATGTAAATTGCCAAGAGCCACTCTGGGGAAGTGTCCGGTGAGTCCTGAAACATCTGAAAAACACAGCTTAGAGAGCATAGGGCACTTCCACTCATGGGGGTATAAATTGGGAAAATTAAAAATCAGCAAGACACAAGCACCCCAAAGTTTAGGGCTGCTCTGTTGACCAGGACCTCCACTTCATTCCACCTTAAATATCCCAGGAAAGAGAAAAATGGATAAAGAAGTTGTGGTCCTTATGTACAATGGAATATCACTCAGCCATGAAATCAATGTCGTAAGGTTAGTAGCAGCATGATGAGTGGATTTAGGTACGACGATTCTAAGTGAAATAAGTCACACAGAAAAGGACACTTCTCATAAGGTATCACTGATAGAGGGAATGTAAAAACCGTTACACTTGAACTGAATTACAAAACAGAACAGAGTCACACATGCAGAAAACACACTATGGCTGCTTAACGGGAAAGGTGACATGGGGTGATACATAAAACATGGGTATCAAATTAGCTCAGATACCGTTCCATAAACCCAATATGTAATAGACAAGACCTACTCCTTGCTCAGAGAACTGGACTCAACACGCCCTATTCACCGCACAAGAATATATCTGACTAATAATAATCGTAAAACCTATGTATTGATATCTCTCTGTTAGTGTGTCAAGTGGGTGTAAAGCGGCATAAACACAGCAGTGAAAAGCAGCTAAACCCCATTATAAAAATAAATTACTGGGCTTCCCTGGTGGCGCAGTGGTTGAGAATCTGCCTGCCAATGCAGGGGACACGGGTTCGAGCCCTGGTCTGGGAAGATCCCACGTGCCGCGGAGCAACTGGGCCCGTGAGCCATAATTACTGAGCCTGCGCGTCTGGAGCCTGTGCTCTGCAACAAGAGAGGCCACTATAGTGAGAGGCCCGCGCACCGCGATGAAGAGTGGCCCCCACTTGCCACAACTAGAGAAAGCCCTCGCACAGAAACGAAGACCCAACACAGCCATAAGTAAATAAATAAATAAATTAAAAAAAAAAAAAAAAAAAAAAAAATAAATAAATTACTTTGAAACAACCATGAAACAAAGACAGTGAAAGAGAGAGAAATTCTTACACAATGCGTTCAGGGGCTGTGATGCAACCTGGATTGACCATATCTAGACGCACAGCTGGATGAGACATAAGGGTGGACACTCTTGGGGCTGAGAGGTTTGGTGAGGTTGGGTGAGCAAACGCAGACCCTTTAAAGTAATACTGCGTGGTACCCATCGCATGGGTCCCAAATCTCCAGGTTCAAGGGCATCTTCCTACATCAAAAACATGCATGAGAAACCCAGAAGATGGTACACCGTGTGATGGGGAAAGGTTTCTAAAACGCACCTCATTTCTCATCTCCTTGTGCCCAGGTTCGCCATTCCAGCCGCTTTACTAGCAAGCTCCCTACTTGGAGCATCAGCACCTTTAACCTCCTGTTCCGTACAGGTTTCAATTTGTCCTGAGGATAAACGGGAAGACGTGGAACCAACGAGAGACTAGCTCTTGGTGTTGGGACAGGCACAGGTCACTCTATTTTCCCATCAGAAAGAAGAATTAACCACAGGCTCAGCCTGCCCCCCGGAACCAGAACAGGGCCTGAAGCCATTCTGCGATTTTGCGGCCAGCTCCCATAAAAACGAGTTGTAAAATGGAGGTTCAGGGCACTGCAATTCACAAACCTGCAGAGTTATAAATGATAACTCTCGTCCACAAATATATTGAGGGAAGGCAAAGAAGAGGATTTGAAATCAAGGCAGAATTGCAGGAAACAGATTTCAGGAGGTAGATACGAATCGCCTTTAAAGCACATGAAAAGCGGCAAAACGTTGACAATGATGCCCTTGGCCAAAAAGGGCGTATGCGTTTTTTCCTGAATATATTCAGGAAAAAACGCATACGCCCTTTTTGGCCAACCAAGCAACCTGGAAAGGCAAATCAGCGCTACAAAGAAGTCTCGCTTCCCATCGGTCAAAAGGGCCATGCTGAAAAAAGTGTCAAAACCAGAAATGCAGGACAGGCCATGGAGAAATGGGAGCCTTGCTACACTGATGGGCGGGATGTAAATTGCCAAGAGCCACTCTGGAGAAGTGTCCGGTGAGTCCTGAAACATCTGAAAAACACAGCTCAGAGAGCATAGGGCACTTCCACTCATGGGGGTATAAATTGGGAAAATTAAAAATCAGCAAGACACAAGCACCCCAAAGTTTAGGGCTGCTCTGTTGACCAGGACCTCCACTTCATTCCACCTTAAATATCCCAGGAAAGAGAAAAATGGATAAAGAAGTTGTGGTCCTTATGTACAATGGAATATCACTCAGCCAGGAAATCAATGTCGTAAGGTTAGTAACAGCATGATGAGTGGATTTAGGTACGACGATTCTAAGTGAAATAAGTCACACAGAAAAGGACACTTCTCATAAGGTATCACTGATAGAGGGAATGTAAAAACCGTTACACTTGAACTGAATTACAAAACAGAACAGAGTCACACATGCAGAAAACACACTATGGCTGCTTAACGGGAAAGGTGAGGTGGGGTGATACATAAAACAAGGGTATCAAATTAGCTCAGATACCATTCCATAAACCCAATATGTAATAGACAAGACCTACTCCTTGCTCAGAGAACTGGACTCAACACGCCCTATTCACCGCACAAGAATATATCTGACTAATATTAATCGTAAAACCTATGTATTGATATCTCTCTGTTAGTGTGTCAAGTGGGTGTAAAGCGGCATAAACACAGCAGTGAAAAGCAGCTAAACCCCATTATAAAAATAAATTACTTTGAAACACCCATGAAACAAAGACAGTGAAAGAGAGAGAAATTCTTACACAATGCGTTCAGGGGCTGTGATGCAACCTGGATTGACCATATCTAGACGCACAGCTGGATGAGACATAAGGGTGGACACTCTTGGGGCTGAGAGGTTTGGTGAGGTTGGGTGAGCAAACGCAGACCCTTTAAAGTAATACTGCGTGGTACCCATCGCATGGGTCCCAAATCTCCAGGTTCAAGGGCATCTTTCTACATCAAAAACATGCATGAGAAACCCAGAAGATGGTACACCATGTGATGGGGAAAGGTTTCTAAAACGCACCTCATTTCTCATCTCCTTGTGCCCGGGTTCGCCATTCCAGCCACTTTACTAGCAAGCTCCCTACTTGGAGCATCAGCACCTTTAACCTCCTGTTCCGTACAGGTTGCAATTTATCCTGAGGATACACGGGAAGACGTGGAACCAACGAGAGACTAGCTCTTGGTGTTGGGACAGGCACAGGTCACTCTATTTTCCCATCAGAAAGAAGAATTAACCACAGGCTCAGCCTGCCCCCCGGAACCAGAACAGGGCCTGAAGCCATTCTGCGATTTTGCGGCCAGCTCCCATAAAAACGAGTTGTAAAATGGAGGTTCAGGGCACTGCAATTCACAAACCTGCAGAGTTATAAATGATAACTCTCGTCCACAAATATATTGAGGGAAGGCAAAGAAGAGGATTTGAAATCAAGGCAGAATTGCAGGAAACAGATTTCAGGAGGTAGATACGAATCGCCTTTAAAGCACATGAAAAGCGGCAAAACGTTGACAATGATGCCCTTGGCCAAAAAGGGCGTATGCGTTTTTTCCTGAATATATTCAGGAAAAAACGCATACGCCCTTTTTGGCCAACCAAGCAACCTGGAAAGGCAAATCAGCGCTACAAAGAAGTCTCGCTTCCCATCGGTCAAAAGGGCCATGCTGAAAAAAGTGTCAAAACCAGAAATGCAGGACAGGCCATGGAGAAATGGGAGCCTTGCTACACTGATGGGCGGGATGTAAATTGCCAAGAGCCACTCTGGAGAAGTGTCCGGTGAGTCCTGAAACATCTGAAAAACACAGCTCAGAGAGCATAGGGCACTTCCACTCATGGGGGTATAAATTGGGAAAATTAAAAATCAGCAAGACAAAAGCACCCCAAAGTTTAGGGCTGCTCTGTTGACCAGGACCTCCACTTCATTCCACCTTAAATATCCCAGGAAAGAGAAAAATGGATAAAGAAGTTGTGGTCCTTATGTACAATGGAATATCACTCAGCCATGAAATCAATGTCGTAAGGTTAGTAGCAGCATGATGAGTGGATTTAGGTACGACGATTCTAAGTGAAATAAGTCACACAGAAAAGGACACTTCTCATAAGGTATCACTGATAGAGGGAATGTAAAAACCGTTACACTTGAACTGAATTACAAAACGGAACAGAGTCACACATGCAGAAAACACACTATGGCTGCTTAACGGGAAAGGTGAGGTGGGGTGATACATAAAACAAGGGTATCAAATTAGCTCAGATACCGTTCCATAAACCCAAAATGTAATAGACAAGACCTACTCCTTGCTCAGAGAACTGGACTCAACACGCCCTATTCACCGCACAAGAATATATCTGACTAATAATAATCGTAAAACCTATGTATTGATATCTCTCTGTTAGTGTGTCAAGTGGGTGTAAAGCGGCATAAACACAGCAGTGAAAAGCAGCTAAACCCCATTATAAAAATAAATTACTTTGAAACACCCATGAAACAAAGACAGTGAAAGAGAGAGAAATTCTTACACAATGCGTTCAGGGGCTGTGATGCAACCTGGATTGACCATATCTAGACGCACAGCTGGATGAGACATAAGGGTGGACACTCTTGGGGCTGAGAGGTTTGGTGAGGTTGGGTGAGCAAACGCAGACCCTTTAAAGTAATACTGCGTGGTACCCATCGCATGGGTCCCAAATCTCCAGGTTCAAGGGCATCTTCCTACATCAAAAACATGCATGAGAGACCCAGAAGACGGTACACCGTGTGATGGGGAAAGGTTTCTAAAACGCACCTCATTTCTCATCTCCTTGTGCCCGGGTTCGCCATTCCAGCCCCTTTACTAGCAAGCTCCCTACTTGGAGCATCAGCACCTTTAACCTCCTGTTCCGTACAGGTTGCAATTTGTCCTGAGGATAAACGGGAAGACGTGGAACCAACGAGAGACTAGCTCTTGGTGTTGGGACAGGCACAGGTCACTCTATTTTCCCATCAGAAAGAAGAATTAACCACAGGCTCAGCCTGCCCCCCGGAACCAGAACAGGGCCTGAAGCCATTCTGCGATTTTGCGGCCAGCTCCCATAAAAACGAGTTGTAAAATGGAGGTTCAGGGCACTGCAATTCACAAACCTGCAGAGTTATAAATGATAACTCTCGTCCACAAATATATTGAGGGAAGGCAAAGAAGAGGATTTGAAATCAAGGCAGAATTGCAGGAAACAGATTTCAGGAGGTAGATACGAATCGCCTTTAAAGCACATGAAAAGCGGCAAAACGTTGACAATGATGCCCTTGGCCAAAAAGGGCGTATGCGTTTTTTCCTGAATATATTCAGGAAAAAACGCATACGCCCTTTTTGGCCAACCAAGCAACCTGGAAAGGCAAATCAGCGCTACAAAGAAGTCTCGCTTCCCATCGGTCAAAAGGGCCATGCTGAAAAAAGTGTCAAAACCAGAAATGCAGGACAGGCCATGGAGAAATGGGAGCCTTGCTACACTGATGGGCGGGATGTAAATTGCCAAGAGCCACTCTGGAGAAGTGTCCGGTGAGTCCTGAAACATCTGAAAAACACAGCTCAGAGAGCATAGGGCACTTCCACTCATGGGGGTATAAATTGGGAAAATTAAAAATCAGCAAGACACAAGCACCCCAAAGTTTAGGGCTGCTCTGTTGACCAGGACCTCCACTTCATTCCACCTTAAATATCCCAGGAAAGAGAAAAATGGATAAAGAAGTTGTGGTCCTTATGTACAATGGAATATCACTCAGCCATGAAATCAATGTCGTAAGGTTAGTAGCAGCATGATGAGTGGATTTAGGTACGACGATTCTAAGTGAAATAAGTCACACAGAAAAGGACACTTCTCATAAGGTATCACTGATAGAGGGAATGTAAAAACCGTTACACTTGAACTGAATTACAAAACGGAACAGAGTCACACATGCAGAAAACACACTATGGCTGCTTAACGGGAAAGGTGAGGTGGGGTGATACATAAAACAAGGGTATCAAATTAGCTCAGATACCGTTCCATAAACCCAAAATGTAATAGACAAGACCTACTCCTTGCTCAGAGAACTGGACTCAACACGCCCTATTCACCGCACAAGAATATATCTGACTAATAATAATCGTAAAACCTATGTATTGATATCTCTCTGTTAGTGTGTCAAGTGGGTGTAAAGCGGCATAAACACAGCAGTGAAAAGCAGCTAAACCCCATTATAAAAATAAATTACTTTGAAACAACCATGAAACAAAGACAGTGAAAGAGAGAGAAATTCTTACACAATGCGTTCAGGGGCTGTGATGCAACCTGGATTGACCATATCTAGACGCACAGCTGGATGAGACATAAGGGTGGACACTCTTGGGGCTGAGAGGTTTGGTGAGGTTGGGTGAGCAAACGCAGACCCTTTAAAGTAATACTGCGTGGTACCCATCGCATGGGTCCCAAATCTCCAGGTTCAAGGGCATCTTCCTACATCAAAAACATGCATGAGAAACCCAGAAGATGGTACACCGTGTGATGGGGAAAGGTTTCTAAAACGCACCTCATTTCTCATCTCCTTGTGCCCAGGTTCGCCATTCCAGCCGCTTTACTAGCAAGCTCCCTACTTGGAGCATCAGCACCTTTAACCTCCTGTTCCGTACAGGTTGCAATTTGTCCTGAGGATAAACGGGAAGACGTGGAACCAACGAGAGACTAGCTCTTGGTGTTGGGACAGGCACAGGTCACTCTATTTTCCCATCAGAAAGAAGAATTAACCACAGGCTCAGCCTGCCCCCCGGAACCAGAACAGGGCCTGAAGCCATTCTGCGATTTTGCGGCCAGCTCCCATAAAAACGAGTTGTAAAATGGAGGTTCAGGGCACTGCAATTCACAAACCTGCAGAGTTATAAATGATAACTCTCGTCCACAAATATATTGAGGGAAGGCAAAGAAGAGGATTTGAAATCAAGGCAGAATTGCAGGAAACAGATTTCAGGAGGTAGATACGAATCGCCTTTAAAGCACATGAAAAGCGGCAAAACGTTGACAATGATGCCCTTGGCCAAAAAGGGCGTATGCGTTTTTTCCTGAATATATTCAGGAAAAAACGCATACGCCCTTTTTGGCCAACCAAGCAACCTGGAAAGGCAAATCAGCGCTACAAAGAAGTCTCGCTTCCCATCGGTCAAAAGGGCCATGCTGAAAAAAGTGTCAAAACCAGAAATGCAGGACAGGCCATGGAGAAATGGGAGCCTTGCTACACTGATGGGCGGGATGTAAATTGCCAAGAGCCACTCTGGGGAAGTGTCCGGTGAGTCCTGAAACATCTGAAAAACACAGCTTAGAGAGCATAGGGCACTTCCACTCATGGGGGTATAAATTGGGAAAATTAAAAATCAGCAAGACACAAGCACCCCAAAGTTTAGGGCTGCTCTGTTGACCAGGACCTCCACTTCATTCCACCTTAAATATCCCAGGAAAGAGAAAAATGGATAAAGAAGTTGTGGTCCTTATGTACAATGGAATATCACTCAGCCATGAAATCAATGTCGTAAGGTTAGTAGCAGCATGATGAGTGGATTTAGGTACGACGATTCTAAGTGAAATAAGTCACACAGAAAAGGACACTTCTCATAAGGTATCACTGATAGAGGGAATGTAAAAACCGTTACACTTGAACTGAATTACAAAACAGAACAGAGTCACACATGCAGAAAACACACTATGGCTGCTTAACGGGAAAGGTGACATGGGGTGATACATAAAACATGGGTATCAAATTAGCTCAGATACCGTTCCATAAACCCAATATGTAATAGACAAGACCTACTCCTTGCTCAGAGAACTGGACTCAACACGCCCTATTCACCGCACAAGAATATATCTGACTAATAATAATCGTAAAACCTATGTATTGATATCTCTCTGTTAGTGTGTCAAGTGGGTGTAAAGCGGCATAAACACAGCAGTGAAAAGCAGCTAAACCCCATTATAAAAATAAATTACTGGGCTTCCCTGGTGGCGCAGTGGTTGAGAATCTGCCTGCCAATGCAGGGGACACGGGTTCGAGCCCTGGTCTGGGAAGATCCCACGTGCCGCGGAGCAACTGGGCCCGTGAGCCATAATTACTGAGCCTGCGCGTCTGGAGCCTGTGCTCTGCAACAAGAGAGGCCACTATAGTGAGAGGCCCGCGCACCGCGATGAAGAGTGGCCCCCACTTGCCACAACTAGAGAAAGCCCTCGCACAGAAACGAAGACCCAACACAGCCATAAGTAAATAAATAAATAAATTAAAAAAAAAAAAAAAAATAAAAAATAAATAAATTACTTTGAAACAACCATGAAACAAAGACAGTGAAAGAGAGAGAAATTCTTACACAATGCGTTCAGGGGCTGTGATGCAACCTGGATTGACCATATCTAGACGCACAGCTGGATGAGACATAAGGGTGGACACTCTTGGGGCTGAGAGGTTTGGTGAGGTTGGGTGAGCAAACGCAGACCCTTTAAAGTAATACTGCGTGGTACCCATCGCATGGGTCCCAAATCTCCAGGTTCAAGGGCATCTTCCTACATCAAAAACATGCATGAGAAACCCAGAAGATGGTACACCGTGTGATGGGGAAAGGTTTCTAAAACGCACCTCATTTCTCATCTCCTTGTGCCCAGGTTCGCCATTCCAGCCGCTTTACTAGCAAGCTCCCTACTTGGAGCATCAGCACCTTTAACCTCCTGTTCCGTACAGGTTTCAATTTGTCCTGAGGATAAACGGGAAGACGTGGAACCAACGAGAGACTAGCTCTTGGTGTTGGGACAGGCACAGGTCACTCTATTTTCCCATCAGAAAGAAGAATTAACCACAGGCTCAGCCTGCCCCCCGGAACCAGAACAGGGCCTGAAGCCATTCTGCGATTTTGCGGCCAGCTCCCATAAAAACGAGTTGTAAAATGGAGGTTCAGGGCACTGCAATTCACAAACCTGCAGAGTTATAAATGATAACTCTCGTCCACAAATATATTGAGGGAAGGCAAAGAAGAGGATTTGAAATCAAGGAAGAATTGCACGAAACAGATTTCAGGAGGTAGATACGAATCGCCTTTAAAGCACATGAAAAGCGGCAAAACGTTGACAATGATGCCCTTGGCCAAAAAGGGCGTATGCGTTTTTTCCTGAATATATTCAGGAAAAAACGCATACGCCCTTTTTGGCCAACCAAGCAACCTGGAAAGGCAAATCAGCGCTACAAAGAAGTCTCGCTTCCCATCGGTCAAAAGGGCCATGCTGAAAAAAGTGTCAAAACCAGAAATGCAGGACAGGCCATGGAGAAATGGGAGCCTTGCTACACTGATGGGCGGGATGTAAATTGCCAAGAGCCACTCTGGGGAAGTGTCCGGTGAGTCCTGAAACATCTGAAAAACACAGCTTAGAGAGCATAGGGCACTTCCACTCATGGGGGTATAAATTGGGAAAATTAAAAATCAGCAAGACACAAGCACCCCAAAGTTTAGGGCTGCTCTGTTGACCAGGACCTCCACTTCATTCCACCTTAAATATCCCAGGAAAGAGAAAAATGGATAAAGAAGTTGTGGTCCTTATGTACAATGGAATATCACTCAGCCATGAAATCAATGTCGTAAGGTTAGTAGCAGCATGATGAGTGGATTTAGGTACGACGATTCTAAGTGAAATAAGTCACACAGAAAAGGACACTTCTCATAAGGTATCACTGATAGAGGGAATGTAAAAACCATTACACTTGAACTGAATTACAAAACAGAACAGAGTCACACATGCAGAAAACACACTATGGCTGCTTAACGGGAAAGGTGAGGTGGGGTGATACATAAAACAAGGGTATCAAATTAGCTCAGATACCGTTCCATAAACCCAATATGTAATAGACAAGACCTACTCCTTGCTCAGAGAACTGGACTCAACACGCCCTATTCACCGCACAAGAATATATCTGACTAATAATAATCGTAAAACCTATGTATTGATATCTCTCTGTTAGTGTGTCAAGTGGGTGTAAAGCGGCATAAACACAGCAGTGAAAAGCAGCTAAACCCCATTATAAAAATAAATTACTTTGAAACAACCATGAAACAAAGACAGTGAAAGAGAGAGAAATTCTTACACAATGCGTTCAGGGGCTGTGATGCAACCTGGATTGACCATATCTAGACGCACAGCTGGATGAGACATAAGGGTGGACACTCTTGGGGCTGAGAGGTTTGGTGAGGTTGGGTGAGCAAACGCAGACCCTTTAAAGTAATACTGCGTGGTACCCATCGCATGGGTCCCAAATCTCCAGGTTCAAGGGCATCTTCCTACATCAAAAACATGCATGAGAAACCCAGAAGATGGTACATCGTGTGATGGGGAAATGTTTCTAAAACGCACCTCATTTCTCATCTCCTTGTGCCCGGGTTCGCCATTCCAGCCGCTTTACTAGCAAGCTCCCTACTTGGAGCATCAGCACCTTTAACCTCCTGTTCCGTACAGGTTGCAATTTGTCCTGAGGATAAACGGGAAGACGTGGAACCAACGTGAGACTAGCTCTTGGTGTTGGGACAGGCACAGGTCACTCTATTTTCCCATCAGAAAGAAGAATTAACCACAGGCTCAGCCTGCCCCCCGGAACCAGAACAGGGCCTGAAGCCATTCTGCGATTTTGCGGCCAGCTCCCATAAAAACGAGTTGTAAAATGGAGGTTCAGGGCACTGCAATTCACAAACCTGCAGAGTTATAAATGATAACTCTCGTCCACAAATATATTGAGGGAAGGCAAAGAAGAGGATTTGAAATCAAGGCAGAATTGCAGGAAACAGATTTCAGGAGGTAGATACGAATCGCCTTTAAAGCACATGAAAAGCGGCAAAACGTTGACAATGATTGCCTTGGCCAAAAAGGGCGTATGCGTTTTTTCCTGAATATATTCAGGAAAAACCGCATACGCCCTTTTTGGCCAACCAAGCAACCTGGAAAGGCAAATCAGCGCTACAAAGAAGTCTCGCTTCCCATCGGTCAAAAGGGCCATGCTGAAAAAAGTGTCAAAACCAGAAATGCAGGACAGGCCATGGAGAAATGGGAGCCTTGCTACACTGATGGGCGGGATGTAAATTGCCAAGAGCCACTCTGGAGAAGTGTCCGGTGAGTCCTGAAACATCTGAAAAACACAGCTTAGAGAGCATAGGGCACTTCCACTCATGGGGGTATAAATTGGGAAAATTAAAAATCAACAAGACACAAGCACCCCAAAGTTTAGGGCTGCTCTGTTGACCAGGACCTCCACTTCATTCCACCTTAAATATCCCAGGAAAGAGAAAAATGGATAAAGAAGTTGTGGTCCTTATGTACAATGGAATATCACTCAGCCAGGAAATCAATGTCGTAAGGTTAGTAGCAGCATGATGAGTGGATTTAGGTACGACGATTCTAAGTGAAATAAGTCACACAGAAAAGGACACTTCTCATAAGGTATCACTGATAGAGGGAATGTAAAAACCGTTACACTTGAACTGAATTACAAAACAGAACAGAGTCACACATGCAGAAAGCACACTATGGCTGCTTAACGGGAAAGGTGAGGTGGGGTGATACATAAAACAAGGGTATCAAATTAGCTCAGATACCATTCCATAAACCCAATATGTAATAGACAAGACCTACTCCTTGCTCAGAGAACTGGACTCAACACGCCCTATTCACCGCACAAGAATATATCTGACTAATAATAATCGTAAAACCTATGTATTGATATCTCTCTGTTAGTGTGTCAAGTGGGTGTAAAGCGGCATAAACACAGCAGTGAAAAGCAGCTAAACCCCATTATAAAAATAAATTACTTTGAAACACCCATGAAACAAAGACAGTGAAAGAGAGAGAAATTCTTACACAATGCATTCAGGGGCTGTAATGCAACCTGGATTGACCATATCTAGACGCACAGCTGGATGAGACATAAGGGTGGACACTCTTGGGGCTGAGAGGTTTGGTGAGGTTGGGTGAGCAAACGCAGACCCTTTAAAGTAATACTGCGTGGTACCCATCGCATGGGTCCCAAATCTCCAGGTTCAAGGGCATCTTCCTACATCAAAAACATGCATGAGAAACCCAGAAGATGGTACACCGTGTGATGGGGAAAGGTTTCTAAAACGCACCTCATTTCTCATCTCCTTGTGCCCAGGTTCGCCATTCCAGCCGCTTTACTAGCAAGCTCCCTACTTGGAGCATCAGCACCTTTAACCTCCTGTTCCGTACAGGTTGCAATTTGTCCTGAGGATAAACGGGAAGACGTGGAACCAACGAGAGACTAGCTCTTGGTGTTGGGACAGGCACAGGTCACTCTATTTTCCCATCAGGAAGAAGAATTAACCACAGGCTCAGCCTGCCCCCCGGAACCAGAACAGGGCCTGAAGCCATTCTGCGATTTTGCGGCCAGCTCCCATAAAAACGAGTTGTAAAATGGAGGTTCAGGGCACTGCAATTCACAAACCTGCAGAGTTATAAATGATAACTCTCGTCCACAAATATATTGAGGGAAGGCAAAGAAGAGGATTTGAAATCAAGGAAGAATTGCACGAAACAGATTTCAGGAGGTAGATACGAATCGCCTTTAAAGCACATGAAAAGCGGCAAAACGTTGACAATGATGCCCTTGGCCAAAAAGGGCGTATGCGTTTTTTCCTGAATATATTCAGGAAAAAACGCATACGCCCTTTTTGGCCAACCAAGCAACCTGGAAAGGCAAATCAGCGCTACAAAGAAGTCTCGCTTCCCATCGGTCAAAAGGGCCATGCTGAAAAAAGTGTCAAAACCAGAAATGCAGGACAGGCCATGGAGAAATGGGAGCCTTGCTACACTGATGGGCGGGATGTAAATTGCCAAGAGCCACTCTGGAGAAGTGTCCGGTGAGTCCTGAAACATCTGAAAAACACAGCTTAGAGAGCATAGGGCACTTCCACTCATGGGGGTATAAATTGGGAAAATTAAAAATCAGCAAGACACAAGCACCCCAAAGTTTAGGGCTGCTCTGTTGACCAGGACCTCCACTTCATTCCACCTTAAATATCCCAGGAAAGAGAAAAATGGATAAAGAAGTTGTGGTCCTTATGTACAATGGAATATCACTCAGCCGGGAAATCAATGTCGTAAGGTTAGTAGCAGCATGATGAGTGGATTTAGGTACGACGATTCTAAGTGAAATAAGTCACACAGAAAAGGACACTTCTCATAAGGTATCACTGATAGAGGGAATGTAAAAACCGTTACACTTGAACTGAATTACAAAACAGAACAGAGTCACACATGCAGAAAACACACTATGGCTGCTTAACGGGAAAGGTGAGGTGGGGTGATACATAAAACAAGGGTATCAAATTAGCTCAGATACCATTCCATAAACCCAATATGTAATAGACAAGACCTACTCCTTGCTCAGAGAACTGGACTCAACACGCCCTATTCACCGCACAAGAATATATCTGACTAATAATAATCGTAAAACCTATGTATTGATATCACTCTGTTAGTGTGTCAAGTGGGTGTAAAGCGGCATAAACACAGCAGTGAAAAGCAGCTAAACCCCATTATAAAAATAAATTACTTTGAAACAACCATGAAACAAAGACAGTGAAAGAGAGAGAAATTCTTACACAATGCGTTCAGGGGCTGTGATGCAACCTGGATTGACCATATCTAGACGCACAGCTGGATGAGACATAAGGGTGGACACTCTTGGGGCTGAGAGGTTTGGTGAGGTTGGGTGAGCAAACGCAGACCCTTTAAAGTAATACTGCGTGGTACCCATCGCATGGGTCCCAAATCTCCAGGTTCAAGGGCATCTTCCTACATCAAAAACATGCATGAGAAACCCAGAAGATGGTACACCGTGTGATGGGGAAAGGTTTCTAAAACGCACCTCATTTCTCATCTCCTTGTGCCCGGGTTCGCCATTCCAGCCGCTTTACTAGCAAGCTCCCTACTTGGAGCATCAGCACCTTTAACCTCCTGTTCCGTACAGGTTGCAATTTGTCCTGAGGATAAACGGGAAGACGTGGAACCAACGAGAGACTAGCTCTTGGTGTTGGGACAGGCACAGGTCACTCTATTTTCCCATCAGAAAGAAGAATTAACCACAGGCTCAGCCTGCCCCCCGGAACCAGAACAGGGCCTGAAGCCATTCTGCGATTTTGCGGCCAGCTCCCATAAAAACGAGTTGTAAAATGGAGGTTCAGGGCACTGCAATTCACAAACCTGCAGAGTTATAAATGATAACTCTCGTCCACAAATATATTGAGGGAAGGCAAAGAAGAGGATTTGAAATCAAGGCAGAATTGCACGAAACAGATTTCAGGAGGTAGATACGAATCGCCTTTAAAGCACATGAAAAGCGGCAAAACGTTGACAATGATGCCCTTGGCCAAAAAGGGCGTATGCGTTTTTTCCTGAATATATTCAGGAAAAAACGCATACGCCCTTTTTGGCCAACCAAGCAACCTGGAAAGGCAAATCAGCGCTACAAAGAAGTCTCGCTTCCCATCGGTCAAAAGGGCCATGCTGAAAAAAGTGTCAAAACCAGAAATGCAGGACAGGCCATGGAGAAATGGGAGCCTTGCTACACTGATGGGTGGGATGTAAATTGCCAAGAGCCACTCTGGAGAAGTGTCCGGTGAGTCCTGAAACATCTGAAAAACACAGCTTAGAGAGCATAGGGCACTTCCACTCATGGGGGTATAAATTGGGAAAATTAAAAATCAGCAAGACACAAGCACCCCAAAGTTTAGGGCTGCTCTGTTGACCAGGACCTCCACTTCATTCCACCTTAAATATCCCAGGAAAGAGAAAAATGGATAAAGAAGTTGTGGTCCTTATGTACAATGGAATATCACTCAGCCGGGAAATCAATGTCGTAAGGTTAGTAGCAGCATGATGAGTGGATTTAGGTACGACGATTCTAAGTGAAATAAGTCACACAGAAAAGGACACTTCTCATAAGGTATCACTGATAGAGGGAATGTAAAAACCGTTACACTTGAACTGAATTACAAAACAGAACAGAGTCACACATGCAGAAAACACACTATGGCTGCTTAACGGGAAAGGTGAGGTGGGGTGATACATAAAACAAGGGTATCAAATTAGCTCAGATACCATTCCATAAACCCAATATGTAATAGACAAGACCTACTCCTTGCTCAGAGAACTGGACTCAACACGCCCTATTCACCGCACAAGAATATATCTGACTAATAATAATCGTAAAACCTATGTATTGATATCTCTCTGTTAGTGTGTCAAGTGGGTGTAAAGCGGCATAAACACAGCAGTGAAAAGCAGCTAAACCCCATTATAAAAATAAATTACTTTGAAACACCCATGAAACAAAGACAGTGAAAGAGAGAGAAATTCTTACACAATGCGTTCAGGGGCTGTGATGCAACCTGGATTGACCATATCTAGACGCACAGCTGGATGAGACATAAGGGTGGACACTCTTGGGGCTGAGAGGTTTGGTGAGGTTGGGTGAGCAAACGCAGACCCTTTAAAGTAATACTGCGTGGTACCCATCGCATGGGTCCCAAATCTCCAGGTTCAAGGGCATCTTCCTACATCAAAAACATGCATGAGAAACCCAGAAGATGGTACACCGTGTGATGGGGAAAGGTTTCTAAAACGCACCTCATTTCTCATCTCCTTGTGCCCGGGTTCGCCATTCCAGCCGCTTTACTAGCAAGCTCCCTACTTGGAGCATCAGCACCTTTAACCTCCTGTTCCGTACAGGTTGCAATTTGTCCTGAGGATAAACGGGAAGACGTGGAACCAACGAGAGACCAGCTCTTGGTGTTGGGAGAGGCACAGGTCACTCTATTTTCCCATCAGAAAGAAGAATTAACCACAGGCTCAGCCTGACCCCCGTAACCAGAACAGGGCCTGAAGCCATTCTGCGATTTTGCGGCCAGCTCCCATAAAAACGAGTTGTAAAATGGAGGTTCAGGGCACTGCAATTCACAAACCTGCAGAGTTATAAATGATAACTCTTGTCCACAAATATATTGAGGGAAGGCAAAGAAGAGGATTTGAAATCAAGGCAGAATTGCAGGAAACAGATTTCAGGAGGTAGATACGAATCGCCTTTAAAGCACATGAAAAGCGGCAAAACGTTGACAATGATGCCCTTGGCCAAAAAGGGCGTATGCGTTTTTTCCTGAATATATTCAGGAAAAAACGCATACGCCCTTTTTGGCCAACCAAGCAACCTGGAAAGGCAAATCAGCGCTATAAAGAAGTCTTGCTTCCCATCGGTCAAAAGGGCCATGCTGAAAAAAGTGTCAAAACCAGAAATGCAGGACAGGCCATGGAGAAATGGGAGCCTTGCTACACTGATGGGCGGGATGTAAATTGCCAAGAGCCACTCTGGAGAAGTGTCCGGTGAGTCCTGAAACATCTGAAAAACACAGCTTAGAGAGCATAGGGCACTTCCACTCATGGGGGTATAAATTGGGAAAATTAAAAATCAACAAGACACAAGCACCCCAAAGTTTAGGGCTGCTCTGTTGACCAGGACCTCCACTTCATTCCACCTTAAATATCCCAGGAAAGAGAAAAATGGATAAAGAAGTTGTGGTCCTTATGTACAATGGAATATCACTCAGCCAGGAAATCAATGTCGTAAGGTTAGTACCAGCATGATGAGTGGATTTAGGTACGACCATTCTAAGTGAAATAAGTCACACAGAAAAGGACACTTCTCATAAGGTATCACTGATAGAGGGAATGTAAAAACTGTTACACTTGAACTGAATTACAAAACAGAACAGAGTCACACATGCAGAAAACACACTATGGCTGCTTAACGGGAAAGGTGAGGTGGGGTGATACATAAAACAAGGGTATCAAATTAGCTCAGATACCGTTCCATAAACCCAATATGTAATAGACAAGACCTACTCCTTGCTCAGAGAACTGGACTCAACACGCCCTATTCACCGCACAAGAATATATCTGACTAATAATAATCGTAAAACCTATGTATTGATATCTCTCTGTTAGTGTGTCAAGTGGGTGTAAAGCGGCATAAACACAGCATTGAAAAACAGCTAAACCCCATTATAAAAATAAATTACTTTGAAACACCCATGAAACAAAGACAGTGAAAGAGAGAGAAATTCTTACACAATGCGTTCAGGGGCTGTGATGCAACCTGGATTGACCATATCTAGACGCACAGCTGGATGAGACATAAGGGTGGACACTCTTGGGGCTGAGAGGTTTGGTGAGGTTGGGTGAGCAAACGCAGACCCTTTAAAGTAATACTGCGTGGTACCCATCGCATGGGTCCCAAATCTCCAGGTTCAAGGGCATCTTCCTACATCAAAAACATGCATGAGAAACCCAGAAGACGGTATACCGTGTGATGGGGAAAGGTTTCTAAAACGTACCTCATTTCTCATCTCCTTGTGCCCGGGTTCGCCGTTCCAGCCGCTTTACTAGCAAGTTCCCTACTTGGAGCATCAGCACCTTTAACCTCCTGTTCCGTAGAGGTTGCAATTTGTCCTGAGGATAAACGGGAAGACGTGGAACCAACGAGAGACTAGCTCTTGGTGTTGGGACAGGCACAGGTCACTCTATTTTCCCATCAGAAAGAAGAATTAACCACAGGCTCAGCCTGACCCCGGAACCAGAACAGGGCCTGAAGCCATTCTGCGATTTTGCGGCCAGCTCCCATAAAAACGAGTTGTAAAATGGAGGTTCAGGGCACTGCAATTCACAAACCTGCAGAGTTATAAATGATAACTCTCGTCCACAAATATATTGAGGGAAGGCAAAGAAGAGGATTTGAAATCAAGGCAGAATTGCAGGAAACAGATTTCAGGAGGTAGATACGAATCGCCTTTAAAGCACATGAAAAGCGGCAAAACGTTGACAATGATGCCCTTGGCCAAAAAGGGCGTATGCGTTTTTTCCTGAATATATTCAGGAAAAAACGCATACGCCCTTTTTGGCCAACCAAGCAACCTGGAAAGGCAAATCAGCGCTACAAAGAAGTCTCGCTTCCCATCGGTCAAAAGGGCCATGCTGAAAAAAGTGTCAAAACCAGAAATGCAGGACAGGCCATGGAGAAATGGGAGCCTTGCTACACTGATGGGCGGGATGTAAATTGCCAAGAGCCACTCTGGAGAAGTGTCCGGTGAGTCCTGAAACATCTGAAAAACACAGCTTAGAGAGCATAGGGCACTTCCACTCATGGGGGTATAAATTGGGAAAATTAAAAATCAGCAAGACACAAGCACCCCAAAGTTTAGGGCTGCTCTGTTGACCAGGACCTCCACTTCATTCCACCTTAAATATCCCAGGAAAGAGAAAAATGGATAAAGAAGTTGTGGTCCTTATGTACAATGGAATATCACTCAGCCGGGAAATCAATGTCGTAAGGTTAGTAGCAGCATGATGAGTGGATTTAGGTACGACGATTCTAAGTGAAATAAGTCACACAGAAAAGGACACTTCTCATAAGGTATCACTGATAGAGGGAATGTAAAAACCGTTACACTTGAACTGAATTACAAAACAGAACAGAGTCACACATGCAGAAAACACACTATGGCTGCTTAACGGGAAAGGTGAGGTGGGGTGATACATAAAACAAGGGTATCACATTAGCTCAGATACCATTCCATAAACCCAATATGTAATAGACAAGACCTACTCCTTGCTCAGAGAACTGGACTCAACACGCCCTATTCACCGCACAAGAATATATCTGACTAATAATAATCGTAAAACCTATGTATTGATATCACTCTGTTAGTGTGTCAAGTGGGTGTAAAGCGGCATAAACACAGCAGTGAAAAGCAGCTAAACCCCATTATAATAATAAATTACTTTGAAACAACCATGAAACAAAGACAGTGAAAGAGAGAGAAATTCTTACACAATGCGTTCAGGGGCTGTGATGCAACCTGGATTGACCATATCTAGACGCACAGCTGGATGAGACATAAGGGTGGACACTCTTGGGGCTGAGAGGTTTGGTGAGGTTGGGTGAGCAAACGCAGACCCTTTAAAGTAATACTGCGTGGTACCCATCGCATGGGTCCCAAATCTCCAGGTTCAAGGGCATCTTCCTACATCAAAAACATGCATGAGAAACCCAGAAGATGGTACACCGTGTGATGGGGAAAGGTTTCTAAAACGCACCTCATTTCTCATCTCCTTGTGCCCGGGTTCGCCATTCCAGCCGCTTTACTAGCAAGCTCCCTACTTGGAGCATCAGCACCTTTAACCTCCTGTTCCGTACAGGTTGCAATTTGTCCTGAGGATAAACGGGAAGACGTGGAACCAACGAGAGACTAGCTCTTGGTGTTGGGACAGGCACAGGTCACTCTATTTTCCCATCAGAAAGAAGAATTAACCACAGGCTCAGCCTGCCCCCCGGAACCAGAACAGGGCCTGAAGCCATTCTGCGATTTTGCGGCCAGCTCCCATAAAAACGAGTTGTAAAATGGAGGTTCAGGGCACTGCAATTCACAAACCTGCAGAGTTATAAATGATAACTCTCGTCCACAAATATATTGAGGGAAGGCAAAGAAGAGGATTTGAAATCAAGGCAGAATTGCAGGAAACAGATTTCAGGAGGTAGATACGAATCGCCTTTAAAGCACATGAAAAGCGGCAAAACGTTGACAATGATGCCCTTGGCCAAAAAGGGCGTATGCGTTTTTTCCTGAATATATTCAGGAAAAAACGCATACGCCCTTTTTGGCCAACCAAGCAACCTGGAAAGGCAAATCAGCGCTACAAAGAAGTCTCGCTTCCCATCGGTCAAAAGGGCCATGCTGAAAAAAGTGTCAAAACCAGAAATGCAGGACAGGCCATGGAGAAATGGGAGCCTTGCTACACTGATGGGCGGGATGTAAATTGCCAAGAGCCACTCTGGAGAAGTGACCGGTGAGTCCTGAAACATCTGAAAAACACAGCTTAGAGAGCATAGGGCACTTCCACTCATGGGGGTATAAATTGGGAAAATTAAAAATCAGCAAGACACAAGCACCCCAAAGTTTAGGGCTGCTCTGTTGACCAGGACCTCCACTTCATTCCACCTTAAATATCCCAGGAAAGAGAAAAATGGATAAAGAAGTTGTGGTCCTTATGTACAATGGAATATCACTCAGCCGGGAAATCAATGTCGTAAGGTTAGTAGCAGCATGATGAGTGGATTTAGGTACGACGATTCTAAGTGAAATAAGTCACACAGAAAAGGACACTTCTCATAAGGTATCACTGATAGAGGGAATGTAAAAACCGTTACACTTGAACTGAATTACAAAACAGAACAGAGTCACACATGCAGAAAACACACTATGGCTGCTTAACGGGAAAGGTGAGGTGCGGTGATACATAAAACAAGGGTATCAAATTAGCTCAGATACCATTCCATAAACCCAATATGTAATAGACAAGACCTACTCCTTGCTCAGAGAACTGGACTCAACACGCCCTATTCACCGCACAAGAATATATCTGACTAATAATAATCGTAAAACCTATGTATTGATATCACTCTGTTAGTGTGTCAAGTGGGTGTAAAGCGGCATAAACACAGCAGTGAAAAGCAGCTAAACCCCATTATAAAAATAAATTACTTTGAAACACCCATGAAACAAAGACAGTGAAAGAGAGAGAAATTCTTACACAATGCGTTCAGGGGCTGTGATGCAACCTGGATTGACCATATCTAGACGCACAGCTGGATGAGACATAAGGGTGGACACTCTTGGGGCTGAGAGGTTTGGTGAGGTTGGGTGAGCAAACGCAGACCCTTTAAAGTAATACTGCGTGGTACCCATCGCATGGGTCCCAAATCTCCAGGTTCAAGGGCATCTTCCTACATCAAAAACATGCATGAGAAACCCAGAAGATGGTACACCGTGTGATGGGGAAAGGTTTCTAAAACGCACCTCATTTCTCATCTCCTTGTGCCCAGGTTCGCCATTCCAGCCGCTTTACTAGCAAGCTCCCTACTTGGAGCATCAGCACCTTTAACCTCCTGTTCCGTACAGGTTGCAATTTGTCCTGAGGATAAACGGGAAGACGTGGAACCAACGAGAGACTAGCTCTTGGTGTTGGGACAGGCACAGGTCACTCTATTTTCCCATCAGAAAGAAGAATTAACCACAGGCTCAGCCTGCCCCCCGGAACCAGAACAGGGCCTGAAGCCATTCTGCGATTTTGCGGCCAGCTCCCATAAAAACGAGTTGTAAAATGGAGGTTCAGGGCACTGCAATTCACAAACCTGCAGAGTTATAAATGATAACTCTCGTCCACAAATATATTGAGGGAAGGCAAAGAAGAGGATTTGAAATCAAGGCAGAATTGCACGAAACAGATTTCAGGAGGTAGATACGAATCGCCTTTAAAGCACATGAAAAGCGGCAAAACGTTGACAATGATGCCCTTGGCCAAAAAGGGCGTATGCGTTTTTTCCTGAATATATTCAGGAAAAAACGCATACGCCCTTTTTGGCCAACCAAGCAACCTGGAAAGGCAAATCAGCGCTACAAAGAAGTCTCGCTTCCCATCGGTCAAAAGGGCCATGCTGAAAAAAGTGTCAAAACCAGAAATGCAGGACAGGCCATGGAGAAATGGGAGCCTTGCTACACTGATGGGTGGGATGTAAATTGCCAAGAGCCACTCTGGAGAAGTGTCCGGTGAGTCCTGAAACATCTGAAAAACACAGCTTAGAGAGCATAGGGCACTTCCACTCATGGGGGTATAAATTGGGAAAATTAAAAATCAGCAAGACACAAGCACCCCAAAGTTTAGGGCTGCTCTGTTGACCAGGACCTCCACTTCATTCCACCTTAAATATCCCAGGAAAGAGAAAAATGGATAAAGAAGTTGTGGTCCTTATGTACAATGGAATATCACTCAGCCGGGAAATCAATGTCGTAAGGTTAGTAGCAGCATGATGAGTGGATTTAGGTACGACGATTCTAAGTGAAATAAGTCACACAGAAAAGGACACTTCTCATAAGGTATCACTGATAGAGGGAATGTAAAAACCGTTACACTTGAACTGAATTACAAAACAGAACAGAGTCACACATGCAGAAAACACACTATGGCTGCTTAACGGGAAAGGTGAGGTGGGGTGATACATAAAACAAGGGTATCAAATTAGCTCAGATACCATTCCATAAACCCAATATGTAATAGACAAGACCTACTCCTTGCTCAGAGAACTGGACTCAACACGCCCTATTCACCGCACAAGAATATATCTGACTAATAATAATCGTAAAACCTATGTATTGATATCTCTCTGTTAGTGTGTCAAGTGGGTGTAAAGCGGCATAAACACAGCAGTGAAAAGCAGCTAAACCCCATTATAAAAATAAATTACTTTGAAACACCCATGAAACAAAGACAGTGAAAGAGAGAGAAATTCTTACACAATGCGTTCAGGGGCTGTGATGCAACCTGGATTGACCATATCTAGACGCACAGCTGGATGAGACATAAGGGTGGACACTCTTGGGGCTGAGAGGTTTGGTGAGGTTGGGTGAGCAAACGCAGACCCTTTAAAGTAATACTGCGTGGTACCCATCGCATGGGTCCCAAATCTCCAGGTTCAAGGGCATCTTCCTACATCAAAAACATGCATGAGAAACCCAGAAGATGGTACACCGTGTGATGGGGAAAGGTTTCTAAAACGCACCTCATTTCTCATCTCCTTGTGCCCGGGTTCGCCATTCCAGCCGCTTTACTAGCAAGCTCCCTACTTGGAGCATCAGCACCTTTAACCTCCTGTTCCGTACAGGTTGCAATTTGTCCTGAGGATAAACGGGAAGACGTGGAACCAACGAGAGACTAGCTCTTGGTGTTGGGACAGGCACAGGTCACTCTATTTTCCCATCAGAAAGAAGAATTAACCACAGGCTCAGCCTGCCCCCCGGAACCAGAACAGGGCCTGAAGCCATTCTGCGATTTTGCGGCCAGCTCCCATAAAAACGAGTTGTAAAATGGAGGTTCAGGGCACTGCAATTCACAAACCTGCAGAGTTATAAATGATAACTCTCGTCCACAAATATATTGAGGGAAGGCAAAGAAGAGGATTTGAAATCAAGGCAGAATTGCAGGAAACAGATTTCAGGAGGTAGATACGAATCGCCTTTAAAGCACATGAAAAGCGGCAAAACGTTGACAATGATGCCCTTGGCCAAAAAGGGCGTATGCGTTTTTTCCTGAATATATTCAGGAAAAAACGCATACGCCCTTTTTGGCCAACCAAGCAACCTGGAAAGGCAAATCAGCGCTACAAAGAAGTCTCGCTTCCCATCGGTCAAAAGGGCCATGCTGAAAAAAGTGTCAAAACCAGAAATGCAGGACAGGCCATGGAGAAATGGGAGCCTTGCTACACTGATGGGCGGGATGTAAATTGCCAAGAGCCACTCTGGAGAAGTGTCCGGTGAGTCCTGAAACATCTGAAAAACACAGCTTAGAGAGCATAGGGCACTTCCACTCATGGGGGTATACATTGGGAAAATTAAAAATCAGCAAGACACAAGCACCCCAAAGTTTAGGGCTGCTCTGTTGACCAGGACCTCCACTTCATTCCACCTTAAATATCCCAGGAAAGAGAAAAATGGATAAAGAAGTTGTGGTCCTTATGTACAATGGAATATCACTCAGCCAGGAAATCAATGTCGTAAGGTTAGTAGCAGCATGATGAGTGGATTTAGGTACGACGATTCTAAGTGAAATAAGTCACACAGAAAAGGACACTTCTCATAAGGTATCACTGATAGAGGGAATGTAAAAACTGTTACACTTGAACTGAATTACAAAACAGAACAGAATCACACATGCAGAAAACACACTATGGCTGCTTAACGGGAAAGGTGACATGGGGTGATACATAAAACATGGGTATCAAATTAGCTCAGATACCGTTCCATAAACCCAATATGTAATAGACAAGACCTACTCCTTGCTCAGAGAACTGGACTCAACACGCCCTATTCACCGCACAAGAATATATCTGACTAATAATAATCGTAAAACCTATGTATTGATATCTCTCTGTTAGTGTGTCAAGTGGGTGTAAAGCGGCATAAACACAGCAGTGAAAAGCAGCTAAACCCCATTATAAAAATAAATTACTTTGAAACAACCATGAAACAAAGACAGTGAAAGAGAGAGAAATTCTTACACAATGCGTTCAGGGGCTGTGATGCAACCTGGATTGACCATATCTAGACGCACAGCTGGATGAGACATAAGGGTGGACACTCTTGGGGCTGAGAGGTTTGGTGAGGTTGGGTGAGCAAACGCAGACCCTTTAAAGTAATACTGCGTGGTACCCATCGCATGGGTCCCAAATCTCCAGGTACAAGGGCATCTTCCTACATCAAAAACATGCATGAGAAACCCAGAAGATGGTACATCGTGTGATGGGGAAAGGTTTCTAAAACGCACCTCATTTCTCATCTCCTTTTGCCCGGGTTCGCCATTCCAGCCGCTTTACTAGCAAGCTCCCTACTTGGAGCATCAGCACCTTTAACCTCCTGTTCCGTACAGGTTGCAATTTGTCCTGAGGATAAACGGGAAGACGTGGAACCAACGTGAGACTAGCTCTTGGTGTTGGGACAGGCACAGGTCACTCTATTTTCCCATCAGAAAGAAGAATTAACCACAGGCTCAGCCTGCCCCCCGGAACCAGAACAGGGCCTGAAGCCATTCTGCGATTTTGCGGCCAGCTCCCATAAAAACGAGTTGTAAAATGGAGGTTCAGGGCACTGCAATTCACAAACCTGCAGAGTTATAAATGATAACTCTCGTCCACAAATATATTGAGGGAAGGCAAAGAAGAGGATTTGAAATCAAGGCAGAATTGCAGGAAACAGATTTCAGGAGGTAGATACGAATCGCCTTTAAAGCACATGAAAAGCGGCAAAACGTTGACAATGATGCCCTTGGCCAAAAAGGGCGTATGCGTTTTTTCCTGAATATATTCAGGAAAAAACGCATACGCCCTTTTTGGCCAACCAAGCAACCTGGAAAGGCAAATCAGCGCTACAAAGAAGTCTCGCTTCCCATCGGTCAAAAGGGCCATGCTGAAAAAAGTGTCAAAACCAGAAATGCAGGACAGGCCATGGAGAAATGGGAGCCTTGCTACACTGATGGGCGGGATGTAAATTGCCAAGAGCCACTCTGGAGAAGTGTCCGGTGAGTCCTGAAACATCTGAAAAACACAGCTTAGAGAGCATAGGGCACTTCCACTCATGGGGGTATAAATTGGGAAAATTAAAAATCAGCAAGACACAAGCACCCCAAAGTTTAGGGCTGCTCTGTTGACCAGGACCTCCACTTCATTCCACCTTAAATATCCCAGGAAAGAGAAAAATGGATAAAGAAGTTGTGGTCCTTATGTACAATGGAATATCACTCAGCCATGAAATCAATGTCGTAAGGTTAGTAGCAGCATGATGAGTGGATTTAGGTACGACGATTCTAAGTGAAATAAGTCACACAGAAAAGGACACTTCTCATAAGGTATCACTGATAGAGGGAATGTAAAAACTGTTACACTTGAACTGAATTACAAAACAGAACAGAGTCACACATGCAGAAAACACACTATGGCTGCTTAACGGGAAAGGTGAGGTGGGGTGATACATAAAACAAGGGTATCAAATTAGCTCAGATACCATTCCATAAACCCAATATGTAATAGACAAGACCTACTCCTTGCTCAGAGAACTGGACTCAACACGCCCTATTCACCGCACAAGAATATATCTGACTAATAATAATCGTAAAACCTATGTATTGATATCTCTCTGTTAGTGTGTCAAGTGGGTGTAAAGCGGCATAAACACAGCAGTGAAAAGCAGCTAAACCCCATTATAAAAATAAATTACTTTGAAACACCCATGAAACAAAGACAGTGAAAGAGAGAGAAATTCTTACACAATGCGTTCAGGGGCTGTGATGCAACCTGGATTGACCATATCTAGACGCACAGCTGGATGAGACATAAGGGTGGACACTCTTGGGGCTGAGAGGTTTGGTGAGGTTGGGTGAGCAAACGCAGACCCTTTAAAGTAATACTGCGTGGTACCCATCGCATGGGTCCCAAATCTCCAGGTTCAAGGGCATCTTCCTACATCAAAAACATGCATGAGAAACCCAGAAGATGGTACATCGTGTGATGGGGAAAGGTTTCTAAAACGCACCTCATTTCTCATCTCCTTGTGCCCGGGTTCGCCATTCCAGCCGCTTTACTAGCAAGCTCCCTACTTAGAGCATCAGCACCTTTAACCTCCTGTTCCGTACAGGTTGCAATTTGTCCTGAGGATAAACGGGAAGACGTGGAACCAACGTGAGACTAGCTCTTGGTGTTGGGACAGGCACAGGTCACTCTATTTTCCCATCAGAAAGAAGAATTAACCACAGGCTCAGCCTGCCCCCCGGAACAAGAACAGGGCCTGAAGCCATTCTGCGATTTTGCGGCCAGCTCCCATAAAAACGAGTTGTAAAATGGAGGTTCAGGGCACTGCAATTCACAAACCTGTAGAGTTATAAATGATAACTCTCGTCCACAAATATATTGAGGGAAGGCAAAGAAGAGGATTTGAAATCAAGGCAGAATTGCAGGAAACAGATTTCAGGAGGTAGATACGAATCGCCTTTAAAGCACATGAAAAGCGGCAAAACGTTGACAATGATGCCCTTGGCCAAAAAGGGCGTATGCGTTTTTTCCTGAATATATTCAGGAAAAAACGCATACGCCCTTTTTGGCCAACCAAGCAACCTGGAAAGGCAAATCAGCGCTACAAAGAAGTCTCGCTTCCCATCGGTCAAAAGGGCCATGCTGAAAAAAGTGTCAAAACCAGAAATGCAGGACAGGCCATGGAGAAATGGGAGCCTTGCTACACTGATGGGCGGGATGTAAATTGCCAAGAGCCACTCTGGAGAAGTGTCCGGTGAGTCCTGAAACATCTGAAAAACACAGCTTAGAGAGCATAGGGCACTTCCACTCATGGGGGTATAAATTGGGAAAATTAAAAATCAGCAAGACACAAGCACCCCAAAGTTTAGGGCTGCTCTGTTGACCAGGACCTCCACTTCATTCCACCTTAAATATCCCAGGAAAGAGAAAAATGGATAAAGAAGTTGTGGTCCTTATGTACAATGGAATATCACTCAGCCGGGAAATCAATGTCGTAAGGTTAGTAGCAGCATGATGAGTGGATTTAGGTACGACGATTCTAAGTGAAATAAGTCACACAGAAAAGGACACTTCTCATAAGGTATCACTGATAGAGGGAATGTAAAAACTGTTACACTTGAACTGAATTACAAAACAGAACAGAGTCACACATGCAGAAAACACACTATGGCTGCTTAACGGGAAAGGTGAGGTGGGGTGATACATAAAACAAGGGTATCAAATTAGCTCAGATACCATTCCATAAACCCAATATGTAATAGACAAGACCTACTCCTTGCTCAGAGAACTGGACTCAACACGCCCTATTCACCGCACAAGAATATATCTGACTAATAATAATCGTAAAACCTATGTATTGATATCTCTCTGTTAGTGTGTCAAGTGGGTGTAAAGCGGCATAAACACAGCAGTGAAAAGCAGCTAAACCCCATTATAAAAATAAATTACTTTGAAACACCCATGAAACAAAGACAGTGAAAGAGAGAGAAATTCTTACACAATGCATTCAGGGGCTGTGATGCAACCTGGATTGACCATATCTAGACGAACAGCTGGATGAGACATAAGGGTGGACACTCTTGGGGCTGAGAGGTTTGGTGAGGTTGGGTGAGCAAACGCAGACCCTTTAAAGTAATACTGCGTGGTACCCATCGCATGGGTCCCAAATCTCCAGGTTCAAGGGCATCTTCCTACATCAAAAACATGCATGAGAAACCCAGAAGATGGTACACCGTGTGATGGGGAAAGGTTTCTAAAACGCACCTCATTTCTCAACTCCTTGTGCCCGGGTTCGCCATTCCAGCCGCTTTACTAGCAAGCTCCCTACTTGGAGCATCAGCACCTTTAACCTCCTGTTCCGTACAGGTTGCAATTTGTCCTGAGGATAAACGGGAAGACGTGGAACCAACGAGAGACCAGCTCTTGGTTTTGGGACAGGCACAGGTCACTCTATTTTCCCATCAGAAAGAAGAATTAACCACAGGCTCAGCCTGCCCCCCGGAACCAGAACAGGGCCTGAAGCCATTCTGCGATTTTGCGGCCAGCTCCCATAAAAACGAGTTGTAAAATGGAGGTTCAGGGCACTGCAATTCACAAACCTGCAGAGTTATAAATGATAACTCTCGTCCACAAATATATTGAGGGAAGGCAAAGAAGAGGATTTGAAATCAAGGCAGAATTGCAGGAAACAGATTTCAGGAGGTAGATACGAATCGCCTTTAAAGCACATGAAAAGCGGCAAAACGTTGACAATGATGCCCTTGGCCAAAAAGGGCGTATGCGTTTTTTCCTGAATATATTCAGGAAAAAACGCATACGCCCTTTTTGGCCAACCAAGCAACCTGGAAAGGCAAATCAGCGCTACAAAGAAGTCTCGCTTCCCATCGGTCAAAAGGGCCATGCTGAAAAAAGTGTCAAAACCAGAAATGCAGGACAGGCCATGGAGAAATGGGAGCCTTGCTACACTGATGGGCGGGATGTAAATTGCCAACAGCCACTCTGGAGAAGTGTCCGGTGTGTCCTGAAACATCTGAAAAACACAGCTTAGAGAGCATAGGGCACTTCCACTCATGGGGGTATAAATTGGGAAAATTAAAAATCAGCAAGACACAAGCACCCCAAAGTTTAGGGCTGCTCTGTTGACCAGGACCTCCACTTCATTCCACCTTAAATATCCCAGGAAAGAGAAAAATGGATAAAGAAGTTGTGGTCCTTATGTACAATGGAATATCACCCAGCCATGAAATCAATGTCGTAAGGTTAGTAGCAGCATGATGAGTGGATTTAGGTACGACGATTCTAAGTGAAATAAGTCACACAGAAAAGGACACTTCTCATAAGGTATCACTGATAGAGGGAATGTAAAAACCATTACACTTGAACTGAATTACAAAACAGAACAGAGTCACACATGCAGAAAACACACTATGGCTGCTTAACGGGAAAGGTGAGGTGGGGTGATACATAAAACAAGGGTATCAAATTAGCTCAGATACCGTTCCATAAACCCAATATGTAATAGACAAGACCTACTCCTTGCTCAGAGAACTGGACTCAACACGCCCTATTCACCGCACAAGAATATATCTGACTAATAATAATCGTAAAACCTATGTATTGATATCTCTCTGTTAGTGTGTCAAGTGGGTGTAAAGCGGCATAAACACAGCAGTGAAAAGCAGCTAAACCCCATTATAAAAATAAATTACTTTGAAACAACCATGAAACAAAGACAGTGAAAGAGAGAGAAATTCTTACACAATGCGTTCAGGGGCTGTGATGCAACCTGGATTGACCATATCTAGACGCACAGCTGGATGAGACATAAGGGTGGACACTCTTGGGGCTGAGAGGTTTGGTGAGGTTGGGTGAGCAAACGCAGACCCTTTAAAGTAATACTGCGTGGTACCCATCGCATGGGTCCCAAATCTCCAGGTACAAGGGCATCTTCCTACATCAAAAACATGCATGAGAAACCCAGAAGATGGTACATCGTGTGATGGGGAAAGGTTTCTAAAACGCACCTCATTTCTCATCTCCTTTTGCCCGGGTTCGCCATTCCAGCCGCTTTACTAGCAAGCTCCCTACTTGGAGCATCAGCACCTTTAACCTCCTGTTCCGTACAGGTTGCAATTTGTCCTGAGGATAAACGGGAAGACGTGGAACCAACGTGAGACTAGCTCTTGGTGTTGGGACAGGCACAGGTCACTCTATTTTCCCATCAGAAAGAAGAATTAACCACAGGCTCAGCCTGCCCCCCGGAACCAGAACAGGGCCTGAAGCCATTCTGCGATTTTGCGGCCAGCTCCCATAAAAACGAGTTGTAAAATGGAGGTTCAGGGCACTGCAATTCACAAACCTGCAGAGTTATAAATGATAACTCTCGTCCACAAATATATTGAGGGAAGGCAAAGAAGAGGATTTGAAATCAAGGCAGAATTGCAGGAAACAGATTTCAGGAGGTAGATACGAATCGCCTTTAAAGCACATGAAAAGCGGCAAAACGTTGACAATGATGCCCTTGGCCAAAAAGGGCGTATGCGGTTTTTCCTGAATATATTCAGGAAAAAACGCATACGCCCTTTTTGGCCAACCAAGCAACCTGGAAAGGCAAATCAGCGCTACAAAGAAGTCTCGCTTCCCATCGGTCAAAAGGGCCATGCTGAAAAAAGTGTCAAAACCAGAAATGCAGGACAGGCCATGGAGAAATGGGAGCCTTGCTACACTGATGGGCGGGATGTAAATTGCCAAGAGCCACTCTGGAGAAGTGTCCGGTGAGTCCTGAAACATCTGAAAAACACAGCTTAGAGAGCATAGGGCACTTCCACTCATGGGGGTATAAATTGGGAAAATTAAAAATCAGCAAGACACAAGCACCCCAAAGTTTAGGGCTGCTCTGTTGACCAGGACCTCCACTTCATTCCACCTTAAATATCCCAGGAAAGAGAAAAATGGATAAAGAAGTTGTGGTCCTTATGTACAATGGAATATCACTCAGCCATGAAATCAATGTCGTAAGGTTAGTAGCAGCATGATGAGTGGATTTAGGTACGACGATTCTAAGTGAAATAAGTCACACAGAAAAGGACACTTCTCATAAGGTATCACTGATAGAGGGAATGTAAAAACCGTTACACTTGAACTGAATTACAAAACAGAACAGAGTCACACATGCAGAAAACACACTATGGCTGCTTAACGGGAAAGGTGAGGTGGGGTGATACATAAAACAAGGGTATCAAATTAGCTCAGATACCATTCCATAAACCCAATATGTAATAGACAAGACCTACTCCTTGCTCAGAGAACTGGACTCAACACGCCCTATTCACCGCACAAGAATATATCTGACTAATAATAATCGTAAAACCTATGTATTGATATCTCTCTGTTAGTGTGTCAAGTGGGTGTAAAGCGGCATAAACACAGCAGTGAAAAGCAGCTAAACCCCATTATAAAAATAAATTACTTTGAAACACCCATGAAACAAAGACAGTGAAAGAGAGAGAAATTCTTACACAATGCGTTCAGGGGCTGTGATGCAACCTGGATTGACCATATCTAGACGCACAGCTGGATGAGACATAAGGGTGGACACTCTTGGGGCTGAGAGGTTTGGTGAGGTTGGGTGAGCAAACGCAGACCCTTTAAAGTAATACTGCGTGGTACCCATCGCATGGGTCCCAAATCTCCAGGTACAAGGGCATCTTCCTACATCAAAAACATGCATGAGAAACCCAGAAGATGGTACATCGTGTGATGGGGAAAGGTTTCTAAAACGCACCTCATTTCTCATCTCCTTGTGCCCGGGTTCGCCATTCCAGCCGCTTTACTAGCAAGCTCCCTACTTAGAGCATCAGCACCTTTAACCTCCTGTTCCGTACAGGTTGCAATTTGTCCTGAGGATAAACGGGAAGACGTGGAACCAACGTGAGACTAGCTCTTGGTGTTGGGACAGGCACAGGTCACTCTATTTTCCCATCAGAAAGAAGAATTAACCACAGGCTCAGCCTGCCCCCCGGAACAAGAACAGGGCCTGAAGCCATTCTGCGATTTTGCGGCCAGCTCCCATAAAAACGAGTTGTAAAATGGAGGTTCAGGGCACTGCAATTCACAAACCTGTAGAGTTATAAATGATAACTCTCGTCCACAAATATATTGAGGGAAGGCAAAGAAGAGGATTTGAAATCAAGGCAGAATTGCAGGAAACAGATTTCAGGAGGTAGATACGAATCGCCTTTAAAGCACATGAAAAGCGGCAAAACGTTGACAATGATGCCCTTGGCCAAAAAGGGCGTATGCGTTTTTTCCTGAATATATTCAGGAAAAAACGCATACGCCCTTTTTGGCCAACCAAGCAACCTGGAAAGGCAAATCAGCGCTACAAAGAAGTCTCGCTTCCCATCGGTCAAAAGGGCCATGCTGAAAAAAGTGTCAAAACCAGAAATGCAGGACAGGCCATGGAGAAATGGGAGCCTTGCTACACTGATGGGCGGGATGTAAATTGCCAAGAGCCACTCTGGAGAAGTGTCCGGTGAGTCCTGAAACATCTGAAAAACACAGCTTAGAGAGCATAGGGCACTTCCACTCATGGGGGTATAAATTGGGAAAATTAAAAATCAGCAAGACACAAGCACCCCAAAGTTTAGGGCTGCTCTGTTGACCAGGACCTCCACTTCATTCCACCTTAAATATCCCAGGAAAGAGAAAAATGGATAAAGAAGTTGTGGTCCTTATGTACAATGGAATATCACTCAGCCGGGAAATCAATGTCGTAAGGTTAGTAGCAGCATGATGAGTGGATTTAGGTACGACGATTCTAAGTGAAATAAGTCACACAGAAAAGGACACTTCTCATAAGGTATCACTGATAGAGGGAATGTAAAAACCATTACACTTGAACTGAATTACAAAACAGAACAGAGTCACACATGCAGAAAACACACTATGGCTGCTTAACGGGAAAGGTGAGGTGGGGTGATACATAAAACAAGGGTATCAAATTAGCTCAGATACCGTTCCATAAACCCAATATGTAATAGACAAGACCTACTCCTTGCTCAGAGAACTGGACTCAACACGCCCTATTCACCGCACAAGAATATATCTGACTAATAATAATCGTAAAACCTATGTATTGATATCTCTCTGTTAGTGTGTCAAGTGGGTGTAAAGCGGCATAAACACAGCAGTGAAAAGCAGCTAAACCCCATTATAAAAATAAATTACTTTGAAACAACCATGAAACAAAGACAGTGAAAGAGAGAGAAATTCTTACACAATGCGTTCAGGGGCTGTGATGCAACCTGGATTGACCATATCTAGACGCACAGCTGGATGAGACATAAGGGTGGACACTCTTGGGGCTGAGAGGTTTGGTGAGGTTGGGTGAGCAAACGCAGACCCTTTAAAGTAATACTGCGTGGTACCCATCGCATGGGTCCCAAATCTCCAGGTACAAGGGCATCTTCCTACATCAAAAACATGCATGAGAAACCCAGAAGATGGTACATCGTGTGATGGGGAAAGGTTTCTATAACGCACCTCATTTCTCATCTCCTTGTGCCCGGGTTCGCCATTCCAGCCGCTTTACTAGCAAGCTCCCTACTTGGAGCATCAGCACCTTTAACCTCCTGTTCCGTACAGGTTGCAATTTGTCCTGAGGATAAACGGGAAGACGTGGAACCAACGTGAGACTAGCTCTTGGTGTTGGGACAGGCACAGGTCACTCTATTTTCCCATCAGAAAGAAGAATTAACCACAGGCTCAGCCTGCCCCCCGGAACCAGAACAGGGCCTGAAGCCATTCTGCGATTTTGCGGCCAGCTCCCATAAAAACGAGTTGTAAAATGGAGGTTCAGGGCACTGCAATTCACAAACCTGCAGAGTTATAAATGATAACTCTCGTCCACAAATATATTGAGGGAAGGCAAAGAAGAGGATTTGAAATCAAGGCAGAATTGCAGGAAACAGATTTCAGGAGGTAGATACGAATCGCCTTTAAAGCACATGAAAAGCGGCAAAACGTTGACAATGATGCCCTTGGCCAAAAAGGGCGTATGCGTTTTTTCCTGAATATATTCAGGAAAAAACGCATACGCCCTTTTTGGCCAACCAAGCAACCTGGAAAGGCAAATCAGCGCTACAAAGAAGTCTCGCTTCCCATCGGTCAAAAGGGCCATGCTGAAAAAAGTGTCAAAACCAGAAATGCAGGACAGGCCATGGAGAAATGGGAGCCTTGCTACACTGATGGGCGGGATGTAAATTGCCAAGAGCCACTCTGGAGAAGTGTCCGGTGAGTCCTGAAACATCTGAAAAACACAGCTTAGAGAGCATAGGGCACTTCCACTCATGGGGGTATAAATTGGGAAAATTAAAAATCAGCAAGACACAAGCACCCCAAAGTTTAGGGCTGCTCTGTTGACCAGGACCTCCACTTCATTCCACCTTAAATATCCCAGGAAAGAGAAAAATGGATAAAGAAGTTGTGGTCCTTATGTACAATGGAATATCACTCAGCCGGGAAATCAATGTCGTAAGGTTAGTAGCAGCATGATGAGTGGATTTAGGTACGACGATTCTAAGTGAAATAAGTCACACAGAAAAGGACACTTCTCATAAAGTATCACTGATAGAGGGAATGTAAAAACTGTTACACTTGAACTGAATTACAAAACAGAACAGAGTCACACATGCAGAAAACACACTATGGCTGCTTAACGGGAAAGGTGAGGTGGGGTGATACATAAAACAAGGGTATCAAATTAGCTCAGATACCATTCCATAAACCCAATATGTAATAGACAAGACCTACTCCTTGCTCAGAGAACTGGACTCAACACGCCCTATTCACCGCACAAGAATATATCTGACTAATAATAATCGTAAAACCTATGTATTGATATCTCTCTGTTAGTGTGTCAAGTGGGTGTAAAGCGGCATAAACACAGCAGTGAAAAGCAGCTAAACCCCATTATAAAAATAAATTACTTTGAAACACCCATGAAACAAAGACAGTGAAAGAGAGAGAAATTCTTACACAATACGTTCAGGGGCTGTGATGCAACCTGGATTGACCATATCTAGACGCACAGCTGGATGAGACATAAGGGTGGACACTCTTGGGGCTGAGAGGTTTGGTGAGGTTGGGTGAGCAAACGCAGACCCTTTAAAGTAATACTGCGTGGTACCCATCGCATGGGTCCCAAATCTCCAGGTACAAGGGCATCTTCCTACATCAAAAACATGCATGAGAAACCCAGAAGATGGTACATCGTGTGATGGGGAAAGGTTTCTAAAACGAACCTCATTTCTCATCTCCTTGTGCCCGGGTTCGCCATTCCAGCCGCTTTACTAGCAAGCTCCCTACTTAGAGCATCAGCACCTTTAACCTCCTGTTCCGTACAGGTTGCAATTTGTCCTGAGGATAAACGGGAAGACGTGGAACCAACGTGAGACTAGCTCTTGGTGTTGGGACAGGCACAGGTCACTCTATTTTCCCATCAGAAAGAAGAATTAACCACAGGCTCAGCCTGCCCCCCGGAACAAGAACAGGGCCTGAAGCCATTCTGCGATTTTGCGGCCAGCTCCCATAAAAACGAGTTGTAAAATGGAGGTTCAGGGCACTGCAATTCACAAACCTGTAGAGTTATAAATGATAACTCTCGTCCACAAATATATTGAGGGAAGGCAAAGAAGAGGATTTGAAATCAAGGCAGAATTGCAGGAAACAGATTTCAGGAGGTAGATACGAATCGCCTTTAAAGCACATGAAAAGCGGCAAAACGTTGACAATGATGCCCTTGGCCAAAAAGGGCGTATGCGTTTTTTCCTGAATATATTCAGGAAAAAACGCATACGCCCTTTTTGGCCAACCAAGCAACCTGGAAAGGCAAATCAGCGCTACAAAGAAGTCTCGCTTCCCATCGGTCAAAAGGGCCATGCTGAAAAAAGTGTCAAAACCAGAAATGCAGGACAGGCCATGGAGAAATGGGAGCCTTGCTACACTGATGGGCGGGATGTAAATTGCCAAGAGCCACTCTGGAGAAGTGTCCGGTGAGTCCTGAAACATCTGAAAAACACAGCTTAGAGAGCATAGGGCACTTCCACTCATGGGGGTATAAATTGGGAAAATTAAAAATCAGCAAGACACAAGCACCCCAAAGTTTAGGGCTGCTCTGTTGACCAGGACCTCCACTTCATTCCACCTTAAATATCCCAGGAAAGAGAAAAATGGATAAAGAAGTTGTGGTCCTTATGTACAATGGAATATCACTCAGCCGGGAAATCAATGTCGTAAGGTTAGTAGCAGCATGATGAGTGGATTTAGGTACGACGATTCTAAGTGAAATAAGTCACACAGAAAAGGACACTTCTCATAAGGTATCACTGATAGAGGGAATGTAAAAACTGTTACACTTGAACTGAATTACAAAACAGAACAGAGTCACACATGCAGAAAACACACTATGGCTGCTTAACGGGAAAGGTGAGGTGGGGTGATACATAAAACAAGGGTATCAAATTAGCTCAGATACCATTCCATAAACCCAATATGTAATAGACAAGACCTACTCCTTGCTCAGAGAACTGGACTCAACACGCCCTATTCACCGCACAAGAATATATCTGACTAATAATAATCGTAAAACCTATGTATTGATATCTCTCTGTTAGTGTGTCAAGTGGGTGTAAAGCGGCATAAACACAGCAGTGAAAAGCAGCTAAACCCCATTATAAAAATAAATTACTTTGAAACACCCATGAAACAAAGACAGTGAAAGAGAGAGAAATTCTTACACAATGCATTCAGGGGCTGTGATGCAACCTGGATTGACCATATCTAGACGCACAGCTGGATGAGACATAAGGGTGGACACTCTTGGGGCTGAGAGGTTTGGTGAGGTTGGGTGAGCAAACGCAGACCCTTTAAAGTAATACTGCGTGGTACCCATCGCATGGGTTCCAAATCTCCAGGTTCAAGGGCATCTTCCTACATCAAAAACATGCATGAGAAACCCAGAAGATGGTACACCGTGTGATGGGGAAAGGTTTCTAAAACGCACCTCATTTCTCAACTCCTTGTGCCCGGGTTCGCCATTCCAGCCGCTTTACTAGCAAGCTCCCTACTTGGAGCATCAGCACCTTTAACCTCCTGTTCCGTACAGGTTGCAATTTGTCCTGAGGATAAACGGGAAGACGTGGAACCAACGTGAGACCAGCTCTTGGTGTTGGGACAGGCACAGGTCACTCTATTTTCCCATCAGAAAGAAGAATTAACCACAGGCTCAGCCTGCCCCCCGGAACCAGAACAGGGCCTGAAGCCATTCTGCGATTTTGCGGCCAGCTCCCATAAAAACGAGTTGTAAAATGGAGGTTCAGGGCACTGCAATTCACAAACCTGCAGAGTTATAAATGATAACTCTCGTCCACAAATATATTGAGGGAAGGCAAAGAAGAGGATTTGAAATCAAGGCAGAATTGCAGGAAACAGATTTCAGGAGGTAGATACGAATCGCCTTTAAAGCACATGAAAAGCGGCAAAACGTTGACAATGATGCCCTTGGCCAAAAAGGGCGTATGCGTTTTTTCCTGAATATATTCAGGAAAAAACGCATACGCCCTTTTTGGCCAACCAAGCAACCTGGAAAGGCAAATTAGCGCTACAAAGAAGTCTCGCTTCCCATCGGTCAAAAGGGCCATGCTGAAAAAAGTGTCAAAACCAGAAATGCAGGACAGGCCATGGAGAAATGGGAGCCTTGCTACACTGATGGGCGGGATGTAAATTGCCAAGAGCCACTCTGGAGAAGTGTCCGGTGAGTCCTGAAACATCTGAAAAACACAGCTTAGAGAGCATAGGGCACTTCCACTCATGGGGGTATAAATTGGGAAAATTAAAAATCAGCAAGACACAAGCACCCCAAAGTTTAGGGCTGCTCTGTTGACCAGGACCTCCACTTCATTCCACCTTAAATATCCCAGGAAAGAGAAAAATGGATAAAGAAGTTGTGGTCCTTATGTACAATGGAATATCACTCAGCCGGGAAATCAATGTCGTAAGGTTAGTAGCAGCATGATGAGTGGATTTAGGTACGACGATTCTAAGTGAAATAAGTCACACAGAAAAGGACACTTCTCATAAGGTATCACTGATAGAGGGAATGTAAAAACTGTTACACTTGAACTGAATTACAAAACAGAACAGAGTCACACATGCAGAAAACACACTATGGCTGCTTAACGGGAAAGGTGAGGTGGGGTGATACATAAAACAAGGGTATCAAATTAGCTCAGATACCATTCCATAAACCCAATATGTAATAGACAAGACCTACTCCTTGCTCAGAGAACTGGACTCAACACGCCCTATTCACCGCACAAGAATATATCTGACGAATAATCGTCGTAAAACCTATGTATTGATATCTCTCTGTTAGTGTGTCAAGTGGGTGTAAAGTGGCATAAACACAGCAGTGAAAAGCAGCTAAACCCCATTATAAAAATAAATTACTTTGAAACACCCATGAAACAAAGACAGTGAAAGAGAGAGAAATTCTTACACAATGCGTTCAGGGGCTGTGATGCAACCTGGATTGACCATATCTAGACGCACAGCTGGATGAGACATAAGGGTGGACACTCTTGGGGCTGAGAGGTTTGGTGAGGTTGGGTGAGCAAACGCAGACCCTTTAAAGTAATACTGCGTGGTACCCATCGCATGGGTTCCAAATCTCCAGGTTCAAGGGCATCTTCCTACATCAAAAACATGCATGAGAAACCCAGAAGATGGTACACCGTGTGATGGGGAAAGGTTTCTAAAACGCACCTCATTTCTCAACTCCTTGTGCCCGGGTTCGCCATTCCAGCCGCTTTACTAGCAAGCTCCCTACTTGGAGCATCAGCACCTTTAACCTCCTGTTCCGTACAGGTTGCAATTTGTCCTGAGGATAAACGGGAAGACGTGGAACCAACGTGAGACCAGCTCTTGGTGTTGGGACAGGCACAGGTCACTCTATTTTCCCATCAGAAAGAAGAATTAACCACAGGCTCAGCCTGCCCCCCGGAACCAGAACAGGGCCTGAAGCCATTCTGCGATTTTGCGGCCAGCTCCCATAAAAACGAGTTGTAAAATGGAGGTTCAGGGCACTGCAATTCACAAACCTGCAGAGTTATAAATGATAACTCTCGTCCACAAATATATTGAGGGAAGGCAAAGAAGAGGATTTGAAATCAAGGCAGAATTGCAGGAAACAGATTTCAGGAGGTAGATACGAATCGCCTTTAAAGCACATGAAAAGCGGCAAAACGTTGACAATGATGCCCTTGGCCAAAAAGGGCGTATGCGTTTTTTCCTGAATATATTCAGGAAAAAACGCATACGCCCTTTTTGGCCAACCAAGCAACCTGGAAAGGCAAATTAGCGCTACAAAGAAGTCTCGCTTCCCATCGGTCAAAAGGGCCATGCTGAAAAAAGTGTCAAAACCAGAAATGCAGGACAGGCCATGGAGAAATGGGAGCCTTGCTACACTGATGGGCGGGATGTAAATTGCCAAGAGCCACTCTGGAGAAGTGTCCGGTGAGTCCTGAAACATCTGAAAAACACAGCTTAGAGAGCATAGGGCACTTCCACTCATGGGGGTATAAATTGGGAAAATTAAAAATCAGCAAGACACAAGCACCCCAAAGTTTAGGGCTGCTCTGTTGACCAGGACCTCCACTTCATTCCACCTTAAATATCCCAGGAAAGAGAAAAATGGATAAAGAAGTTGTGGTCCTTATGTACAATGGAATATCACTCAGCCGGGAAATCAATGTCGTAAGGTTAGTAGCAGCATGATGAGTGGATTTAGGTACGACGATTCTAAGTGAAATAAGTCACACAGAAAAGGACACTTCTCATAAGGTATCACTGATAGAGGGAATGTAAAAACTGTTACACTTGAACTGAATTACAAAACAGAACAGAGTCACACATGCAGAAAACACACTATGGCTGCTTAACGGGAAAGGTGAGGTGGGGTGATACATAAAACAAGGGTATCAAATTAGCTCAGATACCATTCCATAAACCCAATATGTAATAGACAAGACCTACTCCTTGCTCAGAGAACTGGACTCAACACGCCCTATTCACCGCACAAGAATATATCTGACTAATAATAATCGTAAAACCTATGTATTGATATCTCTCTGTTAGTGTGTCAAGTGGGTGTAAAGTGGCATAAACACAGCAGTGAAAAGCAGCTAAACCCCATTATAAAAATAAATTACTTTGAAACACCCATGAAACAAAGACAGTGAAAGAGAGAGAAATTCTTACACAATGCGTTCAGGGGCTGTGATGCAACCTGGATTGACCATATCTAGACGCACAGCTGGATGAGACATAAGGGTGGACACTCTTGGGGCTGAGAGGTTTGGTGAGGTTGGGTGAGCAAACGCAGACCCTTTAAAGTAATACTGCGTGGTACCCATCGCATGGGTCCCAAATCTCCAGGTACAAGGGCATCTTCCTACATCAAAAACATGCATGAGAAACCCAGAAGATGGTACATCGTGTGATGGGGAAAGGTTTCTAAAACGCACCTCATTTCTCATCTCCTTGTGCCCGGGTTCGCCATTCCAGCCGCTTTACTAGCAAGCTCCCTACTTAGAGCATCAGCACCTTTAACCTCCTGTTCCGTACAGGTTGCAATTTGTCCTGAGGATAAACGGGAAGACGTGGAACCAACGTGAGACTAGCTCTTGGTGTTGGGACAGGCACAGGTCACTCTATTTTCCCATCAGAAAGAAGAATTAACCACAGGCTCAGCCTGCCCCCCGGAACAAGAACAGGGCCTGAAGCCATTCTGCGATTTTGCGGCCAGCTCCCATAAAAACGAGTTGTAAAATGGAGGTTCAGGGCACTGCAATTCACAAACCTGCAGAGTTATAAATGATAACTCTCGTCCACAAATATATTGAGGGAAGGCAAAGAAGAGGATTTGAAATCAAGGCAGAATTGCAGGAAACAGATTTCAGGAGGTAGATACGAATCGCCTTTAAAGCACATGAAAAGCGGCAAAACGTTGACAATGATGCCCTTGGCCAAAAAGGGCGTATGCGTTTTTTCCTGAATATATTCAGGAAAAAACGCATACGCCCTTTTTGGCCAACCAAGCAACCTGGAAAGGCAAATCAGCGCTACAAAGAAGTCTCGCTTCCCATCGGTCAAAAGGGCCATGCTGAAAAAAGTGTCAAAACCAGAAATGCAGGACAGGCCATGGAGAAATGGGAGCCTTGCTACACTGATGGGCGGGATGTAAATTGCCAAGAGCCACTCTGGAGAAGTGTCCGGTGAGTCCTGAAACATCTGAAAAACACAGCTTAGAGAGCATAGGGCACTTCCACTCATGGGGGTATAAATTGGGAAAATTAAAAATCAGCAAGACACAAGCACCCCAAAGTTTAGGGCTGCTCTGTTGACCAGGACCTCCACTTCATTCCACCTTAAATATCCCAGGAAAGAGAAAAATGGATAAAGAAGTTGTGGTCCTTATGTACAATGGAATATCACTCAGCCGGGAAATCAATGTCGTAAGGTTAGTAGCAGCATGATGAGTGGATTTAGGTACGACGATTCTAAGTGAAATAAGTCACACAGAAAAGGACACTTCTCATAAGGTATCACTGATAGAGGGAATGTAAAAACTGTTACACTTGAACTGAATTACAAAACAGAACAGAGTCACACATGCAGAAAACACACTATGGCTGCTTAACGGGAAAGGTGAGGTGGGGTGATACATAAAACAAGGGTATCAAATTAGCTCAGATACCATTCCATAAACCCAATATGTAATAGACAAGACCTACTCCTTGCTCAGAGAACTGGACTCAACACGCCCTATTCACCGCACAAGAATATATCTGACTAATAATAATCGTAAAACCTATGTATTGATATCTCTCTGTTAGTGTGTCAAGTGGGTGTAAAGCGGCATAAACACAGCAGTGAAAAGCAGCTAAACCCCATTATAAAAATAAATTACTTTGAAACACCCATGAAACAAAGACAGTGAAAGAGAGAGAAATTCTTACACAATGCATTCAGGGGCTGTGATGCAACCTGGATTGACCATATCTAGACGCACAGCTGGATGAGACATAAGGGTGGACACTCTTGGGGCTGAGAGGTTTGGTGAGGTTGGGTGAGCAAACGCAGACCCTTTAAAGTAATACTGCGTGGTACCCATCGCATGGGTCCCAAATCTCCAGGTTCAAGGGCATCTTCCTACATCAAAAACATGCATGAGAAACCCAGAAGATGGTACACCGTGTGATGGGGAAAGGTTTCTAAAACGCACCTCATTTCTCATCTCCTTGTGCCCGGGTTCGCCTTTCCAGCCGCTTTACTAGGAAGCTCCCTACTTGGAGCATCAGCACCTTTAACCTCCTGTTCCGTACAGGTTGCAATTTGTCCTGAGGATAAACGGGAAGACGTGGAACCAACGAGAGACCAGCTCTTGGTGTTGGGACAGGCACAGGTCACTCTATTTTCCCATCAGAAAGAAGAATTAACCACAGGCTCAGCCTGACCCCCGGAACCAGAACAGGGCCTGAAGCCATTCTGCGATTTTGCGGCCAGCTCCCATAAAAACGAGTTGTAAAATGGAGGTTCAGGGCACTGTAATTCACAAACCTGCAGAGTTATAAATGATAACTCTCGTCCACAAATATATTGAGGGAAGGCAAAGAAGAGGATTTGAAATCTAGGCAGAATTGCAGGAAACAGATTTCAGGAGGTAGATACGAATCGCCTTTAAAGCACATGAAAAGCGGCAAAACGTTGACAATGATGCCCTTGGCCAAAAAGGGCGTATGCGTTTTTTCCTGAATATATTCAGGAAAAAACGCATACGCCCTTTTTGGCCAACCAAGCAACCTGGAAAGGCAAATCAGCGCTACAAAGAAGTCTCGCTTCCCATCGGTCAAAAGGGCCATGCTGAAAAAAGTGTCAAAACCAGAAATGCAGGACAGGCCATGGAGAAATGGGAGCCTTGCTACACTGATGGGCGGGATGTAAATTGCCAAGAGCCACTCTGGAGAAGTGTCCGGTGAGTCCTGAAACATCTGAAAAACACAGCTTAGAGAGCATAGGGCACTTCCACTCATGGGGGTATAAATTGGGAAAATTAAAAATCAGCAAGACACAAGCACCCCAAAGTTTAGGGCTGCTCTGTTGACCAGGACCTCCACTTCATTCCACCTTAAATATCCCAGGAAAGAGAAAAATGGATAAAGAAGTTGTGGTCCTTATGTACAATGGAATATCACTCAGCCATGAAATCAATGTCGTAAGGTTAGTAGCAGCATGATGAGTGGATTTAGGTACGACGATTCTAAGTGAAATAAGTCACACAGAAAAGGACACTTCTCATAAGGTATCACTGATAGAGGGAATGTAAAAACTGTTACACTTGAACTGAATTACAAAACAGAACAGAGTCACACATGCAGAAAACACACTATGGCTGCTTAACGGGAAAGGTGAGGTGGGGTGATACATAAAACAAGGGTATCAAATTAGCTCAGATACCGTTCCATAAACCCAATATGTAATAGACAAGAGCTACTCCTTGCTCAGAGAACTGGACTCAACACGCCCTATTCACCGCACAAGAATATATCTGACTAATAATAATCGTAAAACCTATGTATTGATATCTCTCTGTTAGTGTGTCAAGTGGGTGTAAAGCGGCATAAACACAGCAGTGAAAAGCAGCTAAACCCCATTATAAAAATAAATTACTTTGAAACACCCATGAAACAAAGACAGTGAAAGAGAGAGAAATTCTTACACAATGCGTTCAGGGGCTGTGATGCAACCTGGATTGACCATATCTAGACGCACAGCTGGATGAGACATAAGGGTGGACACTCTTGGGGCTGAGAGGTTTGGTGAGGTTGGGTGAGCAAACGCAGACCCTTTAAAGTAATACTGCGTGGTACCCATCGCATGGGTCCCAAATCTCCAGGTACAAGGGCATCTTCCTACATCAAAAACATGCATGAGAAACCCAGAAGATGGTACATCGTGTGATGGGGAAAGGTTTCTAAAACGCACCTCATTTCTCATCTCCTTGTGCCCGGGTTCGCCATTCCAGCCGCTTTACTAGCAAGCTCCCTACTTAGAGCATCAGCACCTTTAACCTCCTGTTCCGTACAGGTTGCAATTTGTCCTGAGGATAAACGGGAAGACGTGGAACCAACGTGAGACTAGCTCTTGGTGTTGGGACAGGCACAGGTCACTCTATTTTCCCATCAGAAAGAAGAATTAACCACAGGCTCAGCCTGCCCCCCGGAACAAGAACAGGGCCTGAAGCCATTCTGCGATTTTGCGGCCAGCTCCCATAAAAACGAGTTGTAAAATGGAGGTTCAGGGCACTGCAATTCACAAACCTGCAGAGTTATAAATGATAACTCTCGTCCACAAATATATTGAGGGAAGGCAAAGAAGAGGATTTGAAATCAAGGCAGAATTGCAGGAAACAGATTTCAGGAGGTAGATACGAATCGCCTTTAAAGCACATGAAAAGCGGCAAAACGTTGACAATGATGCCCTTGGCCAAAAAGGGCGTATGCGTTTTTTCCTGAATATATTCAGGAAAAAACGCATACGCCCTTTTTGGCCAACCAAGCAACCTGGAAAGGCAAATCAGCGCTACAAAGAAGTCTCGCTTCCCATCGGTCAAAAGGGCCATGCTGAAAAAAGTGTCAAAACCAGAAATGCAGGACAGGCCATGGAGAAATGGGAGCCTTGCTACACTGATGGGCGGGATGTAAATTGCCAAGAGCCACTCTGGAGAAGTGTCCGGTGAGTCCTGAAACATCTGAAAAACACAGCTTAGAGAGCATAGGGCACTTCCACTCATGGGGGTATAAATTGGGAAAATTAAAAATCAGCAAGACACAAGCACCCCAAAGTTTAGGGCTGCTCTGTTGACCAGGACCTCCACTTCATTCCACCTTAAATATCCCAGGAAAGAGAAAAATGGATAAAGAAGTTGTGGTCCTTATGTACAATGGAATATCACTCAGCCGGGAAATCAATGTCGTAAGGTTAGTAGCAGCATGATGAGTGGATTTAGGTACGACGATTCTAAGTGAAATAAGTCACACAGAAAAGGACACTTCTCATAAGGTATCACTGATAGAGGGAATGTAAAAACTGTTACACTTGAACTGAATTACAAAACAGAACAGAGTCACACATGCAGAAAACACACTATGGCTGCTTAACGGGAAAGGTGAGGTGGGGTGATACATAACACAAGGGTATCAAACTGGCTCAGATACCATTCCATAAACCCAATATGTAATAGACAAGACCTACTCCTTGCTCAGAGAACTGGACTCAACACGCCCTATTCACCGCACAAGAATATATCTGACTAATAATAATCGTAAAACCTATGTATTGATATCTCTCTGTTAGTGTGTCAAGTGGGTGTAAGCGGCATAAACACAGCAGTGAAAAGCAGCTAAACCCCATTATAAAAATAAATTACTTTGAAACACCCATGAAACAAAGACAGTGAAAGAGAGAGAAATTCTTACACAATGCATTCAGGGGCTGTGATGCAACCTGGATTGACCATATCTAGACGCACAGCTGGATGAGACATAAGGGTGGACACTCTTGGGGCTGAGAGGTTTGGTGAGGTTGGGTGAGCAAACGCAGACCCTTTAAAGTAATACTGCGTGGTACACATCGCATGGGTCCCAAATCTCCAGGTTCAAGGGCATCTTCCTACATCAAAAACATGCATGAGAAACCCAGAAGATGGTACACCGTGTGATGGGGAAAGGTTTCTAAAACGCACCTCATTTCTCATCTCCTTGTGCCCGGGTTCGCCATTCCAGCCGCTTTACTAGCAAGCTCCCTACTTGGAGCATCAGCACCTTTAACCTCCTGTTCCGTACAGGTTGCAATTTGTCCTGAGGATAAACGGGAAGACGTGGAACCAACGAGAGACCAGCTCTTGGTGTTGGGACAGGCACAGGTCACTCTATTTTCCCATCAGAAAGAAGAATTAACCACAGGCTCAGCCTGCCCCCCGGAACCAGAACAGGGCCTGAAGCCATTCTGCGATTTTGCGGCCAGCTCCCATAAAAACGAGTTGTAAAATGGAGGTTCAGGGCACTGTAATTCACAAACCTGCAGAGTTATAAATGATAACTCTCGTCCACAAATATATTGAGGGAAGGCAAAGAAGAGGATTTGAAATCAAGGCAGAATTGCAGGAAACAGATTTCAGGAGGTAGATACGAATCGCCTTTAAAGCACATGAAAAGCGGCAAAACGTTGACAATGATGCCCTTGGCCAAAAAGGGCGTATGCGTTTTTTCCTGAATATATTCAGGAAAAAACGCATACGCCCTTTTTGGCCAACCAAGCAACCTGGAAAGGCAAATCAGCGCTACAAAGAAGTCTCACTTCCCATCGGTCAAAAGGGCCATGCTGAAAAAAGTGTCAAAACCAGAAATGCAGGACAGGCCATGGAGAAATGGGAGCCTTGCTACACTGATGGGCGGGATGTAAATTGCCAAGAGCCACTCTGGAGAAGTGTCCGGTGAGTCCTGAAACATCTGAAAAACACAGCTTAGAGAGCATAGGGCACTTCCACTCATGGGGGTATAAATTGGGAAAATTAAAAATCAGCAAGACAGAAACACCCCAAAGTTTAGGGCTGCTCTGTTGACCAGGACCTCCACTTCATTCCACCTTAAATATCCCAGGAAAGAGAAAAATGGATAAAGAAGTTGTGGTCCTTATGTACAATGGAATATCACTCAGCCATGAAATCAATGTCGTAAGGTTAGTAGCAGCATGATGAGTGGATTTAGGTACGACGATTCTAAGTGAAATAAGTCACACAGAAAAGGACACTTCTCATAAGGTATCACTGATAGAGGGAATGTAAAAACTGTTACACTTGAACTGAATTACAAAACAGAACAGAGTCACACATGCAGAAAACACACTATGGCTGCTTAACGGGAAAGGTGAGGTGGGGTGATACATAAAACAAGGGTATCAAATTAGCTCAGATACCGTTCCATAAACCCAATATGTAATAGACAAGAGCTACTCCTTGCTCAGAGAACTGGACTCAACACGCCCTATTCACCGCACAAGAATATATCTGACTAATAATAATCGTAAAACCTATGTATTGATATCTCTCTGTTAGTGTGTCAAGTGGGTGTAAAGCGGCATAAACACAGCAGTGAAAAGCAGCTAAACCCCATTATAAAAATAAATTACTTTGAAACACCCATGAAACAAAGACAGTGAAAGAGAGAGAAATTCTTACACAATGCGTTCAGGGGCTGTGATGCAACCTGGATTGACCATATCTAGACGCACAGCTGGATGAGACATAAGGGTGGACACTCTTGGGGCTGAGAGGTTTGGTGAGGTTGGGTGAGCAAACGCAGACCCTTTAAAGTAATACTGCGTGGTACCCATCGCATGGGTCCCAAATCTCCAGGTACAAGGGCATCTTCCTACATCAAAAACATGCATGAGAAACCCAGAAGATGGTACATCGTGTGATGGGGAAAGGTTTCTAAAACGCACCTCATTTCTCATCTCCTTGTGCCCGGGTTCGTCATTCCAGCCGCTTTACTAGCAAGCTCCCTACTTAGAGCATCAGCACCTTTAACCTCCTGTTCCGTACAGGTTGCAATTTGTCCTGAGGATAAACGGGAAGACGTGGAACCAACGTGAGACTAGCTCTTGGTGTTGGGACAGGCACAGGTCACTCTATTTTCCCATCAGAAAGAAGAATTAACCACAGGCTCAGCCTGCCCCCCGGAACAAGAACAGGGCCTGAAGCCATTCTGCGATTTTGCGGCCAGCTCCCATAAAAACGAGTTGTAAAATGGAGGTTCAGGGCACTGCAATTCACAAACCTGCAGAGTTATAAATGATAACTCTCGTCCACAAATATATTGAGGGAAGGCAAAGAAGAGGATTTGAAATCAAGGCAGAATTGCAGGAAACAGATTTCAGGAGGTAGATACGAATCGCCTTTAAAGCACATGAAAAGCGGCAAAACGTTGACAATGATGCCCTTGGCCAAAAAGGGCGTATGCGTTTTTTCCTGAATATATTCAGGAAAAAACGCATACGCCCTTTTTGGCCAACCAAGCAACCTGGAAAGGCAAATCAGCGCTACAAAGAAGTCTCGCTTCCCATCGGTCAAAAGGGCCATGCTGAAAAAAGTGTCAAAACCAGAAATGCAGGACAGGCCATGGAGAAATGGAAGCCTTGCTACACTGATGGGCGGGATGTAAATTGCCAAGAGCCACTCTGGAGAAGTGTCCGGTGAGTCCTGAAACATCTGAAAAACACAGCTTAGAGAGCATAGGGCACTTCCACTCATGGGGGTATAAATTGGGAAAATTAAAAATCAGCAAGACACAAGCACCCCAAAGTTTAGGGCTGCTCTGTTGACCAGGACCTCCACTTCATTCCACCTTAAATATCCCAGGAAAGAGAAAAATGGATAAAGAAGTTGTGGTCCTTATGTACAATGGAATATCACTCAGCCGGGAAATCAATGTCGTAAGGTTAGTAGCAGCATGATGAGTGGATTTAGGTACGACGATTCTAAGTGAAATAAGTCACACAGAAAAGGACACTTCTCATAAGGTATCACTGATAGAGGGAATGTAAAAACTGTTACACTTGAACTGAATTACAAAACAGAACAGAGTCACACATGCAGAAAACACACTATGGCTGCTTAACGGGAAAGGCGAGGTGGGGTGATACATAACACAAGGGTATCAAATTAGCTCAGATACCATTCCATAAACCCAATATGTAATAGACAAGACCTACTCCTTGCTCAGAGAACTGGACTCAACACGCCCTATTCACCGCACAAGAATATATCTGACTAATAATAATCGTAAAACCTATGTATTGATATCTCTCTGTTAGTGTGTCAAGTGGGTGTAAGCGGCATAAACACAGCAGTGAAAAGCAGCTAAACCCCATTATAAAAATAAATTACTTTGAAACACCCATGAAACAAAGACAGTGAAAGAGAGAGAAATTCTTACACAATGCATTCAGGGGCTGTGATGCAACCTGGATTGACCATATCTAGACGCACAGCTGGATGAGACATAAGGGTGGACACTCTTGGGGCTGAGAGGTTTGGTGAGGTTGGGTGAGCAAACGCAGACCCTTTAAAGTAATACTGCGTGGTACACATCGCATGGGTCCCAAATCTCCAGGTTCAAGGGCATCTTCCTACATCAAAAACATGCATGAGAAACCCAGAAGATGGTACACCGTGTGATGGGGAAAGGTTTCTAAAACGCAACTCATTTCTCATCTCCTTGTGCCCGGGTTCGCCATTCCAGCCGCTTTACTAGCAAGCTCCCTACTTGGAGCATCAGCACCTTTAACCTCCTGTTCCGTACAGGTTGCAATTTGTCCTGAGGATAAACGGGAAGACGTGGAACCAACGAGAGACCAGCTCTTGGTGTTGGGACAGGCACAGGTCACTCTATTTTCCCATCAGAAAGAAGAATTAACCACAGGCTCAGCCTGACCCCCGGAACCAGAACAGGGCCTGAAGCCATTCTGCGATTTTGCGGCCAGCTCCCATAAAAACGAGTTGTAAAATGGAGGTTCAGGGCACTGTAATTCACAAACCTGCAGAGTTATAAATGATAACTCTCGTCCACAAATATATTGAGGGAAGGCAAAGAAGAGGATTTGAAATCAAGGCAGAATTGCAGGAAACAGATTTCAGGAGGTAGATACGAATCGCCTTTAAAGCACATGAAAAGCGGCAAAACGTTGACAATGATGCCCTTGGCCAAAAAGGGCGTATGCGTTTTTTCCTGAATATATTCAGGAAAAAACGCATACGCCCTTTTTGGCCAACCAAGCAACCTGGAAAGGCAAATCAGCGCTACAAAGAAGTCTCGCTTCCCATCGGTCAAAAGGGCCATGCTGAAAAAAGTGTCAAAACCAGAAATGCAGGACAGGCCATGGAGAAATGGAAGCCTTGCTACACTGATGGGCGGGATGTAAATTGCCAAGAGCCACTCTGGAGAAGTGTCCGGTGAGTCCTGAAACATCTGAAAAACACAGCTTAGAGAGCATAGGGCACTTCCACTCATGGGGGTATAAATTGGGAAAATTAAAAATCAGCAAGACACAAGCACCCCAAAGTTTAGGGCTGCTCTGTTGACCAGGACCTCCACTTCATTCCACCTTAAATATCCCAGGAAAGAGAAAAATGGATAAAGAAGTTGTGGTCCTTATGTACAATGGAATATCACTCAGCCGGGAAATCAATGTCGTAAGGTTAGTAGCAGCATGATGAGTGGATTTAGGTACGACGATTCTAAGTGAAATAAGTCACACAGAAAAGGACACTTCTCATAAGGTATCACTGATAGAGGGAATGTAAAAACTGTTACACTTGAACTGAATTACAAAACAGAACAGAGTCACACATGCAGAAAACACACTATGGCTGCTTAACGGGAAAGGTGAGGTGGGGTGATACATAAAACAAGGGTATCAAATTAGCTCAGATACCGTTCCATAAACCCAATATGTAATAGACAAGAGCTACTCCTTGCTCAGAGAACTGGACTCAACACGCCCTATTCACCGCACAAGAATATATCTGACTAATAATAATCGTAAAACCTATGTATTGATATCTCTCTGTTAGTGTGTCAAGTGGGTGTAAAGCGGCATAAACACAGCAGTGAAAAGCAGCTAAACCCCATTATAAAAATAAATTACTTTGAAACACCCATGAAACAAAGACAGTGAAAGAGAGAGAAATTCTTACACAATGCGTTCAGGGGCTGTGATGCAACCTGGATTGACCATATCTAGACGCACAGCTGGATGAGACATAAGGGTGGACACTCTTGGGGCTGAGAGGTTTGGTGAGGTTGGGTGAGCAAACGCAGACCCTTTAAAGTAATACTGCGTGGTACCCATCGCATGGGTTCCAAATCTCCAGGTTCAAGGGCATCTTCCTACATCAAAAACATGCATGAGAAACCCAGAAGATGGTACACCGTGTGATGGGGAAAGGTTTCTAAAACGCACCTCATTTCTCAACTCCTTGTGCCCGGGTTCGCCATTCCAGCCGCTTTACTAGCAAGCTCCCTACTTGGAGCATCAGCACCTTTAACCTCCTGTTCCGTACAGGTTGCAATTTGTCCTGAGGATAAACGGGAAGACGTGGAACCAACGTGAGACCAGCTCTTGGTGTTGGGACAGGCACAGGTCACTCTATTTTCCCATCAGAAAGAAGAATTAACCACAGGCTCAGCCTGCCCCCCGGAACCAGAACAGGGCCTGAAGCCATTCTGCGATTTTGCGGCCAGCTCCCATAAAAACGAGTTGTAAAATGGAGGTTCAGGGCACTGCAATTCACAAACCTGCAGAGTTATAAATGATAACTCTCGTCCACAAATATATTGAGGGAAGGCAAAGAAGAGGATTTGAAATCAAGGCAGAATTGCAGGAAACAGATTTCAGGAGGTAGATACGAATCGCCTTTAAAGCACATGAAAAGCGGCAAAACGTTGACAATGATGCCCTTGGCCAAAAAGGGCGTATGCGTTTTTTCCTGAATATATTCAGGAAAAAACGCATACGCCCTTTTTGGCCAACCAAGCAACCTGGAAAGGCAAATTAGCGCTACAAAGAAGTCTCGCTTCCCATCGGTCAAAAGGGCCATGCTGAAAAAAGTGTCAAAACCAGAAATGCAGGACAGGCCATGGAGAAATGGGAGCCTTGCTACACTGATGGGCGGGATGTAAATTGCCAAGAGCCACTCTGGAGAAGTGTCCGGTGAGTCCTGAAACATCTGAAAAACACAGCTTAGAGAGCATAGGGCACTTCCACTCATGGGGGTATAAATTGGGAAAATTAAAAATCAGCAAGACACAAGCACCCCAAAGTTTAGGGCTGCTCTGTTGACCAGGACCTCCACTTCATTCCACCTTAAATATCCCAGGAAAGAGAAAAATGGATAAAGAAGTTGTGGTCCTTATGTACAATGGAATATCACTCAGCCGGGAAATCAATGTCGTAAGGTTAGTAGCAGCATGATGAGTGGATTTAGGTACGACGATTCTAAGTGAAATAAGTCACACAGAAAAGGACACTTCTCATAAGGTATCACTGATAGAGGGAATGTAAAAACTGTTACACTTGAACTGAATTACAAAACAGAACAGAGTCACACATGCAGAAAACACACTATGGCTGCTTAACGGGAAAGGTGAGGTGGGGTGATACATAAAACAAGGGTATCAAATTAGCTCAGATACCGTTCCATAAACCCAATATGTAATAGACAAGAGCTACTCCTTGCTCAGAGAACTGGACTCAACACGCCCTATTCACCGCACAAGAATATATCTGACTAATAATAATCGTAAAACCTATGTATTGATATCTCTCTGTTAGTGTGTCAAGTGGGTGTAAAGCGGCATAAACACAGCAGTGAAAAGCAGCTAAACCCCATTATAAAAATAAATTACTTTGAAACACCCATGAAACAAAGACAGTGAAAGAGAGAGAAATTCTTACACAATGCGTTCAGGGGCTGTGATGCAACCTGGATTGACCATATCTAGACGCACAGCTGGATGAGACATAAGGGTGGACACTCTTGGGGCTGAGAGGTTTGGTGAGGTTGGGTGAGCAAACGCAGACCCTTTAAAGTAATACTGCGTGGTACCCATCGCATGGGTCCCAAATCTCCAGGTACAAGGGCATCTTCCTACATCAAAAACATGCATGAGAAACCCAGAAGATGGTACATCGTGTGATGGGGAAAGGTTTCTAAAACGCACCTCATTTCTCATCTCCTTGTGCCCGGGTTCGCCATTCCAGCCGCTTTACTAGCAAGCTCCCTACTTAGAGCATCAGCACCTTTAACCTCCTGTTCCGTACAGGTTGCAATTTGTCCTGAGGATAAACGGGAAGACGTGGAACCAACGTGAGACTAGCTCTTGGTGTTGGGACAGGCACAGGTCACTCTATTTTCCCATCAGAAAGAAGAATTAACCACAGGCTCAGCCTGCCCCCCGGAACAAGAACAGGGCCTGAAGCCATTCTGCGATTTTGCGGCCAGCTCCCATAAAAACGAGTTGTAAAATGGAGGTTCAGGGCACTGCAATTCACAAACCTGCAGAGTTATAAATGATAACTCTCGTCCACAAATATATTGAGGGAAGGCAAAGAAGAGGATTTGAAATCAAGGCAGAATTGCAGGAAACAGATTTCAGGAGGTAGATACGAATCGCCTTTAAAGCACATGAAAAGCGGCAAAACGTTGACAATGATGCCCTTGGCCAAAAAGGGCGTATGCGTTTTTTCCTGAATATATTCAGGAAAAAACGCATACGCCCTTTTTGGCCAACCAAGCAACCTGGAAAGGCAAATCAGCGCTACAAAGAAGTCTCGCTTCCCATCGGTCAAAAGGGCCATGCTGAAAAAAGTGTCAAAACCAGAAATGCAGGACAGGCCATGGAGAAATGGAAGCCTTGCTACACTGATGGGCGGGATGTAAATTGCCAAGAGCCACTCTGGAGAAGTGTCCGGTGAGTCCTGAAACATCTGAAAAACACAGCTTAGAGAGCATAGGGCACTTCCACTCATGGGGGTATAAATTGGGAAAATTAAAAATCAGCAAGACACAAGCACCCCAAAGTTTAGGGCTGCTCTGTTGACCAGGACCTCCACTTCATTCCACCTTAAATATCCCAGGAAAGAGAAAAATGGATAAAGAAGTTGTGGTCCTTATGTACAATGGAATATCACTCAGCCGGGAAATCAATGTCGTAAGGTTAGTAGCAGCATGATGAGTGGATTTAGGTACGACGATTCTAAGTGAAATAAGTCACACAGAAAAGGACACTTCTCATAAGGTATCACTGATAGAGGGAATGTAAAAACTGTTACACTTGAACTGAATTACAAAACAGAACAGAGTCACACATGCAGAAAACACACTATGGCTGCTTAACGGGAAAGGCGAGGTGGGGTGATACATAACACAAGGGTATCAAATTAGCTCAGATACCATTCCATAAACCCAATATGTAATAGACAAGACCTACTCCTTGCTCAGAGAACTGGACTCAACACGCCCTATTCACCGCACAAGAATATATCTGACTAATAATAATCGTAAAACCTATGTATTGATATCTCTCTGTTAGTGTGTCAAGTGGGTGTAAGCGGCATAAACACAGCAGTGAAAAGCAGCTAAACCCCATTATAAAAATAAATTACTTTGAAACACCCATGAAACAAAGACAGTGAAAGAGAGAGAAATTCTTACACAATGCATTCAGGGGCTGTGATGCAACCTGGATTGACCATATCTAGACGCACAGCTGGATGAGACATAAGGGTGGACACTCTTGGGGCTGAGAGGTTTGGTGAGGTTGGGTGAGCAAACGCAGACCCTTTAAAGTAATACTGCGTGGTACACATCGCATGGGTCCCAAATCTCCAGGTTCAAGGGCATCTTCCTACATCAAAAACATGCATGAGAAACCCAGAAGATGGTACACCGTGTGATGGGGAAAGGTTTCTAAAACGCAACTCATTTCTCATCTCCTTGTGCCCGGGTTCGCCATTCCAGCCGCTTTACTAGCAAGCTCCCTACTTGGAGCATCAGCACCTTTAACCTCCTGTTCCGTACAGGTTGCAATTTGTCCTGAGGATAAACGGGAAGACGTGGAACCAACGAGAGACCAGCTCTTGGTGTTGGGACAGGCACAGGTCACTCTATTTTCCCATCAGAAAGAAGAATTAACCACAGGCTCAGCCTGACCCCCGGAACCAGAACAGGGCCTGAAGCCATTCTGCGATTTTGCGGCCAGCTCCCATAAAAACGAGTTGTAAAATGGAGGTTCAGGGCACTGTAATTCACAAACCTGCAGAGTTATAAATGATAACTCTCGTCCACAAATATATTGAGGGAAGGCAAAGAAGAGGATTTGAAATCAAGGCAGAATTGCAGGAAACAGATTTCAGGAGGTAGATACGAATCGCCTTTAAAGCACATGAAAAGCGGCAAAACGTTGACAATGATGCCCTTGGCCAAAAAGGGCGTATGCGTTTTTTCCTGAATATATTCAGGAAAAAACGCATACGCCCTTTTTGGCCAACCAAGCAACCTGGAAAGGCAAATCAGCGCTACAAAGAAGTCTCGCTTCCCATCGGTCAAAAGGGCCATGCTGAAAAAAGTGTCAAAACCAGAAATGCAGGACAGGCCATGGAGAAATGGAAGCCTTGCTACACTGATGGGCGGGATGTAAATTGCCAAGAGCCACTCTGGAGAAGTGTCCGGTGAGTCCTGAAACATCTGAAAAACACAGCTTAGAGAGCATAGGGCACTTCCACTCATGGGGGTATAAATTGGGAAAATTAAAAATCAGCAAGACACAAGCACCCCAAAGTTTAGGGCTGCTCTGTTGACCAGGACCTCCACTTCATTCCACCTTAAATATCCCAGGAAAGAGAAAAATGGATAAAGAAGTTGTGGTCCTTATGTACAATGGAATATCACTCAGCCGGGAAATCAATGTCGTAAGGTTAGTAGCAGCATGATGAGTGGATTTAGGTACGACGATTCTAAGTGAAATAAGTCACACAGAAAAGGACACTTCTCATAAGGTATCACTGATAGAGGGAATGTAAAAACTGTTACACTTGAACTGAATTACAAAACAGAACAGAGTCACACATGCAGAAAACACACTATGGCTGCTTAACGGGAAAGGTGAGGTGGGGTGATACATAAAACAAGGGTATCAAATTAGCTCAGATACCGTTCCATAAACCCAATATGTAATAGACAAGAGCTACTCCTTGCTCAGAGAACTGGACTCAACACGCCCTATTCACCGCACAAGAATATATCTGACTAATAATAATCGTAAAACCTATGTATTGATATCTCTCTGTTAGTGTGTCAAGTGGGTGTAAAGCGGCATAAACACAGCAGTGAAAAGCAGCTAAACCCCATTATAAAAATAAATTACTTTGAAACACCCATGAAACAAAGACAGTGAAAGAGAGAGAAATTCTTACACAATGCGTTCAGGGGCTGTGATGCAACCTGGATTGACCATATCTAGACGCACAGCTGGATGAGACATAAGGGTGGACACTCTTGGGGCTGAGAGGTTTGGTGAGGTTGGGTGAGCAAACGCAGACCCTTTAAAGTAATACTGCGTGGTACCCATCGCATGGGTTCCAAATCTCCAGGTTCAAGGGCATCTTCCTACATCAAAAACATGCATGAGAAACCCAGAAGATGGTACACCGTGTGATGGGGAAAGGTTTCTAAAACGCACCTCATTTCTCAACTCCTTGTGCCCGGGTTCGCCATTCCAGCCGCTTTACTAGCAAGCTCCCTACTTGGAGCATCAGCACCTTTAACCTCCTGTTCCGTACAGGTTGCAATTTGTCCTGAGGATAAACGGGAAGACGTGGAACCAACGTGAGACCAGCTCTTGGTGTTGGGACAGGCACAGGTCACTCTATTTTCCCATCAGAAAGAAGAATTAACCACAGGCTCAGCCTGCCCCCCGGAACCAGAACAGGGCCTGAAGCCATTCTGCGATTTTGCGGCCAGCTCCCATAAAAACGAGTTGTAAAATGGAGGTTCAGGGCACTGCAATTCACAAACCTGCAGAGTTATAAATGATAACTCTCGTCCACAAATATATTGAGGGAAGGCAAAGAAGAGGATTTGAAATCAAGGCAGAATTGCAGGAAACAGATTTCAGGAGGTAGATACGAATCGCCTTTAAAGCACATGAAAAGCGGCAAAACGTTGACAATGATGCCCTTGGCCAAAAAGGGCGTATGCGTTTTTTCCTGAATATATTCAGGAAAAAACGCATACGCCCTTTTTGGCCAACCAAGCAACCTGGAAAGGCAAATCAGCGCTACAAAGAAGTCTCGCTTCCCATCGGTCAAAAGGGCCATGCTGAAAAAAGTGTCAAAACCAGAAATGCAGGACAGGCCATGGAGAAATGGGAGCCTTGCTACACTGATGGGCGGGATGTAAATTGCCAAGAGCCACTCTGGAGAAGTGTCCGGTGAGTCCTGAAACATCTGAAAAACACAGCTTAGAGAGCATAGGGCACTTCCACTCATGGGGGTATAAATTGGGAAAATTAAAAATCAGCAAGACACAAGCACCCCAAAGTTTAGGGCTGCTCTGTTGACCAGGACCTCCACTTCATTCCACCTTAAATATCCCAGGAAAGAGAAAAATGGATAAAGAAGTTGTGGTCCTTATGTACAATGGAATATCACTCAGCCGGGAAATCAATGTCGTAAGGTTAGTAGCAGCATGATGAGTGGATTTAGGTACGACGATTCTAAGTGAAATAAGTCACACAGAAAAGGACACTTCTCATAAGGTATCACTGATAGAGGGAATGTAAAAACTGTTACACTTGAACTGAATTACAAAACAGAACAGAGTCACACATGCAGAAAACACACTATGGCTGCTTAACGGGAAAGGTGAGGTGGGGTGATACATAAAACAAGGGTATCAAATTAGCTCAGATACCGTTCCATAAACCCAATATGTAATAGACAAGAGCTACTCCTTGCTCAGAGAACTGGACTCAACACGCCCTATTCACCGCACAAGAATATATCTGACTAATAATAATCGTAAAACCTATGTATTGATATCTCTCTGTTAGTGTGTCAAGTGGGTGTAAAGCGGCATAAACACAGCAGTGAAAAGCAGCTAAACCCCATTATAAAAATAAATTACTTTGAAACACCCATGAAACAAAGACAGTGAAAGAGAGAGAAATTCTTACACAATGCGTTCAGGGGCTGTGATGCAACCTGGATTGACCATATCTAGACGCACAGCTGGATGAGACATAAGGGTGGACACTCTTGGGGCTGAGAGGTTTGGTGAGGTTGGGTGAGCAAACGCAGACCCTTTAAAGTAATACTGCGTGGTACCCATCGCATGGGTCCCAAATCTCCAGGTACAAGGGCATCTTCCTACATCAAAAACATGCATGAGAAACCCAGAAGATGGTACATCGTGTGATGGGGAAAGGTTTCTAAAACGCACCTCATTTCTCATCTCCTTGTGCCCGGGTTCGCCATTCCAGCCGCTTTACTAGCAAGCTCCCTACTTAGAGCATCAGCACCTTTAACCTCCTGTTCCGTACAGGTTGCAATTTGTCCTGAGGATAAACGGGAAGACGTGGAACCAACGTGAGACTAGCTCTTGGTGTTGGGACAGGCACAGGTCACTCTATTTTCCCATCAGAAAGAAGAATTAACCACAGGCTCAGCCTGCCCCCCGGAACAAGAACAGGGCCTGAAGCCATTCTGCGATTTTGCGGCCAGCTCCCATAAAAACGAGTTGTAAAATGGAGGTTCAGGGCACTGCAATTCACAAACCTGCAGAGTTATAAATGATAACTCTCGTCCACAAATATATTGAGGGAAGGCAAAGAAGAGGATTTGAAATCAAGGCAGAATTGCAGGAAACAGATTTCAGGAGGTAGATACGAATCGCCTTTAAAGCACATGAAAAGCGGCAAAACGTTGACAATGATGCCCTTGGCCAAAAAGGGCCTATGCGTTTTTTCCTGAATATATTCAGGAAAAAACGCATACGCCCTTTTTGGCCAACCAAGCAACCTGGAAAGGCAAATCAGCGCTACAAAGAAGTCTCGCTTCCCATCGGTCAAAAGGGCCATGCTGAAAAAAGTGTCAAAACCAGAAATGCAGGACAGGCCATGGAGAAATGGAAGCCTTGCTACACTGATGGGCGGGATGTAAATTGCCAAGAGCCACTCTGGAGAAGTGTCCGGTGAGTCCTGAAACATCTGAAAAACACAGCTTAGAGAGCATAGGGCACTTCCACTCATGGGGGTATAAATTGGGAAAATTAAAAATCAGCAAGACACAAGCACCCCAAAGTTTAGGGCTGCTCTGTTGACCAGGACCTCCACTTCATTCCACCTTAAATATCCCAGGAAAGAGAAAAATGGATAAAGAAGTTGTGGTCCTTATGTACAATGGAATATCACTCAGCCGGGAAATCAATGTCATAAGGTTAGTAGCAGCATGATGAGTGGATTTAGGTATGACGATTCTAAGTGAAATAAGTCACACAGAAAAGGACACTTCTCATAAGGTATCACTGATAGAGGGAATGTAAAAACTGTTACACTTGAACTGAATTACAAAACAGAACAGAGTCACACATGCAGAAAACACACTATGGCTGCTTAACGGGAAAGGTGAGGTGGGGTGATACATAACACAAGGGTATCAAATTAGCTCAGATACCATTCCATAAACCCAATATGTAATAGACAAGACCTACTCCTTGCTCAGAGAACTGGACTCAACACGCCCTATTCACCGCACAAGAATATATCTGACTAATAATAATCGTAAAACCTATGTATTGATATCTCTCTGTTAGTGTGTCAAGTGGGTGTAAGCGGCATAAACACAGCAGTGAAAAGCAGCTAAACCCCATTATAAAAATAAATTACTTTGAAACACCCATGAAACAAAGACAGTGAAAGAGAGAGAAATTCTTACACAATGCATTCAGGGGCTGTGATGCAACCTGGATTGACCATATCTAGACGCACAGCTGGATGAGACATAAGGGTGGACACTCTTGGGGCTGAGAGGTTTGGTGAGGTTGGGTGAGCAAACGCAGACCCTTTAAAGTAATACTGCGTGGCACACATCGCATGGGTCCCAAATCTCCAGGTTCAAGGGCATCTTCCTACATCAAAAACATGCATGAGAAACCCAGAAGATGGTACACCGTGTGATGGGGAAAGGTTTCTAAAACGCAACTCATTTCTCATCTCCTTGTGCCCGGGTTCGCCATTCCAGCCGCTTTACTAGCAAGCTCCCTACTTGGAGCATCAGCACCTTTAACCTCCTGTTCCGTACAGGTTGCAATTTGTCCTGAGGATAAACGGGAAGACGTGGAACCAACGAGAGACCAGCTCTTGGTGTTGGGACAGGCACAGGTCACTCTATTTTCCCATCAGAAAGAAGAATTAACCACAGGCTCAGCCTGACCCCCGGAACCAGAACAGGGCCTGAAGCCATTCTGCGATTTTGCGGCCAGCTCCCATAAAAACGAGTTGTAAAATGGAGGTTCAGGGCACTGTAATTCACAAACCTGCAGAGTTATAAATGATAACTCTCGTCCACAAATATATTGAGGGAAGGCAAAGAAGAGGATTTGAAATCAAGGCAGAATTGCAGGAAACAGATTTCAGGAGGTAGATACGAATCGCCTTTAAAGCACATGAAAAGCGGCAAAACGTTGACAATGATGCCCTTGGCCAAAAAGGGCGTATGCGTTTTTTCCTGAATATATTCAGGAAAAAACGCATACGCCCTTTTTGGCCAACCAAGCAACCTGGAAAGGCAAATCAGCGCTACAAAGAAGTCTCGCTTCCCATCGGTCAAAAGGGCCATGCTGAAAAAAGTGTCAAAACCAGAAATGCAGGACAGGCCATGGAGAAATGGAAGCCTTGCTACACTGATGGGCGGGATGTAAATTGCCAAGAGCCACTCTGGAGAAGTGTCCGGTGAGTCCTGAAACATCTGAAAAACACAGCTTAGAGAGCATAGGGCACTTCCACTCATGGGGGTATAAATTGGGAAAATTAAAAATCAGCAAGACACAAGCACCCCAAAGTTTAGGGCTGCTCTGTTGACCAGGACCTCCACTTCATTCCACCTTAAATATCCCAGGAAAGAGAAAAATGGATAAAGAAGTTGTGGTCCTTATGTACAATGGAATATCACTCAGCCGGGAAATCAATGTCGTAAGGTTAGTAGCAGCATGATGAGTGGATTTAGGTACGACGATTCTAAGTGAAATAAGTCACACAGAAAAGGACACTTCTCATAAGGTATCACTGATAGAGGGAATGTAAAAACTGTTACACTTAAACTGAATTACAAAACAGAACAGAGTCACACATGCAGAAAACACACTATGGCTGCTTAACGGGAAAGGTGAGGTGGGGTGATACATAAAACAAGGGTATCAAATTAGCTCAGATACCATTCCATAAACCCAATATGTAATAGACAAGACCTACTCCTTGCTCAGAGAACTGGACTCAACACGCCCTATTCACCGCACAAGAATATATCTGACTAATAATAATCGTAAAACCTATGTATTGATATCTCTCTGTTAGTGTGTCAAGTGGGTGTAAAGCGGCATAAACACAGCAGTGAAAAGCAGCTAAACCCCATTATAAAAATAAATTACTTTGAAACACCCATGAAACAAAGACAGTGAAAGAGAGAGAAATTCTTACACAATGCATTCAGGGGCTGTGATGCAACCTGGATTGACCATATCTAGACGCACAGCTGGATGAGACATAAGGGTGGACACTCTTGGGGCTGAGAGGTTTGGTGAGGTTGGGTGAGCAAACGCAGACCCTTTAAAGTAATACTGTGTGGTACCCATCGCATGGGTTCCAAATCTCCAGGTTCAAGGGCATCTTCCTACATCAAAAACATGCATGAGAAACCCAGAAGATGGTACACCGTGTGATGGGGAAAGGTTTCTAAAACGCACCTCATTTCTCAACTCCTTGTGCCCGGGTTCGCCATTCCAGCCGCTTTACTAGCAAGCTCCCTACTTGGAGCATCAGCACCTTTAACCTCCTGTTCCGTACAGGTTGCAATTTGTCCTGAGGATAAACGGGAAGACGTGGAACCAACGTGAGACCAGCTCTTGGTGTTGGGACAGGCACAGGTCACTCTATTTTCCCATCAGAAAGAAGAATTAACCACAGGCTCAGCCTGCCCCCCGGAACCAGAACAGGGCCTGAAGCCATTCTGCGATTTTGCGGCCAGCTCCCATAAAAACGAGTTGTAAAATGGAGGTTCAGGGCACTGCAATTCACAAACCTGCAGAGTTATAAATGATAACTCTCGTCCACAAATATATTGAGGGAAGGCAAAGAAGAGGATTTGAAATCAAGGCAGAATTGCAGGAAACAGATTTCAGGAGGTAGATACGAATCGCCTTTAAAGCACATGAAAAGCGGCAAAACGTTGACAATGATGCCCTTGGCCAAAAAGGGCGTATGCGTTTTTTCCTGAATATATTCAGGAAAAAACGCATACGCCCTTTTTGGCCAACCAAGCAACCTGGAAAGGCAAATTAGCGCTACAAAGAAGTCTCGCTTCCCATCGGTCAAAAGGGCCATGCTGAAAAAAGTGTCAAAACCAGAAATGCAGGACAGGCCATGGAGAAATGGGAGCCTTGCTACACTGATGGGCGGGATGTAAATTGCCAAGAGCCACTCTGGAGAAGTGTCCGGTGAGTCCTGAAACATCTGAAAAACACAGCTTAGAGAGCATAGGGCACTTCCACTCATGGGGGTATAAATTGGGAAAATTAAAAATCAGCAAGACACAAGCACCCCAAAGTTTAGGGCTGCTCTGTTGACCAGGACCTCCACTTCATTCCACCTTAAATATCCCAGGAAAGAGAAAAATGGATAAAGAAGTTGTGGTCCTTATGTACAATGGAATATCACTCAGCCGGGAAATCAATGTCGTAAGGTTAGTAGCAGCATGATGAGTGGATTTAGGTACGACGATTCTAAGTGAAATAAGTCACACAGAAAAGGACACTTCTCATAAGGTATCACTGATAGAGGGAATGTAAAAACTGTTACACTTGAACTGAATTACAAAACAGAACAGAGTCACACATGCAGAAAACACACTATGGCTGCTTAACGGGAAAGGTGAGGTGGGGTGATACATAAAACAAGGGTATCAAATTAGCTCAGATACCATTCCATAAACCCAATATGTAATAGACAAGACCTACTCCTTGCTCAGAGAACTGGACTCAACACGCCCTATTCACCGCACAAGAATATATCTGACTAATAATAATCGTAAAACCTATGTATTGATATCTCTCTGTTAGTGTGTCAAGTGGGTGTAAAGTGGCATAAACACAGCAGTGAAAAGCAGCTAAACCCCATTATAAAAATAAATTACTTTGAAACACCCATGAAACAAAGACAGTGAAAGAGAGAGAAATTCTTACACAATGCGTTCAGGGGCTGTGATGCAACCTGGATTGACCATATCTAGACGCACAGCTGGATGAGACATAAGGGTGGACACTCTTGGGGCTGAGAGGTTTGGTGAGGTTGGGTGAGCAAACGCAGACCCTTTAAAGTAATACTGCGTGGTACCCATCGCATGGGTCCCAAATCTCCAGGTACAAGGGCATCTTCCTACATCAGAAACATGCATGAGAAACCCAGAAGATGGTACACCGTGTGATGGGGAAAGGTTTCTAAAACGCACCTCATTTCTCATCTCCTTGTGCCCGGGTTCGCCTTTCCAGCCGCTTTACTAGGAAGCTCCCTACTTGGAGCATCAGCACCTTTAACCTCCTGTTCCGTACAGGTTGCAATTTGTCCTGAGGATAAACGGGAAGACGTGGAACCAAGGAGAGACCAGCTCTTGGTGTTGGGACAGGCACAGGTCACTCTATTTTCCCATCAGAAAGAAGAATTAACCACAGGCTCAGCCTGACCCCCGGAACCAGAACAGGGCCTGAAGCCATTCTGCGATTTTGCGGCCAGCTCCCATAAAAACGAGTTGTAAAATGGAGGTTCAGGGCACTGTAATTCACAAACCTGCAGAGTTATAAATGATAACTCTCGTCCACAAATATATTGAGGGAAGGCAAAGAAGAGGATTTGAAATCAAGGCAGAATTGCAGGAAACAGATTTCAGGAGGTAGATACGAATCGCCTTTAAAGCACATGAAAAGCGGTAAAACGTTGACAATGATGCCCTTGGCCAAAAAGGGCGTATGCGTTTTTTCCTGAATATATTCAGGAAAAAACGCATACGCCCTTTTTGGCCAACCAAGCAACCTGGAAAGGCAAATCAGCGCTACAAAGAAGTCTCGCTTCCCATCGGTCAAAAGGGCCATGCTGAAAAAAGTGTCAAAACCAGAAATGCAGGACAGGCCATGGAGAAATGGGAGCCTTGCTACACTGATGGGCGGGATGTAAATTGCCAAGAGCCACTCTGGAGAAGTGTCCGGTGAGTCCTGAAACATCTGAAAAACACAGCTTAGAGAGCATAGGGCACTTCCACTCATGGGGGTATAAATTGGGAAAATTAAAAATCAGCAAGACACAAGCACCCCAAAGTTTAGGGCTGCTCTGTTGACCAGGACCTCCACTTCATTCCACCTTAAATATCCCAGGAAAGAGAAAAATGGATAAAGAAGTTGTGGTCCTTATGTACAATGGAATATCACTCAGCCATGAAATCAATGTCGTAAGGTTAGTAGCAGCATGATGAGTGGATTTAGGTACGACGATTCTAAGTGAAATAAGTCACACAGAAAAGGACACTTCTCATAAGGTATCACTGATAGAGGGAATGTAAAAACTGTTACACTTGAACTGAATTACAAAACAGAACAGAGTCACACATGCAGAAAACACACTATGGCTGCTTAACGGGAAAGGTGAGGTGGGGTGATACATAAAACAAGGGTATCAAATTAGCTCAGATACCGTTCCATAAACCCAATATGTAATAGACAAGAGCTACTCCTTGCTCAGAGAACTGGACTCAACACGCCCTATTCACCGCACAAGAATATATCTGACTAATAATAATCGTAAAACCTATGTATTGATATCTCTCTGTTAGTGTGTCAAGTGGGTGTAAAGCGGCATAAACACAGCAGTGAAAAGCAGCTAAACCCCATTATAAAAATAAATTACTTTGAAACACCCATGAAACAAAGACAGTGAAAGAGAGAGAAATTCTTACACAATGCGTTCAGGGGCTGTGATGCAACCTGGATTGACCATATCTAGACGCACAGCTGGATGAGACATAAGGGTGGACACTCTTGGGGCTGAGAGGTTTGGTGAGGTTGGGTGAGCAAACGCAGACCCTTTAAAGTAATACTGCGTGGTACCCATCGCATGGGTCCCAAATCTCCAGGTACAAGGGCATCTTCCTACATCAAAAACATGCATGAGAAACCCAGAAGATGGTACATCGTGTGATGGGGAAAGGTTTCTAAAACGCACCTCATTTCTCATCTCCTTGTGCCCGGGTTCGCCATTCCAGCCGCTTTACTAGCAAGCTCCCTACTTAGAGCATCAGCACCTTTAACCTCCTGTTCCGTACAGGTTGCAATTTGTCCTGAGGATAAACGGGAAGACGTGGAACCAACGTGAGACTAGCTCTTGGTGTTGGGACAGGCACAGGTCACTCTATTTTCCCATCAGAAAGAAGAATTAACCACAGGCTCAGCCTGCCCCCCGGAACCAGAACAGGGCCTGAAGCCATTCTGCGATTTTGCGGCCAGCTCCCATAAAAACGAGTTGTAAAATGGAGGTTCAGGGCACTGCAATTCACAAACCTGCAGAGTTATAAATGATAACTCTCGTCCACAAATATATTGAGGGAAGGCAAAGAAGAGGATTTGAAATCAAGGCAGAATTGCAGGAAACAGATTTCAGGAGGTAGATACGAATCGCCTTTAAAGCACATGAAAAGCGGCAAAACGTTGACAATGATGCCCTTGGCCAAAAAGGGCGTATGCGTTTTTTCCTGAATATATTCAGGAAAAAACGCATACGCCCTTTTTGGCCAACCAAGCAACCTGGAAAGGCAAATCAGCGCTACAAAGAAGTCTCGCTTCCCATCGGTCAAAAGGGCCATGCTGAAAAAAGTGTCAAAACCAGAAATGCAGGACAGGCCATGGAGAAATGGAAGCCTTGCTACACTGATGGGCGGGATGTAAATTGCCAAGAGCCACTCTGGAGAAGTGTCCGGTGAGTCCTGAAACATCTGAAAAACACAGCTTAGAGAGCATAGGGCACTTCCACTCATGGGGGTATAAATTGGGAAAATTAAAAATCAGCAAGACACAAGCACCCCAAAGTTTAGGGCTGCTCTGTTGACCAGGACCTCCACTTCATTCCACCTTAAATATCCCAGGAAAGAGAAAAATGGATAAAGAAGTTGTGGTCCTTATCTACAATGGAATATCACTCAGCCGGGAAATCAATGTCGTAAGGTTAGTAGCAGCATGATGAGTGGATTTAGGTACGACGATTCTAAGTGAAATAAGTCACACAGAAAAGGACACTTCTCATAAGGTATCACTGATAGAGGGAATGTAAAAACTGTTACACTTGAACTGAATTACAAAACAGAACAGAGTCACACATGCAGAAAACACACTATGGCTGCTTAACGGGAAAGGTGAGGTGGGGTGATACATAACACAAGGGTATCAAATTAGCTCAGATACCATTCCATAAACCCAATATGTAATAGACAAGACCTACTCCTTGCTCAGAGAACTGGACTCAACACGCCCTATTCACCGCACAAGAATATATCTGACTAATAATAATCGTAAAACCTATGTATTGATATCTCTCTGTTAGTGTGTCAAGTGGGTGTAAGCTGCATAAACACAGCAGTGAAAAGCAGCTAAACCCCATTATAAAAATAAATTACTTTGAAACACCCATGAAACAAAGACAGTGAAAGAGAGAGAAATTCTTACACAATGCATTCAGGGGCTGTGATGCAACCTGGATTGACCATATCTAGACGCACAGCTGGATGAGACATAAGGGTGGACACTCTTGGGGCTGAGAGGTTTGGTGAGGTTGGGTGAGCAAACGCAGACCCTTTAAAGTAATACTGCGTGGTACACATCGCATGGGTCCCAAATCTCCAGGTTCAAGGGCATCTTCCTACATCAAAAACATGCATGAGAAACCCAGAAGATGGTACACCGTGTGATGGGGAAAGGTTTCTAAAACGCACCTCATTTCTCATCTCCTTGTGCCCGGGTTCGCCATTCCAGCCGCTTTACTAGCAAGCTCCCTACTTGGAGCATCAGCACCTTTAACCTCCTGTTCCGTACAGGTTGCAATTTGTCCTGAGGATAAACGGGAAGACGTGGAACCAACGAGAGACCAGCTCTTGGTGTTGGGACAGGCACAGGTCACTCTATTTTCCCATCAGAAAGAAGAATTAACCACAGGCTCAGCCTGCCCCCCGGAACCAGAACAGGGCCTGAAGCAATTCTGCGATTTTGCGGCCAGCTCCCATAAAAACGAGTTGTAAAATGGAGGTTCAGGGCACTGTAATTCACAAACCTGCAGAGTTATAAATGATAACTCTCGTCCACAAATATATTGAGGGAAGGCAAAGAAGAGGATTTGAAATCAAGGCAGAATTGCAGGAAACAGATTTCAGGAGGTAGATACGAATCGCCTTTAAAGCACATGAAAAGCGGCAAAACGTTGACAATGATGCCCTTGGCCAAAAAGGGCGTATGCGTTTTTTCCTGAATATATTCAGGAAAAAACGCATACGCCCTTTTTGGCCAACCAAGCAACCTGGAAAGGCAAATCAGCGCTACAAAGAAGTCTCACTTCCCATCGGTCAAAAGGGCCATGCTGAAAAAAGTGTCAAAACCAGAAATGCAGGACAGGCCATGGAGAAATGGGAGCCTTGCTACACTGATGGGCGGGATGTAAATTGCCAAGAGCCACTCTGGAGAAGTGTCCGGTGAGTCCTGAAACATCTGAAAAACACAGCTTAGAGAGCATAGGGCACTTCCACTCATGGGGGTATAAATTGGGAAAATTAAAAATCAGCAAGACAGAAGCACCCCAAAGTTTAGGGCTGCTCTGTTGACCAGGACCTCCACTTCATTCCACCTTAAATATCCCAGGAAAGAGAAAAATGGATAAAGAAGTTGTGGTCCTTATGTACAATGGAATATCACTCAGCCATGAAATCAATGTCGTAAGGTTAGTAGCAGCATGATGAGTGGATTTAGGTACGACGATTCTAAGTGAAATAAGTCACACAGAAAAGGACACTTCTCATAAGGTATCACTGATAGAGGGAATGTAAAAACTGTTACACTTGAACTGAATTACAAAACAGAACAGAGTCACACATGCAGAAAACACACTATGGCTGCTTAACGGGAAAGGTGAGGTGGGGTGATACATAAAACAAGGGTATCAAATTAGCTCAGATACCGTTCCATAAACCCAATATGTAATAGACAAGAGCTACTCCTTGCTCAGAGAACTGGACTCAACACGCCCTATTCACCGCACAAGAATATATCTGACTAATAATAATCGTAAAACCTATGTATTGATATCTCTCTGTTAGTGTGTCAAGTGGGTGTAAAGCGGCATAAACACAGCAGTGAAAAGCAGCTAAACCCCATTATAAAAATAAATTACTTTGAAACACCCATGAAACAAAGACAGTGAAAGAGAGAGAAATTCTTACACAATGCGTTCAGGGGCTGTGATGCAACCTGGATTGACCATATCTAGACGCACAGCTGGATGAGACATAAGGGTGGACACTCTTGGGGCTGAGAGGTTTGGTGAGGTTGGGTGAGCAAACGCAGACCCTTTAAAGTAATACTGCGTGGTACCCATCGCATGGGTCCCAAATCTCCAGGTACAAGGGCATCTTCCTACATCAAAAACATGCATGAGAAACCCAGAAGATGGTACATCGTGTGATGGGGAAAGGTTTCTAAAACGCACCTCATTTCTCATCTCCTTGTGCCCGGGTTCGCCATTCCAGCCGCTTTACTAGCAAGCTCCCTACTTAGAGCATCAGCACCTTTAACCTCCTGTTCCGTACAGGTTGCAATTTGTCCTGAGGATAAACGGGAAGACGTGGAACCAACGTGAGACTAGCTCTTGGTGTTGGGACAGGCACAGGTCACTCTATTTTCCCATCAGAAAGAAGAATTAACCACAGGCTCAGCCTGCCCCCCGGAACAAGAACAGGGCCTGAAGCCATTCTGCGATTTTGCGGCCAGCTCCCATAAAAACGAGTTGTAAAATGGAGGTTCAGGGCACTGCAATTCACAAACCTGCAGAGTTATAAATGATAACTCTCGTCCACAAATATATTGAGGGAAGGCAAAGAAGAGGATTTGAAATCAAGGCAGAATTGCAGGAAACAGATTTCAGGAGGTAGATACGAATCGCCTTTAAAGCACATGAAAAGCGGCAAAACGTTGACAATGATGCCCTTGGCCAAAAAGGGCGTATGCGTTTTTTCCTGAATATATTCAGGAAAAAACGCATACGCCCTTTTTGGCCAACCAAGCAACCTGGAAAGGCAAATCAGCGCTACAAAGAAGTCTCGCTTCCCATCGGTCAAAAGGGCCATGCTGAAAAAAGTGTCAAAACCAGAAATGCAGGACAGGCCATGGAGAAATGGAAGCCTTGCTACACTGATGGGCGGGATGTAAATTGCCAAGAGCCACTCTGGAGAAGTGTCCGGTGAGTCCTGAAACATCTGAAAAACACAGCTTAGAGAGCATAGGGCACTTCCACTCATGGGGGTATAAATTGGGAAAATTAAAAATCAGCAAGACACAAGCACCCCAAAGTTTAGGGCTGCTCTGTTGACCAGGACCTCCACTTCATTCCACCTTAAATATCCCAGGAAAGAGAAAAATGGATAAAGAAGTTGTGGTCCTTATGTACAATGGAATATCACTCAGCCGGGAAATCAATGTCGTAAGGTTAGTAGCAGCATGATGAGTGGATTTAGGTACGACGATTCTAAGTGAAATAAGTCACACAGAAAAGGACACTTCTCATAAGGTATCACTGATAGAGGGAATGTAAAAACTGTTACACTTGAACTGAATTACAAAACAGAACAGAGTCACACATGCAGAAAACACACTATGGCTGCTTAACGGGAAAGGTGAGGTGGGGTGATACATAACACAAGGGTATCAAATTAGCTCAGATACCATTCCATAAACCCAATATGTAATAGACAAGACCTACTCCTTGCTCAGAGAACTGGACTCAACACGCCCTATTCACCGCACAAGAATATATCTGACTAATAATAATCGTAAAACCTATGTATTGATATCTCTCTGTTAGTGTGTCAAGTGGGTGTAAGCGGCATAAACACAGCAGTGAAAAGCAGCTAAACCCCATTATAAAAATAAATTACTTTGAAACACCCATGAAACAAAGACAGTGAAAGAGAGAGAAATTCTTACACAATGCATTCAGGGGCTGTGATGCAACCTGGATTGACCATATCTAGACGCACAGCTGGATGAGACATAAGGGTGGACACTCTTGGGGCTGAGAGGTTTGGTGAGGTTGGGTGAGCAAACGCAGACCCTTTAAAGTAATACTGCGTGGTACACATCGCATGGGTCCCAAATCTCCAGGTTCAAGGGCATCTTCCTACATCAAAAACATGCATGAGAAACCCAGAAGATGGTACACCGTGTGATGGGGAAAGGTTTCTAAAACGCACCTCATTTCTCATCTCCTTGTGCCCGGGTTCGCCATTCCAGCCGCTTTACTAGCAAGCTCCCTACTTGGAGCATCAGCACCTTTAACCTCCTGTTCCGTACAGGTTGCAATTTGTCCTGAGGATAAACGGGAAGACGTGGAACCAACGAGAGACCAGCTCTTGGTGTTGGGACAGGCACAGGTCACTCTATTTTCCCATCAGAAAGAAGAATTAACCACAGGCTCAGCCTGCCCCCCGGAACCAGAACAGGGCCTGAAGCCATTCTGCGATTTTGCGGCCAGCTCCCATAAAAACGAGTTGTAAAATGGAGGTTCAGGGCACTGTAATTCACAAACCTGCAGAGTTATAAATGATAACTCTCGTCCACAAATATATTGAGGGAAGGCAAAGAAGAGGATTTGAAATCAAGGCAGAATTGCAGGAAACAGATTTCAGGAGGTAGATACGAATCGCCTTTAAAGCACATGAAAAGCGGCAAAACGTTGACAATGATGCCCTTGGCCAAAAAGGGCGTATGCGTTTTTTCCTGAATATATTCAGGAAAAAACGCATACGCCCTTTTTGGCCAACCAAGCAACCTGGAAAGGCAAATCAGCGCTACAAAGAAGTCTCACTTCCCATCGGTCAAAAGGGCCATGCTGAAAAAAGTGTCAAAACCAGAAATGCAGGACAGGCCATGGAGAAATGGGAGCCTTGCTACACTGATGGGCGGGATGTAAATTGCCAAGAGCCACTCTGGAGAAGTGTCCGGTGAGTCCTGAAACATCTGAAAAACACAGCTTAGAGAGCATAGGGCACTTCCACTCATGGGGGTATAAATTGGGAAAATTAAAAATCAGCAAGACAGAAGCACCCCAAAGTTTAGGGCTGCTCTGTTGACCAGGACCTCCACTTCATTCCACCTTAAATATCCCAGGAAAGAGAAAAATGGATAAAGAAGTTGTGGTCCTTATGTACAATGGAATATCACTCAGCCATGAAATCAATGTCGTAAGGTTAGTAGCAGCATGATGAGTGGATTTAGGTACGACGATTCTAAGTGAAATAAGTCACACAGAAAAGGACACTTCTCATAAGGTATCACTGATAGAGGGAATGTAAAAACTGTTACACTTGAACTGAATTACAAAACAGAACAGAGTCACACATGCAGAAAACACACTATGGCTGCTTAACGGGAAAGGTGAGGTGGGGTGATACATAAAACAAGGGTATCAAATTAGCTCAGATACCGTTCCATAAACCCAATATGTAATAGACAAGAGCTACTCCTTGCTCAGAGAACTGGACTCAACACGCCCTATTCACCGCACAAGAATATATCTGACTAATAATAATCGTAAAACCTATGTATTGATATCTCTCTGTTAGTGTGTCAAGTGGGTGTAAAGCGGCATAAACACAGCAGTGAAAAGCAGCTAAACCCCATTATAAAAATAAATTACTTTGAAACACCCATGAAACAAAGACAGTGAAAGAGAGAGAAATTCTTACACAATGCGTTCAGGGGCTGTGATGCAACCTGGATTGACCATATCTAGACGCACAGCTGGATGAGACATAAGGGTGGACACTCTTGGGGCTGAGAGGTTTGGTGAGGTTGGGTGAGCAAACGCAGACCCTTTAAAGTAATACTGCGTGGTACCCATCGCATGGGTCCCAAATCTCCAGGTACAAGGGCATCTTCCTACATCAAAAACATGCATGAGAAACCCAGAAGATGGTACATCGTGTGATGGGGAAAGGTTTCTAAAACGCACCTCATTTCTCATCTCCTTGTGCCCGGGTTCGCCATTCCAGCCGCTTTACTAGCAAGCTCCCTACTTAGAGCATCAGCACCTTTAACCTCCTGTTCCGTACAGGTTGCAATTTGTCCTGAGGATAAACGGGAAGACGTGGAACCAACGTGAGACTAGCTCTTGGTGTTGGGACAGGCACAGGTCACTCTATTTTCCCATCAGAAAGAAGAATTAACCACAGGCTCAGCCTGCCCCCCGGAACAAGAACAGGGCCTGAAGCCATTCTGCGATTTTGCGGCCAGCTCCCATAAAAACGAGTTGTAAAATGGAGGTTCAGGGCACTGCAATTCACAAACCTGCAGAGTTATAAATGATAACTCTCGTCCACAAATATATTGAGGGAAGGCAAAGAAGAGGATTTGAAATCAAGGCAGAATTGCAGGAAACAGATTTCAGGAGGTAGATACGAATCGCCTTTAAAGCACATGAAAAGCGGCAAAACGTTGACAATGATGCCCTTGGCCAAAAAGGGCGTATGCGTTTTTTCCTGAATATATTCAGGAAAAAACGCATACGCCCTTTTTGGCCAACCAAGCAACCTGGAAAGGCAAATCAGCGCTACAAAGAAGTCTCGCTTCCCATCGGTCAAAAGGGCCATGCTGAAAAAAGTGTCAAAACCAGAAATGCAGGACAGGCCATGGAGAAATGGGAGCCTTGCTACACTGATGGGCGGGATGTAAATTGCCAAGAGCCACTCTGGAGAAGTGTCCGGTGAGTCCTGAAACATCTGAAAAACACAGCTTAGAGAGCATAGGGCACTTCCACTCATGGGGGTATAAATTGGGAAAATTAAAAATCAGCAAGACACAAGCACCCCAAAGTTTAGGGCTGCTCTGTTGACCAGGACCTCCACTTCATTCCACCTTAAATATCCCAGGAAAGAGAAAAATGGATAAAGAAGTTGTGGTCCTTATCTACAATGGAATATCACTCAGCCGGGAAATCAATGTCGTAAGGTTAGTAGCAGCATGATGAGTGGATTTAGGTACGACGATTCTAAGTGAAATAAGTCACACAGAAAAGGACACTTCTCATAAGGTATCACTGATAGAGGGAATGTAAAAACTGTTACACTTGAACTGAATTACAAAACAGAACAGAGTCACACATGCAGAAAACACACTATGGCTGCTTAACGGGAAAGGTGAGGTGGGGTGATACATAACACAAGGGTATCAAATTAGCTCAGATACCATTCCATAAACCCAATATGTAATAGACAAGACCTACTCCTTGCTCAGAGAACTGGACTCAACACGCCCTATTCACCGCACAAGAATATATCTGACTAATAATAATCGTAAAACCTATGTATTGATATCTCTCTGTTAGTGTGTCAAGTGGGTGTAAGCGGCATAAACACAGCAGTGAAAAGCAGCTAAACCCCATTATAAAAATAAATTACTTTGAAACACCCATGAAACAAAGACAGTGAAAGAGAGAGAAATTCTTACACAATGCATTCAGGGGCTGTGATGCAACCTGGATTGACCATATCTAGACGCACAGCTGGATGAGACATAAGGGTGGACACTCTTGGGGCTGAGAGGTTTGGTGAGGTTGGGTGAGCAAACGCAGACCCTTTAAAGTAATACTGCGTGGTACACATCGCATGGGTCCCAAATCTCCAGGTTCAAGGGCATCTTCCTACATCAAAAACATGCATGAGAAACCCAGAAGATGGTACACCGTGTGATGGGGAAAGGTTTCTAAAACGCACCTCATTTCTCATCTCCTTGTGCCCGGGTTCGCCATTCCAGCCGCTTTACTAGCAAGCTCCCTACTTGGAGCATCAGCACCTTTAACCTCCTGTTCCGTACAGGTTGCAATTTGTCCTGAGGATAAACGGGAAGACGTGGAACCAACGAGAGACCAGCTCTTGGTGTTGGGACAGGCACAGGTCACTCTATTTTCCCATCAGAAAGAAGAATTAACCACAGGCTCAGCCTGCCCCCCGGAACCAGAACAGGGCCTGAAGCCATTCTGCGATTTTGCGGCCAGCTCCCATAAAAACGAGTTGTAAAATGGAGGTTCAGGGCACTGTAATTCACAAACCTGCAGAGTTATAAATGATAACTCTCGTCCACAAATATATTGAGGGAAGGCAAAGAAGAGGATTTGAAATCAAGGCAGAATTGCAGGAAACAGATTTCAGGAGGTAGATACGAATCGCCTTTAAAGCACATGAAAAGCGGCAAAACGTTGACAATGATGCCCTTGGCCAAAAAGGGCGTATGCGTTTTTTCCTGAATATATTCAGGAAAAAACGCATACGCCCTTTTTGGCCAACCAAGCAACCTGGAAAGGCAAATCAGCGCTACAAAGAAGTCTCACTTCCCATCGGTCAAAAGGGCCATGCTGAAAAAAGTGTCAAAACCAGAAATGCAGGACAGGCCATGGAGAAATGGGAGCCTTGCTACACTGATGGGCGGGATGTAAATTGCCAAGAGCCACTCTGGAGAAGTGTCCGGTGAGTCCTGAAACATCTGAAAAACACAGCTTAGAGAGCATAGGGCACTTCCACTCATGGGGGTATAAATTGGGAAAATTAAAAATCAGCAAGACAGAAGCACCCCAAAGTTTAGGGCTGCTCTGTTGACCAGGACCTCCACTTCATTCCACCTTAAATATCCCAGGAAAGAGAAAAATGGATAAAGAAGTTGTGGTCCTTATGTACAATGGAATATCACTCAGCCATGAAATCAATGTCGTAAGGTTAGTAGCAGCATGATGAGTGGATTTAGGTACGACGATTCTAAGTGAAATAAGTCACACAGAAAAGGACACTTCTCATAAGGTATCACTGATAGAGGGAATGTAAAAACTGTTACACTTGAACTGAATTACAAAACAGAACAGAGTCACACATGCAGAAAACACACTATGGCTGCTTAACGGGAAAGGTGAGGTGGGGTGATACATAAAACAAGGGTATCAAATTAGCTCAGATACCGTTCCATAAACCCAATATGTAATAGACAAGACCTACTCCTTGCTCAGAGAACTGGACTCAACACGCCCTATTCACCGCACAAGAATATATCTGACTAATAATAATCGTAAAACCTATGTATTGATATCTCTCTGTTAGTGTGTCAAGTGGGTGTAAAGCGGCATAAACACAGCAGTGAAAAGCAGCTAAACCCCATTATAAAAATAAATTACTTTGAAACACCCATGAAACAAAGACAGTGAAAGAGAGAGAAATTCTTACACAATGCGTTCAGGGGCTGTGATGCAACCTGGATTGACCATATCTAGACGCACAGCTGGATGAGACATAAGGGTGGACACTCTTGGGGCTGAGAGGTTTGGTGAGGTTGGGTGAGCAAACGCAGACCCTTTAAAGTAATACTGCGTGGTACCCATCGCATGGGTCCCAAATCTCCAGGTTCAAGGGCATCTTCCTACATCAAAAACATGCATGAGAAACCCAGAAGATGGTACATCGTGTGATGGGGAAATGTTTCTAAAACGCACCTCATTTCTCATCTCCTTGTGCCCGGGTTCGCCATTCCAGCCGCTTTACTAGCAAGCTCCCTACTTGGAGCATCAGCACCTTTAACCTCCTGTTCCGTACAGGTTGCAATTTGTCCTGAGGATAAACGGGAAGACGTGGAACCAACGTGAGACTAGCTCTTGGTGTTGGGACAGGCACAGGTCACTCTATTTTCCCATCAGAAAGAAGAATTAACCACAGGCTCAGCCTGCCCCCCGGAACCAGAACAGGGCCTGAAGCCATTCTGCGATTTTGCGGCCAGCTCCCATAAAAACGAGTTGTAAAATGGAGGTTCAGGGCACTGCAATTCACAAACCTGCAGAGTTATAAATGATAACTCTCGTCCACAAATATATTGAGGGAAGGCAAAGAAGAGGATTTGAAATCAAGGCAGAATTGCGGGAAACAGATTTCAGGAGGTAGATACGAATCGCCTTTAAAGCACATGAAAAGCGGCAAAACGTTGACAATGATGCCCTTGGCCAAAAAGGGCGTATGCGTTTTTTCCTGAATATATTCAGGAAAAAACGCATACGCCCTTTTTGGCCAACCAAGCAACCTGGAAAGGCAAATCAGCGTTACAAAGAAGTCTCGCTTCCCATCGGTCAAAAGGGCCATGCTGAAAAAAGTGTCAAAACCAGAAATGCAGGACAGGCCATGGAGAAATGGGAGCCTTGCTACACTGATGGGCGGGATGTAAATTGCCAAGAGCCACTCTGGAGAAGTGTCCGGTGAGTCCTGAAACATCTGAAAAACACAGCTTAGAGAGCATAGGGCACTTCCACTCATGGGGGTATAAATTGGGAAAATTAAAAATCAGCAAGACACAAGCACCCCAAAGTTTAGGGCTGCTCTGTTGACAAGGACCTCCACTTCATTCCACCTTAAATATCCCAGGAAAGAGAAAAATGGATAAAGAAGTTGTGGTCCTTATGTACAATGGAATATCACTCAGCCGGGAAATCAATGTCGTAAGGTTAGTAGCAGCATGATGAGTGGATTTAGGTACGACGATTCTAAGTGAAATAAGTCACACAGAAAAGGACACTTCTCATAAGGTATCACTGATAGAGGGAATGTAAAAACTGTTACACTTGAACTGAATTACAAAACAGAACAGAATCACACATGCAGAAAACACACTATGGCTGCTTAACGGGAAAGGTGACGTGGGGTGATACATAAAACATGGGTATCAAATTAGCTCAGATACCGTTCCATAAACCCAATATGTAATAGACAAGACCTACTCCTTGCTCAGAGAACTGGACTCAACACGCCCTATTCACCGCACAAGAATATATCTGACTAATAATAATCGTAAAACCTATGTATTGATATCTCTCTGTTAGTGTGTCAAGTGGGTGTAAAGCGGCATAAACACAGCAGTGAAAAGCAGCTAAACCCCATTATAAAAATAAATTACTTTGAAACAACCATGAAACAAAGACAGTGAAAGAGAGAGAAATTCTTACACAATGCGTTCAGGGGCTGTGATTCAACCTGGATTGACCATATCTAGACGCACAGCTGGATGAGACATAAGGGTGGACACTCTTGGGGCTGAGAGGTTTGGTGAGGTTGGGTGAGCAAACGCAGACCCTTTAAAGTAATACTGCGTGGTACCCATCGCATGGGTCCCAAATCTCCAGGTTCAAGGGCATCTTCCTACATCAAAAACATGCATGAGAAACCCAGAAGATGGTACATCGTGTGATGGGGAAATGTTTCTAAAACGCACCTCATTTCTCATCTCCTTGTGCCCGGGTTCGCCATTCCAGCCGCTTTACTAGCAAGCTCCCTACTTGGAGCATCAGCACCTTTAACCTCCTGTTCCGTACAGGTTGCAATTTGTCCTGAGGATAAACGGGAAGACGTGGAACCAACGTGAGACTAGCTCTTGGTGTTGGGACAGGCACAGGTCACTCTATTTTCCCATCAGAAAGAAGAATTAACCACAGGCTCAGCCTGCCCCCCGGAACCAGAACAGGGCCTGAAGCCATTCTGCGATTTTGCGGCCAGCTCCCATAAAAACGAGTTGTAAAATGGAGGTTCAGGGCACTGCAATTCACAAACCTGCAGAGTTATAAATGATAACTCTCGTCCACAAATATATTGAGGGAAGGCAAAGAAGAGGATTTGAAATCAAGGCAGAATTGCGGGAAACAGATTTCAGGAGGTAGATACGAATCGCCTTTAAAGCACATGAAAAGCGGCAAAACGTTGACAATGATGCCCTTGGCCAAAAAGGGCGTATGCGTTTTTTCCTGAATATATTCAGGAAAAAACGCATACGCTCTTTTTGGCCAACCAAGCAACCTGGAAAGGCAAATCAGCGCTACAAAGAAGTCTCGCTTCCCATCGGTCAAAAGGGCCATGCTGAAAAAAGTGTCAAAACCAGAAATGCAGGACAGGCCATGGAGAAATGGGAGCCTTGCTACACTGATGGGCGGGATGTAAATTGCCAAGAGCCACTCTGGAGAAGTGTCCGGTGAGTCCTGAAACATCTGAAAAACACAGCTTAGAGAGCATAGGGCACTTCCACTCATGGGGGTATAAATTGGGAAAATTAAAAATCAGCAAGACACAAGCACCCCAAAGTTTAGGGCTGCTCTGTTGACAAGGACCTCCACTTCATTCCACCTTAAATATCCCAGGAAAGAGAAAAATGGATAAAGAAGTTGTGGTCCTTATGTACAATGGAATATCACTCAGCCGGGAAATCAATGTCGTAAGGTTAGTAGCAGCATGATGAGTGGATTTAGGTACGACAATTCTAAGTGAAATAAGTCACACAGAAAAGGACACTTCTCATAAGGTATCACTGATAGAGGGAATGTAAAAACCGTTACACTTGAACTGAATTACAAAACAGAACAGAGTCACACATGCAGAAAACACACTATGGCTGCTTAACGGGAAAGGTGAGGTGGGGTGATACATAAAACAAGGGTATCAAATTAGCTCAGATACCGTTCCATAAACCCTATATGTAATAGACAAGACCTACTCCTTGCTCAGAGAACTGGACTCAACACGCCCTATTCACTGCACAAGAATATATCTGACTAATAATAATCGTAAAACCTATGTATTGATATCTCTCTGTTAGTGTGTCAAGTGGGTGTAAAGCGGCATAAACACAGCAGTGAAAAGCAGCTAAACCCCATTATAAAAATAAATTACTTTGAAACACCCATGAAACAAAGACAGTGAAAGAGAGAGAAATTCTTACACAATGCGTTCAGGGGCTGTTATGCAACCTGGATTGACCATATCTAGACGCACAGCTGGATGAGACATAAGGGTGGACACTCTTGGGGCTGAGAGGTTTGGTGAGGTTGGGTGAGCAAACGCAGACCCTTTAAAGTAATACTGCGTGGTACCCATCGCATGGGTCCCAAATCTCCAGGTTCAAGGGCATCTTCCTACATCAAAAACATGCATGAGAAACCCAGAAGATGGTACACCGTGTGATGGGGAAAGGTTTCTAAAACGCACCTCATTTCTCATCTCCTTGTGCCCGGGTTCGCCATTCCAGCTGCTTTACTAGCAAGCTCCCTACTTGGAGCATCAGCACCTTTAACCTCCTGTTCCGTACAGGTTGCAATTTGTCCTGAGGATAAACGGGAAGACGTGGAACAAACGAGAGACCAGCTCTTGGTGTTGGGACAGGCACAGGTCACTCTATTTTCCCATCAGAAAGAAGAATTAACCACAGGCTCAGCCTGACCCCCGGAACCAGAACAGGGCCTGAAGCCATTCTGCGATTTTGCGGCCAGCTCCCATAAAAACGAGTTGTAAAATGGAGGTTCAGGGCACTGTAATTCACAAACCTGCAGAGTTATAAATGATAACTCTCGTCCACAAATATATTGAGGGAAGGCAAAGAAGAGGATTTGAAATCAAGGCAGAATTGCAGGAAACAGATTTCAGGAGGTAGATACGAATCGCCTTTAAAGCACATGAAAAGCGGCAAAACGTTGACAATGATGCCCTTGGCCAAAAAGGGCGTATGCGTTTTTTCCTGAATATTTTCAGGAAAAAACGCATACGCCCTTTTTGGCCAACCAAGCAACCTGGAAAGGCAAATCAGCGCTACAAAGAAGTCTCGCTTCCCATCGGTCAAAAGGGCCATGCTGAAAAAAGTGTCAAAACCAGAAATGCAGGACAGGCCATGGAGAAATGGGAGCCTTGCTACACTGATGGGCGGGATGTAAATTGCCAAGAGCCACTCTGGAGAAGTGTCCGGTGAGTCCTGAAACACCTGAAAAACACAGCTTAGAGAGCATAGGGCACTTCCACTCATGGGGGTATAAATTGGGAAAATTAAAAATCAGCAAGACACAAGCACCCCAAAGTTTAGGGCTGCTCTGTTGACCAGGACCTCCACTTCATTCCACCTTAAATATCCCAGGAAAGAGAAAAATGGATAAAGAAGTTGTGGTCCTTATGTACAATGGAATATCACTCAGCCATGAAATCAATGTCGTAAGGTTAGTAGCAGCATGATGAGTGGATTTAGGTACGACGATTCTAAGTGAAATAAGTCACACAGAAAAGGACACTTCTCATAAGGTATCACTGATAGAGGGAATGTAAAAACCGTTACACTTGAACTGAATTACAAAACAGAACAGAGTCACACATGCAGAAAACACACTATGGCTGCTTAACGGGAAAGGTGAGGTGGGGTGATACATAAAACAAGGGTATCAAATTAGCTCAGATACCGTTCCATAAACCCAATATGTAATAGACAAGAGCTACTCCTTGCTCAGAGAACTGGACTCAACACGCCCTATTCACCGCACAAGAATATATCTGACTAATAATAATCGTAAAACCTATGTATTGATATCTCTCTGTTAGTGTGTCAAGTGGGTGTAAAGCGGCATAAACACAGCAGTGAAAAGCAGCTAAACCCCATTATAAAAATAAATTACTTTGAAACACCCATGAAACAAAGACAGTGAAAGAGAGAGAAATTCTTACACAATGCGTTCAGGGGCTGTGATGCAACCTGGATTGACCATATCTAGACGCACAGCTGGATGAGACATAAGGGTGGACACTCTTGGGGCTGAGAGGTTTGGTGAGGTTGGGTGAGCAAACGCAGACCCTTTAAAGGAATACTGCGTGGTACCCATCGCATGGGTCCCAAATCTCCAGGTTCAAGGGCATCTTCCTACATCAAAAACATGCATGAGAAACCCAGAAGATGGTACACCGTGTGATGGGGAAAGGTTTCTAAAATGCACCTCATTTCTCATCTCCTTGTGCCCGGGTTCGCCATTCCAGCCGCTTTACTAGCAAGCTCCCTACTTGGAGCATCAGCACCTTTAACCTCCTGTTCCGTACAGGTTGCAATTTGTCCTGAGGATAAACGGGAAGACGTGGAACCAACGAGAGACTAGCTCTTAGTGTTGGGACAGGCACAGGTCACTCTATTTTCCCATCAGAAAGAAGAATTAACCACAGGCTCAGCCTGACCCCCGGAACCAGAACAGGGCCTGAAGCCATTCTGCGATTTTGCGGCCAGCTCCCATAAAAACGAGTTGTAAAATGGAGGTTCAGGGCACTGCAATTCACAAACCTGCAGAGTTATAAATGATAACTCTCGTCCACAAATATATTGAGGGAAGGCAAAGAAGAGGATTTGAAATCAAGGCAGAATTGCAGGAAACAGATTTCAGGAGGTAGATACGAATCGCCTTTAAAGCACATGAAAAGCGGCAAAACGTTGACAATGATGCCCTTGGCCAAAAAGGGCGTATGCGTTTTTTCCTGAATATTTTCAGGAAAAAACGCATACGCCCTTTTTGGCCAACCAAGCAACCTGGAAAGGCAAATCAGCGCTACAAAGAAGTCTCGCTTCCCATCGGTCAAAAGGGCCATGCTGAAAAAAGTGTCAAAACCAGAAATGCAGGACAGGCCATGGAGAAATGGGAGCCTTGCTACACTGATGGGCGGGATGTAAATTGCCAAGAGCCACTCTGGAGAAGTGTCCGGTGAGTCCTGAAACATCTGAAAAACACAGCTTAGAGAGCATAGGGCACTTCCACTCATGGGGGTATAAATTGGGAAAATTAAAAATCAGCAAGACACAAGCACCCCAAAGTTTAGGGCTGCTCTGTTGACCAGGACCTCCACTTCATTCCACCTTAAATATCCCAGGAAAGAGAAAAATGGATAAAGAAGTTGTGGTCCTTATGTACAATGGAATATCACTCAGCCAGGAAATCAATGTCGTAAGGTTAGTAGCAGCATGATGAGTGGATTTAGGTACGACGATTCTAAGTGAAATAAGTCACACAGAAAAGGACACTTCTCATAAGGTATCACTGATAGAGGGAATGTAAAAACTGTTACACTTGAACTGAATTACAAAACAGAACAGAGTCACACATGCAGAAAACACACTATGGCTGCTTAACGGGAAAGGTGAGGTGGGGTGATACATAAAACAAGGGTATCAAATTAGCTCAGATACCGTTCCATAAACCCAATATGTAATAGACAAGAGCTACTCCTTGCTCAGAGAACTGGACTCAACACGCCCTATTCACCGCACAAGAATATATCTGACTAATAATAATCGTAAAACCTATGTATTGATATCTCTCTGTTAGTGTGTCAAGTGGGTGTAAAGCGGCATAAACACAGCAGTGAAAAGCAGCTAAACCCCATTATAAAAATAAATTACTTTGAAACACCCATAAAACAAAGACAGTGAAAGAGAGAGAAATTCTTACACAATGCGTTCAGGGGCTGTGATGCAACCTGGATTGACCATATCTAGACGCACAGCTGGATGAGACATAAGGGTGGACACTCTTGGGGCTGAGAGGTTTGGTGAGGTTGGGTGAGCAAACGCAGACCCTTTAAAGTAATACTGCGTGGTACCCATCGCATGGGTCCCAAATCTCCAGGTTCAAGGGCAGCTTCCTACATCAAAAACATGCATGAGAAACCCAGAAGATGGTACACCGTGTGATGGGGAAAGGTTTCTAAAACGCACCTCATTTCTCATCTCCTTGTGCCCGGGTTAGCCATTCCAGCTGCTTTACTAGCAAGCTCCCTACTTGGAGCATCAGCACCTTTAACCTCCTGTTCCGTACAGGTTGCAATTTGTCCTGAGGATAAACGGGAAGACGTGGAACCAACGAGAGACTAGCTCTTGGTGTTGGGACAGGCACAGGTCACTCTATTTTCCCATCAGAAAGAAGAATTAACCACAGGCTCAGCCTGACCCCCGGAACCAGAACAGGGCCTGAAGCCATTCTGCGATTTTGCGGCCAGCTCCCATAAAAACGAGTTGTAAAATGGAGGTTCAGGGCACTGTAATTCACAAACCTGCAGAGTTATAAATGATAACTCTCGTCCACAAATATATTGAGGGAAGGCAAAGAAGAGGATTTGAAATCAAGGCAGAATTGCAGGAAACAGATTTCGGGAGGTAGATACGAATCGCATTTAAAGCACATGAAAAGCGGCAAAACGTTGACAATGATGCCCTTGGCCAAAAAGGGCGTATGCGTTTTTTCCTGAATATATTCAGGAAAAAACGCATACGCCCTTTTTGGCCAACCAAGCAACCTGGAAAGGCAAATCAGCGCTACAAAGAAGTCTCGCTTCCCATCGGTCAAAAGGGCCATGCTGAAAAAAGTGTCAAAACCAGAAATGCAGGACAGGCCATGGAGAAATGGGAGCCTTGCTACACTGATGGGCGGGATGTAAATTGCCAAGAGCCACTCTGGAGAAGTGTCCGGTGAGTCCTGAAACATCTGAAAAACACAGCTTAGAGAGCATAGGGCACTTCCACTCATGGGGGTATAAATTGGGAAAATTAAAAATCAGCAAGACACAAGCACCCCAAAGTTTAGGGCTGCTCTGTTGACCAGGACCTCCACTTCATTCCACCTTAAATATCCCAGGAAAGAGAAAAATGGATAAAGAAGTTGTGGTCCTTATGTACAATGGAATATCACTCAGCCATGAAATCAATGTCGTAAGGTTAGTAGCAGCATGATGAGTGGATTTAGGTACGACGATTCTAAGTGAAATAAGTCACACAGAAAAGGACACTTCTCATAAGGTATCACTGATAGAGGGAATGTAAAAACCGTTACACTTGAACTGAATTACAAAACAGAACAGAGTCACACATGCAGAAAACACACTATGGCTGCTTAACGGGAAAGGTGAGGTGGGGTGATACATAAAACAAGGGTATCAAATTAGCTCAGATACCGTTCCATAAACCCAATATGTAATAGACAAGAGCTACTCCTTGCTCAGAGAACTGGACTCAACACGCCCTATTCACCGCACAAGAATATATCTGACTAATAATAATCGTAAAACCTATGTATTGATATCTCTCTGTTAGTGTGTCAAGTGGGTGTAAAGCGGCATAAACACAGCAGTGAAAAGCAGCTAAACCCCATTATAAAAATAAATTACTTTGAAACACCCATGAAACAAAGACAGTGAAAGAGAGAGAAATTCTTACACAATGCGTTCAGGGGCTGTGATGCAACCTGGATTGACCATATCTAGACGCACAGCTGGATGAGACATAAGGGTGGACACTCTTGGGGCTGAGAGGTTTGGTGAGGTTGGGTGAGCAAACGCAGACCCTTTAAAGTAATACTGCGTGGTACCCATCGCATGGGTCCCAAATCTCCAGGTTCAAGGGCATCTTCCTACATCAAAAACATGCATGAGAAACCCAGAAGATGGTACACCGTGTGATGGGGAAAGGTTTCTAAAACGCACCTCATTTCTCATCTCCTTGTGCCCGGGTTCGCCATTCCAGCCGCTTTACTAGCAAGCTCCCTACTTGGAGCATCAGCACCTTTAACCTCCTGTTCCGTACAGGTTGCAATTTGTCCTGAGGATAAACGGGAAGACGTGGAACCAACGAGAGACTAGCTCTTGGTGTTGGGACAGGCACAGGTCACTCTATTTTCCCATCAGAAAGAAGAATTAACCACAGGCTCAGCCTGCCCCCCGGAACCAGAACAGGGCCTGAAGCCATTCTGCGATTTTGCGGCCAGCTCCCATAAAAACGAGTTGTAAAATGGAGGTTCAGGGCACTGCAATTCACAAACCTGCAGAGTTATAAATGATAACTCTCGTCCACAAATATATTGAGGGAAGGCAAAGAAGAGGATTTGAAATCAAGGCAGAATTGCAGGAAACAGATTTCAGGAGGTAGATACGAATCGCCTTTAAAGCACATGAAAAGCGGCAAAACGTTGACAATGATGCCCTTGGCCAAAAAGGGCGTATGCGTTTTTTCCTGAATATTTTCAGGAAAAAACGCATACGCCCTTTTTGGCCAACCAAGCAACCTGGAAAGGCAAATCAGCGCTACAAAGAAGTCTCGCTTCCCATCGGTCAAAAGGGCCATGCTGAAAAAAGTGTCAAAACCAGAAATGCAGGACAGGCCATGGAGAAATGGGAGCCTTGCTACACTGATGGGCGGGATGTAAATTGCCAAGAGCCACTCTGGAGAAGTGTCCGGTGAGTCCTGAAACATCTGAAAAACACAGCTTAGAGAGCATAGGGCACTTCCACTCATGGGGGTATAAATTGGGAAAATTAAAAATCAGCAAGACACAAGCACCCCAAAGTTTAGGGCTGCTCTGTTGACCAGGACCTCCACTTCATTCCACCTTCAATATCCCAGGAAAGAGAAAAATGGATAAAGAAGTTGTGGTCCTTATGTACAATGGAATATCACTCAGCCATGAAATCAATGTCGTAAGGTTAGTAGCAGCATGATGAGTGGATTTAGGTACGACGATTCTAAGTGAAATAAGTCACACAGAAAAGGACACTTCTCATAAGGTATCACTGATAGAGGGAATGTAAAAACCGTTACACTTGAACTGAATTACAAAACAGAACAGAGTCACACATGCAGAAAACACACTATGGCTGCTTAACGGGAAAGGTGAGGTGGGGTGATACATAAAACAAGGGTATCAAATTAGCTCAGATACCGTTCCATAAACCCAATATGTAATAGACAAGAGCTACTCCTTGCTCAGAGAACTGGACTCAACACGCCCTATTCACCGCACAAGAATATATCTGACTAATAATAATCGTAAAACCTATGTATTGATATCTCTCTGTTAGTGTGTCAAGTGGGTGTAAAGCGGCATAAACACAGCAGTGAAAAGCAGCTAAACCCCATTATAAAAATAAATTACTTTGAAACACCCATGAAACAAAGACAGTGAAACAGAGAGAAATTCTTACACAATGCGTTCAGGGGCTGTGATGCAACCTGGATTGACCATATCTAGACGCACAGCTGGATGAGACATAAGGGTGGACACTCTTGGGGCTGAGAGGTTTGGTGAGGTTGGGTGAGCAAACGCAGACCCTTTAAAGTAATACTGCGTGGTACCCATCGCATGGGTCCCAAATCTCCAGGTTCAAGGGCATCTTCCTACATCAAAAACATGCATGAGAAACCCAGAAGATGGTACACCGTGTGATGGGGAAAGGTTTCTAAAACGCACCTCATTTCTCATCTCCTTGTGCCCGGGTTCGCCATTCCAGCCGCTTTACTAGCAAGCTCCCTACTTGGAGCATCAGCACCTTTAACCTCCTGTTCCGTACAGGTTGCAATTTGTCCTGAGGATAAACGGGAAGACGTGGAACCAACGAGAGACTAGCTCTTGGTGTTGGGACAGGCACAGGTCACTCTATTTTCCCATCAGAAAGAAGAATTAACCACAGGCTCAGCCTGACCCCCGGAACCAGAACAGGGCCTGAAGCCATTCTGCGATTTTGCGGCCAGCTCCCATAAAAACGAGTTGTAAAATGGAGGTTCAGGGCACTGTAATTCACAAACCTGCAGAGTTATAAATGATAACTCTCGTCCACAAATATATTGAGGGAAGGCAAAGAAGAGGATTTGAAATCAAGGCAGAATTGCAGGAAACAGATTTCGGGAGGTAGATACGAATCGCCTTTAAAGCACATGAAAAGCGGCAAAACGTTGACAATGATGCCCTTGGCCAAAAAGGGCGTATGCGTTTTTTCCTGAATATATTCAGGAAAAAACGCATACGCCCTTTTTGGCCAACCAAGCAACCTGGAAAGGCAAATCAGCGCTACAAAGAAGTCTCGCTTCCCATCGGTCAAAAGGGCCATGCTGAAAAAAGTGTCAAAACCAGAAATGCAGGACAGGCCATGGAGAAATGGGAGCCTTGCTACACTGATGGGCGGGATGTAAATTGCCAAGAGCCACTCTGGAGAAGTGTCCGGTGAGTCCTGAAACATCTGAAAAACACAGCTTAGAGAGCATAGGGCACTTCCACTCATGGGGGTATAAATTGGGAAAATTAAAAATCAGCAAGACACAAGCACCCCAAAGTTTAGGGCTGCTCTGTTGACCAGGACCTCCACTTCATTCCACCTTCAATATCCCAGGAAAGAGAAAAATGGATAAAGAAGTTGTGGTCCTTATGTACAATGGAATATCACTCAGCCAGGAAATCAATGTCGTAAGGTTAGTAGCAGCATGATGAGTGGATTTAGGTACGACGATTCTAAGTGAAATAAGTCACACAGAAAAGGACACTTCTCATAAGGTATCACTGATAGAGGGAATGTAAAAACCGTTACACTTGAACTGAATTACAAAACAGAACAGAGTCACACATGCAGAAAACACACTATGGCTGCTTAACGGGAAAGGGGAGGTGGGGTGATACATAAAACAAGGGTATCAAATTAGCTCAGATACCGTTCCATAAACCCAATATGTAATAGACAAGACCTACTCCTTGCTCAGAGAACTGGACTCAACACGCCCTATTCACCGCACAAGAATATATCTGACTAATAATAATCGTAAAACCTATGTATTGATATCTCTCTGTTAGTGTGTCAAGTGGGTGTAAAGCGGCATAAACACAGCAGTGAAAAGCAGCTAAACCCCATTATAAAAATAAATTACTTTGAAACACCCATGAAACAAAGACAGTGAAAGAGAGAGAAATTCTTACACAATGCGTTCAGGGGCTGTGATGCAACCTGGATTGACCATATCTAGACGCACAGCTGGATGAGACATAAGGGTGGACACTCTTGGGGCTGAGAGGTTTGGTGAGGTTGGGTGAGCAAACGCAGACCCTTTAAAGTAATACTGCGTGGTACCCATCGCATGGGTCCCAAATCTCCAGGTTCAAGGGCATCTTCCTACATCAAAAACATGCATGAGAAACCCAGAAGATGGTACACCGTGTGATGGGGAAAGGTTTCTAAAACGCACCTCATTTCTCATCTCCTTGTGCCCGGGTTCGCCATTCCAGCCGCTTTACTAGCAAGCTCCCTACTTGGAGCATCAGCACCTTTAACTTCCTGTTCCGTACAGGTTGCAATTTGTCCTGAGGATAAACGGGAAGACGTGGAACCAACGAGAGACCAGCTCTTGGTGTTGGGACAGGCACAGGTCACTCTATTTTCCCATCAGAAAGAAGAATTAACCACAGGCTCAGCCTGACCCCCGGAACCAGAACAGGGCCTGAAGCCATTCTGCGATTTTGCGGCCAGCTCCCATAAAAACGAGTTGTAAAATGGAGGTTCAGGGCACTGCAATTCACAAACCTGCAGAGTTATAAATGATAACTCTCGTCCACAAATATATTGAGGGAAGGCAAAGAAGAGGATTTGAAATCAAGGCAGAATTGCAGGAAACAGATTTCAGGAGGTAGATACGAATCGCCTTTAAAGCACATGAAAAGCGGCAAAACGTTGACAATGATGCCCTTGGCCAAAAAGGGCGTATGCGTTTTTTCCTGAATATTTTCAGGAAAAAACGCATACGCCCTTTTTGGCCAACCAAGCGACCTGGAAAGGCAAATCAGCGCTACAAAGAAGTCTCGCTTCCCATCGGTCAAAAGGGCCATGCTGAAAAAAGTGTCAAAACCAGAAATGCAGGACAGGCCATGGAGAAATGGGAGCCTTGCTACACTGATGGGCGGGATGTAAATTGCCAAGAGCCACTCTGGAGAAGTGTCCGGTGAGTCCTGAAACATCTGAAAAACACAGCTTAGAGAGCATAGGGCACTTCCACTCATGGGGGTATAAATTGGGAAAATTAAAAATCAGCAAGACACAAGCACCCCAAAGTTTAGGGCTGCTCTGTTGACCAGGACCTCCACTTCATTCCACCTTCAATATCCCAGGAAAGAGAAAAATGGATAAAGAAGTTGTGGTCCTTATGTACAATGGAATATCACTCAGCCATGAAATCAATGTCGTAAGGTTAGTAGCAGCATGATGAGTGGATTTAGGTACGACGATTCTAAGTGAAATAAGTCACACAGAAAAGGACACTTCTCATAAGGTATCACTGATAGAGGGAATGTAAAAACCGTTACACTTGAACTGAATTACAAAACAGAACAGAGTCACACATGCAGAAAACACACTATGGCTGCTTAACGGGAAAGGTGAGGTGGGGTGATACATAAAACAAGGGTATCAAATTAGCTCAGATACCGTTCCATAAACCCAATATGTAATAGACAAGAGCTACTCCTTGCTCAGAGAACTGGACTCAACACGCCCTATTCACCGCACAAGAATATATCTGACTAATAATAATCGTAAAACCTATGTATTGATATCTCTCTGTTAGTGTGTCAAGTGGGTGTAAAGCGGCATAAACACAGCAGTGAAAAGCAGCTAAACCCCATTATAAAAATAAATTACTTTGAAACACCCATGAAACAAAGACAGTGAAACAGAGAGAAATTCTTACACAATGCGTTCAGGGGCTGTGATGCAACCTGGATTGACCATATCTAGACGCACAGCTGGATGAGACATAAGGGTGGACACTCTTGGGGCTGAGAGGTTTGGTGAGGTTGGGTGAGCAAACGCAGACCCTTTAAAGTAATACTGCGTGGTACCCATCGCATGGGTCCCAAATCTCCAGGTTCAAGGGCATCTTCCTACATCAAAAACATGCATGAGAAACCCAGAAGATGGTACACCGTGTGATGGGGAAAGGTTTCTAAAACGCACCTCATTTCTCATCTCCTTGTGCCCGGGTTCGCCATTCCAGCCGCTTTACTAGCAAGCTCCCTACTTGGAGCATCAGCACCTTTAACCTCCTGTTCCGTACAGGTTGCAATTTGTCCTGAGGATAAACGGGAAGACGTGGAACCAACGAGAGACTAGCTCTTGGTGTTGGGACAGGCACAGGTCACTCTATTTTCCCATCAGAAAGAAGAATTAACCACAGGCTCAGCCTGACCCCCGGAACCAGAACAGGGCCTGAAGCCATTCTGCGATTTTGCGGCCAGCTCCCATAAAAACGAGTTGTAAAATGGAGGTTCAGGGCACTGTAATTCACAAACCTGCAGAGTTATAAATGATAACTCTCGTCCACAAATATATTGAGGGAAGGCAAAGAAGAGGATTTGAAATCAAGGCAGAATTGCAGGAAACAGATTTCGGGAGGTAGATACGAATCGCCTTTAAAGCACATGAAAAGCGGCAAAACGTTGACAATGATGCCCTTGGCCAAAAAGGGCGTATGCGTTTTTTCCTGAATATATTCAGGAAAAAACGCATACGCCCTTTTTGGCCAACCAAGCAACCTGGAAAGGCAAATCAGCGCTACAAAGAAGTCTCGCTTCCCATCGGTCAAAAGGGCCATGCTGAAAAAAGTGTCAAAACCAGAAATGCAGGACAGGCCATGGAGAAATGGGAGCCTTGCTACACTGATGGGCGGGATGTAAATTGCCAAGAGCCACTCTGGAGAAGTGTCCGGTGAGTCCTGAAACATCTGAAAAACACAGCTTAGAGAGCATAGGGCACTTCCACTCATGGGGGTATAAATTGGGAAAATTAAAAATCAGCAAGACACAAGCACCCCAAAGTTTAGGGCTGCTCTGTTGACCAGGACCTCCACTTCATTCCACCTTCAATATCCCAGGAAAGAGAATAATGGATAAAGAAGTTGTGGTCCTTATGTACAATGGAATATCACTCAGCCATGAAATCAATGTCGTAAGGTTAGTAGCAGCATGATGAGTGGATTTAGGTACGACGATTCTAAGTGAAATAAGTCACACAGAAAAGGACACTTCTCATAAGGTATCACTGATAGAGGGAATGTAAAAACCGTTACACTTGAACTGAATTACAAAACAGAACAGAGTCACACATGCAGAAAACACACTATGGCTGCTTAACGGGAAAGGGGAGGTGGGGTGATACATAAAACAAGGGTATCAAATTAGCTCAGATACCGTTCCATAAACCCAATATGTAATAGACAAGACCTACTCCTTGCTCAGAGAACTGGACTCAACACGCCCTATTCACCGCACAAGAATATATCTGACTAATAATAATCGTAAAACCTATGTATTGATATCTCCCTGTTAGTGTGTCAAGTGGGTGTAAAGCGGCATAAACACAGCAGTGAAAAGCAGCTAAACCCCATTATAAAAATAAATTACTTTGAAACACCCATGAAACAAAGACAGTGAAAGAGAGAGAAATTCTTACACAATGCGTTCAGGGGCTGTGATGCAACCTGGATTGACCATATCTAGACGCACAGCTGGATGAGACATAAGGGTGGACACTCTTGGGGCTGAGAGGTTTGGTGAGGTTGGGTGAGCAAACGCAGACCCTTTAAAGTAATACTGCGTGGTACCCATCGCATGGGTCCCAAATCTCCAGGTTCAAGGGCATCTTCCTACATCAAAAACATGCATGAGAAACCCAGAAGATGGTACACCGTGTGATGGGGAAAGGTTTCTAAAACGCACCTCATTTCTCATCTCCTTGTGCCCGGGTTCGCCATTCCAGCCGCTTTACTAGCAAGCTCCCTACTTGGAGCATCAGCACCTTTAACCTCCTGTTCCGTACAGGTTGCAATTTGTCCTGAGGATAAACGGGAAGACGTGGAACCAACGAGAGACCAGCTCTTGGTGTTGGGACAGGCACAGGTCACTCTATTTTCCCATCAGAAAGAAGAATTAACCACAGGCTCAGCCTGACCCCCGGAACCAGAACAGGGCCTGAAGCCATTCTGCGATTTTGCGGCCAGCTCCCATAAAAACGAGTTGTAAAATGGAGGTTCAGGGCACTGCAATTCACAAACCTGCAGAGTTATAAATGATAACTCTCGTCCACAAATATATTGAGGGAAGGCAAAGAAGAGGATTTGAAATCAAGGCAGAATTGCAGGAAACAGATTTCAGGAGGTAGATACGAATCGCCTTTAAAGCACATGAAAAGCGGCAAAACGTTGACAATGATGCCCTTGGCCAAAAAGGGCGTATGCGTTTTTTCCTGAATATTTTCAGGAAAAAACGCATACGCCCTTTTTGGCCAACCAAGCGACCTGGAAAGGCAAATCAGCGCTACAAAGAAGTCTCGCTTCCCATCGGTCAAAAGGGCCATGCTGAAAAAAGTGTCAAAACCAGAAATGCAGGATAGGCCATGGAGAAATGGGAGCCTTGCTACACTGATGGGCGGGATGTAAATTGCCAAGAGCCACTCTGGAGAAGTGTCCGGTGAGTCCTGAAACATCTGAAAAACACAGCTTAGAGAGCATAGGGCACTTCCACTCATGGGGGTATAAATTGGGAAAATTAAAAATCAGCAAGACACAAGCACCCCAAAGTTTAGGGCTGCTCTGTTGACCAGGACCTCCACTTCATTCCACCTTAAATATCCCAGGAAAGAGAAAAATGGATAAAGAAGTTGTGGTCCTTATGTACAATGGAATATCACTCAGCCATGAAATCAATGTCGTAAGGTTAGTAGCAGCATGATGAGTGGATTTAGGTACGACGATTCTAAGTGAAATAAGTCACACAGAAAAGGACACTTCTCATAAGGTATCACTGATAGAGGGAATGTAAAAACCGTTACACTTGAACTGAATTACAAAACAGAACAGAGTCACACATGCAGAAAACACACTATGGCTGCTTAACGGGAAAGGTGAGGTGGGGTGATACATAAAACAAGGGTATCAAATTAGCTCAGATACCGTTCCATAAACCCAATATGTAATAGACAAGGCATACTCCTTGCTCAGAGAACTGGACTCAACACGCCCTATTCACCGCACAAGAATATATCTGACTAATAATAATCGTAAAACCTATGTATTGATATCTCTCTGTTAGTGTGTCAAGTGGGTGTAAAGCGGCATAAACACAGCAGTGAAAAGCAGCTAAACCCCATTATAAAAATAAATTACTTTGAAACACCCATGAAACAAAGACAGTGAAAGAGAGAGAAATTCTTACACAATGCGTTCAGGGGCTGTGATGCAACCTGGATTGACCATATCTAGACGCACAGCTGGATGAGACATAAGGGTGGACACTCTTGGGGCTGAGAGGTTTGGTGAGGTTGGGTGAGCAAACGCAGACCCTTTAAAGTAATACTGCGTGGTACCCATCGCATGGGTCCCAAATCTCCAGGTTCAAGGGCATCTTCCTACATCAAAAACATGCATGAGAAACCCAGAAGATGGTACACCGTGTGATGGGGAAAGGTTTCTAAAACGCACCTCATTTCTCATCTCCTTGTGCCCGGGTTCGCCATTCCAGCTGCTTTACTAGCAAGCTCCCTACTTGGAGCATCAGCACCTTTAACCTCCTGTTCCGTACAGGTTGCAATTTGTCCTGAGGATAAACGGGAAGACGTGGAACCAACGAGAGACTAGCTCTTAGTGTTGGGACAGGCACAGGTCACTCTATTTTCCCATCAGAAAGAAGAATTAACCACAGGCTCAGCCTGACCCCCGGAACCAGAACAGGGCCTGAAGCCATTCTGCGATTTTGCGGCCAGCTCCCATAAAAACGAGTTGTAAAATGGAGGTGCAGGGCACTGTAATTCACAAACCTGCAGAGTTATAAATGATAACTCTCGTCCACAAATATATTGAGGGAAGGCAAAGAAGAGGATTTGAAATCAAGGCAGAATTGCAGGAAACAGATTTCGGGAGGTAGATACGAATCGCCTTTAAAGCACATGAAAAGCGGCAAAACGTTGACAATGATGCCCTTGGCCAAAAAGGGCGTATGCGTTTTTTCCTGAATATATTCAGGAAAAAACGCATACGCCCTTTTTGGCCAACCAAGCAACCTGGAAAGGCAAATCAGCGCTACAAAGAAGTCTCGTTTCCCATCGGTCAAAAGGGCCATGCTGAAAAAAGTGTCAAAACCAGAAATGCAGGACAGGCCATGGAGAAATGGGAGCCTTGCTACACTGATGGGCGGGATGTAAATTGCCAAGAGCCACTCTGGAGAAGTGTCCGGTGAGTCCTGAAACATCTGAAAAACACAGCTTAGAGAGCATAGGGCACTTCCACTCATGGGGGTATAAATTGGGAAAATTAAAAATCAGCAAGACACAAGCACCCCAAAGTTTAGGGCTGCTCTGTTGACCAGGACCTCCACTTCATTCCACCTTCAATATCCCAGGAAAGAGAATAATGGATAAAGAATTTGTGGTCCTTATGTACAATGGAATATCACTCAGCCATGAAATCAATGTCGTAAGGTTAGTAGCAGCATGATGAGTGGATTTAGGTACGACGATTCTAAGTGAAATAAGTCACACAGAAAAGGACACTTCTCATAAGGTATCACTGATAGAGGGAATGTAAAAACCGTTACACTTGAACTGAATTACAAAACAGAACAGAGTCACACATGCAGAAAACACACTATGGCTGCTTAACGGGAAAGGTGAGGTGGGGTGATACATAAAACAAGGGTATCAAATTAGCTCAGATACCGTTCCATAAACCCAATATGTAATAGACAAGAGCTACTCCTTGCTCAGAGAACTGGACTCAACACGCCCTATTCACCGCACAAGAATATATCTGACTAATAATAATCGTAAAACCTATGTATTGATATCTCTCTGTTAGTGTGTCAAGTGGGTGTAAAGCGGCATAAACACAGCAGTGAAAAGCAGCTAAACCCCATTATAAAAATAAATTACTTTGAAACACCCATGAAACAAAGACAGTGAAACAGAGAGAAATTCTTACACAATGCGTTCAGGGGCTGTGATGCAACCTGGATTGACCATATCTAGACGCACAGCTGGATGAGACATAAGGGTGGACACTCTTGGGGCTGAGAGGTTTGGTGAGGTTGGGTGAGCAAACGCAGACCCTTTAAAGTAATACTGCGTGGTACCCATCGCATGGGTCCCAAATCTCCAGGTTCAAGGGCATCTTCCTACATCAAAAACATGCATGAGAAACCCAGAAGATGGTACACCGTGTGATGGGGAAAGGTTTCTAAAACGCACCTCATTTCTCATCTCCTTGTGCCCGGGTTCGCCATTCCAGCCGCTTTACTAGCAAGCTCCCTACTTGGAGCATCAGCACCTTTAACCTCCTGTTCCGTACAGGTTGCAATTTGTCCTGAGGATAAACGGGAAGACGTGGAACCAACGAGAGACTAGCTCTTGGTGTTGGGACAGGCACAGGTCACTCTATTTTCCCATCAGAAAGAAGAATTAACCACAGGCTCAGCCTGACCCCCGGAACCAGAACAGGGCCTGAAGCCATTCTGCGATTTTGCGGCCAGCTCCCATAAAAACGAGTTGTAAAATGGAGGTTCAGGGCACTGTAATTCACAAACCTGCAGAGTTATAAATGATAACTCTCGTCCACAAATATATTGAGGGAAGGCAAAGAAGAGGATTTGAAATCAAGGCAGAATTGCAGGAAACAGATTTCGGGAGGTAGATACGAATCGCCTTTAAAGCACATGAAAAGCGGCAAAACGTTGACAATGATGCCCTTGGCCAAAAAGGGCGTATGCGTTTTTTCCTGAATATATTCAGGAAAAAACGCATACGCCCTTTTTGGCCAACCAAGCAACCTGGAAAGGCAAATCAGCGCTACAAAGAAGTCTCGCTTCCCATCGGTCAAAAGGGCCATGCTGAAAAAAGTGTCAAAACCAGAAATGCAGGACAGGCCATGGAGAAATGGGAGCCTTGCTACACTGATGGGCGGGATGTAAATTGCCAAGAGCCACTCTGGAGAAGTGTCCGGTGAGTCCTGAAACATCTGAAAAACACAGCTTAGAGAGCATAGGGCACTTCCACTCATGGGGGTATAAATTGGGAAAATTAAAAATCAGCAAGACACAAGCACCCCAAAGTTTAGGGCTGCTCTGTTGACCAGGACCTCCACTTCATTCCACCTTCAATATCCCAGGAAAGAGAAAAATGGATAAAGAAGTTGTGGTCCTTATGTACAATGGAATATCACTCAGCCATGAAATCAATGTCGTAAGGTTAGTAGCAGCATGATGAGTGGATTTAGGTACGACGATTCTAAGTGAAATAAGTCACACAGAAAAGGACACTTCTCATAAGGTATCACTGATAGAGGGAATGTAAAAACCGTTACACTTGAACTGAATTACAAAACAGAACAGAGTCACACATGCAGAAAACACACTATGGCTGCTTAACGGGAAAGGTGAGGTGGGGTGATACATAAAACAAGGGTATCAAATTAGCTCAGATACCGTTCCATAAACCCAATATGTAATAGACAAGAGCTACTCCTTGCTCAGAGAACTGGACTCAACACGCCCTATTCACCGCACAAGAATATATCTGACTAATAATAATCGTAAAACCTATGTATTGATATCTCTCTGTTAGTGTGTCAAGTGGGTGTAAAGCGGCATAAACACAGCAGTGAAAAGCAGCTAAACCCCATTATAAAAATAAATTACTTTGAAACACCCATGAAACAAAGACAGTGAAAGAGAGAGAAATTCTTACACAATGCGTTCAGGGGCTGTGATGCAACCTGGATTGACCATATCTAGACGCACAGCTGGATGAGACATAAGGGTGGACACTCTTGGGGCTGAGAGGTTTGGTGAGGTTGGGTGAGCAAACGCAGACCCTTTAAAGTAATACTGCGTGGTACCCATCGCATGGGTCCCAAATCTCCAGGTTCAAGGGCATCTTCCTACATCAAAAACATGCATGAGAAACCCAGAAGATGGTACACCGTGTGATGGGGAAAGGTTTCTAAAACGCACCTCATTTCTCATCTCCTTGTGCCCGGGTTCGCCATTCCAGCCGCTTTACTAGCAAGCTCCCTACTTGGAGCATCAGCACCTTTAACCTCCTGTTCCGTACAGGTTGCAATTTGTCCTGAGGATAAACGGGAAGACGTGGAACCAACGAGAGACTAGCTCTTGGTGTTGGGACAGGCACAGGTCACTCTATTTTCCCATCAGAAAGAAGAATTAACCACAGGCTCAGCCTGACCCCCGGAACCAGAACAGGGCCTGAAGCCATTCTGCGATTTTGCGGCCAGCTCCCATAAAAACGAGTTGTAAAATGGAGGTTCAGGGCACTGCAATTCACAAACCTGCAGAGTTATAAATGATAACTCTCGTCCACAAATATATTGAGGGAAGGCAAAGAAGAGGATTTGAAATCAAGGCAGAATTGCAGGAAACAGATTTCGGGAGGTAGATACGAATCGCCTTTAAAGCACATGAAAAGCGGCAAAACGTTGACAATGATGCCCTTGGCCAAAAAGGGCGTATGCGTTTTTTCCTGAATATATTCAGGAAAAAACGCATACGCCCTTTTTGGCCAACCAAGCAACCTGGAAAGGCAAATCAGCGCTACAAAGAAGTCTCGCTTCCCATCGGTCAAAAGGGCCATGCTGAAAAAAGTGTCAAAACCAGAAATGCAGGACAGGCCATGGAGAAATGGGAGCCTTGCTACACTGATGGGCGGGATGTAAATTGCCAAGAGCCACTCTGGAGAAGTGTCCGGTGAGTCCTGAAACATCTGAAAAACACAGCTTAGAGAGCATAGGGCACTTCCACTCATGGGGGTATAAATTGGGAAAATTAAAAATCAGCAAGACACAAGCACCCCAAAGTTTAGGGCTGCTCTGTTGACCAGGACCTCCACTTCATTCCACCTTCAATATCCCAGGAAAGAGAAAAATGGATAAAGAAGTTGTGGTCCTTATGTACAATGGAATATCACTCAGCCATGAAATCAATGTCGTAAGGTTAGTAGCAGCATGATGAGTGGATTTAGGTACGACGATTCTAAGTGAAATAAGTCACACAGAAAAGGACACTTCTCATAAGGTATCACTGATAGAGGGAATGTAAAAACCGTTACACTTGAACTGAATTACAAAACAGAACAGAGTCACACATGCAGAAAACACACTATGGCTGCTTAACGGGAAAGGTGAGGTGGGGTGATACATAAAACAAGGGTATCAAATTAGCTCAGATACCGTTCCATAAACCCAATATGTAATAGACAAGAGCTACTCCTTGCTCAGAGAACTGGACTCAACACGCCCTATTCACCGCACAAGAATATATCTGACTAATAATAATCGTAAAACCTATGTATTGATATCTCTCTGTTAGTGTGTCAAGTGGGTGTAAAGCGGCATAAACACAGCAGTGAAAAGCAGCTAAACCCCATTATAAAAATAAATTACTTTGAAACACCCATGAAACAAAGACAGTGAAACAGAGAGAAATTCTTACACAATGCGTTCAGGGGCTGTGATGCAACCTGGATTGACCATATCTAGACGCACAGCTGGATGAGACATAAGGGTGGACACTCTTGGGGCTGAGAGGTTTGGTGAGGTTGGGTGAGCAAACGCAGACCCTTTAAAGTAATACTGCGTGGTACCCATCGCATGGGTCCCAAATCTCCAGGTTCAAGGGCATCTTCCTACATCAAAAACATGCATGAGAAACCCAGAAGATGGTACACCGTGTGATGGGGAAAGGTTTCTAAAACGCACCTCATTTCTCATCTCCTTGTGCCCGGGTTCGCCATTCCAGCCGCTTTACTAGCAAGCTCCCTACTTGGAGCATCAGCACCTTTAACATCCTGTTCCGTACAGGTTGCAATTTGTCCTGAGGATAAACGGGAAGACGTGGAACCAACGAGAGACTAGCTCTTGGTGTTGGGACAGGCACAGGTCACTCTATTTTCCCATCAGAAAGAAGAATTAACCACAGGCTCAGCCTGACCCCCGGAACCAGAACAGGGCCTGAAGCCATTCTGCGATTTTGCGGCCAGCTCCCATAAAAACGAGTTGTAAAATGGAGGTTCAGGGCACTGCAATTCACAAACCTGCAGAGTTATAAATGATAACTCTCGTCCACAAATATATTGAGGGAAGGCAAAGAAGAGGATTTGAAATCAAGGCAGAATTGCAGGAAACAGATTTCGGGAGGTAGATACGAATCGCCTTTAAAGCACATGAAAAGCGGCAAAACGTTGACAATGATGCCCTTGGCCAAAAAGGGCGTATGCGTTTTTTCCTGAATATTTTCAGGAAAAAACGCATACGCCCTTTTTGGCCAACCAAGCGACCTGGAAAGGCAAATCAGCGCTACAAAGAAGTCTCGCTTCCCATCGGTCAAAAGGGCCATGCTGAAAAAAGTGTCAAAACCAGAAATGCAGGACAGGCCATGGAGAAATGGGAGCCTTGCTACACTGATGGGCGGGATGTAAATTGCCAAGAGCCACTCTGGAGAAGTGTCCGGTGAGTCCTGAAACATCTGAAAAACACAGCTTAGAGAGCATAGGGCACTTCCACTCATGGGGGTATAAATTGGGAAAATTAAAAATAAGCAAGACACAAGCACCCCAAAGTTTAGGGCTGCTCTGTTGACCAGGACCTCCACTTCATTCCACCTTAAATATCCCAGGAAAGAGAAAAATGGATAAAGAAGTTGTGGTCCTTATGTACAATGGAATATCACTCAGCCATGAAATCAATGTCGTAAGGTTAGTAGCAGCATGATGAGTGGATTTAGGTACGACGATTCTAAGTGAAATAAGTCACACAGAAAAGGACACTTCTCATAAGGTATCACTGATAGAGGGAATGTAAAAACCGTTACAATTGAACTGAATTACAAAACAGAACAGAGTCACACATGCAGAAAACACACTATGGCTGCTTAACGGGAAAGGTGAGGTGGGGTGATACATAAAACAAGGGTATCAAATTAGCTCAGATACCGTTCCATAAACCCAATATGTAATAGACAAGAGCTACTCCTTGCTCAGAGAACTGGACTCAACACGCCCTATTCACCGCACAAGAATATATCTGACTAATAATAATCGTAAAACCTATGTATTGATATCTCTCTGTTAGTGTGTCAAGTGGGTGTAAAGCGGCATAAACACAGCAGTGAAAAGCAGCTAAACCCCATTATAAAAATAAATTACTTTGAAACACCCATGAAACAAAGACAGTGAAAGAGAGAGAAATTCTTACACAATGCGTTCAGGGGCTGTGATGCAACCTGGATTGACCATATCTAGACGCACAGCTGGATGAGACATAAGGGTGGACACTCTTGGGGCTGAGAGGTTTGGTGAGGTTGGGTGAGCAAACGCAGACCCTTTAAAGTAATACTGCGTGGTACCCATCGCATGGGTCCCAAATCTCCAGGTTCAAGGGCATCTTCCTACATCAAAAACATGCATGAGAAACCCAGAAGATGGTACACCGTGTGATGGGGAAAGGTTTCTAAAACGCACCTCATTTCTCATCTCCTTGTGCCCGGGTTCGCCATTCCAGCCGCTTTACTAGCAAGCTCCCTACTTGGAGCATCAGCACCTTTAACCTCCTGTTCCGTACAGGTTGCAATTTGTCCTGAGGATAAACGGGAAGACGTGGAACCAACGAGAGACTAGCTCTTGGTGTTGGGACAGGCACAGGTCACTCTATTTTCCCATCAGAAAGAAGAATTAACCACAGGCTCAGCCTGACCCCCGGAACCAGAACAGGGCCTGAAGCCATTCTGCGATTTTGTGGCCAGCTCCCATAAAAACGAGTTGTAAAATGGAGGTTCAGGGCACTGTAATTCACAAACCTGCAGAGTTATAAATGATAACTCTCGTCCACAAATATATTGAGGGAAGGCAAAGAAGAGGATTTGAAATCAAGGCAGAATTGCAGGAAACAGATTTCGGGAGGTAGATACGAATCGCCTTTAAAGCACATGAAAAGCGGCAAAACGTTGACAATGATGCCCTTGGCCAAAAAGGGCGTATGCGTTTTTTCCTGAATATATTCAGGAAAAAACGCATACGCCCTTTTTGGCCAACCAAGCAACCTGGAAAGGCAAATCAGCGCTACAAAGAAGTCTCGCTTCCCATCGGTCAAAAGGGCCATGCTGAAAAAAGTGTCAAAACCAGAAATGAAGGACAGGCCATGGAGAAATGGGAGCCTTGCTACACTGATGGGCGGGATGTAAATTGCCAAGAGCCACTCTGGAGAAGTGTCCGGTGAGTCCTGAAACATCTGAAAAACACAGCTTAGAGAGCATAGGGCACTTCCACTCATGGGGGTATAAATTGGGAAAATTAAAAATCAGCAAGACACAAGCACCCCAAAGTTTAGGGCTGCTCTGTTGACCAGGACCTCCACTTCATTCCACCTTCAATATCCCAGGAAAGAGAAAAATGGATAAAGAAGTTGTGGTCCTTATGTACAATGGAATATCACTCAGCCATGAAATCAATGTCATAAGGTTAGTAGCAGCATGATGAGTGGATTTAGGTACGACGATTCTAAGTGAAATAAGTCACACAGAAAAGGACACTTCTCATAAGGTATCACTGATAGAGGGAATGTAAAAACTGTTACACTTGAACTGAATTACAAAACAGAACAGAGTCACACATGCAGAAAACACACTATGGCTGCTTAACGGGAAAGGTGAGGTGGGGTGATACATAAAACAAGGGTATCAAATTAGCTCAGATACCGTTCCATAAACCCAATATGTAATAGACAAGGCCTACTCCTTGCTCAGAGAACTGGACTCAACACGCCCTATTCACCGCACAAGAATATATCTGACTAATAATAATCGTAAAACCTATGTATTGATATCTCTCTGTTAGTGTGTCAAGTGGGTGTAAAGCGGCATAAACACAGCAGTGAAAAGCAGGTAAACCCCATTATAAAAATAAATTACTTTGAAACACCCATGAAACAAAGACAGTGAAAGAGAGAGAAATTCTTACACAATGCGTTCAGGGGCTGTGATGCAACCTGGATTGACCATATCTAGACGCACAGCTGGATGAGACATAAGGGTGGACACTCTTGGGGCTGAGAGGTTTGGTGAGGTTGGGTGAGCAAACGCAGACCCTTTAAAGTAATACTGCGTGGTACCCATCGCATGGGTCCCAAATCTCCAGGTTCAAGGGCATCTTCCTACATCAAAAACATGCATGAGAAACCCAGAAGATGGTACACCGTGTGATGGGGAAAGGTTTCTAAAACGCACCTCATTTGTCATCTCCTTGTGCCCGGGTTCACCATTCCAGCCGCTTTACTAGCAAGCTCCCTACTTGGAGCATCAGCACCTTTAACCTCCTGTTCCGTACAGGTTGCAATTTGTCCTGAGGATAAACGGGAAGACGTGGAACCAACGAGAGACTAGCTCTTGGTGTTGGGACAGGCACAGGTCACTCTATTTTCCCATCAGAAAGAAGAATTAACCACAGGCTCAGCCTGACCCCCGGAACCAGAACAGGACCTGAAGCCATTCTGCGATTTTGCGGCCAGCTCCCATAAAAACGAGTTGTAAAATGGAGGTTCAGGGCACTGTAATTCACAAACCTGCAGAGTTATAAATGATAACTCTCGTCCACAAATATATTGAGGGAAGGCAAAGAAGAGGATTTGAAATCAAGGCAGAATTGCAGGAAACAGATTTCGGGAGGTAGATACGAATCGCCTTTAAAGCACATGAAAAGCGGCAAAACGTTGACAATGATGCCCTTGGCCAAAAAGGGCGTATGCGTTTTTTCCTGAATATATTCAGGAAAAAACGCATACGCCCTTTTTGGCCAACCAAGCAACCTGGAAAGGCAAATCAGCGCTACAAAGAAGTCTCGCTTCCCATCGGTCAAAAGGGCCATGCTGAAAAAAGTGTCAAAACCAGAAATGCAGGACAGGCCATGGAGAAATGGGAGCCTTGCTACACTGATGGGCGGGATGTAAATTGCCAAGAGCCACTCTGGAGAAGTGTCCGGTGAGTCCTGAAACATCTGAAAAACACAGCTTAGAGAGCATAGGGCACTTCCACTCATGGGGGTATAAATTGGGAAAATTAAAAATCAGCAAGACACAAGCACCCCAAAGTTTAGGGCTGCTCTGTTGACCAGGACCTCCACTTCATTCCACCTTAAATATCCCAGGAAAGAGAAAAATGGATAAAGAAGTTGTGGTCCTTATGTACAATGGAATATCACTCAGCCATGAAATCAATGTCGTAAGGTTAGTAGCAGCATGATGAGTGGATTTAGGTACGACGATTCTAAGTGAAATAAGTCACACAGAAAAGGACACTTCTCATAAGGTATCACTGATAGAGGGAATGTAAAAACCGTTACACTTGAACTGAATTACAAAACAGAACAGAGTCACACATGCAGAAAACACACTATGGCTGCTTAACGGGAAAGGTGGGGTGGGGTGATACATAAAACAAGGGTATCAAATTAGCTCAGATACCGTTCCATAAACCCAATATGTAATAGACAAGAGCTACTCCTTGCTCAGAGAACTGGACTCAACACGCCCTATTCACCGCACAAGAATATATCTGACTAATAATAATCGTAAAACCTATGTATTGATATCTCTCTGTTAGTGTGTCAAGTGGGTGTAAAGCGGCATAAACACAGCAGTGAAAAGCAGCTAAACCCCATTATAAAAATAAATTACTTTGAAACACCCATGAAACAAAGACAGTGAAAGAGAGAGAAATTCTTACACAATGCGTTCAGGGGCTGTGATGCAACCTGGATTGACCATATCTAGACGCACAGCTGGATGAGACATAAGGGTGGACACTCTTGGGGCTGAGAGGTTTGGTGAGGTTGGGTGAGCAAACGCAGACCCTTTAAAGTAATACTGCGTGGTACCCATCGCATGGGTCCCAAATCTCCAGGTTCAAGGGCATCTTCCTACATCAAAAACATGCATGAGAAACCCAGAAGATGGTACACCGTGTGATGGGGAAAGGTTTCTAAAACGCACCTCATTTCTCATCTCCTTGTGCCCGGGTTCGCCATTCCAGCCGCTTTACTAGCAAGCTCCCTACTTGGAGCATCAGCACCTTTAACCTCCTGTTCCGTACAGGTTGCAATTTGTCCTGAGGATAAACGGGAAGACGTGGAACAAACAAGAGACTAGCTCTTGGTGTTGGGACAGGCACAGGTCACTCTATTTTCCCATCAGAAAGAAGAATTAACCACAGGCTCAGCCTGACCCCCGGAACCAGAACAGGGCCTGAAGCCATTCTGCGATTTTGCGGCCAGCTCCCATAAAAACGAGTTGTAAAATGGAGGTTCAGGGCACTGTAATTCACAAACCTGCAGAGTTATAAATGATAACTCTCGTCCACAAATATATTGAGGGAAGGCAAAGAAGAGGATTTGAAATCAAGGCAGAATTGCAGGAAACAGATTTCGGGAGGTAGATACAAATCGCCTTTAAAGCACATGAAAAGCGGCAAAACGTTGACAATGATGCCCTTGGCCAAAAAGGGCGTATGCGTTTTTTCCTGAATATATTCAGGAAAAAACGCATACGCCCTTTTTGGCCAACCAAGCAACCTGGAAAGGCAAATCAGCGCTACAAAGAAGTCTCGCTTCCCATCGGTCAAAAGGGCCATGCTGAAAAAAGTGTCAAAACCAGAAATGCAGGACAGGCCATGGAGAAATGGGAGCCTTGCTACACTGATGGGCGGGATGTAAATTGCCAAGAGCCACTCTGGAGAAGTGTCCGGTGAGTCCTGAAACATCTGAAAAACACAGCTTAGAGAGCATAGGGCACTTCCACTCATGGGGGTATAAATTGGGAAAATTAAAAATCAGCAAGACACAAGCACCCCAAAGTTTAGGGCTGCTCTGTTGACCAGGACCTCCACTTCATTCCACCTTAAATATCCCAGGAAAGAGAAAAATGGATAAAGAAGTTGTGGTCCTTATGTACAATGGAATATCACTCAGCCATGAAATCAATGTCGTAAGGTTAGTAGCAGCATGATGAGTGGATTTAGGTACGACGATTCTAAGTGAAATAAGTCACACAGAAAAGGACACTTCTCATAAGGTATCACTGATAGAGGGAATGTAAAAACCGTTACACTTGAACTGAATTACAAAACAGAACAGAGTCACACATGCAGAAAACACACTATGGCTGCTTAACGGGAAAGGTGAGGTGGGGTGATACATAAAACAAGGGTATCAAATTAGCTCAGATACCGTTCCATAAACCCAATATGTAATAGACAAGGCCTACTCCTTGCTCAGAGAACTGGACTCAACACGCCCTATTCACCGCACAAGAATATATCTGACTAATAATAATCGTAAAACCTATGTATTGATATCTCTCTGTTAGTGTGTCAAGTGGGTGTAAAGCGGCATAAACACAGCAGTGAAAAGCAGCTAAACCCCATTATAAAAATAAATTACTTTGAAACACCCATGAAACAAAGACAGTGAAAGAGAGAGAAATTCTTACACAATGCGTTCAGGGGCTGTGATGCAACCTGGATTGACCATATCTAGACGCACAGCTGGATGAGACATAAGGGTGGACACTCTTGGGGCTGAGAGGTTTGGTGAGGTTGGGTGAGCAAACGCAGACCCTTTAAAGAAATACTGCGTGGTACCCATCGCATGGGTCCCAAATCTCCAGGTTCAAGGGCATCTTCCTACATCAAAAACATGCATGAGAAACCCAGAAGATGGTACACCGTGTGATGGGGAAAGGTTTCTAAAACGCACCTCATTTCTCATCTCCTTGTGCCCGGGTTCGCCATTCCAGCCGCTTTACTAGCAAGCTCCCTACTTGGAGCATCAGCACCTTTAACCTCCTGTTCCGTACAGGTTGCAATTTGTCCTGAGGATAAACGGGAAGACGTGGAACCAACGAGAGACTAGCTCTTGGTGTTGGGACAGGCACAGGTCACTCTATTTTCCCATCAGAAAGAAGAATTAACCACAGGCTCAGCCTGACCCCCGGAACCAGAACAGGGCCTGAAGCCATTCTGCGATTTTGCGGCCAGCTCCAATAAAAACGAGTTGTAAAATGGAGGTTCAGGGCACTGCAATTCACAAACCTGCAGAGTTATAAATGATAACTCTCGTCCACAAATATATTGAGGGAAGGCAAAGAAGAGGATTTGAAATCAAGGCAGAATTGCAGGAAACAGATTTCAGGAGGTAGATACGAATCGCCTTTAAAGCACATGAAAAGCGGCAAAACGTTGACAATGATGCCCTTGGCCAAAAAGGGCGTATGCGTTTTTTCCTGAATATATTCAGGAAAAAACGCATACGCCCTTTTTGGCCAACCAAGCAACCTGGAAAGGCAAATCAGCGCTACAAAGAAGTCTCGCTTCCCATCGGTCAAAAGGGCCATGCTGAAAAAAGTGTCAAAACCAGGAATGCATGACAGGCCATGGAGAAATGGGAGCCTTGCTACACTGATGGGCGGGATGTAAATTGCCAAGAGCCACTCTGGAGAAGTGTCCGGTGAGTCCTGAAACATCTGAAAAACACAGCTTAGAGAGCATAGGGCACTTCCACTCATGGGGGTATAAATTGGGAAAATTAAAAATCAGCAAGACACAAGCACCCCAAAGTTTAGGGCTGCTCTGTTGACCAGGACCTCCACTTCATTCCACCTTAAATATCCCAGGAAAGAGAAAAATGGATAAAGAAGTTGTGGTCCTTATGTACAATGGAATATCACTCAGCCATGAAATCAATGTCGTAAGGTTAGTAGCAGCATGATGAGTGGATTTAGGTACGACGATTCTAAGTGAAATAAGTCACACAGAAAAGGACACTTCTCATAAGGTATCACTGATAGAGGGAATGTAAAAACTGTTACACTTGAACTGAATTACAAAACAGAACAGAGTCACACATGCAGAAAACACACTATGGCTGCTTAACGGGAAAGGTGAGGTGGGGTGATACATAAAACAAGGGTATCAAATTAGCTCAGATACCGTTCCATAAACCCAATATGTAATAGACAAGGCCTACTCCTTGCTCAGAGAACTGGACTCAACACGCCCTATTCACCGCACAAGAATATATCTGACTAATAATAATCGTAAAACCTATGTATTGATATCTCTCTGTTAGTGTGTCAAGTGGGTGTAAAGCGGCATAAACACAGCAGTGAAAAGCAGCTAAACCCCATTATAAAAATAAATTACTTTGAAACACCCATGAAACAAAGACAGTGAAAGAGAGAGAAATTCTTACACAATGCGTTCAGGGGCTGTGATGCAACCTGGATTGACCATATCTAGACGCACAGCTGGATGAGACATAAGGGTGGACACTCTTGGGGCTGAGAGGTTTGGTGAGGTTGGGTGAGCAAACGCAGACCCTTTAAAGTAATACTGCGTGGTACCCATCGCATGGGTCCCAAATCTCCAGGTTCAAGGGCATCTTCCTACATCAAAAACATGCATGAGAAACCCAGAAGATGGTACACCGTGTGATGGGGAAAGGTTTCTAAAACGCACCTCATTTCTCATCTCCTTGTGCCCGGGTTCGCCATTCCAGCTGCTTTACTAGCAAGCTCCCTACTTGGAGCATCAGCACCTTTAACCTCCTGTTCTGTACAGGTTGCAATTTGTCCTGAGGATAAACGGGAAGACGTGGAACAAACAAGAGACCAGCTCTTGGTGTTGGGACAGGCACAGGTCACTCTATTTTCCCATCAGAAAGAAGAATTAACCACAGGCTCAGCCTGACCCCCGGAACCAGAACAGGGCCTGAAGCCATTCTGCGATTTTGCGGCCAGCTCCCATAAAAACGAGTTGTAAAATGGAGGTGCAGGGCACTGTAATTCACAAACCTGCAGAGTTATAAATGATAACTCTCGTCCACAAATATATTGAGGGAAGGCAAAGAAGAGGATTTGAAATCAAGGCAGAATTGCAGGAAACAGATTTCGGGAGGTAGATACGAATCGCCTTTAAAGCACATGAAAAGCGGCAAAACGTTGACAATGATGCCCTTGGCCAAAAAGGGCGTATGCGTTTTTTCCTGAATATATTCAGGAAAAAACGCATACGCCCTTTTTGGCCAACCAAGCAACCTGGAAAGGCAAATCAGCGCTACAAAGAAGTCTCGCTTCCCATCGGTCAAAAGGGCCATGCTGAAAAAAGTGTCAAAACCAGAAATGCAGGACAGGCCATGGAGAAATGGGAGCCTTGCTACACTGATGGGCGGGATGTAAATTGCCAAGAGCCACTCTGGAGAAGTGTCCGGTGAGTCCTGAAACATCTGAAAAACACAGCTTAGAGAGCATAGGGCACTTCCACTCATGGGGGTATAAATTGGGAAAATTAAAAATCAGCAAGACACAAGCACCCCAAAGTTTAGGGCTGCTCTGTTGACCAGGACCTCCACTTCATTCCACCTTCAATATCCCAGGAAAGAGAAAAATGGATAAAGAAGTTGTGGTCCTTATGTACAATGGAATATCACTCAGCCATGAAATCAATGTCGTAAGGTTAGTAGCAGCATGATGAGTGGATTTAGGTACGACGATTCTAAGTGAAATAAGTCACACAGAAAAGGACACTTCTCATAAGGTATCACTGATAGAGGGAATGTAAAAACCGTTACACTTGAACTGAATTACAAAACAGAACAGAGTCACACATGCAGAAAACACACTATGGCTGCTTAACGGGAAAGGTGAGGTGGGGTGATACATAAAACAAGGGTATCAAATTAGCTCAGATACCGTTCCATAAACCCAATATGTAATAGACAAGAGCTACTCCTTGCTCAGAGAACTGGACTCAACACGCCCTATTCACCGCACAAGAATATATCTGACTAATAATAATCGTAAAACCTATGTATTGATATCTCTCTGTTAGTGTGTCAAGTGGGTGTAAAGCGGCATAAACACAGCAGTGAAAAGCAGCTAAACCCCATTATAAAAATAAATTACTTTGAAACACCCATGAAACAAAGACAGTGAAAGAGAGAGAAATTCTTACACAATGCGTTCAGGGGCTGTGATGCAACCTGGATTGACCATATCTAGACGCACAGCTGGATGAGACATAAGGGTGGACACTCTTGGGGCTGAGAGGTTTGGTGAGGTTGGGTGAGCAAACGCAGACCCTTTAAAGTAATACTGCGTGGTACCCATCGCATGGGTCCCAAATCTCCAGGTTCAAGGGCATCTTCCTACATCAAAAACATGCATGAGAAACCCAGAAGATGGTACACCGTGTGATGGGGAAAGGTTTCTAAAACGCACCTCATTTCTCATCTCCTTGTGCCCGGGTTCGCCATTCCAGCCGCTTTACTAGCAAGCTCCCTACTTGGAGCATCAGCACCTTTAACCTCCTGTTCCGTACAGGTTGCAATTTGTCCTGAGGATAAACGGGAAGACGTGGAACCAACGAGAGACTAGCTCTTGGTGTTGGGACAGGCACAGGTCACTCTATTTTCCCATCAGAAAGAAGAATTAACCACAGGCTCAGCCTGACCCCCGGAACCAGAACAGGGCCTGAAGCCATTCTGCGATTTTGCGGCCAGCTCCCATAAAAACGAGTTGTAAAATGGAGGTTCAGGGCACTGTAATTCACAAACCTGCAGAGTTATAAATGATAACTCTCGTCCACAAATATATTGAGGGAAGGCAAAGAAGAGGATTTGAAATCAAGGCAGAATTGCAGGAAACAGATTTCGGGAGGTAGATACGAATCGCCTTTAAAGCACATGAAAAGCGGCAAAACGTTGACAATGATGCCCTTGGCCAAAAAGGGCGTATGCGTTTTTTCCTGAATATATTCAGGAAAAAACGCATACGCCCTTTTTGGCCAACCAAGCAACCTGGAAAGGCAAATCAGCGCTACAAAGAAGTCTCGCTTCCCATCGGTCAAAAGGGCCATGCTGAAAAAAGTGTCAAAACCAGAAATGCAGGACAGGCCATGGAGAAATGGGAGCCTTGCTACACTGATGGGCGGGATGTAAATTGCCAAGAGCCACTCTGGAGAAGTGTCCGGTGAGTCCTGAAACATCTGAAAAACACAGCTTAGAGAGCATAGGGCACTTCCACTCATGGGGGTATAAATTGGGAAAATTAAAAATCAGCAAGACACAAGCACCCCAAAGTTTAGGGCTGCTCTGTTGACCAGGACCTCCACTTCATTCCACCTTAAATATCCCAGGAAAGAGAAAAATGGATAAAGAAGTTGTGGTCCTTATGTACAATGGAATATCACTCAGCCATGAAATCAATGTCGTAAGGTTAGTAGCAGCATGATGAGTGGATTTAGGTACGACGATTCTAAGTGAAATAAGTCACACAGAAAAGGACACTTCTCATAAGGTATCACTGATAGAGGGAATGTAAAAACTGTTACACTTGAACTGAATTACAAAACAGAACAGAGTCACACATGCAGAAAACACACTATGGCTGCTTAACGGGAAAGGTGAGGTGGGGTGATACATAAAACAAGGGTATCAAATTAGCTCAGATACCGTTCCATAAACCCAATATGTAATAGACAAGGCCTACTCCTTGCTCAGAGAACTGGACTCAACACGCCCTATTCACCGCACAAGAATATATCTGACTAATAATAATCGTAAAACCTATGTATTGATATCTCTCTGTTAGTGTGTCAAGTGGGTGTAAAGCGGCATAAACACAGCAGTGAAAAGCAGCTAAACCCCATTATAAAAATAAATTACTTTGAAACACCCATGAAACAAAGACAGTGAAAGAGAGAGAAATTCTTACACAATGCGTTCAGGGGCTGTGATGCAACCTGGATTGACCATATCTAGACGCACAGCTGGATGAGACATAAGGGTGGACACTCTTGGGGCTGAGAGGTTTGGTGAGGTTGGGTGAGCAAACGCAGACCCTTTAAAGTAATACTGCGTGGTACCCATCGCATGGGTCCCAAATCTCCAGGTTCAAGGGCATCTTCCTACATCAAAAACATGCATGAGAAACCCAGAAGATGGTACACCGTGTGATGGGGAAAGGTTTCTAAAACGCACCTCATTTCTCATCTCCTTGTGCCCGGGTTCGCCATTCCAGCTGCTTTACTAGCAAGCTCCCTACTTGGAGCATCAGCACCTTTAACCTCCTGTTCCGTACAGGTTGCAATTTGTCCTGAGGATAAACGGGAAGACGTGGAACAAACAAGAGACCAGCTCTTGGTGTTGGGACAGGCACAGGTCACTCTATTTTCCCATCAGAAAGAAGAATTAACCACAGGCTCAGCCTGACCCCCGGAACCAGAACAGGGCCTGAAGCCATTCTGCGATTTTGCGGCCAGCTCCCATAAAAACGAGTTGTAAAATGGAGGTGCAGGGCACTGTAATTCACAAACCTGCAGAGTTATAAATGATAACTCTCGTCCACAAATATATTGAGGGAAGGCAAAGAAGAGGATTTGAAATCAAGGCAGAATTGCAGGAAACAGATTTCGGGAGGTAGATACGAATCGCCTTTAAAGCACATGAAAAGCGGCAAAACGTTGACAATGATGCCCTTGGCCAAAAAGGGCGTATGCGTTTTTTCCTGAATATATTCAGGAAAAAACGCATACGCCCTTTTTGGCCAACCAAGCAACCTGGAAAGGCAAATCAGCGCTACAAAGAAGTCTCGCTTCCCATCGGTCAAAAGGGCCATGCTGAAAAAAGTGTCAAAACCAGAAATGCAGGACAGGCCATGGAGAAATGGGAGCCTTGCTACACTGATGGGCGGGATGTAAATTGCCAAGAGCCACTCTGGAGAAGTGTCCGGTGAGTCCTGAAACATCTGAAAAACACAGCTTAGAGAGCATAGGGCACTTCCACTCATGGGGGTATAAATTGGGAAAATTAAAAATCAGCAAGACACAAGCACCCCAAAGTTTAGGGCTGCTCTGTTGACCAGGACCTCCACTTCATTCCACCTTCAATATCCCAGGAAAGAGAAAAATGGATAAAGAAGTTGTGGTCCTTATGTACAATGGAATATCACTCAGCCATGAAATCAATGTCGTAAGGTTAGTAGCAGCATGATGAGTGGATTTAGGTACAACGATTCTAAGTGAAATAAGTCACACAGAAAAGGACACTTCTCATAAGGTATCACTGATAGAGGGAATGTAAAAACCGTTACACTTGAACTGAATTACAAAACAGAACAGAGTCACACATGCAGAAAACACACTATGGCTGCTTAACGGGAAAGGTGAGGTGGGGTGATACATAAAACAAGGGTATCAAATTAGCTCAGATACCGTTCCATAAACCCAATATGTAATAGACAAGAGCTACTCCTTGCTCAGAGAACTGGACTCAACACGCCCTATTCACCGCACAAGAATATATCTGACTAATAATAATCGTAAAACCTATGTATTGATATCTCTCTGTTAGTGTGTCAAGTGGGTGTAAAGCGGCATAAACACAGCAGTGAAAAGCAGCTAAACCCCATTATAAAAATAAATTACTTTGAAACACCCATGAAACAAAGACAGTGAAAGAGAGAGAAATTCTTACACAATGCGTTCAGGGGCTGTGATGCAACCTGGATTGACCATATCTAGACGCACAGCTGGATGAGACATAAGGGTGGACACTCTTGGGGCTGAGAGGTTTGGTGAGGTTGGGTGAGCAAACGCAGACCCTTTAAAGTAATACTGCGTGGTACCCATCGCATGGGTCCCAAATCTCCAGGTTCAAGGGCATCTTCCTACATCAAAAACATGCATGAGAAACCCAGAAGATGGTACACCGTGTGATGGGGAAAGGTTTCTAAAACGCACCTCATTTCTCATCTCCTTGTGCCCGGGTTCGCCATTCCAGCCGCTTTACTAGCAAGCTCCCTACTTGGAGCATCAGCACCTTTAACCTCCTGTTCCGTACAGGTTGCAATTTGTCCTGAGGATAAACGGGAAGACGTGGAACCAACGAGAGACTAGCTCTTGGTGTTGGGACAGGCACAGGTCACTCTATTTTCCCATCAGAAAGAAGAATTAACCACAGGCTCAGCCTGACCCCCGGAACCAGAACAGGGCCTGAAGCCATTCTGCGATTTTGCGGCCAGCTCCCATAAAAACGAGTTGTAAAATGGAGGTTCAGGGCACTGTAATTCACAAACCTGCAGAGTTATAAATGATAACTCTCGTCCACAAATATATTGAGGGAAGGCAAAGAAGAGGATTTGAAATCAAGGCAGAATTGCAGGAAACAGATTTCGGGAGGTAGATACGAATCGCCTTTAAAGCACATGAAAAGCGGCAAAACGTTGACAATGATGCCCTTGGCCAAAAAGGGCGTATGCGTTTTTTCCTGAATATATTCAGGAAAAAACGCATACGCCCTTTTTGGCCAACCAAGCAACCTGGAAAGGCAAATCAGCGCTACAAAGAAGTCTCGCTTCCCATCGGTCAAAAGGGCCATGCTGAAAAAAGTGTCAAAACCAGAAATGCAGGACAGGCCATGGAGAAATGGGAGCCTTGCTACACTGATGGGCGGGATGTAAATTGCCAAGAGCCACTCTGGAGAAGTGTCCGGTGAGTCCTGAAACATCTGAAAAACACAGCTTAGAGAGCATAGGGCACTTCCACTCATGGGGGTATAAATTGGGAAAATTAAAAATCAGCAAGACACAAGCACCCCAAAGTTTAGGGCTGCTCTGTTGACCAGGACCTCCACTTCATTCCACCTTAAATATCCCAGGAAAGAGAAAAATGGATAAAGAAGTTGTGGTCCTTATGTACAATGGAATATCACTCAGCCATGAAATCAATGTCGTAAGGTTAGTAGCAGCATGATGAGTGGATTTAGGTACGACGATTCTAAGTGAAATAAGTCACACAGAAAAGGACACTTCTCATAAGGTATCACTGATAGAGGGAATGTAAAAACTGTTACACTTGAACTGAATTACAAAACAGAACAGAGTCACACATGCAGAAAACACACTATGGCTGCTTAACGGGAAAGGTGAGGTGGGGTGATACATAAAACAAGGGTATCAAATTAGCTCAGATACCGTTCCATAAACCCAATATGTAATAGACAAGGCCTACTCCTTGCTCAGAGAACTGGACTCAACACGCCCTATTCACCGCACAAGAATATATCTGACTAATAATAATCGTAAAACCTATGTATTGATATCTCTCTGTTAGTGTGTCAAGTGGGTGTAAAGCGGCATAAACACAGCAGTGAAAAGCAGCTAAACCCCATTATAAAAATAAATTACTTTGAAACACCCATGAAACAAAGACAGTGAAAGAGAGAGAAATTCTTACACAATGCGTTCAGGGGCTGTGATGCAACCTGGATTGACCATATCTAGACGCACAGCTGGATGAGACATAAGGGTGGACACTCTTGGGGCTGAGAGGTTTGGTGAGGTTGGGTGAGCAAACGCAGACCCTTTAAAGTAATACTGCGTGGTACCCATCGCATGGGTCCCAAATCTCCAGGTTCAAGGGCATCTTCCTACATCAAAAACATGCATGAGAAACCCAGAAGATGGTACACCGTGTGATGGGGAAAGGTTTCTAAAACGCACCTCATTTCTCATCTCCTTGTGCCCGGGTTCGCCATTCCAGCCGCTTTACTAGCAAGCTCCCTACTTGGAGCATCAGCACCTTTAACCTCCTGTTCCGTACAGGTTGCAATTTGTCCTGAGGATAAACGGGAAGACGTGGAACAAACAAGAGACCAGCTCTTGGTGTTGGGACAGGCACAGGTCACTCTATTTTCCCATCAGAAAGAAGAATTAACCACAGGCTCAGCCTGACCCCCGGAACCAGAACAGGGCCTGAAGCCATTCTGCGATTTTGCGGCCAGCTCCCATAAAAACGAGTTGTAAAATGGAGGTGCAGGGCACTGTAATTCACAAACCTGCAGAGTTATAAATGATAACTCTCGTCCACAAATATATTGAGGGAAGGCAAAGAAGAGGATTTGAAATCAAGGCAGAATTGCAGGAAACAGATTTCGGGAGGTAGATACGAATCGCCTTTAAAGCACATGAAAAGCGGCAAAACGTTGACAATGATGCCCTTGGCCAAAAAGGGCGTATGCGTTTTTTCCTGAATATATTCAGGAAAAAACGCATACGCCCTTTTTGGCCAACCAAGCAACCTGGAAAGGCAAATCAGCGCTACAAAGAAGTCTCGCTTCCCATCGGTCAAAAGGGCCATGCTGAAAAAAGTGTCAAAACCAGAAATGCAGGACAGGCCATGGAGAAATGGGAGCCTTGCTACACTGATGGGCGGGATGTAAATTGCCAAGAGCCACTCTGGAGAAGTGTCCGGTGAGTCCTGAAACATCTGAAAAACACAGCTTAGAGAGCATAGGGCACTTCCACTCATGGGGGTATAAATTGGGAAAATTAAAAATCAGCAAGACACAAGCACCCCAAAGTTTAGGGCTGCTCTGTTGACCAGGACCTCCACTTCATTCCACCTTCAATATCCCAGGAAAGAGAAAAATGGATAAAGAAGTTGTGGTCCTTATGTACAATGGAATATCACTCAGCCATGAAATCAATGTCGTAAGGTTAGTAGCAGCATGATGAGTGGATTTAGGTACGACGATTCTAAGTGAAATAAGTCACACAGAAAAGGACACTTCTCATAAGGTATCACTGATAGAGGGAATGTAAAAACCGTTACACTTGAACTGAATTACAAAACAGAACAGAGTCACACATGCAGAAAACACACTATGGCTGCTTAACGGGAAAGGTGAGGTGGGGTGATACATAAAACAAGGGTATCAAATTAGCTCAGATACCGTTCCATAAACCCAATATGTAATAGACAAGAGCTACTCCTTGCTCAGAGAACTGGACTCAACACGCCCTATTCACCGCACAAGAATATATCTGACTAATAATAATCGTAAAACCTATGTATTGATATCTCTCTGTTAGTGTGTCAAGTGGGTGTAAAGCGGCATAAACACAGCAGTGAAAAGCAGCTAAACCCCATTATAAAAATAAATTACTTTGAAACACCCATGAAACAAAGACAGTGAAAGAGAGAGAAATTCTTACACAATGCGTTCAGGGGCTGTGATGCAACCTGGATTGACCATATCTAGACGCACAGCTGGATGAGACATAAGGGTGGACACTCTTGGGGCTGAGAGGTTTGGTGAGGTTGGGTGAGCAAACGCAGACCCTTTAAAGTAATACTGCGTGGTACCCATCGCATGGGTCCCAAATCTCCAGGTTCAAGGGCATCTTCCTACATCAAAAACATGCATGAGAAACCCAGAAGATGGTACACCGTGTGATGGGGAAAGGTTTCTAAAACGCACCTCATTTCTCATCTCCTTGTGCCCGGGTTCGCCATTCCAGCCGCTTTACTAGCAAGCTCCCTACTTGGAGCATCAGCACCTTTAACCTCCTGTTCCGTACAGGTTGCAATTTGTCCTGAGGATAAACGGGAAGACGTGGAACCAACGAGAGACTAGCTCTTGGTGTTGGGACAGGCACAGGTCACTCTATTTTCCCATCAGAAAGAAGAATTAACCACAGGCTCAGCCTGACCCCCGGAACCAGAACAGGGCCTGAAGCCATTCTGCGATTTTGCGGCCAGCTCCCATAAAAACGAGTTGTAAAATGGAGGTTCAGGGCACTGTAATTCACAAACCTGCAGAGTTATAAATGATAACTCTCGTCCACAAATATATTGAGGGAAGGCAAAGAAGAGGATTTGAAATCAAGGCAGAATTGCAGGAAACAGATTTCGGGAGGTAGATACGAATCGCCTTTAAAGCACATGAAAAGCGGCAAAACGTTGACAATGATGCCCTTGGCCAAAAAGGGCGTATGCGTTTTTTCCTGAATATATTCAGGAAAAAACGCATACGCCCTTTTTGGCCAACCAAGCAACCTGGAAAGGCAAATCAGCGCTACAAAGAAGTCTCGCTTCCCATCGGTCAAAAGGGCCATGCTGAAAAAAGTGTCAAAACCAGAAATGCAGGACAGGCCATGGAGAAATGGGAGCCTTGCTACACTGATGGGCGGGATGTAAATTGCCAAGAGCCACTCTGGAGAAGTGTCCGGTGAGTCCTGAAACATCTGAAAAACACAGCTTAGAGAGCATAGGGCACTTCCACTCATGGGGGTATAAATTGGGAAAATTAAAAATCAGCAAGACACAAGCACCCCAAAGTTTAGGGCTGCTCTGTTGACCAGGACCTCCACTTCATTCCACCTTAAATATCCCAGGAAAGAGAAAAATGGATAAAGAAGTTGTGGTCCTTATGTACAATGGAATATCACTCAGCCATGAAATCAATGTCGTAAGGTTAGTAGCAGCATGATGAGTGGATTTAGGTACGACGATTCTAAGTGAAATAAGTCACACAGAAAAGGACACTTCTCATAAGGTATCACTGATAGAGGGAATGTAAAAACTGTTACACTTGAACTGAATTACAAAACAGAACAGAGTCACACATGCAGAAAACACACTATGGCTGCTTAACGGGAAAGGTGAGGTGGGGTGATACATAAAACAAGGGTATCAAATTAGCTCAGATACCGTTCCATAAACCCAATATGTAATAGACAAGGCCTACTCCTTGCTCAGAGAACTGGACTCAACACGCCCTATTCACCGCACAAGAATATATCTGACTAATAATAATCGTAAAACCTATGTATTGATATCTCTCTGTTAGTGTGTCAAGTGGGTGTAAAGCGGCATAAACACAGCAGTGAAAAGCAGCTAAACCCCATTATAAAAATAAATTACTTTGAAACACCCATGAAACAAAGACAGTGAAAGAGAGAGAAATTCTTACACAATGCGTTCAGGGGCTGTGATGCAACCTGGATTGACCATATCTAGACGCACAGCTGGATGAGACATAAGGGTGGACACTCTTGGGGCTGAGAGGTTTGGTGAGGTTGGGTGAGCAAACGCAGACCCTTTAAAGTAATACTGCGTGGTACCCATCGCATGGGTCCCAAATCTCCAGGTTCAAGGGCATCTTCCTACATCAAAAACATGCATGAGAAACCCAGAAGATGGTACACCGTGTGATGGGGAAAGGTTTCTAAAACGCACCTCATTTCTCATCTCCTTGTGCCCGGGTTCGCCATTCCAGCCACTTTACTAGCAAGCTCCCTACTTGGAGCATCAGCACCTTTAACCTCCTGTTCCGTACAGGTTGCAATTTGTCCTGAGGATAAACGGGAAGACGTGGAACCAACGAGAGACCAGCTCTTGGTGTTGGGACAGGCACAGGTCACTCTATTTTCCCATCAGAAAGAAGAATTAACCACAGGCTCAGCCTGACCCCCGGAACCAGAACAGGGCCTGAAGCCATTCTGCGATTTTGCGGCCAGCTCCCATAAAAACGAGTTGTAAAATGGAGGTTCAGGGCACTGTAATTCACAAACCTGCAGAGTTATAAATGATAACTCTCGTCCACAAATATATTGAGGGAAGGCAAAGAAGAGGATTTGAAATCAAGGCAGAATTGCAGGAAACAGATTTCGGGAGGTAGATACGAATCGCCTTTAAAGCACATGAAAAGCGGCAAAACGTTGACAATGATGCCCTTGGCCAAAAAGGGCGTATGAGTTTTTTCCTGAATATATTCAGGAAAAAACGCATACGCCCTTTTTGGCCAACCAAGCAACCTGGAAAGGCAAATCAGCGCTACAAAGAAGTCTCGCTTCCCATCGGTCAAAAGGGCCATGCTGAAAAAAGTGTCAAAACCAGAAATGCAGGACAGGCCATGGAGAAATGGGAGCCTTGCTACACTGATGGGCGGGATGTAAATTGCCAAGAGCCACTCTGGAGAAGTGTCCGGTGAGTCCTGAAACATCTGAAAAACACAGCTTAGAGAGCATAGGGCACTTCCACTCATGGGGGTATAAATTGGGAAAATTAAAAATCAGCAAGACACAAGCACCCCAAAGTTTAGGGCTGCTCTGTTGACCAGGACCTCCACTTCATTCCACCTTCAATATCCCAGGAAAGAGAAAAATGGATAAAGAAGTTGTGGTCCTTATGTACAATGGAATATCACTCAGCCATGAAATCAATGTCGTAAGGTTAGTAGCAGCATGATGAGTGGATTTAGGTACGACGATTCTAAGTGAAATAAGTCACACAGAAAAGGACACTTCTCATAAGGTATCACTGATAGAGGGAATGTAAAAACCGTTACACTTGAACTGAATTACAAAACAGAACAGAGTCACACATGCAGAAAACACACTATGGCTGCTTAACGGGAAAGGTGAGGTGGGGTGATACATAAAACAAGGGTATCAAATTAGCTCAGATACCGTTCCATAAACCCAATATGTAATAGACAAGAGCTACTCCTTGCTCAGAGAACTGGACTCAACACGCCCTATTCACCGCACAAGAATATATCTGACTAATAATAATCGTAAAACCTATGTATTGATATCTCTCTGTTAGTGTGTCAAGTGGGTGTAAAGCGGCATAAACACAGCAGTGAAAAGCAGCTAAACCCCATTATAAAAATAAATTACTTTGAAACACCCATGAAACAAAGACAGTGAAACAGAGAGAAATTCTTACACAATGCGTTCAGGGGCTGTGATGCAACCTGGATTGACCATATCTAGACGCACAGCTGGATGAGACATAAGGGTGGACACTCTTGGGGCTGAGAGGTTTGGTGAGGTTGGGTGAGCAAACGCAGACCCTTTAAAGTAATACTGCGTGGTACCCATCGCATGGGTCCCAAATCTCCAGGTTCAAGGGCATCTTCCTACATCAAAAACATGCATGAGAAACCCAGAAGATGGTACACCGTGTGATGGGGAAAGGTTTCTAAAACGCACCTCATTTCTCATCTCCTTGTGCCCGGGTTCGCCATTCCAGCCGCTTTACTAGCAAGCTCCCTACTTGGAGCATCAGCACCTTTAACCTCCTGTTCCGTACAGGTTGCAATTTGTCCTGAGGATAAACGGGAAGACGTGGAACCAACGAGAGACTAGCTCTTGGTGTTGGGACAGGCACAGGTCACTCTATTTTCCCATCAGAAAGAAGAATTAACCACAGGCTCAGCCTGACCCCCGGAACCAGAACAGGGCCTGAAGCCATTCTGCGATTTTGCGGCCAGCTCCCATAAAAACGAGTTGTAAAATGGAGGTTCAGGGCACTGTAATTCACAAACCTGCAGAGTTATAAATGATAACTCTCGTCCACAAATATATTGAGGGAAGGCAAAGAAGAGGATTTGAAATCAAGGCAGAATTGCAGGAAACAGATTTCGGGAGGTAGATACGAATCGCCTTTAAAGCACATGAAAAGCGGCAAAACGTTGACAATGATGCCCTTGGCCAAAAAGGGCGTATGCGTTTTTTCCTGAATATATTCAGGAAAAAACGCATACGCCCTTTTTGGCCAACCAAGCAACCTGGAAAGGCAAATCAGCGCTACAAAGAAGTCTCGCTTCCCATCGGTCAAAAGGGCCATGCTGAAAAAAGTGTCAAAACCAGAAATGCAGGACAGGCCATGGAGAAATGGGAGCCTTGCTACACTGATGGGCGGGATGTAAATTGCCAAGAGCCACTCTGGAGAAGTGTCCGGTGAGTCCTGAAACATCTGAAAAACACAGCTTAGAGAGCATAGGGCACTTCCACTCATGGGGGTATAAATTGGGAAAATTAAAAATCAGCAAGACACAAGCACCCCAAAGTTTAGGGCTGCTCTGTTGACCAGGACCTCCACTTCATTCCACCTTCAATATCCCAGGAAAGAGAAAAATGGATAAAGAAGTTGTGGTCCTTATGTACAATGGAATATCACTCAGCCATGAAATCAATGTCGTAAGGTTAGTAGCAGCATGATGAGTGGATTTAGGTACGACGATTCTAAGTGAAATAAGTCACACAGAAAAGGACACTTCTCATAAGGTATCACTGATAGAGGGAATGTAAAAACCGTTACACTTGAACTGAATTACAAAACAGAACAGAGTCACACATGCAGAAAACACACTATGGCTGCTTAACGGGAAAGGTGAGGTGGGGTGATACATAAAACAAGGGTATCAAATTAGCTCAGATACCGTTCCATAAACCCAATATGTAATAGACAAGAGCTACTCCTTGCTCAGAGAACTGGACTCAACACGCCCTATTCACCGCACAAGAATATATCTGACTAATAATAATCGTAAAACCTATGTATTGATATCTCTCTGTTAGTGTGTCAAGTGGGTGTAAAGCGGCATAAACACAGCAGTGAAAAGCAGCTAAACCCCATTATAAAAATAAATTACTTTGAAACACCCATGAAACAAAGACAGTGAAAGAGAGAGAAATTCTTACACAATGCGTTCAGGGGCTGTGATGCAACCTGGATTGACCATATCTAGACGCACAGCTGGATGAGACATAAGGGTGGACACTCTTGGGGCTGAGAGGTTTGGTGAGGTTGGGTGAGCAAACGCAGACCCTTTAAAGTAATACTGCGTGGTACCCATCGCATGGGTCCCAAATCTCCAGGTTCAAGGGCATCTTCCTACATCAAAAACATGCATGAGAAACCCAGAAGATGGTACACCGTGTGATGGGGAAAGGTTTCTAAAACGCACCTCATTTCTCATCTCCTTGTGCCCGGGTTCGCCATTCCAGCCGCTTTACTAGCAAGCTCCCTACTTGGAGCATCAGCACCTTTAACCTCCTGTTCCGTACAGGTTGCAATTTGTCCTGAGGATAAACGGGAAGACGTGGAACCAACGAGAGACTAGCTCTTGGTGTTGGGACAGGCACAGGTCACTCTATTTTCCCATCAGAAAGAAGAATTAACCACAGGCTCAGCCTGACCCCCGGAACCAGAACAGGGCCTGAAGCCATTCTGCGATTTTGCGGCCAGCTCCCATAAAAACGAGTTGTAAAATGGAGGTTCAGGGCACTGTAATTCACAAACCTGCAGAGTTATAAATGATAACTCTCGTCCACAAATATATTGAGGGAAGGCAAAGAAGAGGATTTGAAATCAAGGCAGAATTGCAGGAAACAGATTTCGGGAGGTAGATACGAATCGCCTTTAAAGCACATGAAAAGCGGCAAAACGTTGACAATGATGCCCTTGGCCAAAAAGGGCGTATGCGTTTTTTCCTGAATATATTCAGGAAAAAACGCATACGCCCTTTTTGGCCAACCAAGCAACCTGGAAAGGCAAATCAGCGCTACAAAGAAGTCTCGCTTCCCATCGGTCAAAAGGGCCATGCTGAAAAAAGTGTCAAAACCAGAAATGCAGGACAGGCCATGGAGAAATGGGAGCCTTGCTACACTGATGGGCGGGATGTAAATTGCCAAGAGCCACTCTGGAGAAGTGTCCGGTGAGTCCTGAAACATCTGAAAAACACAGCTTAGAGAGCATAGGGCACTTCCACTCATGGGGGTATAAATTGGGAAAATTAAAAATCAGCAAGACACAAGCACCCCAAAGTTTAGGGCTGCTCTGTTGACCAGGACCTCCACTTCATTCCACCTTAAATATCCCAGGAAAGAGAAAAATGGATAAAGAAGTTGTGGTCCTTATGTACAATGGAATATCACTCAGCCATGAAATCAATGTCGTAAGGTTAGTAGCAGCATGATGAGTGGATTTAGGTACGACGATTCTAAGTGAAATAAGTCACACAGAAAAGGACACTTCTCATAAGGTATCACTGATAGAGGGAATGTAAAAACCGTTACACTTGAACTGAATTACAAAACAGAACAGAGTCACACATGCAGAAAACACACTATGGCTGCTTAACGGGAAAGGTGAGGTGGGGTGATACATAAAACAAGGGTATCAAATTAGCTCAGATACCGTTCCATAAACCCAATATGTAATAGACAAGAGCTACTCCTTGCTCAGAGAACTGGACTCAACACGCCCTATTCACCGCACAAGAATATATCTGACTAATAATAATCGTAAAACCTATGTATTGATATCTCTCTGTTAGTGTGTCAAGTGGGTGTAAAGCGGCATAAACACAGCAGTGAAAAGCAGCTAAACCCCATTATAAAAATAAATTACTTTGAAACACCCATGAAACAAAGACAGTGAAACAGAGAGAAATTCTTACACAATGCGTTCAGGGGCTGTGATGCAACCTGGATTGACCATATCTAGACGCACAGCTGGATGAGACATAAGGGTGGACACTCTTGGGGCTGAGAGGTTTGGTGAGGTTGGGTGAGCAAACGCAGACCCTTTAAAGTAATACTGCGTGGTACCCATCGCATGGGTCCCAAATCTCCAGGTTCAAGGGCATCTTCCTACATCAAAAACATGCATGAGAAACCCAGAAGATGGTACACCGTGTGATGGGGAAAGGTTTCTAAAACGCACCTCATTTCTCATCTCCTTGTGCCCGGGTTCACCATTCCAGCCGCTTTACTAGCAAGCTCCCTACTTGGAGCATCAGCACCTTTAACCTCCTATTCCGTACAGGTTGCAATTTGTCCTGAGGATAAACGGGAAGACGTGGAACCAACGAGAGACTAGCACTTGGTGTTGGGACAGGCACAGGTCACTCTATTTTCCCATCAGAAAGAAGAATTAACCACAGGCTCAGCCTGCCCCCCGGAACCAGAACAGGGCCTGAAGCCATTCTGCGATTTTGCGGCCAGCTCCCATAAAAACGAGTTGTAAAATGGAGGTTCAGGGCACTGCAATTCACAAACCTGCAGAGTTATAAATGATAACTCTCGTCCACAAATATATTGAGGGAAGGCAAAGAAGAGGATTTGAAATCAAGGCAGAATTGCAGGAAACAGATTTCAGGAGGTAGATACGAATCGCCTTTAAAGCACATGAAAAGCGGCAAAACGTTGACAATGATGCCCTTGGCCAAAAAGGGCGTATGCGTTTTTTCCTGAATATATTCAGGAAAAAACGCATACGCCCTTTTTGGCCAACCAAGCAACCTGGAAAGGCAAATCAGCGCTACAAAGAAGTCTCGCTTCCCATCGGTCAAAAGGGCCATGCTGAAAAAAGTGTCAAAACCAGAAATGCAGGACAGGCCATGGAGAAATGGGAGCCTTGCTACACTGATGGGCGGGATGTAAATTGCCAAGAGCCACTCTGGAGAAGTGTCCGGTGAGTCCTGAAACATCTGAAAAACACAGCTTAGAGAGCATAGGGCACTTCCACTCATGGGGGTATAAATTGGGAAAATTAAAAATCAGCAAGACACAAGCACCCCAAAGTTTAGGGCTGCTCTGTTGACCAGGACCTCCACTTCATTCCACCTTAAATATCCCAGGAAAGAGAAAAATGGATAAAGAAGTTGTGGTCCTTATGTACAATGGAATATCACTCAGCCATGAAATCAATGTCGTAAGGTTAGTAGCAGCATGATGAGTGGATTTAGGTACGACGATTCTAAGTGAAATAAGTCACACAGAAAAGGACACTTCTCATAAGGTATCACTGATAGAGGGAATGTAAAAACTGTTACACTTGAACTGAATTACAAAACAGAACAGAGTCACACATGCAGAAAACACACTATGGCTGCTTAACGGGAAAGGTGAGGTGGGGTGATACATAAAACAAGGGTATCAAATTAGCTCAGATACCGTTCCATAAACCCAATATGTAATAGACAAGGCCTACTCCTTGCTCAGAGAACTGGACTCAACACGCCCTATTCACCGCACAAGAATATATCTGACTAATAATAATCGTAAAACCTATGTATTGATATCTCTCTGTTAGTGTGTCAAGTGGGTGTAAAGCGGCATAAACACAGCAGTGAAAAGCAGCTAAACCCCATTATAAAAATAAATTACTTTGAAACACCCATGAAACAAAGACAGTGAAAGAGAGAGAAATTCTTACACAATGCGTTCAGGGGCTGTGATGCAACCTGGATTGACCATATCTAGACGCACAGCTGGATGAGACATAAGGGTGGACACTCTTGGGGCTGAGAGGTTTGGTGAGGTTGGGTGAGCAAACGCAGACCCTTTAAAGTAATACTGCGTGGTACCCATCGCATGGGTCCCAAATCTCCAGGTTCAAGGGCATCTTCCTACATCAAAAACATGCATGAGAAACCCAGAAGATGGTACACCGTGTGATGGGGAAAGGTTTCTAAAACGCACCTCATTTCTCATCTCCTTGTGCCCGGGTTCGCCATTCCAGCTGCTTTACTAGCAAGCTCCCTACTTGGAGCATCAGCACCTTTAACCTCCTGTTCCGTACAGGTTGCAATTTGTCCTGAGGATAAACGGGAAGACGTGGAACAAACAAGAGACCAGCTCTTGGTGTTGGGACAGGCACAGGTCACTCTATTTTCCCATCAGAAAGAAGAATTAACCACAGGCTCAGCCTGACCCCCGGAACCAGAACAGGGCCTGAAGCCATTCTGCGATTTTGCGGCCAGCTCCCATAAAAACGAGTTGTAAAATGGAGGTTCAGGGCACTGTAATTCACAAACCTGCAGAGTTATAAATGATAACTCTCGTCCACAAATATATTGAGGGAAGGCAAAGAAGAGGATTTGAAATCAAGGCAGAATTGCAGGAAACAGATTTCAGGAGGTAGATACGAATCGCCTTTAAAGCACATGAAAAGCGGCAAAACGTTGACAATGATGCCCTTGGCCAAAAAGGGCGTATGCGTTTTTTCCTGAATATTTTCAGGAAAAAATGCATACGCCCTTTTTGGCCAACCAAGCAACCTGGAAAGGCAAATCAGCGCTACAAAGAAGTCTCGCTTCCCATCGGTCAAAAGGGCCATGCTGAAAAAAGTGTCAAAACCAGAAATGCAGGACAGGCCATGGAGAAATGGGAGCCTTGCTACACTGATGGGCGGGATGTAAATTGCCAAGAGCCACTCTGGAGAAGTGTCCGGTGAGTCCTGAAACATCTGAAAAACACAGCTTAGAGAGCATAGGGCACTTCCACTCATGGGGGTATAAATTGGGAAAATTAAAAATCAGCAAGACACAAGCACCCCAAAGTTTAGGGCTGCTCTGTTGACCAGGACCTCCACTTCATTCCACCTTAAATATCCCAGGAAAGAGAAAAATGGATAAAGAAGTTGTGGTCCTTATGTACAATGGAATATCACTCAGCCATGAAATCAATGTCGTAAGGTTAGTAGCAGCATGATGAGTGGATTTAGGTACGACGATTCTAAGTGAAATAAGTCACACAGAAAAGGACACTTCTCATAAGGTATCACTGATAGAGGGAATGTAAAAACCGTTACACTTGAACTGAATTACAAAACAGAACAGAGTCACACATGCAGAAAACACACTATGGCTGCTTAACGGGAAAGGTGAGGTGGGGTGATACATAAAACAAGGGTATCAAATTAGCTCAGATACCGTTCCATAAACCCAATATGTAATAGACAAGAGCTACTCCTTGCTCAGAGAACTGGACTCAACACGCCCTATTCACCGCACAAGAATATATCTGACTAATAATAATCGTAAAACCTATGTATTGATATCTCTCTGTTAGTGTGTCAAGTGGGTGTAAAGCGGCATAAACACAGCAGTGAAAAGCAGCTAAACCCCATTATAAAAATAAATTACTTTGAAACACCCATGAAACAAAGACAGTGAAAGAGAGAGAAATTCTTACACAATGCGTTCAGGGGCTGTGATGCAACCTGGATTGACCATATCTAGACGCACAGCTGGATGAGACATAAGGGTGGACACTCTTGGGGCTGAGAGGTTTGGTGAGGTTGGGTGAGCAAACGCAGACCCTTTAAAGTAATACTGCGTGGTACCCATCGCATGGGTCCCAAATCTCCAGGTTCAAGGGCATCTTCCTACATCAAAAACATGCATGAGAAACCCAGAAGATGGTACACCGTGTGATGGGGAAAGGTTTCTAAAACGCACCTCATTTCTCATCTCCTTGTGCCCGGGTTCGCCATTCCAGCCGCTTTACTAGCAAGCTCCCTACTTGGAGCATCAGCACCTTTAACCTCCTGTTCCGTACAGGTTGCAATTTGTCCTGAGGATAAACGGGAAGACGTGGAACCAACGAGAGACTAGCTCTTGGTGTTGGGACAGGCACAGGTCACTCTATTTTCCCATCAGAAAGAAGAATTAACCACAGGCTCAGCCTGCCCCCCGGAACCAGAACAGGGCCTGAAGCCATTCTGCGATTTTGCGGCCAGCTCCCATAAAAACGAGTTGTAAAATGGAGGTTCAGGGCACTGCAATTCACAAACCTGCAGAGTTATAAATGATAACTCTCGTCCACAAATATATTGAGGGAAGGCAAAGAAGAGGATTTGAAATCAAGGCAGAATTGCGGGAAACAGATTTCAGGAGGTAGATACGAATCGCCTTTAAAGCACATGAAAAGCGGCAAAACGTTGACAATGATGCCCTTGGCCAAAAAGGGCGTATGCGTTTTTTCCTGAATATATTCAGGAAAAAACGCATACGCCCTTTTTGGCCAACCAAGCAACCTGGAAAGGCAAATCAGCGCTACAAAGAAGTCTTGCTTCCCATCGGTCAAAAGGGCCATGCTGAAAAAAGTGTCAAAACCAGAAATGCAGGACAGGCCGTGGAGAAATGGGAGCCTTGCTACACTGATGGGCGGGATGTAAATTGCCAAGAGCCACTCTGGAGAAGTGTCCGGTGAGTCCTGAAACATCTGAAAAACACAGCTTAGAGAGCATAGGGCACTTCCACTCATGGGGGTATAAATTGGGAAAATTAAAAATCAGCAAGACACAAGCACCCCAAAGTTTAGGGCTGCTCTGTTGACCAGGACCTCCACTTCATTCCACCTTAAATATCCCAGGAAAGAGAAAAATGGATAAAGAAGTTGTGGTCCTTATGTACAATGGAATATCACTCAGCCATGAAATCAATGTCGTAAGGTTAGTAGCAGCATGATGAGTGGATTTAGGTACGACGATTCTAAGTGAAATAAGTCACACAGAAAAGGACACTTCTCATAAGGTATCACTGATAGAGGGAATGTAAAAACCGTTACACTTGAACTGAATTACAAAACAGAACAGAGTCACACATGCAGAAAACACACTATGGCTGCTTAACGGGAAAGGTGAGGTGGGGTGATACATAAAACAAGGGTATCAAATTAGCTCAGATACCGTTCCATAAACCCAATATGTAATAGACAAGAGCTACTCCTTGCTCAGAGAACTGGACTCAACACGCCCTATTCACCGCACAAGAATATATCTGACTAATAATAATCGTAAAACCTATGTATTGATATCTCTCTGTTAGTGTGTCAAGTGGGTGTAAAGCGGCATAAACACAGCAGTGAAAAGCAGCTAAACCCCATTATAAAAATAAATTACTTTGAAACACCCATGAAACAAAGACAGTGAAAGAGAGAGAAATTCTTACACAATGCGTTCAGGGGCTGTGATGCAACCTGGATTGACCATATCTAGACGCACAGCTGGATGAGACATAAGGGTGGACACTCTTGGGGCTGAGAGGTTTGGTGAGGTTGGGTGAGCAAACGCAGACCCTTTAAAGTAATACTGCGTGGTACCCATCGCATGGGTCCCAAATCTCCAGGTTCAAGGGCATCTTCCTACATCAAAAACATGCATGAGAAACCCAGAAGATGGTACACCGTGTGATGGGGAAAGGTTTCTAAAACGCACCTCATTTCTCATCTCCTTGTGCCCGGGTTCGCCATTCCAGCCGCTTTACTAGCAAGCTCCCTACTTGGAGCATCAGCACCTTTAACCTCCTGTTCCGTACAGGTTGCAATTTGTCCTGAGGATAAACGGGAAGACGTGGAACCAACGAGAGACTAGCTCTTGGTGTTGGGACAGGCACAGGTCACTCTATTTTCCCATCAGAAAGAAGAATTAACCACAGGCTCAGCCTGACCCCCGGAACCAGAACAGGGCCTGAAGCCATTCTGCGATTTTGCGGCCAGCTCCCATAAAAACGAGTTGTAAAATGGAGGTTCAGGGCACTGTAATTCACAAACCTGCAGAGTTATAAATGATAACTCTCGTCCACAAATATATTGAGGGAAGGCAAAGAAGAGGATTTGAAATCAAGGCAGAATTGCAGGAAACAGATTTCGGGAGGTAGATACGAATCGCCTTTAAAGCACATGAAAAGCGGCAAAACGTTGACAATGATGCCCTTGGCCAAAAAGGGCGTATGCGTTTTTTCCTGAATATATTCAGGAAAAAACGCATACGCCCTTTTTGGCCAACCAAGCAACCTGGAAAGGCAAATCAGCGCTACAAAGAAGTCTCGCTTCCCATCGGTCAAAAGGGCCATGCTGAAAAAAGTGTCAAAACCAGAAATGCAGGACAGGCCATGGAGAAATGGGAGCCTTGCTACACTGATGGGCGGGATGTAAATTGCCAAGAGCCACTCTGGAGAAGTGTCCGGTGAGTCCTGAAACATCTGAAAAACACAGCTTAGAGAGCATAGGGCACTTCCACTCATGGGGGTATAAATTGGGAAAATTAAAAATCAGCAAGACACAAGCACCCCAAAGTTTAGGGCTGCTCTGTTGACCAGGACCTCCACTTCATTCCACCTTAAATATCCCAGGAAAGAGAAGAATGGATAAAGAAGTTGTGGTCCTTATGTACAATGGAATATCACTCAGCCATGAAATCAATGTCGTAAGTTTAGTAGCAGCATGATGAGTGGATTTAGGTACGACGATTCTAAGTGAAATAAGTCACACAGAAAAGGACACTTCTCATAAGGTATCACTGATAGAGGGAATGTAAAAACCGTTACACTTGAACTGAATTACAAAACAGAACAGAGTCACACATGCAGAAAACACACTATGGCTGCTTAACGGGAAAGGTGAGGTGGGGTGATACATAAAACAAGGGTATCAAATTAGCTCAGATACCGTTCTATAAACCCAATATGTAATAGACAAGAGCTACTCCTTGCTCAGAGAACTGGACTCAACACGCCCTATTCACCGCACAAGAATATATCTGACTAATAATAATCGTAAAACCTATGTATTGATATCTCTCTGTTAGTGTGTCAAGTGGGTGTAAAGCGGCATAAACACAGCAGTGAAAAGCAGCTAAACCCCATTATAAAAATAAATTACTTTGAAACACCCATGAAACAAAGACAGTGAAAGAGAGAGAAATTCTTACACAATGCGTTCAGGGGCTGTGATGCAACCTGGATTGACCATATCTAGACGCACAGCTGGATGAGACATAAGGGTGGACACTCTTGGGGCTGAGAGGTTTGGTGAGGTTGGGTGAGCAAACGCAGACCCTTTAAAGTAATACTGCGTGGTACCCATCGCATGGGTCCCAAATCTCCAGGTTCAAGGGCATCTTCCTACATCAAAAACATGCATGAGAAACCCAGAAGATGGTACACCGTGTGATGGGGAAAGGTTTCTAAAACGCACCTCATTTCTCATCTCCTTGTGCCCGGGTTCGCCATTCCAGCCGCTTTACTAGCAAGCTCCCTACTTGGAGCATCAGCACCTTTAACCTCCTGTTCCGTACAGGTTGCAATTTGTCCTGAGGATAAACGGGAAGACGTGGAACCAACGAGAGACTAGCTCTTGGTGTTGGGACAGGCACAGGTCACTCTATTTTCCCATCAGAAAGAAGAATTAACCACAGGCTCAGCCTGCCCCCCGGAACCAGAACAGGGCCTGAAGCCATTCTGCGATTTTGCGGCCAGCTCCCATAAAAACGAGTTGTAAAATGGAGGTTCAGGGCACTGCAATTCACAAACCTGCAGAGTTATAAATGATAACTCTCGTCCACAAATATATTGAGGGAAGGCAAAGAAGAGGATTTGAAATCAAGGCAGAATTGCGGGAAACAGATTTCAGGAGGTAGATACGAATCGCCTTTAAAGCACATGAAAAGCGGCAAAACGTTGACAATGATGCCCTTGGCCAAAAAGGGCGTATGCGTTTTTTCCTGAATATATTCAGGAAAAAACGCATACGCCCTTTTTGGCCAACCAAGCAACCTGGAAAGGCAAATCAGCGCTACAAAGAAGTCTTGCTTCCCATCGGTCAAAAGGGCCATGCTGAAAAAAGTGTCAAAACCAGAAATGCAGGACAGGCCGTGGAGAAATGGGAGCCTTGCTACACTGATGGGCGGGATGTAAATTGCCAAGAGCCACTCTGGAGAAGTGTCCGGTGAGTCCTGAAACATCTGAAAAACACAGCTTAGAGAGCATAGGGCACTTCCACTCATGGGGGTATAAATTGGGAAAATTAAAAATCAGCAAGACACAAGCACCCCAAAGTTTAGGGCTGCTCTGTTGACCAGGACCTCCACTTCATTCCACCTTAAATATCCCAGGAAAGAGAAAAATGGATAAAGAAGTTGTGGTCCTTATGTACAATGGAATATCACTCAGCCATGAAATCAATGTCGTAAGGTTAGTAGCAGCATGATGAGTGGATTTAGGTACGACGATTCTAAGTGAAATAAGTCACACAGAAAAGGACACTTCTCATAAGGTATCACTGATAGAGGGAATGTAAAAACCGTTACACTTGAACTGAATTACAAAACAGAACAGAGTCACACATGCAGAAAACACACTATGGCTGCTTAACGGGAAAGGGGAGGTGGGGTGATACATAAAACAAGGGTATCAAATTAGCTCAGATACCGTTCCATAAACCCAATATGTAATAGACAAGAGCTACTCCTTGCTCAGAGAACTGGACTCAACACGCCCTATTCACCGCACAAGAATATATCTGACTAATAATAATCGTAAAACCTATGTATTGATATCTCTCTGTTAGTGTGTCAAGTGGGTGTAAAGCGGCATAAACACAGCAGTGAAAAGCAGCTAAACCCCATTATAAAAATAAATTACTTTGAAACACCCATGAAACAAAGACAGTGAAAGAGAGAGAAATTCTTACACAATGCGTTCAGGGGCTGTGATGCAACCTGGATTGACCATATCTAGACGCACAGCTGGATGAGACATAAGGGTGGACACTCTTGGGGCTGAGAGGTTTGGTGAGGTTGGGTGAGCAAACGCAGACCCTTTAAAGTAATACTGCGTGGTACCCATCGCATGGGTCCCAAATCTCCAGGTTCAAGGGCATCTTCCTACATCAAAAACATGCATGAGAAACCCAGAAGATGGTACACCGTGTGATGGGGAAAGGTTTCTAAAACGCACCTCATTTCTCATCTCCTTGTGCCCGGGTTCGCCATTCCAGCCGCTTTACTAGCAAGCTCCCTACTTGGAGCATCAGCACCTTTAACCTCCTGTTCCGTACAGGTTGCAATTTGTCCTGAGGATAAACGGGAAGACGTGGAACCAACGAGAGACTAGCTCTTGGTGTTGGGACAGGCACAGGTCACTCTATTTTCCCATCAGAAAGAAGAATTAACCACAGGCTCAGCCTGCCCCCCGGAACCAGAACAGGGCCTGAAGCCATTCTGCGATTTTGCGGCCAGCTCCCATAAAAACGAGTTGTAAAATGGAGGTTCAGGGCACTGTAATTCACAAACCTGCAGAGTTATAAATGATAACTCTCGTCCACAAATATATTGAGGGAAGGCAAAGAAGAGGATTTGAAATCAAGGCAGAATTGCAGGAAACAGATTTCGGGAGGTAGATACGAATCGCCTTTAAAGCACATGAAAAGCGGCAAAACGTTGACAATGATGCCCTTGGCCAAAAAGGGCGTATGCGTTTTTTCCTGAATATATTCAGGAAAAAACGCATACGCCCTTTTTGGCCAACCAAGCAACCTGGAAAGGCAAATCAGCGCTACAAAGAAGTCTTGCTTCCCATCGGTCAAAAGGGCCATGCTGAAAAAAGTGTCAAAACCAGAAATGCAGGACAGGCCGTGGAGAAATGGGAGCCTTGCTACACTGATGGGCGGGATGTAAATTGCCAAGAGCCACTCTGGAGAAGTCTCCGGTGAGTCCTGAAACATCTGAAAAACACAGCTTAGAGAGCATAGGGCACTTCCACTCATGGGGGTATAAATTGGGAAAATTAAAAATCAGCAAGACACAAGCACCCCAAAGTTTAGGGCTGCTCTGTTGACCAGGACCTCCACTTCATTCCACCTTAAATATCCCAGGAAAGAGAAAAATGGATAAAGAAGTTGTGGTCCTTATGTACAATGGAATATCACTCAGCCATGAAATCAATGTCGTAAGGTTAGTAGCAGCATGATGAGTGGATTTAGGTACGACGATTCTAAGTGAAATAAGTCACACAGAAAAGGACACTTCTCATAAGGTATCACTGATAGAGGGAATGTAAAAACCGTTACACTTGAACTGAATTACAAAACAGAACAGAGTCACACATGCAGAAAACACACTATGGCTGCTTAACGGGAAAGGTGAGGTGGGGTGATACATAAAACAAGGGTATCAAATTAGCTCAGATACCGTTCCATAAACCCAATATGTAATAGACAAGAGCTACTCCTTGCTCAGAGAACTGGACTCAACACGCCCTATTCACCGCACAAGAATATATCTGACTAATAATAATCGTAAAACCTATGTATTGATATCTCTCTGTTAGTGTGTCAAGTGGGTGTAAAGCGGCATAAACACAGCAGTGAAAAGCAGCTAAACCCCATTATAAAAATAAATTACTTTGAAACACCCATGAAACAAAGACAGTGAAAGAGAGAGAAATTCTTACACAATGCGTTCAGGGGCTGTGATGCAACCTGGATTGACCATATCTAGACGCACAGCTGGATGAGACATAAGGGTGGACACTCTTGGGGCTGAGAGGTTTGGTGAGGTTGGGTGAGCAAACGCAGACCCTTTAAAGTAATACTGCGTGGTACCCATCGCATGGGTCCCAAATCTCCAGGTTCAAGGGCATCTTCCTACATCAAAAACATGCATGAGAAACCCAGAAGATGGTACACCGTGTGATGGGGAAAGGTTTCTAAAACGCACCTCATTTCTCATCTCCTTGTGCCCGGGTTCGCCATTCCAGCCGCTTTACTAGCAAGCTCCCTACTTGGAGCATCAGCACCTTTAACCTCCTGTTCCGTACAGGTTGCAATTTGTCCTGAGGATAAACGGGAAGACGTGGAACCAACGAGAGACTAGCTCTTGGTGTTGGGACAGGCACAGGTCACTCTATTTTCCCATCAGAAAGAAGAATTAACCACAGGCTCAGCTTGACCCCCGGAACCAGAACAGGGCCTGAAGCCATTCTGCGATTTTGCGGCCAGCTCCCATAAAAACGAGTTGTAAAATGGAGGTTCAGGGCACTGTAATTCACAAACCTGCAGAGTTATAAATGATAACTCTCGTCCACAAATATATTGAGGGAAGGCAAAGAAGAGGATTTGAAATCAAGGCAGAATTGCAGGAAACAGATTTCGGGAGGTAGATACGAATCGCCTTTAAAGCACATGAAATGCGGCAAAACGTTGACAATGATGCCCTTGGCCAAAAAGGGCGTATGCGTTTTTTCCTGAATATATTCAGGAAAAAACGCATACGCCCTTTTTGGCCAACCAAGCAACCTGGAAAGGCAAATCAGCGCTACAAAGAAGTCTCGCTTCCCATCGGTCAAAAGGGCCATGCTGAAAAAAGTGTCAAAACCAGAAATGCAGGACAGGCCATGGAGAAATGGGAGCCTTGCTACACTGATGGGCGGGATGTAAATTGCCAAGAGCCACTCTGGAGAAGTGTCCGGTGAGTCCTGAAACATCTGAAAAACACAGCTTAGAGAGCATAGGGCACTTCCACTCATGGGGGTATAAATTGGGAAAATTAAAAATCAGCAAGACACAAGCACCCCAAAGTTTAGGGCTGCTCTGTTGACCAGGACCTCCACTTCATTCCACCTTAAATATCCCAGGAAAGAGAAAAATGGATAAAGAAGTTGTGGTCCTTATGTACAATGGAATATCACTCAGCCATGAAATCAATGTCGTAAGGTTAGTAGCAGCATGATGAGTGGATTTAGGTACGACGATTCTAAGTGAAATAAGTCACACAGAAAAGGACACTTCTCATAAGGTATCACTGATAGAGGGAATGTAAAAACCGTTACACTTGAACTGAATTACAAAACAGAACAGAGTCACACATGCAGAAAACACACTATGGCTGCTTAACGGGAAAGGTGAGGTGGGGTGATACATAAAACAAGGGTATCAAATTAGCTCAGATACCGTTCCATAAACCCAATATGTAATAGACAAGAGCTACTCCTTGCTCAGAGAACTGGACTCAACACGCCCTATTCACCGCACAAGAATATATCTGACTAATAATAATCGTAAAACCTATGTATTGATATCTCTCTGTTAGTGTGTCAAGTGGGTGTAAAGCGGCATAAACACAGCAGTGAAAAGCAGCTAAACCCCATTATAAAAATAAATTACTTTGAAACACCCATGAAACAAAGACAGTGAAAGAGAGAGAAATTCTTACACAATGCGTTCAGGGGCTGTGATGCAACCTGGATTGACCATATCTAGACGCACAGCTGGATGAGACATAAGGGTGGACACTCTTGGGGCTGAGAGGTTTGGTGAGGTTGGGTGAGCAAACGCAGACCCTTTAAAGTAATACTGCGTGGTACCCATCGCATGGGTCCCAAATCTCCAGGTTCAAGGGCATCTTCCTACATCAAAAACATGCATGAGAAACCCAGAAGATGGTACACCGTGTGATGGGGAAAGGTTTCTAAAACGCACCTCATTTCTCATCTCCTTGTGCCCGGGTTCACCATTCCAGCCGCTTTACTAGCAAGCTCCCTACTTGGAGCATCAGCACCTTTAACCTCCTGTTCCGTACAGGTTGCAATTTGTCCTGAGGATAAACGAGAAGACGTGGAACCAACGAGAGACTAGCTCTTGGTGTTGGGACAGGCACAGGTCACTCTATTTTCCCATCAGAAAGAAGAATTAACCACAGGCTCAGCCTGACCCCCGGAACCAGAACAGGGCCTGAAGCCATTCTGCGATTTTGCGGCCAGCTCCCATAAAAACGAGTTGTAAAATGGAGGTTCAGGGCACTGCAATTCACAAACCTGCAGAGTTATAAATGATAACTCTCGTCCACAAATATATTGAGGGAAGGCAAAGAAGAGGATTTGAAATCAAGGCAGAATTGCAGGAAACAGATTTCAGGAGATAGATACGAATCGCCTTTAAAGCACATGAAAAGCGGCAAAACGTTGACAATGATGCCCTTGGCCAAAAAGGGCGTATGCGTTTTTTCCTGAATATATTCAGGAAAAAACGCATACGCCCTTTTTGGCCAACCAAGCAACCTGGAAAGGCAAATCAGCGCTACAAAGAAGTCTTGCTTCCCATCGGTCAAAAGGGCCATGCTGAAAAAAGTGTCAAAACCAGAAATGCAGGACAGGCCGTGGAGAAATGGGAGCCTTGCTACACTGATGGGCGGGATGTAAATTGCCAAGAGCCACTCTGGAGAAGTGTCCGGTGAGTCCTGAAACATCTGAAAAACACAGCTTAGAGAGCATAGGGCACTTCCACTCATGGGGGTATAAATTGGGAAAATTAAAAATCAGCAAGACACAAGCACCCCAAAGTTTAGGGCTGCTCTGTTGACCAGGACCTCCACTTCATTCCACCTTAAATATCCCAGGAAAGAGAAAAATGGATAAAGAAGTTGTGGTCCTTATGTACAATGGAATATCACTCAGCCATGAAATCAATGTCGTAAGGTTAGTAGCAGCATGATGAGTGGATTTAGGTACGACGATTCTAAGTGAAATAAGTCACACAGAAAAGGACACTTCTCATAAGGTATCACTGATAGAGGGAATGTAAAAACCGTTACACTTGAACTGAATTACAAAACAGAACAGAGTCACACATGCAGAAAACACACTATGGCTGCTTAACGGGAAAGGTGAGGTGGGGTGATACATAAAACAAGGGTATCAAATTAGCTCAGATACCGTTCCATAAACCCAATATGTAATAGACAAGAGCTACTCCTTGCTCAGAGAACTGGACTCAACACGCCCTATTCACCGCACAAGAATATATCTGACTAATAATAATCGTAAAACCTATGTATTGATATCTCTCTGTTAGTGTGTCAAGTGGGTGTAAAGCGGCATAAACACAGCAGTGAAAAGCAGCTAAACCCCATTATAAAAATAAATTACTTTGAAACACCCATGAAACAAAGACAGTGAAAGAGAGAGAAATTCTTACACAATGCGTTCAGGGGCTGTGATGCAACCTGGATTGACCATATCTAGACGCACAGCTGGATGAGACATAAGGGTGGACACTCTTGGGGCTGAGAGGTTTGGTGAGGTTGGGTGAGCAAACGCAGACCCTTTAAAGTAATACTGCGTGGTACCCATCGCATGGGTCCCAAATCTCCAGGTTCAAGGGCATCTTCCTACATCAAAAACATGCATGAGAAACCCAGAAGATGGTACACCGTGTGATGGGGAAAGGTTTCTAAAACGCACCTCATTTCTCATCTCCTTGTGCCCGGGTTCGCCATTCCAGCCGCTTTACTAGCAAGCTCCCTACTTGGAGCATCAGCACCTTTAACCTCCTGTTCCGTACAGGTTGCAATTTGTCCTGAGGATAAACGGGAAGACGTGGAACCAACGAGAGACCAGCTCTTGGTGTTGGGACAGGCACAGGTCACTCTATTTTCCCATCAGAAAGAAGAATTAACCACAGGCTCAGCCTGCCCCCCGGAACCAGAACAGGGCCTGAAGCCATTCTGCGATTTTGCGGCCAGCTCCCATAAAAACGAGTTGTAAAATGGAGGTTCAGGGCACTGCAATTCACAAACCTGCAGAGTTATAAATGATAACTCTCGTCCACAAATATATTGAGGGAAGGCAAAGAAGAGGATTTGAAATCAAGGCAGAATTGCGGGAAACAGATTTCAGGAGGTAGATACGAATCGCCTTTAAAGCACATGAAAAGCGGCAAAACGTTGACAATGATGCCCTTGGCCAAAAAGGGCGTATGCGTTTTTTCCTGAATATATTCAGGAAAAAACGCATACGCCCTTTTTGGCCAACCAAGCAACCTGGAAAGGCAAATCAGCGCTACAAAGAAGTCTTGCTTCCCATCGGTCAAAAGGGCCATGCTGAAAAAAGTGTCAAAACCAGAAATGCAGGACAGGCCGTGGAGAAATGGGAGCCTTGCTACACTGATGGGCGGGATGTAAATTGCCAAGAGCCACTCTGGAGAAGTGTCCGGTGAGTCCTGAAACATCTGAAAAACACAGCTTAGAGAGCATAGGGCACTTCCACTCATGGGGGTATAAATTGGGAAAATTAAAAATCAGCAAGACACAAGCACCCCAAAGTTTAGGGCTGCTCTGTTGACCAGGACCTCCACTTCATTCCACCTTAAATATCCCAGGAAAGAGAAAAATGGATAAAGAAGTTGTGGTCCTTATGTACAATGGAATATCACTCAGCCATGAAATCAATGTCGTAAGGTTAGTAGCAGCATGATGAGTGGATTTAGGTACGACGATTCTAAGTGAAATAAGTCACACAGAAAAGGACACTTCTCATAAGGTATCACTGATAGAGGGAATGTAAAAACCGTTACACTTGAACTGAATTACAAAACAGAACAGAGTCACACATGCAGAAAACACACTATGGCTGCTTAACGGGAAAGGTGAGGTGGGGTGATACATAAAACAAGGGTATCAAATTAGCTCAGATACCGTTCCATAAACCCAATATGTAATAGACAAGAGCTACTCCTTGCTCAGAGAACTGGACTCAACACGCCCTATTCACCGCACAAGAATATATCTGACTAATAATAATCGTAAAACCTATGTATTGATATCTCTCTGTTAGTGTGTCAAGTGGGTGTAAAGCGGCATAAACACAGCAGTGAAAAGCAGCTAAACCCCATTATAAAAATAAATTACTTTGAAACACCCATGAAACAAAGACAGTGAAAGAGAGAGAAATTCTTACACAATGCGTTCAGGGGCTGTGATGCAACCTGGATTGACCATATCTAGACGCACAGCTGGATGAGACATAAGGGTGGACACTCTTGGGGCTGAGAGGTTTGGTGAGGTTGGGTGAGCAAACGCAGACCCTTTAAAGTAATACTGCGTGGTACCCATCGCATGGGTCCCAAATCTCCAGGTTCAAGGGCATCTTCCTACATCAAAAACATGCATGAGAAACCCAGAAGATGGTACACCGTGTGATGGGGAAAGGTTTCTAAAACGCACCTCATTTCTCATCTCCTTGTGCCCGGGTTCGCCATTCCAGCCGCTTTACTAGCAAGCTCCCTACTTGGAGCATCAGCACCTTTAACCTCCTGTTCCGTACAGGTTGCAATTTGTCCTGAGGATAAACGGGAAGACGTGGAACCAACGAGAGACTAGCTCTTGGTGTTGGGACAGGCACAGGTCACTCTATTTTCCCATCAGAAAGAAGAATTAACCACAGGCTCAGCTTGACCCCCGGAACCAGAACAGCGCCTGAAGCCATTCTGCGATTTTGCGGCCAGCTCCCATAAAAACGAGTTGTAAAATGGAGGTTCAGGGCACTGTAATTCACAAACCTGCAGAGTTATAAATGATAACTCTCGTCCACAAATATATTGAGGGAAGGCAAAGAAGAGGATTTGAAATCAAGGCAGAATTGCAGGAAACAGATTTCGGGAGGTAGATACGAATCGCCTTTAAAGCACATGAAAAGCGGCAAAACGTTGACAATGATGCCCTTGGCCAAAAAGGGCGTATGCGTTTTTTCCTGAATATATTCAGGAAAAAACGCATACGCCCTTTTTGGCCAACCAAGCAACCTGGAAAGGCAAATCAGCGCTACAAAGAAGTCTCGCTTCCCATCGGTCAAAAGGGCCATGCTGAAAAAAGTGTCAAAACCAGAAATGCAGGACAGGCCATGGAGAAATGGGAGCCTTGCTACACTGATGGGCGGGATGTAAATTGCCAAGAGCCACTCTAGAGAAGTGTCCGGTGAGTCCTGAAACATCTGAAAAACACAGCTTAGAGAGCATAGGGCACTTCCACTCATGGCGGTATAAATTGGGAAAATTAAAAATCAGCAAGACACAAGCACCCCAAAGTTTAGGGCTGCTCTGTTGACCAGGACCTCCACTTCATTCCACCTTAAATATCCCAGGAAAGAGAAAAATGGATAAAGAAGTTGTGGTCCTTATGTACAATGGAATATCACTCAGCCAGGAAATCAATGTCGTAAGGTTAGTAGCAGCATGATGAGTGGATTTAGGTACGACGATTCTAAGTGAAATAAGTCACACAGAAAAGGACACTTCTCATAAGGTATCACTGATAGAGGGAATGTAAAAACCGTTACACTTGAACTGAATTACAAAACAGAACAGAGTCACACATGCAGAAAACACACTATGGCTGCTTAACGGGAAAGGTGAGGTGGGGTGATACATAAAACAAGGGTATCAAATTAGCTCAGATACCATTCCATAAACCCAATATGTAATAGACAAGACCTACTCCTTGCTCAGAGAACTGGACTCAACACGCCCTATTCACCGCACAAGAATATATCTGACTAATAATAATCGTAAAACCTATGTATTGATATCTCTCTGTTAGTGTGTCAAGTGGGTGTAAAGCGGCATAAACACAGCAGTGAAAAGCAGCTAAACCCCATTATAAAAATAAATTACTTTGAAACACCCATGAAACAAAGACAGTGAAAGAGAGAGAAATTCTTACACAATGCGTTCAGGGGCTGTGATGCAACCTGGATTGACCATATCTAGACGCACAGCTGGATGAGACATAAGGGTGGACACTCTTGGGGCTGAGAGGTTTGGTGAGGTTGGGTGAGCAAACGCAGACCCTTTAAAGGAATACTGCGTGGTACCCATCGCATGGGTCCCAAATCTCCAGGTTCAAGGGCATCTTCCTACATCAAAAACATGCATGAGAAACCCAGAAGATGGTACACCGTGTGATGGGGAAAGGTTTCTAAAACGCACCTCATTTCTCATCTCCTTGTGCCCGGGTTCGCCATTCCAGCCGCTTTACTAGCAAGCTCCCTACTTGGAGCATCAGCACCTTTAACCTCCTGTTCCGTACAGGTTGCAATTTGTCCTGAGGATAAACGGGAAGACGTGGAACCAACGAGAGACTAGCTCTTGGTGTTGGGACAGGCACAGGTCACTCTATTTTCCCATCAGAAAGAAGAATTAACCACAGGCTCAGCCTGACCCCCGGAACCAGAACAGGGCCTGAAGCCATTCTGCGATTTTGCGGCCAGCTCCCATAAAAACGAGTTGTAAAATGGAGGTTCAGGGCACTGCAATTCACAAACCTGCAGAGTTATAAATGATAACTCTCGTCCACAAATATATTGAGGGAAGGCAAAGAAGAGGATTTGAAATCAAGGCAGAATTGCAGGAAACAGATTTCAGGAGGTAGATACGAATCGCCTTTAAAGCACATGAAAAGCGGCAAAACTTTGACAATGATGCCCTTGGCCAAAAAGGGCGTATGCGTTTTTTCCTGAATATATTCAGGAAAAAACGCATACGCCCTTTTTGGCCAACCAAGCAACCTGGAAAGGCAAATCAGCGCTACAAAGAAGTCTCGCTTCCCATCGGTCAAAAGGGCCATGCTGAAAAAAGTGTCAAAACCAGAAATGCAGGACAGGCCATGGAGAAATGGGAGCCTTGCTACACTGATGGGCGGGATGTAAATTGCCAAGAGCCACTCTGGAGAAGTGTCCGGTGAGTCCTGAAACAACTGAAAAACACAGCTTAGAGAGCATAGGGCACTTCCACTCATGGGGGTATAAATTGGGAAAATTAAAAATCAGCAAGACACAAGCACCCCAAAGTTTAGGGCTGCTCTGTTGACCAGGACCTCCACTTCATTCCACCTTAAATATCCCAGGAAAGAGAAAAATGGATAAAGAAGTTGTGGTCCTTATGTACAATGGAATATCACTCAGCCATGAAATCAATGTCGTAAGGTTAGTAGCAGCATGATGAGTGGATTTAGGTACGACGATTCTAAGTGAAATAAGTCACACAGAAAAGGACACTTCTCATAAGGTATCACTGATAGAGGGAATGTAAAAATTGTTACACTTGAACTGAGTTACAAAACAGAACAGAGTCACACATGCAGAAAACACACTATGGCTGCTTAACGGGAAAGGTGAGGTGGGGTGATACATAAAACAAGGGTATCAAATTAGCTCAGATACCGTTCCATAAACCCAATATGTAATAGACAAGAGCTACTCCTTGCTCAGAGAACTGGACTCAACACGCCCTATTCACCGCACAAGAATATATCTGACTAATAATAATCGTAAAACCTATGTATTGATATCTCTCTGTTAGTGTGTCAAGTGGGTGTAAAGCGGCATAAGCACAGCAGTGAAAAGCAGCTAAACCCCATTATAAAAATAAATTACTTTGAAACACCCATGAAACAAAGACAGTGAAAGAGAGAGAAATTCTTACACAATGCGTTCAGGGGCTGTGATGCAACCTGGATTGACCATATCTAGACGCACAGCTGGATGAGACATAAGGGTGGACACTCTTGGGGCTGAGAGGTTTGGTGAGGTTGGGTGAGCAAACGCAGACCCTTTAAAGGAATACTGCGTGGTACCCATCGCATGGGTCCCAAATCTCCAGGTTCAAGGGCATCTTCCTACATCAAAAACATGCATGAGAAACCCAGAAGATGGTACACCGTGTGATGGGGAAAGGTTTCTAAAACGCACCTCATTTCTCATCTCCTTGTGCCCGGGTTCGCCATTCCAGCCGCTTTACTAGCAAGCTCCCTACTTGGAGCATCAGCACCTTTAACCTCCTGTTCCGTACAGGTTGCAATTTGTCCTGAGGATAAACGGGAAGACGTGGAACCAACGAGAGACTAGCTCTTGGTGTTGGGACAGGCACAGGTCACTCTATTTTCCCATCCGAAAGAAGAATTAACCACAGGCTCAGCCTGACCCCCGGAACCAGAACAGGGCCTGAAGCCATTCGGCGATTTTGCGGCCAGCTCCCATAAAAACGAGTTGTAAAATGGAGGTTCAGGGCACTGTAATTCACAAACCTGCAGAGTTATAAATGATAACTCTCGTCCACAAATATATTGAGGGAAGGCAAAGAAGAGGATTTGAAATCAAGGCAGAATTGCAGGAAACAGATTTCAGGAGGTAGATACGAATCGCCTTTAAAGCACATGAAAAGCGGCAAAACTTTGACAATGATGCCCTTGGCCAAAAAGGGCGTATTCGTTTTTTCCTGAATATATTCAGGAAAAAACGCATACGCCCTTTTTGGCCAACCAAGCAACCTGGAAAGGCAAATCAGCGCTACAAAGAAGTCTCGCTTCCCATCGGTCAAAAGGGCCATGCTGTAAAAAGTGTCAAAACCAGAAATGCAGGACAGACCATGGAGAAATGGGAGCCTTGCTACACTGATGGGCGGGATGTAAATTGCCAAGAGCCACTCTAGAGAAGTGTCCGGTGAGTCCTGAAACATCTGAAAAACACAGCTTAGAGAGCATAGGGCACTTCCACTCATGGCGGTATAAATTGGGAAAATTAAAAATCAGCAAGACACAAGCACCCCAAAGTTTAGGGCTGCTCTGTTGACCAGGACCTCCACTTCATTCCACCTTAAATATCCCAGGAAAGAGAAAAATGGATAAAGAAGTTGTGGTCCTTATGTAAAATGGAATATCACTCAGCCAGGAAATCAATGTCGTAAGGTTAGTAGCAGCATGATGAGTGGATTTAGGTACGACGATTCTAAGTGAAATAAGTCACACAGAAAAGGACACTTCTCATAAGGTATCACTGATAGAGGGAATGTAAAAACCGTTACACTTGAACTGAATTACAAAACAGAACAGAGTCACACATGCAGAAAACACACTATGGCTGCTTAACGGGAAAGGTGAGGTGGGGTGATACATAAAACAAGGGTATCAAATTAGCTCAGATACCATTCCATAAACCCAATATGTAATAGACAAGACCTACTCCTTGCTCAGAGAACTGGACTCAACACGCCCTATTCACCGCACAAGAATATATCTGACTAATAATAATCGTAAAACCTATGTATTGATATCTCTCTGTTAGTGTGTCAAGTGGGTGTAAAGCGGCATAAACACAGCAGTGAAAAGCAGCTAAACCCCATTATAAAAATAAATTACTTTGAAACACCCATGAAACAAAGACAGTGAAAGAGAGAGAAATTCTTACACAATGCGTTCAGGGGCTGTGATGCAACCTGGATTGACCATATCTAGACGCACAGCTGGATGAGACATAAGGGTGGACACTCTTGGGGCTGAGAGGTTTGGTGAGGTTGGGTGAGCAAACGCAGACCCTTTAAAGGAATACTGCGTGGTACCCATCGCATGGGTCCCAAATCTCCAGGTTCAAGGGCATCTTCCTACATCAAAAACATGCATGAGAAACCCAGAAGATGGTACACCGTGTGATGGGGAAAGGTTTCTAAAACGCACCTCATTTCTCATCTCCTTGTGCCCGGGTTCGCCATTCCAGCCGCTTTACTAGCAAGCTCCCTACTTGGAGCATCAGCACCTTTAACCTCCTGTTCCGTACAGGTTGCAATTTGTCCTGAGGATAAACGGGAAGACGTGGAACCAACGAGAGACCAGCTCTTGGTGTTGGGACAGGCACAGGTCACTCTATTTTCCCATTAGAAAGAAGAATTAACCACAGGCTCAGCCTGACCCCCGGAACCAGAACAGGGCCTGAAGCCATTCTGCGATTTTGCGGCCAGCTCCCATAAAAACGAGTTGTAAAATGGAGGTTCAGGGCACTGCAATTCACAAACCTGCAGAGTTATAAATGATAACTCTCGTCCACAAATATATTGAGGGAAGGCAAAGAAGAGGATTTGAAATCAAGGCAGAATTGCAGGAAACAGATTTCAGGAGGTAGATACGAATCGCCTTTAAAGCACATGAAAAGCGGCAAAACGTTGACAATGATGCCCTTGGTCAAAAAGGGCGTATGCGTTTTTTCCTGAATATATTCAGGAAAAAACGCATACGCCCTTTTTGGCCAACCAAGCAACCTGGAAAGGCAAATCAGCGCTACAAAGGAGTCTCGCTTCCCATCGGTCAAAAGGGCCATGCTGAAAAAAGTGTCAAAACCAGAAATGCAGGACAGGCCATGGAGAAATGGGAGCCTTGCTACACTGATGGGCGGGATGTAAATTGCCAAGAGCCACTCTGGAGAAGTGTCCGGTGAGTCCTGAAAAATCTGAAAAACACAGCTTAGAGAGCATTGGGCACTTCCACTCATGGGGGTATAAATTGGGAAAATTAAAAATCAGCAAGACACAAGCACCCCAAAGTTTAGGGCTGCTCTGTTGACCAGGACCTCCACTTCATTCCACCTTAAATATCCCAGGAAAGAGAAAAATGGATAAAGAAGTTGTGGTCCTTATGTACAATGGAATATCACTCAGCCAGGAAATCAATGTCGTAAGGTTAGTAGCAGCATGATGAGTGGATTTAGGTACGACGATTCTAAGTGAAATAAGTCACACAGAAAAGGACACTTCTCATAAGGTATCACTGATAGAGGGAATGTAAAAACCGTTACACTTGAACTGAATTACAAAACAGAACAGAGTCACACATGCAGAAAACACACTATGGCTGCTTAACGGGAAAGGTGAGGTGGGGTGATACATAAAACAAGGGTATCAAATTAGCTCAGATACCGTTCCATAAACCCAATATGTAATAGACAAGACCTACTCCTTGCTCAGAGAACTGGACTCAACACGCCCTATTCACCGCACAAGAATATATCTGACTAATAATAATCGTAAAACCTATGTATTGATATCTCTCTGTTAGTGTGTCAAGTGGGTGTAAAGCGGCATAAACACAGCAGTGAAAAGCAGCTAAACCCCATTATAAAAATAAATTACTTTGAAACACCCATGAAACAAAGACAGTGAAAGAGAGAGAAATTCTTACACAATGCGTTCAGGGGCTGTGATGCAACCTGGATTGACCATATCTAGACGCACAGCTGGATAGGACATAAGGGTGGACACTCTTGGGGCTGAGAGGTTTGGTGAGGTTGGGTGAGCAAACGCAGACCCTTTAAAGTAATACTGCGTGGTACCCATCGCATGGGTCCCAAATCTCCAGGTTCAAGGGCATCTTCCTACATCAAAAACATGCATGAGAAACCCAGAAGATGGTACACCGTGTGATGGGGAAAGGTTTCTAAAACGCACCTCATTTCTCATCTCCTTGTGCCCGGGTTCGCCATTCCAGCCGCTTTACTAGCAAGCTCCCTACTTGGAGCATCAGCACCTTTAACCTCCTGTTCCGTACAGGTTGCAATTTGTCCTGAGGATAAACGGGAAGACGTGGAACCAACGAGAGACCAGCTCTTGGTGTTGGGACAGGCACAGGTCACTCTATTTTCCCATCAGAAAGAAGAATTAACCACAGGCTCAGCCTGACCCCCGGAACCAGAACAGGGCCTGAAGCCATTCTGCGATTTTGCGGCCAGCTCCCATAAAAACGAGTTGTAAAATGGAGGTTCAGGGCACTGTAATTCACAAACCTGCAGAGTTATAAATGATAACTCTCGTCCACAAATATATTGAGGGAAGGCAAAGAAGAGGATTTGAAATCAAGGCAGAATTGCAGGAAACAGATTTCAGGAGGTAGATACGAATCGCCTTTAAAGCACATGAAAAGCGGCAAAACGTTGACAATGATGCCCTTGGCCAAAAAGGGCGTATGCGTTTTTTCCTGAATATATTCAGGAAAAAACGCATACGCCCTTTTTGGCCAACCAAGCAACCTGGAAAGGCAAATCAGCGCTACAAAGAAGTCTCGCTTCCCATCGGTCAAAAGGGCCATGCTGAAAAAAGTGTCAAAACCAGAAATGCAGGACAGGCCATGGAGAAATGGGAGCCTTGCTACACTGATGGGCGGGATGTAAATTGCCAAGAGCCACTCTGGAGAAGTGTCCGCTGAGTCATGAAACATCTGAAAAACACAGCTTAGAGAGCATAGGGCACTTCCACTCATGGGGGTATAAATTGGGAAAATTAAAAATCAGCAAGACACAAGCACCCCAAAGTTTAGGGCTGCTCTGTTGACCAGGACCTCCACTTCATTCCACCTTAAATATCCCAGGAAAGAGAAAAATGGATAAAGAAGTTGTGGTCCTTATGTACAATGGAATATCACTCAGCCATGAAATCAATGTCGTAAGGTTAGTAGCAGCATGATGAGTGGATTTAGGTACGACGATTCTAAGTGAAATAAGTCACACAGAAAAGGACACTTCTCATAAGGTATCACTGATAGAGGGAATGTAAAAACCGTTACACTTGAACTGAATTACAAAACAGAACAGAGTCACACATGCAGAAAACACACTATGGCTGCTTAACGGGAAAGGGGAGGTGGGGTGATACATAAAACAAGGGTATCAAATTAGCTCAGATACCGTTCCATAAACCCAATATGTAATAGACAAGAGCTACTCCTTGCTCAGAGAACTGGACTCAACACGCCCTATTCACCGCACAAGAATATATCTGACTAATAATAATCGTAAAACCTATGTATTGATATCTCTCTGTTAGTGTGTCAAGTGGGTGTAAAGCGGCATAAACACAGCAGTGAAAAGCAGCTAAACCCCATTATAAAAATAAATTACTTTGAAACACCCATGAAACAAAGACAGTGAAAGAGAGAGAAATTCTTACACAATGCGTTCAGGGGCTGTGATGCAACCTGGATTGACCATATCTAGACGCACAGCTGGATGAGACATAAGGGTGGACACTCTTGGGGCTGAGAGGTTTGGTGAGGTTGGGTGAGCAAACGCAGACCCTTTAAAGTAATACTGCGTGGTACCCATCGCATGGGTCCCAAATCTCCAGGTTCAAGGGCATCTTCCTACATCAAAAACATGCATGAGAAACCCAGAAGATGGTACACCGTGTGATGGGGAAAGGTTTCTAAAACGCACCTCATTTCTCATCTCCTTGTGCCCGGGTTCGCCATTCCAGCCGCTTTACTAGCAAGCTCCCTACTTGGAGCATCAGCACCTTTAACCTCCTGTTCCGTACAGGTTGCAATTTGTCCTGAGGATAAACGGGAAGACGTGGAACCAACGAGAGACCAGCTCTTGGTGTTGGGACAGGCACAGGTCACTCTATTTTCCCATCAGAAAGAAGAATTAACCACAGGCTCAGCCTGACCCCCGGAACCAGAACAGGGCCTGAAGCCATTCTGCGATTTTGCGGCCAGCTCCCATAAAAACGAGTTGTAAAATGGAGGTTCAGGGCACTGCAATTCACAAACCTGCAGAGTTATAAATGATAACTCTCGTCCACAAATATATTGAGGGAAGGCAAAGAAGAGGATTTGAAATCAAGGCAGAATTGCAGGAAACAGATTTCAGGAGGTAGATACGAATCGCCTTTAAAGCACATGAAAAGCGGCAAAACGTTGACAATGATGCCCTTGGTCAAAAAGGGCGTATGCGTTTTTTCCTGAATATATTCAGGAAAAAACGCATACGCCCTTTTTGGCCAACCAAGCAACCTGGAAAGGCAAATCAGCGCTACAAAGGAGTCTCGCTTCCCATCGGTCAAAAGGGCCATGCTGAAAAAAGTGTCAAAACCAGAAATGCAGGACAGGCCATGGAGAAATGGGAGCCTTGCTACACTGATGGGCGGGATGTAAATTGCCAAGAGCCACTCTGGAGAAGTGTCCGGTGAGTCCTGAAACATCTGAAAAACACAGCTTAGAGAGCATAGGGCACTTCCACTCATGGGGGTATAAATTGGGAAAATGAAAAATCAGCAAGACACAAGCACCCCAAAGTTTAGGGCTGCTCTGTTGACCAGGACCTCCACTTCATTCCACCTTAAATATCCCAGGAAAGAGAAAAATGGATAAAGAAGTTGTGGTCCTTATGTACAATGGAATATCACTCAGCCAGGAAATCAATGTCGTAAGGTTAGTAGCAGCATGATGAGTGGATTTAGGTACGACGATTCTAAGTGAAATAAGTCACACAGAAAAGGACACTTCTCATAAGGTATCACTGATAGAGGGAATGTAAAAACTGTTACACTTGAACTGAATTACAAAACAGAACAGAGTCACACATGCAGAAAACACACTATGGCTGCTTAACGGGAAAGGTGAGGTGGGGTGATACATAAAACAAGGGTATCAAATTAGCTCAGATACCGTTCCATAAACCCAATATGTAATAGACAAGACCTACTCCTTGCTCAGAGAACTGGACTCAACACGCCCTATTCACCGCACAAGAATATATCTGACTAATAATAATCGTAAAACCTATGTATTGATATCTCTCTGTTAGTGTGTCAAGTGGGTGTAAAGCGGCATAAACACAGCAGTGAAAAGCAGCTAAACCCCATTATAAAAATAAATTACTTTGAAACACCCATGAAACAAAGACAGTGAAAGAGAGAGAAATTCTTACACAATGCGTTCAGGGGCTGTGATGCAACCTGGATTGACCATATCTAGACGCACAGCTGGATGAGACATAAGGGTGGACACTCTTGGGGCTGAGAGGTTTGGTGAGGTTGGGTGAGCAAACGCAGACCCTTTAAAGTAATACTGCGTGGTACCCATCGCATGGGTCCCAAATCTCCAGGTTCAAGGGCATCTTCCTACATCAAAAACATGCATGAGAAACCCAGAAGATGGTACACCGTGTGATGGGGAAAGGTTTCTAAAACGCACCTCATTTCTCATCTCCTTGTGCCCGGGTTCGCCATTCCAGCCGCTTTACTAGCAAGCTCCCTACTTGGAGCATCAGCACCTTTAACCTCCTGTTCCGTACAGGTTGCAATTTGTCCTGAGGATAAACGGGAAGACGTGGAACCAACGAGAGACCAGCTCTTGGTGTTGGGACAGGCACAGGTCACTCTATTTTCCCATCAGAAAGAAGAATTAACCACAGGCTCAGCCTGACCCCCGGAACCAGAACAGGGCCTGAAGCCATTCTGCGATTTTGCGGCCAGCTCCCATAAAAACGAGTTGTAAAATGGAGGTTCAGGGCACTGCAATTCACAAACCTGCAGAGTTATAAATGATAACTCTCGTCCACAAATATATTGAGGGAAGGCAAAGAAGAGGATTTGAAATCAAGGCAGAATTGCAGGAAACAGATTTCAGGAGGTAGATACGAATCGCCTTTAAAGCACATGAAAAGCGGCAAAACGTTGACAATGATGCCCTTGGCCAAAAAGGGCGTATGCGTTTTTTCCTGAATATATTCAGGAAAAAACGCATACGCCCTTTTTGGCCAACCAAGCAACCTGGAAAGGCAAATCAGCGCTACAAAGAAGTCTCGCTTCCCATCGGTCAAAAGGGCCATGCTGAAAAAAGTGTCAAAACCAGAAATGCAGGACAGGCCATGGAGAAATGGGAGCCTTGCTACACTGATGGGCGGGATGTAAATTGCCAAGAGCCACTCTGGAGAAGTGTCCGGTGAGTCCTGAAACATCTGAAAAACACAGCTCAGAGAGCATAGGGCACTTCCACTCATGGGGGTATAAATTGGGAAAATTAAAAATCAGCAAGACACAAGCACCCCAAAGTTTAGGGCTGCTCTGTTGACCAGGACCTCCACTTCATTCCACCTTAAATATCCCAGGAAAGAGAAAAATGGATAAAGAAGTTGTGGTCCTTATGTACAATGGAATATCACTCAGCCAGGAAATCAATGTCGTAAGGTTAGTAGCAGCATGATGAGTGGATTTAGGTACGACGATTCTAAGTGAAATAAGTCACACAGAAAAGGACACTTCTCATAAGGTATCACTGATAGAGGGAATGTAAAAACTGTTACACTTGAACTGAATTACAAAACAGAACAGAGTCACACATGCAGAAAACACACTATGGCTGCTTAACGGGAAAGGTGAGGTGGGGTGATACATAAAACAAGGGTATCAAATTAGCTCAGATACCGTTCCATAAACCCAATATGTAATAGACAAGAGCTAATCCTTGCTCAGAGAACTGGACTCAACACGCCCTATTCACCGCACAAGAATATATCTGACTAATAATAATCGTAAAACCTATGTATTGATATCTCTCTGTTAGTGTGTCAAGTGGGTGTAAAGCGGCATAAGCGCAGCAGTGAAAAGCAGCTAAACCCCATTATAAAAATAAATTACTTTGAAACACCCATGAAACAAAGACAGTGAAAGAGAGAGAAATTCTTACACAATGCGTTCAGGGGCTGTGATGCAACCTGGATTGACCATATCTAGACGCACAGCTGGATGAGACATAAGGGTGGACACTCTTGGGGCTGAGAGGTTTGGTGAGGTTGGGTGAGCAAACGCAGACCCTTTAAAGTAATACTGCGTGGTACCCATCGCATGGGTCCCAAATCTCCAGGTTCAAGGGCATCTTCCTACATCAAAAACATGCATGAGAAACCCAGAAGATGGTACACCGTGTGATGGGGAAAGGTTTCTAAAACGCACCTCATTTCTCATCTCCTTGTGCCCGGGTTCGCCATTCCAGCCGCTTTACTAGCAAGCTCCCTACTTGGAGCATCAGCACCTTTAACCTCCTGTTCCGTACAGGTTGCAATTTGTCCTGAGGATAAACGGGAAGACGTGGAACCAACGAGAGACTAGCTCTTGGTGTTGGGACAGGCACAGGTCACTCTATTTTCCCATCAGAAAGAAGAATTAACCACAGGCTCAGCCTGACCCCCGAAACCAGAACAGGGCCTGAAGCCATTCTGCGATTTTGCGGCCAGCTCCCATAAAAACGAGTTGTAAAATGGAGGTTCAGGGCACTGTAATTCACAAACCTGCAGAGTTATAAATAATAACTCTCGTCCACAAATATATTGAGGGAAGGCAAAGAAGAGGATTTGAAATCAAGGCAGAATTGCAGGAAACAGATTTCAGGAGGTAGATACGAATCGCCTTTAAAGCACATGAAAAGCGGCAAAACGTTGACAATGATGCCCTTGGCCAAAAAGGCCGTATTCGTTTTTTCCTGAATATATTCAGGAAAAAACGCATACGCCCTTTTTGGCCAACCAAGCAACCTGGAAAGGCAAATCAGCGCTACAAAGAAGTCTCGCTTCCCATCGGTCAAAAGGGCCATGCTGTAAAAAGTGTCAAAACCAGAAATGCAGGACAGGCCATGGAGAAATGGGAGCCTTGCTACACTGATGGGCGGGATGTAAATTGCCAAGAGCCACTCTGGAGAAGTGTCCGGTGAGTCCTGAAACATCTGAAAAACACAGCTTAGAGAGCATAGGGCACTTCCACTCATGGGGGTATAAATTGGGAAAATTAAAAATCAGCAAGACACAAGCACCCCAAAGTTTAGGGCTGCTCTGTTGACCAGGACCTCCACTTCATTCCACCTTAAATATCCCAGGAAAGAGAAAAATGGATAAAGAAGTTGTGGTCCTTATGTACAATGGAATATCACTCAGCCATGAAATCAATGTCGTAAGGTTAGTAGCAGCATGATGAGTGGATTTAGGTACGACGATTCTAAGTGAAATAAGTCACACAGAAAAGGACACTTCTCATAAGGTATCACTGATAGAGGGAATGTAAAAACCGTTACACTTGAACTGAATTACAAAACAGAACAGAGTCACACATGCAGAAAACACACTATGGCTGCTTAACGGGAAAGGGGAGGTGGGGTGATACATAAAACAAGGGTATCAAATTAGCTCAGATACCGTTCCATAAACCCAATATGTAATAGACAAGAGCTACTCCTTGCTCAGAGAACTGGACTCAACACGCCCTATTCACCGCACAAGAATATATCTGACTAATAATAATCGTAAAACCTATGTATTGATATCTCTCTGTTAGTGTGTCAAGTGGGTGTAAAGCGGCATAAACACAGCAGTGAAAAGCAGCTAAACCCCATTATCAAAATAAATTACTTTGAAACACCCATGAAACAAAGACAGTGAAAGAGAGAGAAATTCTTACACAATGCGTTCAGGGGCTGTGATGCAACCTGGATTGACCATATCTAGACGCACAGCTGGATGAGACATAAGGGTGGACACTCTTGGGGCTGAGAGGTTTGGTGAGGTTGGGTGAGCAAACGCAGACCCTTTAAAGTAATACTGCGTGGTACCCATCGCATGGGTCCCAAATCTCCAGGTTCAAGGGCATCTTCCTACATCAAAAACATGCATGAGAAACCCAGAAGATGGTACACCGTGTGATGGGGAAAGGTTTCTAAAACGCACCTCATTTCTCATCTCCTTGTGCCCGGGTTCGCCATTCCAGCCGCTTTACTAGCAAGCTCCCTACTTGGAGCATCAGCACCTTTAACCTCCTGTTCCGTACAGGTTGCAATTTGTCCTGAGGATAAACGGGAAGACGTGGAACCAACGAGAGACCAGCTCTTGGTGTTGGGACAGGCACAGGTCACTCTATTTTCCCATCAGAAAGAAGAATTAACCACAGGCTCAGCCTGACCCCCGGAACCAGAACAGGGCCTGAAGCCATTCTGCGATTTTGCGGCCAGCTCCCATAAAAACGAGTTGTAAAATGGAGGTTCAGGGCACTGCAATTCACAAACCTGCAGAGTTATAAATGATAACTCTCGTCCACAAATATATTGAGGGAAGGCAAAGAAGAGGATTTGAAATCAAGGCAGAATTGCAGGAAACAGATTTCAGGAGGTAGATACGAATCGCCTTTAAAGCACATGAAAAGCGGCAAAACGTTGACAATGATGCCCTTGGTCAAAAAGGGCGTATGCGTTTTTTCCTGAATATATTCAGGAAAAAACGCATACGCCCTTTTTGGCCAACCAAGCAACCTGGAAAGGCAAATCAGCGCTACAAAGGAGTCTCGCTTCCCATCGGTCAAAAGGGCCATGCTGAAAAAAGTGTCAAAACCAGAAATGCAGGACAGGCCATGGAGAAATGGGAGCCTTGCTACACTGATGGGCGGGATGTAAATTGCCAAGAGCCACTCTGGAGAAGTGTCTGGTGAGTCCTGAAACATCTGAAAAACACAGCTTAGAGAGCATAGGGCACTTCCACTCATGGGGGTATAAATTGGGAAAATGAAAAATCAGCAAGACACAAGCACCCCAAAGTTTAGGGCTGCTCTGTTGACCAGGACCTCCACTTCATTCCACCTTAAATATCCCAGGAAAGAGAAAAATGGATAAAGAAGTTGTGGTCCTTATGTACAATGGAATATCACTCAGCCAGGAAATCAATGTCGTAAGGTTAGTAGCAGCATGATGAGTGGATTTAGGTACGACGATTCTAAGTGAAATAAGTCACACAGAAAAGGACACTTCTCATAAGGTATCACTGATAGAGGGAATGTAAAAACCGTTACACTTGAACTGAATTACAAAACAGAACAGAGTCACACATGCAGAAAACACACTATGGCTGCTTAACGGGAAAGGGGAGGTGGGGTGATACATAAAACAAGGGTATCAAATTAGCTCAGATACCGTTCCATAAACCCAATATGTAATAGACAAGACCTACTCCTTGCTCAGAGAACTGGACTCAACACGCCCTATTCACCGCACAAGAATATATCTGACTAATAATAATCGTAAAACCTATGTATTGATATCTCTCTGTTAGTGTGTCAAGTGGGTGTAAAGCGGCATAAACACAGCAGTGAAAAGCAGCTAAACCCCATTATAAAAATAAATTACTTTGAAACACCCATGAAACAAAGACAGTGAAAGAGAGAGAAATTCTTACACAATGCGTTCAGGGGCTGTGATGCAACCTGGATTGACCATATCTAGACGCACAGCTGGATGAGACATAAGGGTGGACACTCTTGGGGCTGAGAGGTTTGGTGAGGTTGGGTGAGCAAACGCAGACCCTTTAAAGTAATACTGCGTGGTACCCATCGCATGGGTCCCAAATCTCCAGGTTCAAGGGCATCTTCCTACATCAAAAACATGCATGAGAAACCCAGAAGATGGTACACCGTGTGATGGGGAAAGGTTTCTAAAACGCACCTCATTTCTCATCTCCTTGTGCCCGGGTTCGCCATTCCAGCCGCTTTACTAGCAAGCTCCCTACTTGGAGCATCAGCACCTTTAACCTCCTGTTCCGTACAGGTTGCAATTTGTCCTGAGGATAAACGGGAAGACGTGGAACCAACGAGAGACCAGCTCTTGGTGTTGGGACAGGCACAGGTCACTCTATTTTCCCATCAGAAAGAAGAATTAACCACAGGCTCAGCCTGACCCCCGGAACCAGAACAGGGCCTGAAGCCATTCTGCGATTTTGCGGCCAGCTCCCATAAAAACGAGTTGTAAAATGGAGGTTCAGGGCACTGCAATTCACAAACCTGCAGAGTTATAAATGATAACTCTCGTCCACAAATATATTGAGGGAAGGCAAAGAAGAGGATTTGAAATCAAGGCAGAATTGCAGGAAACAGATTTCAGGAGGTAGATACGAATCGCCTTTAAAGCACATGAAAAGCGGCAAAACGTTGACAATGATGCCCTTGGTCAAAAAGGGCGTATGCGTTTTTTCCTGAATATATTCAGGAAAAAACGCATACGCCCTTTTTGGCCAACCAAGCAACCTGGAAAGGCAAATCAGCGCTACAAAGGAGTCTCGCTTCCCATCGGTCAAAAGGGCCATGCTGAAAAAAGTGTCAAAACCAGAAATGCAGGACAGGCCATGGAGAAATGGGAGCCTTGCTACACTGATGGGCGGGATGTAAATTGCCAAGAGCCACTCTGGAGAAGTGTCCGGTGAGTCCTGAAACATCTGAAAAACACAGCTTAGAGAGCATAGGGCACTTCCACTCATGGGGGTATAAATTGGGAAAATGAAAAATCAGCAAGACACAAGCACCCCAAAGTTTAGGGCTGCTCTGTTGACCAGGACCTCCACTTCATTCCACCTTAAATATCCCAGGAAAGAGAAAAATGGATAAAGAAGTTGTGGTCCTTATGTACAATGGAATATCACTCAGCCAGGAAATCAATGTCGTAAGGTTAGTAGCAGCATGATGAGTGGATTTAGGTACGACGATTCTAAGTGAAATAAGTCACACAGAAAAGGACACTTCTCATAAGGTATCACTGATAGAGGGAATGTAAAAACTGTTACACTTGAACTGAATTACAAAACAGAACAGAGTCACACATGCAGAAAACACACTATGGCTGCTTAACGGGAAAGGTGAGGTGGGGTGATACATAAAACAAGGGTATCAAATTAGCTCAGATACCGTTCCATAAACCCAATATGTAATAGACAAGACCTACTCCTTGCTCAGAGAACTGGACTCAACACGCCCTATTCACCGCACAAGAATATATCTGACTAATAATAATCGTAAAACCTATGTATTGATATCTCTCTGTTAGTGTGTCAAGTGGGTGTAAAGCGGCATAAACACAGCAGTGAAAAGCAGCTAAACCCCATTATAAAAATAAATTACTTTGAAACACCCATGAAACAAAGACAGTGAAAGAGAGAGAAATTCTTACACAATGCGTTCAGGGGCTGTGATGCAACCTGGATTGACCATATCTAGACGCACAGCTGGATGAGACATAAGGGTGGACACTCTTGGGGCTGAGAGGTTTGGTGAGGTTGGGTGAGCAAACGCAGACCCTTTAAAGTAATACTGCGTGGTACCCATCGCATGGGTCCCAAATCTCCAGGTTCAAGGGCATCTTCCTACATCAAAAACATGCATGAGAAACCCAGAAGATGGTACACCGTGTGATGGGGAAAGGTTTCTAAAACGCACCTCATTTCTCATCTCCTTGTGCCCGGGTTCGCCATTCCAGCCGCTTTACTAGCAAGCTCCCTACTTGGAGCATCAGCACCTTTAACCTCCTGTTCCGTACAGGTTGCAATTTGTCCTGAGGATAAACGGGAAGACGTGGAACCAACGAGAGACCAGCTCTTGGTGTTGGGACAGGCACAGGTCACTCTATTTTCCCATCAGAAAGAAGAATTAACCACAGGCTCAGCCTGACCCCCGGAACCAGAACAGGGCCTGAAGCCATTCTGCGATTTTGCGGCCAGCTCCCATAAAAACGAGTTGTAAAATGGAGGTTCAGGGCACTGCAATTCACAAACCTGCAGAGTTATAAATGATAACTCTCGTCCACAAATATATTGAGGGAAGGCAAAGAAGAGGATTTGAAATCAAGGCAGAATTGCAGGAAACAGATTTCAGGAGGTAGATACGAATCGCCTTTAAAGCACATGAAAAGCGGCAAAACGTTGACAATGATGCCCTTGGCCAAAAAGGGCGTATGCGTTTTTTCCTGAATATATTCAGGAAAAAACGCATACGCCCTTTTTGGCCAACCAAGCAACCTGGAAAGGCAAATCAGCGCTACAAAGAAGTCTCGCTTCCCATCGGTCAAAAGGGCCATGCTGAAAAAAGTGTCAAAACCAGAAATGCAGGACAGGCCATGGAGAAATGGGAGCCTTGCTACACTGATGGGCGGGATGTAAATTGCCAAGAGCCACTCTGGAGAAGTGTCCGGTGAGTCCTGAAACATCTGAAAAACACAGCTCAGAGAGCATAGGGCACTTCCACTCATGGGGGTATAAATTGGGAAAATTAAAAATCAGCAAGACACAAGCACCCCAAAGTTTAGGGCTGCTCTGTTGACCAGGACCTCCACTTCATTCCACCTTAAATATCCCAGGAAAGAGAAAAATGGATAAAGAAGTTGTGGTCCTTATGTACAATGGAATATCACTCAGCCAGGAAATCAATGTCGTAAGGTTAGTAGCAGCATGATGAGTGGATTTAGGTACGACGATTCTAAGTGAAATAAGTCACACAGAAAAGGACACTTCTCATAAGGTATCACTGATAGAGGGAATGTAAAAACTGTTACACTTGAACTGAATTACAAAACAGAACAGAGTCACACATGCAGAAAACACACTATGGCTGCTTAACGGGAAAGGTGAGGTGGGGTGATACATAAAACAAGGGTATCAAATTAGCTCAGATACCGTTCCATAAACCCAATATGTAATAGACAAGAGCTAATCCTTGCTCAGAGAACTGGACTCAACACGCCCTATTCACCGCACAAGAATATATCTGACTAATAATAATCGTAAAACCTATGTATTGATATCTCTCTGTTAGTGTGTCAAGTGGGTGTAAAGCGGCATAAACACAGCAGTGAAAAGCAGCTAAACCCCATTATAAAAATAAATTACTTTGAAACACCCATGAAACAAAGACAGTGAAAGAGAGAGAAATTCTTACACAATGCGTTCAGGGGCTGTGATGCAACCTGGATTGACCATATCTAGACGCACAGCTGGATGAGACATAAGGGTGGACACTCTTGGGGCTGAGAGGTTTGGTGAGGTTGGGTGAGCAAACGCAGACCCTTTAAAGTAATACTGCGTGGTACCCATCGCATGGGTCCCAAATCTCCAGGTTCAAGGGCATCTTCCTACATCAAAAACATGCATGAGAAACCCAGAAGATGGTACACCGTGTGATGGGGAAAGGTTTCTAAAACGCACCTCATTTCTCATCTCCTTGTGCCCGGGTTCGCCATTCCAGCCGCTTTACTAGCAAGCTCCCTACTTGGAGCATCAGCACCTTTAACCTCCTGTTCCGTACAGGTTGCAATTTGTCCTGAGGATAAACGGGAAGACGTGGAACCAACGAGAGACTAGCTCTTGGTGTTGGGACAGGCACAGGTCACTCTATTTTCCCATCAGAAAGAAGAATTAACCACAGGCTCAGCCTGACCCCCGGAACCAGAACAGGGCCTGAAGCCATTCTGCGATTTTGCGGCCAGCTCCCATAAAAACGAGTTGTAAAATGGAGGTTCAGGGCACTGTAATTCACAAACCTGCAGAGTTATAAATAATAACTCTCGTCCACAAATATATTGAGGGAAGGCAAAGAAGAGGATTTGAAATCAAGGCAGAATTGCAGGAAACAGATTTCAGGAGGTAGATACGAATCGCCTTTAAAGCACATGAAAAGCGGCAAAACGTTGACAATGATGCCCTTGGCCAAAAAGGGCGTATTCGTTTTTTCCTGAATATATTCAGGAAAAAACGAATACGCCCTTTTTGGCCAACCAAGCAACCTGGAAAGGCAAATCAGCGCTACAAAGAAGTCTCGCTTCCCATCGGTCAAAAGGGCCATGCTGTAAAAAGTGTCAAAACCAGAAATGCAGGACAGGCCATGGAGAAATGGGAGCCTTGCTACACTGATGGGCGGGATGTAAATTGCCAAGAGCCACTCTAGAGAAGTGTCCGGTGAGTCCTGAAACATCTGAAAAACACAGCTTAGAGAGCATTGGGCACTTCCACTCATGGCGGTATAAATTGGGAAAATTAAAAATCAGCAAGACACAAGCACCCCAAAGTTTAGGGCTGCTCTGTTGACCAGGACCTCCACTTCATTCCACCTTAAATATCCCAGGAAAGAGAAAAATGGATAAAGAAGTTGTGGTCCTTATGTACAATGGAATATCACTCAGCCAGGAAATCAATGTCGTAAGGTTAGTAGCAGCATGATGAGTGGATTTAGGTACGACGATTCTAAGTGAAATAAGTCACACAGAAAAGGACACTTCTCATAAGGTATCACTGATAGAGGGAATGTAAAAACCGTTACACTTGAACTGAATTACAAAACAGAACAGAGTCACACATGCAGAAAACACACTATGGCTGCTTAACGGGAAAGGTGAGGTGGGGTGATACATAAAACAAGGGTATCAAATTAGCTCAGATACCGTTCCATAAACCCAATATGTAATAGACAAGACCTACTCCTTGCTCAGAGAACTGGACTCAACACGCCCTATTCACCGCACAAGAATATATCTGACTAATAATAATCGTAAAACCTATGTATTGATATCTCTCTGTTAGTGTGTCAAGTGGGTGTAAAGCGGCATAAACACAGCAGTGAAAAGCAGCTAAACCCCATTATAAAAATAAATTACTTTGAAACACCCATGAAACAAAGACAGTGAAAGAGAGAGAAATTCTTACACAATGCGTTCAGGGGCTGTGATGCAACCTGGATTGACCATATCTAGACGCACAGCTGGATGAGACATAAGGGTGGACACTCTTGGGGCTGAGAGGTTTGGTGAGGTTGGGTGAGCAAACGCAGACCCTTTAAAGGAATACTGCGTGGTACCCATCGCATGGGTCCCAAATCTCCAGGTTCAAGGGCATCTTCCTACATCAAAAACATGCATGAGAAACCCAGAAGATGGTACACCGTGTGATGGGGAAAGGTTTCTAAAACGCACCTCATTTCTCATCTCCTTGTGCCCGGGTTCGCCATTCCAGCCGCTTTACTAGCAAGCTCCCTACTTGGAGCATCAGCACCTTTAACCTCCTGTTCCGTACAGGTTGCAATTTGTCCTGAGGATAAACGGGAAGACGTGGAACCAACGAGAGACCAGCTCTTGGTGTTGGGACAGGCACAGGTCACTCTATTTTCCCATCAGAAAGAAGAATTAACCACAGGCTCAGCCTGACCCCCGGAACCAGAACAGGGCCTGAAGCCATTCTGCGATTTTGCGGCCAGCTCCCATAAAAACGAGTTGTAAAATGGAGGTTCAGGGCACTGCAATTCACAAACCTGCAGAGTTATAAATGATAACTCTCGTCCACAAATATATTGAGGGAAGGCAAAGAAGAGGATTTGAAATCAAGGCAGAATTGCAGGAAACAGATTTCAGGAGGTAGATACGAATCGCCTTTAAAGCACATGAAAAGCGGCAAAACGTTGACAATGATGCCCTTGGCCAAAAAGGGCGTATGCGTTTTTTCCTGAATATATTCAGGAAAAAACGCATACGCCCTTTTTGGCCAACCAAGCAACCTGGAAAGGCAAATCAGCGCTACAAAGAAGTCTCGCTTCCCATCGGTCAAAAGGGCCATGCTGAAAAAAGTGTCAAAACCAGAAATGCAGGACAGGCCATGGAGAAATGGGAGCCTTGCTACACTGATGGGCGGGATGTAAATTGCCAAGAGCCACTCTGGAGAAGTGTCCGGTGAGTCCTGAAACATCTGAAAAACACAGCTCAGAGAGCATAGGGCACTTCCACTCATGGCGGTATAAATTGGGAAAATTAAAAATCAGCAAGACACAAGCACCCCAAAGTTTAGGGCTGCTCTGTTGACCAGGACCTCCACTTCATTCCACCTTAAATATCCCAGGAAAGAGAAAAATGGATAAAGAAGTTGTGGTCCTTATGTACAATGGAATATCACTCAGCCAGGAAATCAATGTCGTAAGGTTAGTAGCAGCATGATGAGTGGATTTAGGTACGACGATTCTAAGTGAAATAAGTCACACAGAAAAGGACACTTCTCATAAGGTATCACTGATAGAGGGAATGTAAAAACTGTTACACTTGAACTGAATTACAAAACAGAACAGAGTCACACATGCAGAAAACACACTATGGCTGCTTAACGGGAAAGGTGAGGTGGGGTGATACATAAAACAAGGGTATCAAATTAGCTCAGATACCGTTCCATAAACCCAATATGTAATAGACAAGAGCTAATCCTTGCTCAGAGAACTGGACTCAACACGCCCTATTCACCGCACAAGAATATATCTGACTAATAATAATCGTAAAACCTATGTATTGATATCTCTCTGTTAGTGTGTCAAGTGGGTGTAAAGCGGCATAAGCGCAGCAGTGAAAAGCAGCTAAACCCCATTATAAAAATAAATTACTTTGAAACACCCATGAAACAAAGACAGTGAAAGAGAGAGAAATTCTTACACAATGCGTTCAGGGGCTGTGATGCAACCTGGATTGACCATATCTAGACGCACAGCTGGATGAGACATAAGGGTGGACACTCTTGGGGCTGAGAGGTTTGGTGAGGTTGGGTGAGCAAACGCAGACCCTTTAAAGTAATACTGCGTGGTACCCATCGCATGGGTCCCAAATCTCCAGGTTCAAGGGCATCTTCCTACATCAAAAACATGCATGAGAAACCCAGAAGATGGTACACCGTGTGATGGGGAAAGGTTTCTAAAACGCACCTCATTTCTCATCTCCTTGTGCCCGGGTTCGCCATTCCAGCCGCTTTACTAGCAAGCTCCCTACTTGGAGCATCAGCACCTTTAACCTCCTGTTCCGTACAGGTTGCAATTTGTCCTGAGGATAAACGGGAAGACGTGGAACCAACGAGAGACTAGCTCTTGGTGTTGGGACAGGCACAGGTCACTCTATTTTCCCATCAGAAAGAAGAATTAACCACAGGCTCAGCCTGACCCCCGGAACCAGAACAGGGCCTGAAGCCATTCTGCGATTTTGCGGCCAGCTCCCATAAAAACGAGTTGTAAAATGGAGGTTCAGGGCACTGTAATTCACAAACCTGCAGAGTTATAAATGATAACTCTCGTCCACAAATATATTGAGGGAAGGCAAAGAAGAGGATTTGAAATCAAGGCAGAATTGCAGGAAACAGATTTCAGGAGGTAGATACGAATCGCCTTTAAAGCACATGAAAAGCGGCAAAACGTTGACAATGATGCCCTTGGCCAAAAAGGGCGTATTCGTTTTTTCCTGAATATATTCAGGAAAAAACGAATACGCCCTTTTTGGCCAACCAAGCAACCTGGAAAGGCAAATCAGCGCTACAAAGAAGTCTCGCTTCCCATCGGTCAAAAGGGCCATGCTGTAAAAAGTGTCAAAACCAGAAATGCAGGACAGGCCATGGAGAAATGGGAGCCTTGCTACACTGATGGGCGGGATGTAAATTGCCAAGAGCCACTCTAGAGAAGTGTCCGGTGAGTCCTGAAACATCTGAAAAACACAGCTTAGAGAGCATTGGGCACTTCCACTCATGGCGGTATAAATTGGGAAAATTAAAAATCAGCAAGACACAAGCACCCCAAAGTTTAGGGCTGCTCTGTTGACCAGGACCTCCACTTCATTCCACCTTAAATATCCCAGGAAAGAGAAAAATGGATAAAGAAGTTGTGGTCCTTATGTACAATGGAATATCACTCAGCCAGGAAATCAATGTCGTAAGGTTAGTAGCAGCATGATGAGTGGATTTAGGTACGACGATTCTAAGTGAAATAAGTCACACAGAAAAGGACACTTCTCATAAGGTATCACTGATAGAGGGAATGTAAAAACTGTTACACTTGAACTGAATTACAAAACAGAACAGAGTCACACATGCAGAAAACACACTATGGCTGCTTAACGGGAAAGGTGAGGTGGGGTGATACATAAAACAAGGGTATCAAATTAGCTCAGATACCGTTCCATAAACCCAATATGTAATAGACAAGAGCTAATCCTTGCTCAGAGAACTGGACTCAACACGCCCTATTCACCGCACAAGAATATATCTGACTAATAATAATCGTAAAACCTATGTATTGATATCTCTCTGTTAGTGTGTCAAGTGGGTGTAAAGCGGCATAAGCGCAGCAGTGAAAAGCAGCTAAACCCCATTATAAAAATAAATTACTTTGAAACACCCATGAAACAAAGACAGTGAAAGAGAGAGAAATTCTTACACAATGCGTTCAGGGGCTGTGATGCAACCTGGATTGACCATATCTAGACGCACAGCTGGATGAGACATAAGGGTGGACACTCTTGGGGCTGAGAGGTTTGGTGAGGTTGGGTGAGCAAACGCAGACCCTTTAAAGTAATACTGCGTGGTACCCATCGCATGGGTCCCAAATCTCCAGGTTCAAGGGCATCTTCCTACATCAAAAACATGCATGAGAAACCCAGAAGATGGTACACCGTGTGATGGGGAAAGGTTTCTAAAACGCACCTCATTTCTCATCTCCTTGTGCCCGGGTTCGCCATTCCAGCCGCTTTACTAGCAAGCTCCCTACTTGGAGCATCAGCACCTTTAACCTCCTGTTCCGTACAGGTTGCAATTTGTCCTGAGGATAAACGGGAAGACGTGGAACCAACGAGAGACCAGCTCTTGGTGTTGGGACAGGCACAGGTCACTCTATTTTCCCATCAGAAAGAAGAATTAACCACAGGCTCAGCCTGACCCCCGGAACCAGAACAGGGCCTGAAGCCATTCTGCGATTTTGCGGCCAGCTCCCATAAAAACGAGTTGTAAAATGGAGGTTCAGGGCACTGCAATTCACAAACCTGCAGAGTTATAAATGATAACTCTCGTCCACAAATATATTGAGGGAAGGCAAAGAAGAGGATTTGAAATCAAGGCAGAATTGCAGGAAACAGATTTCAGGAGGTAGATACGAATCGCCTTTAAAGCACATGAAAAGCGGCAAAACGTTGACAATGATGCCCTTGGTCAAAAAGGGCGTATGCGTTTTTTCCTGAATATATTCAGGAAAAAACGCATACGCCCTTTTTGGCCAACCAAGCAACCTGGAAAGGCAAATCAGCGCTACAAAGGAGTCTCGCTTCCCATCGGTCAAAAGGGCCATGCTGAAAAAAGTGTCAAAACCAGAAATGCAGGACAGGCCATGGAGAAATGGGAGCCTTGCTACACTGATGGGCGGGATGTAAATTGCCAAGAGCCACTCTGGAGAAGTGTCCGGTGAGTCCTGAAACATCTGAAAAACACAGCTTAGAGAGCATAGGGCACTTCCACTCATGGGGGTATAAATTGGGAAAATGAAAAATCAGCAAGACACAAGCACCCCAAAGTTTAGGGCTGCTCTGTTGACCAGGACCTCCACTTCATTCCACCTTAAATATCCCAGGAAAGAGAAAAATGGATAAAGAAGTTGTGGTCCTTATGTACAATGGAATATCACTCAGCCAGGAAATCAATGTCGTAAGGTTAGTAGCAGCATGATGAGTGGATTTAGGTACGACGATTCTAAGTGAAATAAGTCACACAGAAAAGGACACTTCTCATAAGGTATCACTGATAGAGGGAATGTAAAAACCGTTACACTTGAACTGAATTACAAAACAGAACAGAGTCACACATGCAGAAAACACACTATGGCTGCTTAACGGGAAAGGGGAGGTGGGGTGATACATAAAACAAGGGTATCAAATTAGCTCAGATACCGTTCCATAAACCCAATATGTAATAGACAAGAGCTACTCCTTGCTCAGAGAACTGGACTCAACACGCCCTATTCACCGCACAAGAATATATCTGACTAATAATAATCGTAAAACCTATGTATTGATATCTCTCTGTTAGTGTGTCAAGTGGGTGTAAAGCGGCATAAACACAGCAGTGAAAAGCAGCTAAACCCCATTATCAAAATAAATTACTTTGAAACACCCATGAAACAAAGACAGTGAAAGAGAGAGAAATTCTTACACAATGCGTTCAGGGGCTGTGATGCAACCTGGATTGACCATATCTAGACGCACAGCTGGATGAGACATAAGGGTGGACACTCTTGGGGCTGAGAGGTTTGGTGAGGTTGGGTGAGCAAACGCAGACCCTTTAAAGTAATACTGCGTGGTACCCATCGCATGGGTCCCAAATCTCCAGGTTCAAGGGCATCTTCCTACATCAAAAACATGCATGAGAAACCCAGAAGATGGTACACCGTGTGATGGGGAAAGGTTTCTAAAACGCACCTCATTTCTCATCTCCTTGTGCCCGGGTTCGCCATTCCAGCCGCTTTACTAGCAAGCTCCCTACTTGGAGCATCAGCACCTTTAACCTCCTGTTCCGTACAGGTTGCAATTTGTCCTGAGGATAAACGGGAAGACGTGGAACCAACGAGAGACCAGCTCTTGGTGTTGGGACAGGCACAGGTCACTCTATTTTCCCATCAGAAAGAAGAATTAACCACAGGCTCAGCCTGACCCCCGGAACCAGAACAGGGCCTGAAGCCATTCTGCGATTTTGCGGCCAGCTCCCATAAAAACGAGTTGTAAAATGGAGGTTCAGGGCACTGCAATTCACAAACCTGCAGAGTTATAAATGATAACTCTCGTCCACAAATATATTGAGGGAAGGCAAAGAAGAGGATTTGAAATCAAGGCAGAATTGCAGGAAACAGATTTCAGGAGGTAGATACGAATCGCCTTTAAAGCACATGAAAAGCGGCAAAACGTTGACAATGATGCCCTTGGTCAAAAAGGGCGTATGCGTTTTTTCCTGAATATATTCAGGAAAAAACGCATACGCCCTTTTTGGCCAACCAAGCAACCTGGAAAGGCAAATCAGCGCTACAAAGGAGTCTCGCTTCCCATCGGTCAAAAGGGCCATGCTGAAAAAAGTGTCAAAACCAGAAATGCAGGACAGGCCATGGAGAAATGGGAGCCTTGCTACACTGATGGGCGGGATGTAAATTGCCAAGAGCCACTCTGGAGAAGTGTCCGGTGAGTCCTGAAACATCTGAAAAACACAGCTTAGAGAGCATAGGGCACTTCCACTCATGGGGGTATAAATTGGGAAAATGAAAAATCAGCAAGACACAAGCACCCCAAAGTTTAGGGCTGCTCTGTTGACCAGGACCTCCACTTCATTCCACCTTAAATATCCCAGGAAAGAGAAAAATGGATAAAGAAGTTGTGGTCCTTATGTACAATGGAATATCACTCAGCCAGGAAATCAATGTCGTAAGGTTAGTAGCAGCATGATGAGTGGATTTAGGTACGACGATTCTAAGTGAAATAAGTCACACAGAAAAGGACACTTCTCATAAGGTATCACTGATAGAGGGAATGTAAAAACCGTTACACTTGAACTGAATTACAAAACAGAACAGAGTCACACATGCAGAAAACACACTATGGCTGCTTAACGGGAAAGGGGAGGTGGGGTGATACATAAAACAAGGGTATCAAATTAGCTCAGATACCGTTCCATAAACCCAATATGTAATAGACAAGACCTACTCCTTGCTCAGAGAACTGGACTCAACACGCCCTATTCACCGCACAAGAATATATCTGACTAATAATAATCGTAAAACCTATGTATTGATATCTCTCTGTTAGTGTGTCAAGTGGGTGTAAAGCGGCATAAACACAGCAGTGAAAAGCAGCTAAACCCCATTATAAAAATAAATTACTTTGAAACACCCATGAAACAAAGACAGTGAAAGAGAGAGAAATTCTTACACAATGCGTTCAGGGGCTGTGATGCAACCTGGATTGACCATATCTAGACGCACAGCTGGATGAGACATAAGGGTGGACACTCTTGGGGCTGAGAGGTTTGGTGAGGTTGGGTGAGCAAACGCAGACCCTTTAAAGTAATACTGCGTGGTACCCATCGCATGGGTCCCAAATCTCCAGGTTCAAGGGCATCTTCCTACATCAAAAACATGCATGAGAAACCCAGAAGATGGTACACCGTGTGATGGGGAAAGGTTTCTAAAACGCACCTCATTTCTCATCTCCTTGTGCCCGGGTTCGCCATTCCAGCCGCTTTACTAGCAAGCTCCCTACTTGGAGCATCAGCACCTTTAACCTCCTGTTCCGTACAGGTTGCAATTTGTCCTGAGGATAAACGGGAAGACGTGGAACCAACGAGAGACCAGCTCTTGGTGTTGGGACAGGCACAGGTCACTCTATTTTCCCATCAGAAAGAAGAATTAACCACAGGCTCAGCCTGACCCCCGGAACCAGAACAGGGCCTGAAGCCATTCTGCGATTTTGCGGCCAGCTCCCATAAAAACGAGTTGTAAAATGGAGGTTCAGGGCACTGCAATTCACAAACCTGCAGAGTTATAAATGATAACTCTCGTCCACAAATATATTGAGGGAAGGCAAAGAAGAGGATTTGAAATCAAGGCAGAATTGCAGGAAACAGATTTCAGGAGGTAGATACGAATCGCCTTTAAAGCACATGAAAAGCGGCAAAACGTTGACAATGATGCCCTTGGTCAAAAAGGGCGTATGCGTTTTTTCCTGAATATATTCAGGAAAAAACGCATACGCCCTTTTTGGCCAACCAAGCAACCTGGAAAGGCAAATCAGCGCTACAAAGGAGTCTCGCTTCCCATCGGTCAAAAGGGCCATGCTGAAAAAAGTGTCAAAACCAGAAATGCAGGACAGGCCATGGAGAAATGGGAGCCTTGCTACACTGATGGGCGGGATGTAAATTGCCAAGAGCCACTCTGGAGAAGTGTCCGGTGAGTCCTGAAACATCTGAAAAACACAGCTTAGAGAGCATAGGGCACTTCCACTCATGGGGGTATAAATTGGGAAAATGAAAAATCAGCAAGACACAAGCACCCCAAAGTTTAGGGCTGCTCTGTTGACCAGGACCTCCACTTCATTCCACCTTAAATATCCCAGGAAAGAGAAAAATGGATAAAGAAGTTGTGGTCCTTATGTACAATGGAATATCACTCAGCCAGGAAATCAATGTCGTAAGGTTAGTAGCAGCATGATGAGTGGATTTAGGTACGACGATTCTAAGTGAAATAAGTCACACAGAAAAGGACACTTCTCATAAGGTATCACTGATAGAGGGAATGTAAAAACTGTTACACTTGAACTGAATTACAAAACAGAACAGAGTCACACATGCAGAAAACACACTATGGCTGCTTAACGGGAAAGGGGAGGTGGGGTGATACATAAAACAAGGGTATCAAATTAGCTCAGATACCGTTCCATAAACCCAATATGTAATAGACAAGACCTACTCCTTGCTCAGAGAACTGGACTCAACACGCCCTATTCACCGCACAAGAATATATCTGACTAATAATAATCGTAAAACCTATATATTGATATCTCTCTGTTAGTGTGTCAAGTGGGTGTAAAGCGGCATAAACACAGCAGTGAAAAGCAGCTAAACCCCATTATAAAAATAAATTACTTTGAAACACCCATGAAACAAAGACAGTGAAAGAGAGAGAAATTCTTACACAATGCGTTCAGGGGCTGTGATGCAACCTGGATTGACCATATCTAGACGCACAGCTGGATGAGACATAAGGGTGGACACTCTTGGGGCTGAGAGGTTTGGTGAGGTTGGGTGAGCAAACGCAGACCCTTTAAAGTAATACTGCGTGGTACCCATCGCATGGGTCCCAAATCTCCAGGTTCAAGGGCATCTTCCTACATCAAAAACATGCATGAGAAACCCAGAAGATGGTACACCGTGTGATGGGGAAAGGTTTCTAAAACGCACCTCATTTCTCATCTCCTTGTGCCCGGGTTCGCCATTCCAGCCGCTTTACTAGCAAGCTCCCTACTTGGAGCATCAGCACCTTTAACCTCCTGTTCCGTACAGGTTGCAATTTGTCCTGAGGATAAACGGGAAGACGTGGAACCAACGAGAGACCAGCTCTTGGTGTTGGGACAGGCACAGGTCACTCTATTTTCCCATCAGAAAGAAGAATTAACCACAGGCTCAGCCTGACCCCCGGAACCAGAACAGGGCCTGAAGCCATTCTGCGATTTTGCGGCCAGCTCCCATAAAAACGAGTTGTAAAATGGAGGTTCAGGGCACTGCAATTCACAAACCTGCAGAGTTATAAATGATAACTCTCGTCCACAAATATATTGAGGGAAGGCAAAGAAGAGGATTTGAAATCAAGGCAGAATTGCAGGAAACAGATTTCAGGAGGTAGATACGAATCGCCTTTAAAGCACATGAAAAGCGGCAAAACGTTGACAATGATGCCCTTGGCCAAAAAGGGCGTATGCGTTTTTTCCTGAATATATTCAGGAAAAAACGCATACGCCCTTTTTGGCCAACCAAGCAACCTGGAAAGGCAAATCAGCGCTACAAAGAAGTCTCGCTTCCCATCGGTCAAAAGGGCCATGCTGAAAAAAGTGTCAAAACCAGAAATGCAGGACAGGCCATGGAGAAATGGGAGCCTTGCTACACTGATGGGCGGGATGTAAATTGCCAAGAGCCACTCTGGAGAAGTGTCCGGTGAGTCCTGAAACATCTGAAAAACACAGCTCAGAGAGCATAGGGCACTTCCACTCATGGGGGTATAAATTGGGAAAATTAAAAATCAGCAAGACACAAGCACCCCAAAGTTTAGGGCTGCTCTGTTGACCAGGACCTCCACTTCATTCCACCTTAAATATCCCAGGAAAGAGAAAAATGGATAAAGAAGTTGTGGTCCTTATGTACAATGGAATATCACTCAGCCAGGAAATCAATGTCGTAAGGTTAGTAGCAGCATGATGAGTGGATTTAGGTACGACGATTCTAAGTGAAATAAGTCACACAGAAAAGGACACTTCTCATAAGGTATCACTGATAGAGGGAATGTAAAAACTGTTACACTTGAACTGAATTACAAAACAGAACAGAGTCACACATGCAGAAAACACACTATGGCTGCTTAACGGGAAAGGTGAGGTGGGGTGATACATAAAACAAGGGTATCAAATTAGCTCAGATACCGTTCCATAAACCCAATATGTAATAGACAAGAGCTAATCCTTGCTCAGAGAACTGGACTCAACACGCCCTATTCACCGCACAAGAATATATCTGACTAATAATAATCGTAAAACCTATGTATTGATATCTCTCTGTTAGTGTGTCAAGTGGGTGTAAAGCGGCATAAGCGCAGCAGTGAAAAGCAGCTAAACCCCATTATAAAAATAAATTACTTTGAAACACCCATGAAACAAAGACAGTGAAAGAGAGAGAAATTCTTACACAATGCGTTCAGGGGCTGTGATGCAACCTGGATTGACCATATCTAGACGCACAGCTGGATGAGACATAAGGGTGGACACTCTTGGGGCTGAGAGGTTTGGTGAGGTTGGGTGAGCAAACGCAGACCCTTTAAAGTAATACTGCGTGGTACCCATCGCATGGGTCCCAAATCTCCAGGTTCAAGGGCATCTTCCTACATCAAAAACATGCATGAGAAACCCAGAAGATGGTACACCGTGTGATGGGGAAAGGTTTCTAAAACGCACCTCATTTCTCATCTCCTTGTGCCCGGGTTCGCCATTCCAGCCGCTTTACTAGCAAGCTCCCTACTTGGAGCATCAGCACCTTTAACCTCCTGTTCCGTACAGGTTGCAATTTGTCCTGAGGATAAACGGGAAGACGTGGAACCAACGAGAGACTAGCTCTTGGTGTTGGGACAGGCACAGGTCACTCTATTTTCCCATCAGAAAGAAGAATTAACCACAGGCTCAGCCTGACCCCCGGAACCAGAACAGGGCCTGAAGCCATTCTGCGATTTTGCGGCCAGCTCCCATAAAAACGAGTTGTAAAATGGAGGTTCAGGGCACTGTAATTCACAAACCTGCAGAGTTATAAATAATAACTCTCGTCCACAAATATATTGAGGGAAGGCAAAGAAGAGGATTTGAAATCAAGGCAGAATTGCAGGAAACAGATTTCAGGAGGTAGATACGAATCGCCTTTAAAGCACATGAAAAGCGGCAAAACGTTGACAATGATGCCCTTGGCCAAAAAGGGCGTATTCGTTTTTTCCTGAATATATTCAGGAAAAAACGAATACGCCCTTTTTGGCCAACCAAGCAACCTGGAAAGGCAAATCAGCGCTACAAAGAAGTCTCGCTTCCCATCGGTCAAAAGGGCCATGCTGTAAAAAAAATGTCAAAACCAGAAATGCAGGACAGGCCATGGAGAAATGGGAGCCTTGCTACACTGATGGGCGGGATGTAAATTGCCAAGAGCCACTCTAGAGAAGTGTCCAGTGAGTCCTGAAACATCTGAAAAACACAGCTTAGAGAGCATTGGGCACTTCCACTCATGGCGGTATAAATTGGGAAAATTAAAAATCAGCAAGACACAAGCACCCCAAAGTTTAGGGCTGCTCTGTTGACCAGGACCTCCACTTCATTCCACCTTAAATATCCCAGGAAAGAGAAAAATGGATAAAGAAGTTGTGGTCCTTATGTACAATGGAATATCACTCAGCCAGGAAATCAATGTCGTAAGGTTAGTAGCAGCATGATGAGTGGATTTAGGTACGACGATTCTAAGTGAAATAAGTCACACAGAAAAGGACACTTCTCATAAGGTATCACTGATAGAGGGAATGTAAAAACCGTTACACTTGAACTGAATTACAAAACAGAACAGAGTCACACATGCAGAAAACACACTATGGCTGCTTAACGGGAAAGGTGAGGTGGGGTGATACATAAAACAAGGGTATCAAATTAGCTCAGATACCGTTCCATAAACCCAATATGTAATAGACAAGACCTACTCCTTGCTCAGAGAACTGGACTCAACACGCCCTATTCACCGCACAAGAATATATCTGACTAATAATAATCGTAAAACCTATGTATTGATATCTCTCTGTTAGTGTGTCAAGTGGGTGTAAAGCGGCATAAGCGCAGCAGTGAAAAGCAGCTAAACCCCATTATAAAAATAAATTACTTTGAAACACCCATGAAACAAAGACAGTGAAAGAGAGAGAAATTCTTACACAATGCGTTCAGGGGCTGTGATGCAACCTGGATTGACCATATCTAGACGCACAGCTGGATGAGACATAAGGGTGGACACTCTTGGGGCTGAGAGGTTTGGTGAGGTTGGGTGAGCAAACGCAGACCCTTTAAAGTAATACTGCGTGGTACCCATCGCATGGGTCCCAAATCTCCAGGTTCAAGGGCATCTTCCTACATCAAAAACATGCATGAGAAACCCAGAAGATGGTACACCGTGTGATGGGGAAAGGTTTCTAAAACGCACCTCATTTCTCATCTCCTTGTGCCCGGGTTCGCCATTCCAGCCGCTTTACTAGCAAGCTCCCTACTTGGAGCATCAGCACCTTTAACCTCCTGTTCCGTACAGGTTGCAATTTGTCCTGAGGATAAACGGGAAGACGTGGAACCAACGAGAGACCAGCTCTTGGTGTTGGGACAGGCACAGGTCACTCTATTTTCCCATCAGAAAGAAGAATTAACCACAGGCTCAGCCTGACCCCCGGAACCAGAACAGGGCCTGAAGCCATTCTGCGATTTTGCGGCCAGCTCCCATAAAAACGAGTTGTAAAATGGAGGTTCAGGGCACTGCAATTCACAAACCTGCAGAGTTATAAATGATAACTCTCGTCCACAAATATATTGAGGGAAGGCAAAGAAGAGGATTTGAAATCAAGGCAGAATTGCAGGAAACAGATTTCAGGAGGTAGATACGAATCGCCTTTAAAGCACATGAAAAGCGGCAAAACGTTGACAATGATGCCCTTGGCCAAAAAGGGCGTATGCGTTTTTTCCTGAATATATTCAGGAAAAAACGCATACGCCCTTTTTGGCCAACCAAGCAACCTGGAAAGGCAAATCAGCGCTACAAAGAAGTCTCGCTTCCCATCGGTCAAAAGGGCCATGCTGAAAAAAGTGTCAAAACCAGAAATGCAGGACAGGCCATGGAGAAATGGGAGCCTTGCTACACTGATGGGCGGGATGTAAATTGCCAAGAGCCACTCTGGAGAAGTGTCCGGTGAGTCCTGAAACATCTGAAAAACACAGCTCAGAGAGCATAGGGCACTTCCACTCATGGCGGTATAAATTGGGAAAATTAAAAATCAGCAAGACACAAGCACCCCAAAGTTTAGGGCTGCTCTGTTGACCAGGACCTCCACTTCATTCCACCTTAAATATCCCAGGAAAGAGAAAAATGGATAAAGAAGTTGTGGTCCTTATGTACAATGGAATATCACTCAGCCAGGAAATCAATGTCGTAAGGTTAGTAGCAGCATGATGAGTGGATTTAGGTACGACGATTCTAAGTGAAATAAGTCACACAGAAAAGGACACTTCTCATAAGGTATCACTGATAGAGGGAATGTAAAAACCGTTACACTTGAACTGAATTACAAAACAGAACAGAGTCACACATGCAGAAAACACACTATGGCTGCTTAACGGGAAAGGTGAGGTGGGGTGATACATAAAACAAGGGTATCAAATTAGCTCAGATACCGTTCCATAAACCCAATATGTAATAGACAAGACCTACTCCTTGCTCAGAGAACTGGACTCAACACGCCCTATTCACCGCACAAGAATATATCTGACTAATAATAATCGTAAAACCTATGTATTGATATCTCTCTGTTAGTGTGTCAAGTGGGTGTAAAGCGGCATAAGCGCAGCAGTGAAAAGCAGCTAAACCCCATTATAAAAATAAATTACTTTGAAACACCCATGAAACAAAGACAGTGAAAGAGAGAGAAATTCTTACACAATGCGTTCAGGGGCTGTGATGCAACCTGGATTGACCATATCTAGACGCACAGCTGGATGAGACATAAGGGTGGACACTCTTGGGGCTGAGAGGTTTGGTGAGGTTGGGTGAGCAAACGCAGACCCTTTAAAGTAATACTGCGTGGTACCCATCGCATGGGTCCCAAATCTCCAGGTTCAAGGGCATCTTCCTACATCAAAAACATGCATGAGAAACCCAGAAGATGGTACACCGTGTGATGGGGAAAGGTTTCTAAAACGCACCTCATTTCTCATCTCCTTGTGCCCGGGTTCGCCATTCCAGCCGCTTTACTAGCAAGCTCCCTACTTGGAGCATCAGCACCTTTAACCTCCTGTTCCGTACAGGTTGCAATTTGTCCTGAGGATAAACGGGAAGACGTGGAACCAACGAGAGACCAGCTCTTGGTGTTGGGACAGGCACAGGTCACTCTATTTTCCCATCAGAAAGAAGAATTAACCACAGGCTCAGCCTGACCCCCGGAACCAGAACAGGGCCTGAAGCCATTCTGCGATTTTGCGGCCAGCTCCCATAAAAACGAGTTGTAAAATGGAGGTTCAGGGCACTGCAATTCACAAACCTGCAGAGTTATAAATGATAACTCTCGTCCACAAATATATTGAGGGAAGGCAAAGAAGAGGATTTGAAATCAAGGCAGAATTGCAGGAAACAGATTTCAGGAGGTAGATACGAATCGCCTTTAAAGCACATGAAAAGCGGCAAAACGTTGACAATGATGCCCTTGGCCAAAAAGGGCGTATGCGTTTTTTCCTGAATATATTCAGGAAAAAACGCATACGCCCTTTTTGGCCAACCAAGCAACCTGGAAAGGCAAATCAGCGCTACAAAGAAGTCTCGCTTCCCATCGGTCAAAAGGGCCATGCTGAAAAAAGTGTCAAAACCAGAAATGCAGGACAGGCCATGGAGAAATGGGAGCCTTGCTACACTGATGGGCGGGATGTAAATTGCCAAGAGCCACTCTGGAGAAGTGTCCGGTGAGTCCTGAAACATCTGAAAAACACAGCTCAGAGAGCATAGGGCACTTCCACTCATGGGGGTATAAATTGGGAAAATTAAAAATCAGCAAGACACAAGCACCCCAAAGTTTAGGGCTGCTCTGTTGACCAGGACCTCCACTTCATTCCACCTTAAATATCCCAGGAAAGAGAAAAATGGATAAAGAAGTTGTGGTCCTTATGTACAATGGAATATCACTCAGCCAGGAAATCAATGTCGTAAGGTTAGTAGCAGCATGATGAGTGGATTTAGGTACGACGATTCTAAGTGAAATAAGTCACACAGAAAAGGACACTTCTCATAAGGTATCACTGATAGAGGGAATGTAAAAACTGTTACACTTGAACTGAATTACAAAACAGAACAGAGTCACACATGCAGAAAACACACTATGGCTGCTTAACGGGAAAGGTGAGGTGGGGTGATACATAAAACAAGGGTATCAAATTAGCTCAGATACCGTTCCATAAACCCAATATGTAATAGACAAGAGCTAATCCTTGCTCAGAGAACTGGACTCAACACGCCCTATTCACCGCACAAGAATATATCTGACTAATAATAATCGTAAAACCTATGTATTGATATCTCTCTGTTAGTGTGTCAAGTGGGTGTAAAGCGGCATAAGCGCAGCAGTGAAAAGCAGCTAAACCCCATTATAAAAATAAATTACTTTGAAACACCCATGAAACAAAGACAGTGAAAGAGAGAGAAATTCTTACACAATGCGTTCAGGGGCTGTGATGCAACCTGGATTGACCATATCTAGACGCACAGCTGGATGAGACATAAGGGTGGACACTCTTGGGGCTGAGAGGTTTGGTGAGGTTGGGTGAGCAAACGCAGACCCTTTAAAGTAATACTGCGTGGTACCCATCGCATGGGTCCCAAATCTCCAGGTTCAAGGGCATCTTCCTACATCAAAAACATGCATGAGAAACCCAGAAGATGGTACACCGTGTGATGGGGAAAGGTTTCTAAAACGCACCTCATTTCTCATCTCCTTGTGCCCGGGTTCGCCATTCCAGCTGCTTTACTAGCAAGCTCCCTACTTGGAGCATCAGCACCTTTAACCTCCTGTTCCGTACAGGTTGCAATTTGTCCTGAGGATAAACGGGAAGACGTGGAACCAACGAGAGACTAGCTCTTGGTGTTGGGACAGGCACAGGTCACTCTATTTTCCCATCAGAAAGAAGAATTAACCACAGGCTCAGCCTGCCCCCCGGAACCAGAACAGGGCCTGAAGCCATTCTGCGATTTTGCGGCCAGCTCCCATAAAAACGAGTTGTAAAATGGAGGTTCAGGGCACTGTAATTCACAAACCTGCAGAGTTATAAATGATAACTCTCGTCCACAAATATATTGAGGGTAGGCAAAGAAGAGGATTTGAAATCAAGGCAGAATTGCAGGAAACAGATTTCAGGAGGTAGATACGAATCGCCTTTAAAGCACATGAAAAGCGGCAAAACGTTGACAATGATGCCCTTGGCCAAAAAGGGCGTATTCGTTTTTTCCTGAATATATTCAGGAAAAAACGAATACGCCCTTTTTGGCCAACCAAGCAACCTGGAAAGGCAAATCAGCGCTACAAAGAAGTCTCGCTTCCCATCGGTCAAAAGGGCCATGCTGTAAAAAGTGTCAAAACCAGAAATGCAGGACAGGCCATGGAGAAATGGGAGCCTTGCTACACTGATGGGCGGGATGTAAATTGCCAAGAGCCACTCTAGAGAAGTGTCCGGTGAGTCCTGAAACATCTGAAAAACACAGCTTAGAGAGCATTGGGCACTTCCACTCATGGCGGTATAAATTGGGAAAATTAAAAATCAGCAAGACACAAGCACCCCAAAGTTTAGGGCTGCTCTGTTGACCAGGACCTCCACTTCATTCCACCTTAAATATCCCAGGAAAGAGAAAAATGGATAAAGAAGTTGTGGTCCTTATGTACAATGGAATATCACTCAGCCAGGAAATCAATGTCGTAAGGTTAGTAGCAGCATGATGAGTGGATTTAGGTACGACGATTCTAAGTGAAATAAGTCACACAGAAAAGGACACTTCTCATAAGGTATCACTGATAGAGGGAATGTAAAAACTGTTACACTTGAACTGAATTACAAAACAGAACAGAGTCACACATGCAGAAAACACACTATGGCTGCTTAACGGGAAAGGTGAGGTGGGGTGATACATAAAACAAGGGTATCAAATTAGCTCAGATACCGTTCCATAAACCCAATATGTAATAGACAAGAGCTAATCCTTGCTCAGAGAACTGGACTCAACACGCCCTATTCACCGCACAAGAATATATCTGACTAATAATAATCGTAAAACCTATGTATTGATATCTCTCTGTTAGTGTGTCAAGTGGGTGTAAAGCGGCATAAGCGCAGCAGTGAAAAGCAGCTAAACCCCATTATAAAAATAAATTACTTTGAAACACCCATGAAACAAAGACAGTGAAAGAGAGAGAAATTCTTACACAATGCGTTCAGGGGCTGTGATGCAACCTGGATTGACCATATCTAGACGCACAGCTGGATGAGACATAAGGGTGGACACTCTTGGGGCTGAGAGGTTTGGTGAGGTTGGGTGAGCAAACGCAGACCCTTTAAAGTAATACTGCGTGGTACCCATCGCATGGGTCCCAAATCTCCAGGTTCAAGGGCATCTTCCTACATCAAAAACATGCATGAGAAACCCAGAAGATGGTACACCGTGTGATGGGGAAAGGTTTCTAAAACGCACCTCATTTCTCATCTCCTTGTGCCCGGGTTCGCCATTCCAGCCGCTTTACTAGCAAGCTCCCTACTTGGAGCATCAGCACCTTTAACCTCCTGTTCCGTACAGGTTGCAATTTGTCCTGAGGATAAACGGGAAGACGTGGAACCAACGAGAGACCAGCTCTTGGTGTTGGGACAGGCACAGGTCACTCTATTTTCCCATCAGAAAGAAGAATTAACCACAGGCTCAGCCTGACCCCCGGAACCAGAACAGGGCCTGAAGCCATTCTGCGATTTTGCGGCCAGCTCCCATAAAAACGAGTTGTAAAATGGAGGTTCAGGGCACTGTAATTCACAAACCTGCAGAGTTATAAATAATAACTCTCGTCCACAAATATATTGAGGGAAGGCAAAGAAGAGGATTTGAAATCAAGGCAGAATTGCAGGAAACAGATTTCAGGAGGTAGATACGAATCGCCTTTAAAGCACATGAAAAGCGGCAAAACGTTGACAATGATGCCCTTGGCCAAAAAGGGCGTATTCGTTTTTTCCTGAATATATTCAGGAAAAAACGAATACGCCCTTTTTGGCCAACCAAGCAACCTGGAAAGGCAAATCAGCACTACAAAGAAGTCTCGCTTCCCATCGGTCAAAAGGGCCATGCTGTAAAAAGTGTCAAAACCAGAAATGCAGGACAGGCCATGGAGAAATGGGAGCCTTGCTACACTGATGGGCGGGATGTAAATTGCCAAGAGCCACTCTAGAGAAGTGTCCGGTGAGTCCTGAAACATCTGAAAAACACAGCTTAGAGAGCATTGGGCACTTCCACTCATGGCGGTATAAATTGGGAAAATTAAAAATCAGCAAGACACAAGCACCCCAAAGTTTAGGGCTGCTCTGTTGACCAGGACCTCCACTTCATTCCACCTTAAATATCCCAGGAAAGAGAAAAATGGATAAAGAAGTTGTGGTCCTTATGTACAATGGAATATCACTCAGCCAGGAAATCAATGTCGTAAGGTTAGTAGCAGCATGATGAGTGGATTTAGGTACGACGATTCTAAGTGAAATAAGTCACACAGAAAAGGACACTTCTCATAAGGTATCACTGATAGAGGGAATGTAAAAACCGTTACACTTGAACTGAATTACAAAACAGAACAGAGTCACACATGCAGAAAACACACTATGGCTGCTTAACGGGAAAGGTGAGGTGGGGTGATACATAAAACAAGGGTATCAAATTAGCTCAGATACCGTTCCATAAACCCAATATGTAATAGACAAGACCTACTCCTTGCTCAGAGAACTGGACTCAACACGCCCTATTCACCGCACAAGAATATATCTGACTAATAATAATCGTAAAACCTATGTATTGATATCTCTCTGTTAGTGTGTCAAGTGGGTGTAAAGCGGCATAAGCGCAGCAGTGAAAAGCAGCTAAACCCCATTATAAAAATAAATTACTTTGAAACACCCATGAAACAAAGACAGTGAAAGAGAGAGAAATTCTTACACAATGCGTTCAGGGGCTGTGATGCAACCTGGATTGACCATATCTAGACGCACAGCTGGATGAGACATAAGGGTGGACACTCTTGGGGCTGAGAGGTTTGGTGAGGTTGGGTGAGCAAACGCAGACCCTTTAAAGTAATACTGCGTGGTACCCATCGCATGGGTCCCAAATCTCCAGGTTCAAGGGCATCTTCCTACATCAAAAACATGCATGAGAAACCCAGAAGATGGTACACCGTGTGATGGGGAAAGGTTTCTAAAACGCACCTCATTTCTCATCTCCTTGTGCCCGGGTTCGCCATTCCAGCCGCTTTACTAGCAAGCTCCCTACTTGGAGCATCAGCACCTTTAACCTCCTGTTCCGTACAGGTTGCAATTTGTCCTGAGGATAAACGGGAAGACGTGGAACCAACGAGAGACTAGCTCTTGGTGTTGGGACAGGCACAGGTCACTCTATTTTCCCATCAGAAAGAAGAATTAACCACAGGCTCAGCCTGACCCCCGGAACCAGAACAGGGCCTGAAGCCATTCTGCGATTTTGCGGCCAGCTCCCATAAAAACGAGTTGTAAAATGGAGGTTCAGGGCACTGTAATTCACAAACCTGCAGAGTTATAAATAATAACTCTCGTCCACAAATATATTGAGGGAAGGCAAAGAAGAGGATTTGAAATCAAGGCAGAATTGCAGGAAACAGATTTCAGGAGGTAGATACGAATCGCCTTTAAAGCACATGAAAAGCGGCAAAACGTTGACAATGATGCCCTTGGCCAAAAAGGGCGTATTCGTTTTTTCCTGAATATATTCAGGAAAAAACGAATACGCCCTTTTTGGCCAACCAAGCAACCTGGAAAGGCAAATCAGCGCTACAAAGAAGTCTCGCTTCCCATCGGTCAAAAGGGCCATGCTGTAAAAAGTGTCAAAACCAGAAATGCAGGACAGGCCATGGAGAAATGGGAGCCTTGCTACACTGATGGGCGGGATGTAAATTGCCAAGAGCCACTCTAGAGAAGTGTCCGGTGAGTCCTGAAACATCTGAAAAACACAGCTTAGAGAGCATTGGGCACTTCCACTCATGGCGGTATAAATTGGGAAAATTAAAAATCAGCAAGACACAAGCACCCCAAAGTTTAGGGCTGCTCTGTTGACCAGGACCTCCACTTCATTCCACCTTAAATATCCCAGGAAAGAGAAAAATGGATAAAGAAGTTGTGGTCCTTATGTACAATGGAATATCACTCAGCCAGGAAATCAATGTCGTAAGGTTAGTAGCAGCATGATGAGTGGATTTAGGTACGACGATTCTAAGTGAAATAAGTCACACAGAAAAGGACACTTCTCATAAGGTATCACTGATAGAGGGAATGTAAAAACCGTTACACTTGAACTGAATTACAAAACAGAACAGAGTCACACATGCAGAAAACACACTATGGCTGCTTAACGGGAAAGGTGAGGTGGGGTGATACATAAAACAAGGGTATCAAATTAGCTCAGATACCGTTCCATAAACCCAATATGTAATAGACAAGACTTACTCCTTGCTCAGAGAACTGGACTCAACACGCCCTATTCACCGCACAAGAATATATCTGACTAATAATAATCGTAAAACCTATGTATTGATATCTCTCTGTTAGTGTGTCAAGTGGGTGTAAAGCGGCATAAACACAGCAGTGAAAAGCAGCTAAACCCCATTATAAAAATAAATTACTTTGAAACACCCATGAAACAAAGACAGTGAAAGAGAGAGAAATTCTTACACAATGCGTTCAGGGGCTGTGATGCAACCTGGATTGACCATATCTAGACGCACAGCTGGATGAGACATAAGGGTGGACACTCTTGGGGCTGAGAGGTTTGGTGAGGTTGGGTGAGCAAACGCAGACCCTTTAAAGTAATACTGCGTGGTACCCATCGCATGGGTCCCAAATCTCCAGGTTCAAGGGCATCTTCCTACATCAAAAACATGCATGAGAAACCCAGAAGATGGTACACCGTGTGATGGGGAAAGGTTTCTAAAACGCACCTCATTTCTCATCTCCTTGTGCCCGGGTTCGCCATTCCAGCCGCTTTACTAGCAAGCTCCCTACTTGGAGCATCAGCACCTTTAACCTCCTGTTCCGTACAGGTTGCAATTTGTCCTGAGGATAAACGGGAAGACGTGGAACCAACGAGAGACCAGCTCTTGGTGTTGGGACAGGCACAGGTCACTCTATTTTCCCATCAGAAAGAAGAATTAACCACAGGCTCAGCCTGACCCCCGGAACCAGAACAGGGCCTGAAGCCATTCTGCGATTTTGCGGCCAGCTCCCATAAAAACGAGTTGTAAAATGGAGGTTCAGGGCACTGCAATTCACAAACCTGCAGAGTTATAAATGATAACTCTCGTCCACAAATATATTGAGGGAAGGCAAAGAAGAGGATTTGAAATCAAGGCAGAATTGCAGGAAACAGATTTCAGGAGGTAGATACGAATCGCCTTTAAAGCACATGAAAAGCGGCAAAACGTTGACAATGATGCCCTTGGCCAAAAAGGGCGTATGCGTTTTTTCCTGAATATATTCAGGAAAAAACGCATACGCCCTTTTTGGCCAACCAAGCAACCTGGAAAGGCAAATCAGCGCTACAAAGAAGTCTCGCTTCCCATCGGTCAAAAGGGCCATGCTGAAAAAAGTGTCAAAACCAGAAATGCAGGACAGGCCATGGAGAAATGGGAGCCTTGCTACACTGATGGGCGGGATGTAAATTGCCAAGAGCCACTCTGGAGAAGTGTCCGGTGAGTCCTGAAACATCTGAAAAACACAGCTCAGAGAGCATAGGGCACTTCCACTCATGGGGGTATAAATTGGGAAAATTAAAAATCAGCAAGACACAAGCACCCCAAAGTTTAGGGCTGCTCTGTTGACCAGGACCTCCACTTCATTCCACCTTAAATATCCCAGGAAAGAGAAAAATGGATAAAGAAGTTGTGGTCCTTATGTACAATGGAATATCACTCAGCCAGGAAATCAATGTCGTAAGGTTAGTAGCAGCATGATGAGTGGATTTAGGTACGACGATTCTAAGTGAAATAAGTCACACAGAAAAGGACACTTCTCATAAGGTATCACTGATAGAGGGAATGTAAAAACTGTTACACTTGAACTGAATTACAAAACAGAACAGAGTCACACATGCAGAAAACACACTATGGCTGCTTAACGGGAAAGGTGAGGTGGGGTGATACATAAAACAAGGGTATCAAATTAGCTCAGATACCGTTCCATAAACCCAATATGTAATAGACAAGAGCTAATCCTTGCTCAGAGAACTGGACTCAACACGCCCTATTCACCGCACAAGAATATATCTGACTAATAATAATCGTAAAACCTATGTATTGATATCTCTCTGTTAGTGTGTCAAGTGGGTGTAAAGCGGCATAAGCGCAGCAGTGAAAAGCAGCTAAACCCCATTATAAAAATAAATTACTTTGAAACACCCATGAAACAAAGACAGTGAAAGAGAGAGAAATTCTTACACAATGCGTTCAGGGGCTGTGATGCAACCTGGATTGACCATATCTAGACGCACAGCTGGATGAGACATAAGGGTGGACACTCTTGGGGCTGAGAGGTTTGGTGAGGTTGGGTGAGCAAACGCAGACCCTTTAAAGTAATACTGCGTGGTACCCATCGCATGGGTCCCAAATCTCCAGGTTCAAGGGCATCTTCCTACATCAAAAACATGCATGAGAAACCCAGAAGATGGTACACCGTGTGATGGGGAAAGGTTTCTAAAACGCACCTCATTTCTCATCTCCTTGTGCCCGGGTTCGCCATTCCAGCCGCTTTACTAGCAAGCTCCCTACTTGGAGCATCAGCACCTTTAACCTCCTGTTCCGTACAGGTTGCAATTTGTCCTGAGGATAAACGGGAAGACGTGGAACCAACGAGAGACTAGCTCTTGGTGTTGGGACAGGCACAGGTCACTCTATTTTCCCATCAGAAAGAAGAATTAACCACAGGCTCAGCCTGCCCCCCGGAACCAGAACAGGGCCTGAAGCCATTCTGCGATTTTGCGGCCAGCTCCCATAAAAACGAGTTGTAAAATGGAGGTTCAGGGCACTGTAATTCACAAACCTGCAGAGTTATAAATAATAACTCTCGTCCACAAATATATTGAGGGAAGGCAAAGAAGAGGATTTGAAATCAAGGCAGAATTGCAGGAAACAGATTTCAGGAGGTAGATACGAATCGCCTTTAAAGCACATGAAAAGCGGCAAAACGTTGACAATGATGCCCTTGGCCAAAAAGGGCGTATGCGTTTTTTCCTGAATATATTCAGGAAAAAACGAATACGCCCTTTTTGGCCAACCAAGCAACCTGGAAAGGCAAATCAGCGCTACAAAGAAGTCTCGCTTCCCATCGGTCAAAAGGGCCATGCTGTAAAAAGTGTCAAAACCAGAAATGCAGGACAGGCCATGGAGAAATGGGAGCCTTGCTACACTGATGGGCGGGATGTAAATTGCCAAGAGCCACTCTAGAGAAGTGTCCGGTGAGTCCTGAAACATCTGAAAAACACAGCTTAGAGAGCATTGGGCACTTCCACTCATGGCGGTATAAATTGGGAAAATTAAAAATCAGCAAGACACAAGCACCCCAAAGTTTAGGGCTGCTCTGTTGACCAGGACCTCCACTTCATTCCACCTTAAATATCCCAGGAAAGAGAAAAATGGATAAAGAAGTTGTGGTCCTTATGTACAATGGAATATCACTCAGCCAGGAAATCAATGTCGTAAGGTTAGTAGCAGCATGATGAGTGGATTTAGGTACGACGATTCTAAGTGAAATAAGTCACACAGAAAAGGACACTTCTCATAAGGTATCACTGATAGAGGGAATGTAAAAACCGTTACACTTGAACTGAATTACAAAACAGAACAGAGTCACACATGCAGAAAACACACTATGGCTGCTTAACGGGAAAGGTGAGGTGGGGTGATACATAAAACAAGGGTATCAAATTAGCTCAGATACCGTTCCATAAACCCAATATGTAATAGACAAGACCTACTCCTTGCTCAGAGAACTGGACTCAACACGCCCTATTCACCGCACAAGAATATATCTGACTAATAATAATCGTAAAACCTATGTATTGATATCTCTCTGTTAGTGTGTCAAGTGGGTGTAAAGCGGCATAAACACAGCAGTGAAAAGCAGCTAAACCCCATTATAAAAATAAATTACTTTGAAACACCCATGAAACAAAGACAGTGAAAGAGAGAGAAATTCTTACACAATGCGTTCAGGGGCTGTGATGCAACCTGGATTGACCATATCTAGACGCACAGCTGGATGAGACATAAGGGTGGACACTCTTGGGGCTGAGAGGTTTGGTGAGGTTGGGTGAGCAAACGCAGACCCTTTAAAGTAATACTGCGTGGTACCCATCGCATGGGTCCCAAATCTCCAGGTTCAAGGGCATCTTCCTACATCAAAAACATGCATGAGAAACCCAGAAGATGGTACACCGTGTGATGGGGAAAGGTTTCTAAAACGCACCTCATTTCTCATCTCCTTGTGCCCGGGTTCGCCATTCCAGCCGCTTTACTAGCAAGCTCCCTACTTGGAGCATCAGCACCTTTAACCTCCTGTTCCGTACAGGTTGCAATTTGTCCTGAGGATAAACGGGAAGACGTGGAACCAACGAGAGACCAGCTCTTGGTGTTGGGACAGGCACAGGTCACTCTATTTTCCCATCAGAAAGAAGAATTAACCACAGGCTCAGCCTGACCCCCGGAACCAGAACAGGGCCTGAAGCCATTCTGCGATTTTGCGGCCAGCTCCCATAAAAACGAGTTGTAAAATGGAGGTTCAGGGCACTGCAATTCACAAACCTGCAGAGTTATAAATGATAACTCTCGTCCACAAATATATTGAGGGAAGGCAAAGAAGAGGATTTGAAATCAAGGCAGAATTGCAGGAAACAGATTTCAGGAGGTAGATACGAATCGCCTTTAAAGCACATGAAAAGCGGCAAAACGTTGACAATGATGCCCTTGGCCAAAAAGGGCGTATGCGTTTTTTCCTGAATATATTCAGGAAAAAACGCATACGCCCTTTTTGGCCAACCAAGCAACCTGGAAAGGCAAATCAGCGCTACAAAGAAGTCTCGCTTCCCATCGGTCAAAAGGGCCATGCTGAAAAAAGTGTCAAAACCAGAAATGCAGGACAGGCCATGGAGAAATGGGAGCCTTGCTACACTGATGGGCGGGATGTAAATTGCCAAGAGCCACTCTGGAGAAGTGTCCGGTGAGTCCTGAAACATCTGAAAAACACAGCTCAGAGAGCATAGGGCACTTCCACTCATGGGGGTATAAATTGGGAAAATTAAAAATCAGCAAGACACAAGCACCCCAAAGTTTAGGGCTGCTCTGTTGACCAGGACCTCCACTTCATTCCACCTTAAATATCCCAGGAAAGAGAAAAATGGATAAAGAAGTTGTGGTCCTTATGTACAATGGAATATCACTCAGCCAGGAAATCAATGTCGTAAGGTTAGTAGCAGCATGATGAGTGGATTTAGGTACGACGATTCTAAGTGAAATAAGTCACACAGAAAAGGACACTTCTCATAAGGTATCACTGATAGAGGGAATGTAAAAACCGTTACACTTGAACTGAATTACAAAACAGAACAGAGTCACACATGCAGAAAACACACTATGGCTGCTTAACGGGAAAGGTGAGGTGGGGTGATACATAAAACAAGGGTATCAAATTAGCTCAGATACCGTTCCATAAACCCAATATGTAATAGACAAGACCTACTCCTTGCTCAGAGAACTGGACTCAACACGCCCTATTCACCGCACAAGAATATATCTGACTAATAATAATCGTAAAACCTATGTATTGATATCTCTCTGTTAGTGTGTCAAGTGGGTGTAAAAGCGGCATAAACACAGCAGTGAAAAGCAGCTAAACCCCATTATAAAAATAAATTACTTTGAAACACCCATGAAACAAAGACAGTGAAAGAGAGAGAAATTCTTACACAATGCGTTCAGGGGCTGTGATGCAACCTGGATTGACCATATCTAGACGCACAGCTGGATGAGACATAAGGGTGGACACTCTTGGGGCTGAGAGGTTTGGTGAGGTTGGGTGAGCAAACGCAGACCCTTTAAAGTAATACTGCGTGGTACCCATCGCATGGGTCCCAAATCTCCAGGTTCAAGGGCATCTTCCTACATCAAAAACATGCATGAGAAACCCAGAAGATGGTACACCGTGTGATGGGGAAAGGTTTCTAAAACGCACCTCATTTCTCATCTCCTTGTGCCCGGGTTCGCCATTCCAGCCGCTTTACTAGCAAGCTCCCTACTTGGAGCATCAGCACCTTTAACCTCCTGTTCCGTACAGGTTGCAATTTGTCCTGAGGATAAACGGGAAGACGTGGAACCAACGAGAGACCAGCTCTTGGTGTTGGGACAGGCACAGGTCACTCTATTTTCCCATCAGAAAGAAGAATTAACCACAGGCTCAGCCTGACCCCCGGAACCAGAACAGGGCCTGAAGCCATTCTGCGATTTTGCGGCCAGCTCCCATAAAAACGAGTTGTAAAATGGAGGTTCAGGGCACTGCAATTCACAAACCTGCAGAGTTATAAATGATAACTCTCGTCCACAAATATATTGAGGGAAGGCAAAGAAGAGGATTTGAAATCAAGGCAGAATTGCAGGAAACAGATTTCAGGAGGTAGATACGAATCGCCTTTAAAGCACATGAAAAGCGGCAAAACGTTGACAATGATGCCCTTGGCCAAAAAGGGCGTATGCGTTTTTTCCTGAATATATTCAGGAAAAAACGCATACGCCCTTTTTGGCCAACCAAGCAACCTGGAAAGGCAAATCAGCGCTACAAAGAAGTCTCGCTTCCCATCGGTCAAAAGGGCCATGCTGAAAAAAGTGTCAAAACCAGAAATGCAGGACAGGCCATGGAGAAATGGGAGCCTTGCTACACTGATGGGCGGGATGTAAATTGCCAAGAGCCACTCTGGAGAAGTGTCCGGTGAGTCCTGAAACATCTGAAAAACACAGCTCAGAGAGCATAGGGCACTTCCACTCATGGGGGTATAAATTGGGAAAATTAAAAATCAGCAAGACACAAGCACCCCAAAGTTTAGGGCTGCTCTGTTGACCAGGACCTCCACTTCATTCCACCTTAAATATCCCAGGAAAGAGAAAAATGGATAAAGAAGTTGTGGTCCTTATGTACAATGGAATATCACTCAGCCAGGAAATCAATGTCGTAAGGTTAGTAGCAGCATGATGAGTGGATTTAGGTACGACGATTCTAAGTGAAATAAGTCACACAGAAAAGGACACTTCTCATAAGGTATCACTGATAGAGGGAATGTAAAAACTGTTACACTTGAACTGAATTACAAAACAGAACAGAGTCACACATGCAGAAAACACACTATGGCTGCTTAACGGGAAAGGTGAGGTGGGGTGATACATAAAACAAGGGTATCAAATTAGCTCAGATACCGTTCCATAAACCCAATATGTAATAGACAAGAGCTAATCCTTGCTCAGAGAACTGGACTCAACACGCCCTATTCACCGCACAAGAATATATCTGACTAATAATAATCGTAAAACCTATGTATTGATATCTCTCTGTTAGTGTGTCAAGTGGGTGTAAAGCGGCATAAGCGCAGCAGTGAAAAGCAGCTAAACCCCATTATAAAAATAAATTACTTTGAAACACCCATGAAACAAAGACAGTGAAAGAGAGAGAAATTCTTACACAATGCGTTCAGGGGCTGTGATGCAACCTGGATTGACCATATCTAGACGCACAGCTGGATGAGACATAAGGGTGGACACTCTTGGGGCTGAGAGGTTTGGTGAGGTTGGGTGAGCAAACGCAGACCCTTTAAAGTAATACTGCGTGGTACCCATCGCATGGGTCCCAAATCTCCAGGTTCAAGGGCATCTTCCTACATCAAAAACATGCATGAGAAACCCAGAAGATGGTACACCGTGTGATGGGGAAAGGTTTCTAAAACGCACCTCATTTCTCATCTCCTTGTGCCCGGGTTCGCCATTCCAGCCGCTTTACTAGCAAGCTCCCTACTTGGAGCATCAGCACCTTTAACCTCCTGTTCCGTACAGGTTGCAATTTGTCCTGAGGATAAACGGGAAGACGTGGAACCAACGAGAGACTAGCTCTTGGTGTTGGGACAGGCACAGGTCACTCTATTTTCCCATCAGAAAGAAGAATTAACCACAGGCTCAGCCTGACCCCCGGAACCAGAACAGGGCCTGAAGCCATTCTGCGATTTTGCGGCCAGCTCCCATAAAAACGAGTTGTAAAATGGAGGTTCAGGGCACTGTAATTCACAAACCTGCAGAGTTATAAATAATAACTCTCGTCCACAAATATATTGAGGGAAGGCAAAGAAGAGGATTTGAAATCAAGGCAGAATTGCAGGAAACAGATTTCAGGAGGTAGATACGAATCGCCTTTAAAGCACATGAAAAGCGGCAAAACGTTGACAATGATGCCCTTGGCCAAAAAGGGCGTATTCGTTTTTTCCTGAATATATTCAGGAAAAAACGAATACGCCCTTTTTGGCCAACCAAGCAACCTGGAAAGGCAAATCAGCGCTACAAAGAAGTCTCGCTTCCCATCGGTCAAAAGGGCCATGCTGTAAAAAGTGTCAAAACCAGAAATGCAGGACAGGCCATGGAGAAATGGGAGCCTTGCTACACTGATGGGCGGGATGTAAATTGCCAAGAGCCACTCTAGAGAAGTGTCCGGTGAGTCCTGAAACATCTGAAAAACACAGCTTAGAGAGCATTGGGCACTTCCACTCATGGCGGTATAAATTGGGAAAATTAAAAATCAGCAAGACACAAGCACCCCAAAGTTTAGGGCTGCTCTGTTGACCAGGACCTCCACTTCATTCCACCTTAAATATCCCAGGAAAGAGAAAAATGGATAAAGAAGTTGTGGTCCTTATGTACAATGGAATATCACTCAGCCAGGAAATCAATGTCGTAAGGTTAGTAGCAGCATGATGAGTGGATTTAGGTACGACGATTCTAAGTGAAATAAGTCACACAGAAAAGGACACTTCTCATAAGGTATCACTGATAGAGGGAATGTAAAAACCGTTACACTTGAACTGAATTACAAAACAGAACAGAGTCACACATGCAGAAAACACACTATGGCTGCTTAACGGGAAAGGTGAGGTGGGGTGATACATAAAACAAGGGTATCAAATTAGCTCAGATACCGTTCCATAAACCCAATATGTAATAGACAAGACCTACTCCTTGCTCAGAGAACTGGACTCAACACGCCCTATTCACCGCACAAGAATATATCTGACTAATAATAATCGTAAAACCTATGTATTGATATCTCTCTGTTAGTGTGTCAAGTGGGTGTAAAGCGGCATAAACACAGCAGTGAAAAGCAGCTAAACCCCATTATAAAAATAAATTACTTTGAAACACCCATGAAACAAAGACAGTGAAAGAGAGAGAAATTCTTACACAATGCGTTCAGGGGCTGTGATGCAACCTGGATTGACCATATCTAGACGCACAGCTGGATGAGACATAAGGGTGGACACTCTTGGGGCTGAGAGGTTTGGTGAGGTTGGGTGAGCAAACGCAGACCCTTTAAAGTAATACTGCGTGGTACCCATCGCATGGGTCCCAAATCTCCAGGTTCAAGGGCATCTTCCTACATCAAAAACATGCATGAGAAACCCAGAAGATGGTACACCGTGTGATGGGGAAAGGTTTCTAAAACGCACCTCATTTCTCATCTCCTTGTGCCCGGGTTCGCCATTCCAGCCGCTTTACTAGCAAGCTCCCTACTTGGAGCATCAGCACCTTTAACCTCCTGTTCCGTACAGGTTGCAATTTGTCCTGAGGATAAACGGGAAGACGTGGAACCAACGAGAGACCAGCTCTTGGTGTTGGGACAGGCACAGGTCACTCTATTTTCCCATCAGAAAGAAGAATTAACCACAGGCTCAGCCTGACCCCCGGAACCAGAACAGGGCCTGAAGCCATTCTGCGATTTTGCGGCCAGCTCCCATAAAAACGAGTTGTAAAATGGAGGTTCAGGGCACTGCAATTCACAAACCTGCAGAGTTATAAATGATAACTCTCGTCCACAAATATATTGAGGGAAGGCAAAGAAGAGGATTTGAAATCAAGGCAGAATTGCAGGAAACAGATTTCAGGAGGTAGATACGAATCGCCTTTAAAGCACATGAAAAGCGGCAAAACGTTGACAATGATGCCCTTGGCCAAAAAGGGCGTATGCGTTTTTTCCTGAATATATTCAGGAAAAAACGCATACGCCCTTTTTGGCCAACCAAGCAACCTGGAAAGGCAAATCAGCGCTACAAAGAAGTCTCGCTTCCCATCGGTCAAAAGGGCCATGCTGAAAAAAGTGTCAAAACCAGAAATGCAGGACAGGCCATGGAGAAATGGGAGCCTTGCTACACTGATGGGCGGGATGTAAATTGCCAAGAGCCACTCTGGAGAAGTGTCCGGTGAGTCCTGAAACATCTGAAAAACACAGCTCAGAGAGCATAGGGCACTTCCACTCATGGGGGTATAAATTGGGAAAATTAAAAATCAGCAAGACACAAGCACCCCAAAGTTTAGGGCTGCTCTGTTGACCAGGACCTCCACTTCATTCCACCTTAAATATCCCAGGAAAGAGAAAAATGGATAAAGAAGTTGTGGTCCTTATGTACAATGGAATATCACTCAGCCAGGAAATCAATGTCGTAAGGTTAGTAGCAGCATGATGAGTGGATTTAGGTACGACGATTCTAAGTGAAATAAGTCACACAGAAAAGGACACTTCTCATAAGGTATCACTGATAGAGGGAATGTAAAAACTGTTACACTTGAACTGAATTACAAAACAGAACAGAGTCACACATGCAGAAAACACACTATGGCTGCTTAACGGGAAAGGTGAGGTGGGGTGATACATAAAACAAGGGTATCAAATTAGCTCAGATACCGTTCCATAAACCCAATATGTAATAGACAAGAGCTAATCCTTGCTCAGAGAACTGGACTCAACACGCCCTATTCACCGCACAAGAATATATCTGACTAATAATAATCGTAAAACCTATGTATTGATATCTCTCTGTTAGTGTGTCAAGTGGGTGTAAAGCGGCATAAGCGCAGCAGTGAAAAGCAGCTAAACCCCATTATAAAAATAAATTACTTTGAAACACCCATGAAACAAAGACAGTGAAAGAGAGAGAAATTCTTACACAATGCGTTCAGGGGCTGTGATGCAACCTGGATTGACCATATCTAGACGCACAGCTGGATGAGACATAAGGGTGGACACTCTTGGGGCTGAGAGGTTTGGTGAGGTTGGGTGAGCAAACGCAGACCCTTTAAAGTAATACTGCGTGGTACCCATCGCATGGGTCCCAAATCTCCAGGTTCAAGGGCATCTTCCTACATCAAAAACATGCATGAGAAACCCAGAAGATGGTACACCGTGTGATGGGGAAAGGTTTCTAAAACGCACCTCATTTCTCATCTCCTTGTGCCCGGGTTCGCCATTCCAGCCGCTTTACTAGCAAGCTCCCTACTTGGAGCATCAGCACCTTTAACCTCCTGTTCCGTACAGGTTGCAATTTGTCCTGAGGATAAACGGGAAGACGTGGAACCAACGAGAGACTAGCTCTTGGTGTTGGGACAGGCACAGGTCACTCTATTTTCCCATCAGAAAGAAGAATTAACCACAGGCTCAGCCTGCCCCCCGGAACCAGAACAGGGCCTGAAGCCATTCTGCGATTTTGCGGCCAGCTCCCATAAAAACGAGTTGTAAAATGGAGGTTCAGGGCACTGTAATTCACAAACCTGCAGAGTTATAAATAATAACTCTCGTCCACAAATATATTGAGGGAAGGCAAAGAAGAGGATTTGAAATCAAGGCAGAATTGCAGGAAACAGATTTCAGGAGGTAGATACGAATCGCCTTTAAAGCACATGAAAAGCGGCAAAACGTTGACAATGATGCCCTTGGCCAAAAAGGGCGTATGCGTTTTTTCCTGAATATATTCAGGAAAAAACGAATACGCCCTTTTTGGCCAACCAAGCAACCTGGAAAGGCAAATCAGCGCTACAAAGAAGTCTCGCTTCCCATCGGTCAAAAGGGCCATGCTGTAAAAAGTGTCAAAACCAGAAATGCAGGACAGGCCATGGAGAAATGGGAGCCTTGCTACACTGATGGGCGGGATGTAAATTGCCAAGAGCCACTCTAGAGAAGTGTCCGGTGAGTCCTGAAACATCTGAAAAACACAGCTTAGAGAGCATTGGGCACTTCCACTCATGGCGGTATAAATTGGGAAAATTAAAAATCAGCAAGACACAAGCACCCCAAAGTTTAGGGCTGCTCTGTTGACCAGGACCTCCACTTCATTCCACCTTAAATATCCCAGGAAAGAGAAAAATGGATAAAGAAGTTGTGGTCCTTATGTACAATGGAATATCACTCAGCCAGGAAATCAATGTCGTAAGGTTAGTAGCAGCATGATGAGTGGATTTAGGTACGACGATTCTAAGTGAAATAAGTCACACAGAAAAGGACACTTCTCATAAGGTATCACTGATAGAGGGAATGTAAAAACCGTTACACTTGAACTGAATTACAAAACAGAACAGAGTCACACATGCAGAAAACACACTATGGCTGCTTAACGGGAAAGGTGAGGTGGGGTGATACATAAAACAAGGGTATCAAATTAGCTCAGATACCGTTCCATAAACCCAATATGTAATAGACAAGACCTACTCCTTGCTCAGAGAACTGGACTCAACACGCCCTATTCACCGCACAAGAATATATCTGACTAATAATAATCGTAAAACCTATGTATTGATATCTCTCTGTTAGTGTGTCAAGTGGGTGTAAAGCGGCATAAACACAGCAGTGAAAAGCAGCTAAACCCCATTATAAAAATAAATTACTTTGAAACACCCATGAAACAAAGACAGTGAAAGAGAGAGAAATTCTTACACAATGCGTTCAGGGGCTGTGATGCAACCTGGATTGACCATATCTAGACGCACAGCTGGATGAGACATAAGGGTGGACACTCTTGGGGCTGAGAGGTTTGGTGAGGTTGGGTGAGCAAACGCAGACCCTTTAAAGTAATACTGCGTGGTACCCATCGCATGGGTCCCAAATCTCCAGGTTCAAGGGCATCTTCCTACATCAAAAACATGCATGAGAAACCCAGAAGATGGTACACCGTGTGATGGGGAAAGGTTTCTAAAACGCACCTCATTTCTCATCTCCTTGTGCCCGGGTTCGCCATTCCAGCCGCTTTACTAGCAAGCTCCCTACTTGGAGCATCAGCACCTTTAACCTCCTGTTCCGTACAGGTTGCAATTTGTCCTGAGGATAAACGGGAAGACGTGGAACCAACGAGAGACTAGCTCTTGGTGTTGGGACAGGCACAGGTCACTCTATTTTCCCATCAGAAAGAAGAATTAACCACAGGCTCAGCCTGCCCCCCGGAACCAGAACAGGGCCTGAAGCCATTCTGCGATTTTGCGGCCAGCTCCCATAAAAACGAGTTGTAAAATGGAGGTTCAGGGCACTGTAATTCACAAACCTGCAGAGTTATAAATAATAACTCTCGTCCACAAATATATTGAGGGAAGGCAAAGAAGAGGATTTGAAATCAAGGCAGAATTGCAGGAAACAGATTTCAGGAGGTAGATACGAATCGCCTTTAAAGCACATGAAAAGCGGCAAAACGTTGACAATGATGCCCTTGGCCAAAAAGGGCGTATGCGTTTTTTCCTGAATATATTCAGGAAAAAACGAATACGCCCTTTTTGGCCAACCAAGCAACCTGGAAAGGCAAATCAGCGCTACAAAGAAGTCTCGCTTCCCATCGGTCAAAAGGGCCATGCTGTAAAAAGTGTCAAAACCAGAAATGCAGGACAGGCCATGGAGAAATGGGAGCCTTGCTACACTGATGGGCGGGATGTAAATTGCCAAGAGCCACTCTAGAGAAGTGTCCGGTGAGTCCTGAAACATCTGAAAAACACAGCTTAGAGAGCATTGGGCACTTCCACTCATGGCGGTATAAATTGGGAAAATTAAAAATCAGCAAGACACAAGCACCCCAAAGTTTAGGGCTGCTCTGTTGACCAGGACCTCCACTTCATTCCACCTTAAATATCCCAGGAAAGAGAAAAATGGATAAAGAAGTTGTGGTCCTTATGTACAATGGAATATCACTCAGCCAGGAAATCAATGTCGTAAGGTTAGTAGCAGCATGATGAGTGGATTTAGGTACGACGATTCTAAGTGAAATAAGTCACACAGAAAAGGACACTTCTCATAAGGTATCACTGATAGAGGGAATGTAAAAACCGTTACACTTGAACTGAATTACAAAACAGAACAGAGTCACACATGCAGAAAACACACTATGGCTGCTTAACGGGAAAGGTGAGGTGGGGTGATACATAAAACAAGGGTATCAAATTAGCTCAGATACCGTTCCATAAACCCAATATGTAATAGACAAGACCTACTCCTTGCTCAGAGAACTGGACTCAACACGCCCTATTCACCGCACAAGAATATATCTGACTAATAATAATCGTAAAACCTATGTATTGATATCTCTCTGTTAGTGTGTCAAGTGGGTGTAAAGCGGCATAAACACAGCAGTGAAAAGCAGCTAAACCCCATTATAAAAATAAATTACTTTGAAACACCCATGAAACAAAGACAGTGAAAGAGAGAGAAATTCTTACACAATGCGTTCAGGGGCTGTGATGCAACCTGGATTGACCATATCTAGACGCACAGCTGGATGAGACATAAGGGTGGACACTCTTGGGGCTGAGAGGTTTGGTGAGGTTGGGTGAGCAAACGCAGACCCTTTAAAGTAATACTGCGTGGTACCCATCGCATGGGTCCCAAATCTCCAGGTTCAAGGGCATCTTCCTACATCAAAAACATGCATGAGAAACCCAGAAGATGGTACACCGTGTGATGGGGAAAGGTTTCTAAAACGCACCTCATTTCTCATCTCCTTGTGCCCGGGTTCGCCATTCCAGCCGCTTTACTAGCAAGCTCCCTACTTGGAGCATCAGCACCTTTAACCTCCTGTTCCGTACAGGTTGCAATTTGTCCTGAGGATAAACGGGAAGACGTGGAACCAACGAGAGACCAGCTCTTGGTGTTGGGACAGGCACAGGTCACTCTATTTTCCCATCAGAAAGAAGAATTAACCACAGGCTCAGCCTGACCCCCGGAACCAGAACAGGGCCTGAAGCCATTCTGCGATTTTGCGGCCAGCTCCCATAAAAACGAGTTGTAAAATGGAGGTTCAGGGCACTGCAATTCACAAACCTGCAGAGTTATAAATGATAACTCTCGTCCACAAATATATTGAGGGAAGGCAAAGAAGAGGATTTGAAATCAAGGCAGAATTGCAGGAAACAGATTTCAGGAGGTAGATACGAATCGCCTTTAAAGCACATGAAAAGCGGCAAAACGTTGACAATGATGCCCTTGGCCAAAAAGGGCGTATGCGTTTTTTCCTGAATATATTCAGGAAAAAACGCATACGCCCTTTTTGGCCAACCAAGCAACCTGGAAAGGCAAATCAGCGCTACAAAGAAGTCTCGCTTCCCATCGGTCAAAAGGGCCATGCTGAAAAAAGTGTCAAAACCAGAAATGCAGGACAGGCCATGGAGAAATGGGAGCCTTGCTACACTGATGGGCGGGATGTAAATTGCCAAGAGCCACTCTGGAGAAGTGTCCGGTGAGTCCTGAAACATCTGAAAAACACAGCTCAGAGAGCATAGGGCACTTCCACTCATGGGGGTATAAATTGGGAAAATTAAAAATCAGCAAGACACAAGCACCCCAAAGTTTAGGGCTGCTCTGTTGACCAGGACCTCCACTTCATTCCACCTTAAATATCCCAGGAAAGAGAAAAATGGATAAAGAAGTTGTGGTCCTTATGTACAATGGAATATCACTCAGCCAGGAAATCAATGTCGTAAGGTTAGTAGCAGCATGATGAGTGGATTTAGGTACGACGATTCTAAGTGAAATAAGTCACACAGAAAAGGACACTTCTCATAAGGTATCACTGATAGAGGGAATGTAAAAACCGTTACACTTGAACTGAATTACAAAACAGAACAGAGTCACACATGCAGAAAACACACTATGGCTGCTTAACGGGAAAGGTGAGGTGGGGTGATACATAAAACAAGGGTATCAAATTAGCTCAGATACCGTTCCATAAACCCAATATGTAATAGACAAGACCTACTCCTTGCTCAGAGAACTGGACTCAACACGCCCTATTCACCGCACAAGAATATATCTGACTAATAATAATCGTAAAACCTATGTATTGATATCTCTCTGTTAGTGTGTCAAGTGGGTGTAAAAGCGGCATAAACACAGCAGTGAAAAGCAGCTAAACCCCATTATAAAAATAAATTACTTTGAAACACCCATGAAACAAAGACAGTGAAAGAGAGAGAAATTCTTACACAATGCGTTCAGGGGCTGTGATGCAACCTGGATTGACCATATCTAGACGCACAGCTGGATGAGACATAAGGGTGGACACTCTTGGGGCTGAGAGGTTTGGTGAGGTTGGGTGAGCAAACGCAGACCCTTTAAAGTAATACTGCGTGGTACCCATCGCATGGGTCCCAAATCTCCAGGTTCAAGGGCATCTTCCTACATCAAAAACATGCATGAGAAACCCAGAAGATGGTACACCGTGTGATGGGGAAAGGTTTCTAAAACGCACCTCATTTCTCATCTCCTTGTGCCCGGGTTCGCCATTCCAGCCGCTTTACTAGCAAGCTCCCTACTTGGAGCATCAGCACCTTTAACCTCCTGTTCCGTACAGGTTGCAATTTGTCCTGAGGATAAACGGGAAGACGTGGAACCAACGAGAGACCAGCTCTTGGTGTTGGGACAGGCACAGGTCACTCTATTTTCCCATCAGAAAGAAGAATTAACCACAGGCTCAGCCTGACCCCCGGAACCAGAACAGGGCCTGAAGCCATTCTGCGATTTTGCGGCCAGCTCCCATAAAAACGAGTTGTAAAATGGAGGTTCAGGGCACTGCAATTCACAAACCTGCAGAGTTATAAATGATAACTCTCGTCCACAAATATATTGAGGGAAGGCAAAGAAGAGGATTTGAAATCAAGGCAGAATTGCAGGAAACAGATTTCAGGAGGTAGATACGAATCGCCTTTAAAGCACATGAAAAGCGGCAAAACGTTGACAATGATGCCCTTGGCCAAAAAGGGCGTATGCGTTTTTTCCTGAATATATTCAGGAAAAAACGCATACGCCCTTTTTGGCCAACCAAGCAACCTGGAAAGGCAAATCAGCGCTACAAAGAAGTCTCGCTTCCCATCGGTCAAAAGGGCCATGCTGAAAAAAGTGTCAAAACCAGAAATGCAGGACAGGCCATGGAGAAATGGGAGCCTTGCTACACTGATGGGCGGGATGTAAATTGCCAAGAGCCACTCTGGAGAAGTGTCCGGTGAGTCCTGAAACATCTGAAAAACACAGCTCAGAGAGCATAGGGCACTTCCACTCATGGGGGTATAAATTGGGAAAATTAAAAATCAGCAAGACACAAGCACCCCAAAGTTTAGGGCTGCTCTGTTGACCAGGACCTCCACTTCATTCCACCTTAAATATCCCAGGAAAGAGAAAAATGGATAAAGAAGTTGTGGTCCTTATGTACAATGGAATATCACTCAGCCAGGAAATCAATGTCGTAAGGTTAGTAGCAGCATGATGAGTGGATTTAGGTACGACGATTCTAAGTGAAATAAGTCACACAGAAAAGGACACTTCTCATAAGGTATCACTGATAGAGGGAATGTAAAAACTGTTACACTTGAACTGAATTACAAAACAGAACAGAGTCACACATGCAGAAAACACACTATGGCTGCTTAACGGGAAAGGTGAGGTGGGGTGATACATAAAACAAGGGTATCAAATTAGCTCAGATACCGTTCCATAAACCCAATATGTAATAGACAAGAGCTAATCCTTGCTCAGAGAACTGGACTCAACACGCCCTATTCACCGCACAAGAATATATCTGACTAATAATAATCGTAAAACCTATGTATTGATATCTCTCTGTTAGTGTGTCAAGTGGGTGTAAAGCGGCATAAGCGCAGCAGTGAAAAGCAGCTAAACCCCATTATAAAAATAAATTACTTTGAAACACCCATGAAACAAAGACAGTGAAAGAGAGAGAAATTCTTACACAATGCGTTCAGGGGCTGTGATGCAACCTGGATTGACCATATCTAGACGCACAGCTGGATGAGACATAAGGGTGGACACTCTTGGGGCTGAGAGGTTTGGTGAGGTTGGGTGAGCAAACGCAGACCCTTTAAAGTAATACTGCGTGGTACCCATCGCATGGGTCCCAAATCTCCAGGTTCAAGGGCATCTTCCTACATCAAAAACATGCATGAGAAACCCAGAAGATGGTACACCGTGTGATGGGGAAAGGTTTCTAAAACGCACCTCATTTCTCATCTCCTTGTGCCCGGGTTCGCCATTCCAGCCGCTTTACTAGCAAGCTCCCTACTTGGAGCATCAGCACCTTTAACCTCCTGTTCCGTACAGGTTGCAATTTGTCCTGAGGATAAACGGGAAGACGTGGAACCAACGAGAGACTAGCTCTTGGTGTTGGGACAGGCACAGGTCACTCTATTTTCCCATCAGAAAGAAGAATTAACCACAGGCTCAGCCTGACCCCCGGAACCAGAACAGGGCCTGAAGCCATTCTGCGATTTTGCGGCCAGCTCCCATAAAAACGAGTTGTAAAATGGAGGTTCAGGGCACTGTAATTCACAAACCTGCAGAGTTATAAATAATAACTCTCGTCCACAAATATATTGAGGGAAGGCAAAGAAGAGGATTTGAAATCAAGGCAGAATTGCAGGAAACAGATTTCAGGAGGTAGATACGAATCGCCTTTAAAGCACATGAAAAGCGGCAAAACGTTGACAATGATGCCCTTGGCCAAAAAGGGCGTATTCGTTTTTTCCTGAATATATTCAGGAAAAAACGAATACGCCCTTTTTGGCCAACCAAGCAACCTGGAAAGGCAAATCAGCGCTACAAAGAAGTCTCGCTTCCCATCGGTCAAAAGGGCCATGCTGTAAAAAGTGTCAAAACCAGAAATGCAGGACAGGCCATGGAGAAATGGGAGCCTTGCTACACTGATGGGCGGGATGTAAATTGCCAAGAGCCACTCTAGAGAAGTGTCCGGTGAGTCCTGAAACATCTGAAAAACACAGCTTAGAGAGCATTGGGCACTTCCACTCATGGCGGTATAAATTGGGAAAATTAAAAATCAGCAAGACACAAGCACCCCAAAGTTTAGGGCTGCTCTGTTGACCAGGACCTCCACTTCATTCCACCTTAAATATCCCAGGAAAGAGAAAAATGGATAAAGAAGTTGTGGTCCTTATGTACAATGGAATATCACTCAGCCAGGAAATCAATGTCGTAAGGTTAGTAGCAGCATGATGAGTGGATTTAGGTACGACGATTCTAAGTGAAATAAGTCACACAGAAAAGGACACTTCTCATAAGGTATCACTGATAGAGGGAATGTAAAAACCGTTACACTTGAACTGAATTACAAAACAGAACAGAGTCACACATGCAGAAAACACACTATGGCTGCTTAACGGGAAAGGTGAGGTGGGGTGATACATAAAACAAGGGTATCAAATTAGCTCAGATACCGTTCCATAAACCCAATATGTAATAGACAAGACCTACTCCTTGCTCAGAGAACTGGACTCAACACGCCCTATTCACCGCACAAGAATATATCTGACTAATAATAATCGTAAAACCTATGTATTGATATCTCTCTGTTAGTGTGTCAAGTGGGTGTAAAGCGGCATAAACACAGCAGTGAAAAGCAGCTAAACCCCATTATAAAAATAAATTACTTTGAAACACCCATGAAACAAAGACAGTGAAAGAGAGAGAAATTCTTACACAATGCGTTCAGGGGCTGTGATGCAACCTGGATTGACCATATCTAGACGCACAGCTGGATGAGACATAAGGGTGGACACTCTTGGGGCTGAGAGGTTTGGTGAGGTTGGGTGAGCAAACGCAGACCCTTTAAAGGAATACTGCGTGGTACCCATCGCATGGGTCCCAAATCTCCAGGTTCAAGGGCATCTTCCTACATCAAAAACATGCATGAGAAACCCAGAAGATGGTACACCGTGTGATGGGGAAAGGTTTCTAAAACGCACCTCATTTCTCATCTCCTTGTGCCCGGGTTCGCCATTCCAGCCGCTTTACTAGCAAGCTCCCTACTTGGAGCATCAGCACCTTTAACCTCCTGTTCCGTACAGGTTGCAATTTGTCCTGAGGATAAACGGGAAGACGTGGAACCAACGAGAGACTAGCTCTTGGTGTTGGGACAGGCACAGGTCACTCTATTTTCCCATCAGAAAGAAGAATTAACCACAGGCTCAGCCTGACCCCCGGAACCAGAACAGGGCCTGAAGCCATTCTGCGATTTTGCGGCCAGCTCCCATAAAAACGAGTTGTAAAATGGAGGTTCAGGGCACTGCAATTCACAAACCTGCAGAGTTATAAATGATAACTCTCGTCCACAAATATATTGAGGGAAGGCAAAGAAGAGGATTTGAAATCAAGGCAGAATTGCAGGAAACAGATTTCAGGAGGTAGATACGAATCGCCTTTAAAGCACATGAAAAGCGGCAAAACTTTGACAATGATGCCCTTGGCCAAAAAGGGCGTATGCGTTTTTTCCTGAATATATTCAGGAAAAAACGCATACGCCCTTTTTGGCCAACCAAGCAACCTGGAAAGGCAAATCAGCGCTACAAAGAAGTCTCGCTTCCCATCGGTCAAAAGGGCCATGCTGAAAAAAGTGTCAAAACCAGAAATGCAGGACAGGCCATGGAGAAATGGGAGCCTTGCTACACTGATGGGCGGGATGTAAATTGCCAAGAGCCACTCTGGAGAAGTGTCCGGTGAGTCCTGAAACAACTGAAAAACACAGCTTAGAGAGCATAGGGCACTTCCACTCATGGGGGTATAAATTGGGAAAATTAAAAATCAGCAAGACACAAGCACCCCAAAGTTTAGGGCTGCTCTGTTGACCAGGACCTCCACTTCATTCCACCTTAAATATCCCAGGAAAGAGAAAAATGGATAAAGAAGTTGTGGTCCTTATGTACAATGGAATATCACTCAGCCATGAAATCAATGTCGTAAGGTTAGTAGCAGCATGATGAGTGGATTTAGGTACGACGATTCTAAGTGAAATAAGTCACACAGAAAAGGACACTTCTCATAAGGTATCACTGATAGAGGGAATGTAAAAATTGTTACACTTGAACTGAGTTACAAAACAGAACAGAGTCACACATGCAGAAAACACACTATGGCTGCTTAACGGGAAAGGTGAGGTGGGGTGATACATAAAACAAGGGTATCAAATTAGCTCAGATACCGTTCCATAAACCCAATATGTAATAGACAAGAGCTACTCCTTGCTCAGAGAACTGGACTCAACACGCCCTATTCACCGCACAAGAATATATCTGACTAATAATAATCGTAAAACCTATGTATTGATATCTCTCTGTTAGTGTGTCAAGTGGGTGTAAAGCGGCATAAGCACAGCAGTGAAAAGCAGCTAAACCCCATTATAAAAATAAATTACTTTGAAACACCCATGAAACAAAGACAGTGAAAGAGAGAGAAATTCTTACACAATGCGTTCAGGGGCTGTGATGCAACCTGGATTGACCATATCTAGACGCACAGCTGGATGAGACATAAGGGTGGACACTCTTGGGGCTGAGAGGTTTGGTGAGGTTGGGTGAGCAAACGCAGACCCTTTAAAGGAATACTGCGTGGTACCCATCGCATGGGTCCCAAATCTCCAGGTTCAAGGGCATCTTCCTACATCAAAAACATGCATGAGAAACCCAGAAGATGGTACACCGTGTGATGGGGAAAGGTTTCTAAAACGCACCTCATTTCTCATCTCCTTGTGCCCGGGTTCGCCATTCCAGCCGCTTTACTAGCAAGCTCCCTACTTGGAGCATCAGCACCTTTAACCTCCTGTTCCGTACAGGTTGCAATTTGTCCTGAGGATAAACGGGAAGACGTGGAACCAACGAGAGACTAGCTCTTGGTGTTGGGACAGGCACAGGTCACTCTATTTTCCCATCCGAAAGAAGAATTAACCACAGGCTCAGCCTGACCCCCGGAACCAGAACAGGGCCTGAAGCCATTCGGCGATTTTGCGGCCAGCTCCCATAAAAACGAGTTGTAAAATGGAGGTTCAGGGCACTGTAATTCACAAACCTGCAGAGTTATAAATGATAACTCTCGTCCACAAATATATTGAGGGAAGGCAAAGAAGAGGATTTGAAATCAAGGCAGAATTGCAGGAAACAGATTTCAGGAGGTAGATACGAATCGCCTTTAAAGCACATGAAAAGCGGCAAAACTTTGACAATGATGCCCTTGGCCAAAAAGGGCGTATTCGTTTTTTCCTGAATATATTCAGGAAAAAACGCATACGCCCTTTTTGGCCAACCAAGCAACCTGGAAAGGCAAATCAGCGCTACAAAGAAGTCTCGCTTCCCATCGGTCAAAAGGGCCATGCTGTAAAAAGTGTCAAAACCAGAAATGCAGGACAGACCATGGAGAAATGGGAGCCTTGCTACACTGATGGGCGGGATGTAAATTGCCAAGAGCCACTCTAGAGAAGTGTCCGGTGAGTCCTGAAACATCTGAAAAACACAGCTTAGAGAGCATAGGGCACTTCCACTCATGGCGGTATAAATTGGGAAAATTAAAAATCAGCAAGACACAAGCACCCCAAAGTTTAGGGCTGCTCTGTTGACCAGGACCTCCACTTCATTCCACCTTAAATATCCCAGGAAAGAGAAAAATGGATAAAGAAGTTGTGGTCCTTATGTAAAATGGAATATCACTCAGCCAGGAAATCAATGTCGTAAGGTTAGTAGCAGCATGATGAGTGGATTTAGGTACGACGATTCTAAGTGAAATAAGTCACACAGAAAAGGACACTTCTCATAAGGTATCACTGATAGAGGGAATGTAAAAACCGTTACACTTGAACTGAATTACAAAACAGAACAGAGTCACACATGCAGAAAACACACTATGGCTGCTTAACGGGAAAGGTGAGGTGGGGTGATACATAAAACAAGGGTATCAAATTAGCTCAGATACCATTCCATAAACCCAATATGTAATAGACAAGACCTACTCCTTGCTCAGAGAACTGGACTCAACACGCCCTATTCACCGCACAAGAATATATCTGACTAATAATAATCGTAAAACCTATGTATTGATATCTCTCTGTTAGTGTGTCAAGTGGGTGTAAAGCGGCATAAACACAGCAGTGAAAAGCAGCTAAACCCCATTATAAAAATAAATTACTTTGAAACACCCATGAAACAAAGACAGTGAAAGAGAGAGAAATTCTTACACAATGCGTTCAGGGGCTGTGATGCAACCTGGATTGACCATATCTAGACGCACAGCTGGATGAGACATAAGGGTGGACACTCTTGGGGCTGAGAGGTTTGGTGAGGTTGGGTGAGCAAACGCAGACCCTTTAAAGGAATACTGCGTGGTACCCATCGCATGGGTCCCAAATCTCCAGGTTCAAGGGCATCTTCCTACATCAAAAACATGCATGAGAAACCCAGAAGATGGTACACCGTGTGATGGGGAAAGGTTTCTAAAACGCACCTCATTTCTCATCTCCTTGTGCCCGGGTTCGCCATTCCAGCCGCTTTACTAGCAAGCTCCCTACTTGGAGCATCAGCACCTTTAACCTCCTGTTCCGTACAGGTTGCAATTTGTCCTGAGGATAAACGGGAAGACGTGGAACCAACGAGAGACCAGCTCTTGGTGTTGGGACAGGCACAGGTCACTCTATTTTCCCATTAGAAAGAAGAATTAACCACAGGCTCAGCCTGACCCCCGGAACCAGAACAGGGCCTGAAGCCATTCTGCGATTTTGCGGCCAGCTCCCATAAAAACGAGTTGTAAAATGGAGGTTCAGGGCACTGCAATTCACAAACCTGCAGAGTTATAAATGATAACTCTCGTCCACAAATATATTGAGGGAAGGCAAAGAAGAGGATTTGAAATCAAGGCAGAATTGCAGGAAACAGATTTCAGGAGGTAGATACGAATCGCCTTTAAAGCACATGAAAAGCGGCAAAACGTTGACAATGATGCCCTTGGTCAAAAAGGGCGTATGCGTTTTTTCCTGAATATATTCAGGAAAAAACGCATACGCCCTTTTTGGCCAACCAAGCAACCTGGAAAGGCAAATCAGCGCTACAAAGGAGTCTCGCTTCCCATCGGTCAAAAGGGCCATGCTGAAAAAAGTGTCAAAACCAGAAATGCAGGACAGGCCATGGAGAAATGGGAGCCTTGCTACACTGATGGGCGGGATGTAAATTGCCAAGAGCCACTCTGGAGAAGTGTCCGGTGAGTCCTGAAAAATCTGAAAAACACAGCTTAGAGAGCATTGGGCACTTCCACTCATGGGGGTATAAATTGGGAAAATTAAAAATCAGCAAGACACAAGCACCCCAAAGTTTAGGGCTGCTCTGTTGACCAGGACCTCCACTTCATTCCACCTTAAATATCCCAGGAAAGAGAAAAATGGATAAAGAAGTTGTGGTCCTTATGTACAATGGAATATCACTCAGCCAGGAAATCAATGTCGTAAGGTTAGTAGCAGCATGATGAGTGGATTTAGGTACGACGATTCTAAGTGAAATAAGTCACACAGAAAAGGACACTTCTCATAAGGTATCACTGATAGAGGGAATGTAAAAACCGTTACACTTGAACTGAATTACAAAACAGAACAGAGTCACACATGCAGAAAACACACTATGGCTGCTTAACGGGAAAGGTGAGGTGGGGTGATACATAAAACAAGGGTATCAAATTAGCTCAGATACCGTTCCATAAACCCAATATGTAATAGACAAGACCTACTCCTTGCTCAGAGAACTGGACTCAACACGCCCTATTCACCGCACAAGAATATATCTGACTAATAATAATCGTAAAACCTATGTATTGATATCTCTCTGTTAGTGTGTCAAGTGGGTGTAAAGCGGCATAAACACAGCAGTGAAAAGCAGCTAAACCCCATTATAAAAATAAATTACTTTGAAACACCCATGAAACAAAGACAGTGAAAGAGAGAGAAATTCTTACACAATGCGTTCAGGGGCTGTGATGCAACCTGGATTGACCATATCTAGACGCACAGCTGGATAGGACATAAGGGTGGACACTCTTGGGGCTGAGAGGTTTGGTGAGGTTGGGTGAGCAAACGCAGACCCTTTAAAGTAATACTGCGTGGTACCCATCGCATGGGTCCCAAATCTCCAGGTTCAAGGGCATCTTCCTACATCAAAAACATGCATGAGAAACCCAGAAGATGGTACACCGTGTGATGGGGAAAGGTTTCTAAAACGCACCTCATTTCTCATCTCCTTGTGCCCGGGTTCGCCATTCCAGCCGCTTTACTAGCAAGCTCCCTACTTGGAGCATCAGCACCTTTAACCTCCTGTTCCGTACAGGTTGCAATTTGTCCTGAGGATAAACGGGAAGACGTGGAACCAACGAGAGACCAGCTCTTGGTGTTGGGACAGGCACAGGTCACTCTATTTTCCCATCAGAAAGAAGAATTAACCACAGGCTCAGCCTGACCCCCGGAACCAGAACAGGGCCTGAAGCCATTCTGCGATTTTGCGGCCAGCTCCCATAAAAACGAGTTGTAAAATGGAGGTTCAGGGCACTGTAATTCACAAACCTGCAGAGTTATAAATGATAACTCTCGTCCACAAATATATTGAGGGAAGGCAAAGAAGAGGATTTGAAATCAAGGCAGAATTGCAGGAAACAGATTTCAGGAGGTAGATACGAATCGCCTTTAAAGCACATGAAAAGCGGCAAAACGTTGACAATGATGCCCTTGGCCAAAAAGGGCGTATGCGTTTTTTCCTGAATATATTCAGGAAAAAACGCATACGCCCTTTTTGGCCAACCAAGCAACCTGGAAAGGCAAATCAGCGCTACAAAGAAGTCTCGCTTCCCATCGGTCAAAAGGGCCATGCTGAAAAAAGTGTCAAAACCAGAAATGCAGGACAGGCCATGGAGAAATGGGAGCCTTGCTACACTGATGGGCGGGATGTAAATTGCCAAGAGCCACTCTGGAGAAGTGTCCGCTGAGTCATGAAACATCTGAAAAACACAGCTTAGAGAGCATAGGGCACTTCCACTCATGGGGGTATAAATTGGGAAAATTAAAAATCAGCAAGACACAAGCACCCCAAAGTTTAGGGCTGCTCTGTTGACCAGGACCTCCACTTCATTCCACCTTAAATATCCCAGGAAAGAGAAAAATGGATAAAGAAGTTGTGGTCCTTATGTACAATGGAATATCACTCAGCCATGAAATCAATGTCGTAAGGTTAGTAGCAGCATGATGAGTGGATTTAGGTACGACGATTCTAAGTGAAATAAGTCACACAGAAAAGGACACTTCTCATAAGGTATCACTGATAGAGGGAATGTAAAAACCGTTACACTTGAACTGAATTACAAAACAGAACAGAGTCACACATGCAGAAAACACACTATGGCTGCTTAACGGGAAAGGGGAGGTGGGGTGATACATAAAACAAGGGTATCAAATTAGCTCAGATACCGTTCCATAAACCCAATATGTAATAGACAAGAGCTACTCCTTGCTCAGAGAACTGGACTCAACACGCCCTATTCACCGCACAAGAATATATCTGACTAATAATAATCGTAAAACCTATGTATTGATATCTCTCTGTTAGTGTGTCAAGTGGGTGTAAAGCGGCATAAACACAGCAGTGAAAAGCAGCTAAACCCCATTATAAAAATAAATTACTTTGAAACACCCATGAAACAAAGACAGTGAAAGAGAGAGAAATTCTTACACAATGCGTTCAGGGGCTGTGATGCAACCTGGATTGACCATATCTAGACGCACAGCTGGATGAGACATAAGGGTGGACACTCTTGGGGCTGAGAGGTTTGGTGAGGTTGGGTGAGCAAACGCAGACCCTTTAAAGTAATACTGCGTGGTACCCATCGCATGGGTCCCAAATCTCCAGGTTCAAGGGCATCTTCCTACATCAAAAACATGCATGAGAAACCCAGAAGATGGTACACCGTGTGATGGGGAAAGGTTTCTAAAACGCACCTCATTTCTCATCTCCTTGTGCCCGGGTTCGCCATTCCAGCCGCTTTACTAGCAAGCTCCCTACTTGGAGCATCAGCACCTTTAACCTCCTGTTCCGTACAGGTTGCAATTTGTCCTGAGGATAAACGGGAAGACGTGGAACCAACGAGAGACCAGCTCTTGGTGTTGGGACAGGCACAGGTCACTCTATTTTCCCATCAGAAAGAAGAATTAACCACAGGCTCAGCCTGACCCCCGGAACCAGAACAGGGCCTGAAGCCATTCTGCGATTTTGCGGCCAGCTCCCATAAAAACGAGTTGTAAAATGGAGGTTCAGGGCACTGCAATTCACAAACCTGCAGAGTTATAAATGATAACTCTCGTCCACAAATATATTGAGGGAAGGCAAAGAAGAGGATTTGAAATCAAGGCAGAATTGCAGGAAACAGATTTCAGGAGGTAGATACGAATCGCCTTTAAAGCACATGAAAAGCGGCAAAACGTTGACAATGATGCCCTTGGTCAAAAAGGGCGTATGCGTTTTTTCCTGAATATATTCAGGAAAAAACGCATACGCCCTTTTTGGCCAACCAAGCAACCTGGAAAGGCAAATCAGCGCTACAAAGGAGTCTCGCTTCCCATCGGTCAAAAGGGCCATGCTGAAAAAAGTGTCAAAACCAGAAATGCAGGACAGGCCATGGAGAAATGGGAGCCTTGCTACACTGATGGGCGGGATGTAAATTGCCAAGAGCCACTCTGGAGAAGTGTCCGGTGAGTCCTGAAACATCTGAAAAACACAGCTTAGAGAGCATAGGGCACTTCCACTCATGGGGGTATAAATTGGGAAAATGAAAAATCAGCAAGACACAAGCACCCCAAAGTTTAGGGCTGCTCTGTTGACCAGGACCTCCACTTCATTCCACCTTAAATATCCCAGGAAAGAGAAAAATGGATAAAGAAGTTGTGGTCCTTATGTACAATGGAATATCACTCAGCCAGGAAATCAATGTCGTAAGGTTAGTAGCAGCATGATGAGTGGATTTAGGTACGACGATTCTAAGTGAAATAAGTCACACAGAAAAGGACACTTCTCATAAGGTATCACTGATAGAGGGAATGTAAAAACTGTTACACTTGAACTGAATTACAAAACAGAACAGAGTCACACATGCAGAAAACACACTATGGCTGCTTAACGGGAAAGGTGAGGTGGGGTGATACATAAAACAAGGGTATCAAATTAGCTCAGATACCGTTCCATAAACCCAATATGTAATAGACAAGACCTACTCCTTGCTCAGAGAACTGGACTCAACACGCCCTATTCACCGCACAAGAATATATCTGACTAATAATAATCGTAAAACCTATGTATTGATATCTCTCTGTTAGTGTGTCAAGTGGGTGTAAAGCGGCATAAACACAGCAGTGAAAAGCAGCTAAACCCCATTATAAAAATAAATTACTTTGAAACACCCATGAAACAAAGACAGTGAAAGAGAGAGAAATTCTTACACAATGCGTTCAGGGGCTGTGATGCAACCTGGATTGACCATATCTAGACGCACAGCTGGATGAGACATAAGGGTGGACACTCTTGGGGCTGAGAGGTTTGGTGAGGTTGGGTGAGCAAACGCAGACCCTTTAAAGTAATACTGCGTGGTACCCATCGCATGGGTCCCAAATCTCCAGGTTCAAGGGCATCTTCCTACATCAAAAACATGCATGAGAAACCCAGAAGATGGTACACCGTGTGATGGGGAAAGGTTTCTAAAACGCACCTCATTTCTCATCTCCTTGTGCCCGGGTTCGCCATTCCAGCCGCTTTACTAGCAAGCTCCCTACTTGGAGCATCAGCACCTTTAACCTCCTGTTCCGTACAGGTTGCAATTTGTCCTGAGGATAAACGGGAAGACGTGGAACCAACGAGAGACCAGCTCTTGGTGTTGGGACAGGCACAGGTCACTCTATTTTCCCATCAGAAAGAAGAATTAACCACAGGCTCAGCCTGACCCCCGGAACCAGAACAGGGCCTGAAGCCATTCTGCGATTTTGCGGCCAGCTCCCATAAAAACGAGTTGTAAAATGGAGGTTCAGGGCACTGCAATTCACAAACCTGCAGAGTTATAAATGATAACTCTCGTCCACAAATATATTGAGGGAAGGCAAAGAAGAGGATTTGAAATCAAGGCAGAATTGCAGGAAACAGATTTCAGGAGGTAGATACGAATCGCCTTTAAAGCACATGAAAAGCGGCAAAACGTTGACAATGATGCCCTTGGCCAAAAAGGGCGTATGCGTTTTTTCCTGAATATATTCAGGAAAAAACGCATACGCCCTTTTTGGCCAACCAAGCAACCTGGAAAGGCAAATCAGCGCTACAAAGAAGTCTCGCTTCCCATCGGTCAAAAGGGCCATGCTGAAAAAAGTGTCAAAACCAGAAATGCAGGACAGGCCATGGAGAAATGGGAGCCTTGCTACACTGATGGGCGGGATGTAAATTGCCAAGAGCCACTCTGGAGAAGTGTCCGGTGAGTCCTGAAACATCTGAAAAACACAGCTCAGAGAGCATAGGGCACTTCCACTCATGGGGGTATAAATTGGGAAAATTAAAAATCAGCAAGACACAAGCACCCCAAAGTTTAGGGCTGCTCTGTTGACCAGGACCTCCACTTCATTCCACCTTAAATATCCCAGGAAAGAGAAAAATGGATAAAGAAGTTGTGGTCCTTATGTACAATGGAATATCACTCAGCCAGGAAATCAATGTCGTAAGGTTAGTAGCAGCATGATGAGTGGATTTAGGTACGACGATTCTAAGTGAAATAAGTCACACAGAAAAGGACACTTCTCATAAGGTATCACTGATAGAGGGAATGTAAAAACTGTTACACTTGAACTGAATTACAAAACAGAACAGAGTCACACATGCAGAAAACACACTATGGCTGCTTAACGGGAAAGGTGAGGTGGGGTGATACATAAAACAAGGGTATCAAATTAGCTCAGATACCGTTCCATAAACCCAATATGTAATAGACAAGAGCTAATCCTTGCTCAGAGAACTGGACTCAACACGCCCTATTCACCGCACAAGAATATATCTGACTAATAATAATCGTAAAACCTATGTATTGATATCTCTCTGTTAGTGTGTCAAGTGGGTGTAAAGCGGCATAAGCGCAGCAGTGAAAAGCAGCTAAACCCCATTATAAAAATAAATTACTTTGAAACACCCATGAAACAAAGACAGTGAAAGAGAGAGAAATTCTTACACAATGCGTTCAGGGGCTGTGATGCAACCTGGATTGACCATATCTAGACGCACAGCTGGATGAGACATAAGGGTGGACACTCTTGGGGCTGAGAGGTTTGGTGAGGTTGGGTGAGCAAACGCAGACCCTTTAAAGTAATACTGCGTGGTACCCATCGCATGGGTCCCAAATCTCCAGGTTCAAGGGCATCTTCCTACATCAAAAACATGCATGAGAAACCCAGAAGATGGTACACCGTGTGATGGGGAAAGGTTTCTAAAACGCACCTCATTTCTCATCTCCTTGTGCCCGGGTTCGCCATTCCAGCCGCTTTACTAGCAAGCTCCCTACTTGGAGCATCAGCACCTTTAACCTCCTGTTCCGTACAGGTTGCAATTTGTCCTGAGGATAAACGGGAAGACGTGGAACCAACGAGAGACCAGCTCTTGGTGTTGGGACAGGCACAGGTCACTCTATTTTCCCATTAGAAAGAAGAATTAACCACAGGCTCAGCCTGACCCCCGGAACCAGAACAGGGCCTGAAGCCATTCTGCGATTTTGCGGCCAGCTCCCATAAAAACGAGTTGTAAAATGGAGGTTCAGGGCACTGCAATTCACAAACCTGCAGAGTTATAAATGATAACTCTCGTCCACAAATATATTGAGGGAAGGCAAAGAAGAGGATTTGAAATCAAGGCAGAATTGCAGGAAACAGATTTCAGGAGGTAGATACGAATCGCCTTTAAAGCACATGAAAAGCGGCAAAACGTTGACAATGATGCCCTTGGTCAAAAAGGGCGTATGCGTTTTTTCCTGAATATATTCAGGAAAAAACGCATACGCCCTTTTTGGCCAACCAAGCAACCTGGAAAGGCAAATCAGCGCTACAAAGGAGTCTCGCTTCCCATCGGTCAAAAGGGCCATGCTGAAAAAAGTGTCAAAACCAGAAATGCAGGACAGGCCATGGAGAAATGGGAGCCTTGCTACACTGATGGGCGGGATGTAAATTGCCAAGAGCCACTCTGGAGAAGTGTCCGGTGAGTCCTGAAAAATCTGAAAAACACAGCTTAGAGAGCATTGGGCACTTCCACTCATGGGGGTATAAATTGGGAAAATTAAAAATCAGCAAGACACAAGCACCCCAAAGTTTAGGGCTGCTCTGTTGACCAGGACCTCCACTTCATTCCACCTTAAATATCCCAGGAAAGAGAAAAATGGATAAAGAAGTTGTGGTCCTTATGTACAATGGAATATCACTCAGCCAGGAAATCAATGTCGTAAGGTTAGTAGCAGCATGATGAGTGGATTTAGGTACGACGATTCTAAGTGAAATAAGTCACACAGAAAAGGACACTTCTCATAAGGTATCACTGATAGAGGGAATGTAAAAACCGTTACACTTGAACTGAATTACAAAACAGAACAGAGTCACACATGCAGAAAACACACTATGGCTGCTTAACGGGAAAGGTGAGGTGGGGTGATACATAAAACAAGGGTATCAAATTAGCTCAGATACCGTTCCATAAACCCAATATGTAATAGACAAGACCTACTCCTTGCTCAGAGAACTGGACTCAACACGCCCTATTCACCGCACAAGAATATATCTGACTAATAATAATCGTAAAACCTATGTATTGATATCTCTCTGTTAGTGTGTCAAGTGGGTGTAAAGCGGCATAAACACAGCAGTGAAAAGCAGCTAAACCCCATTATAAAAATAAATTACTTTGAAACACCCATGAAACAAAGACAGTGAAAGAGAGAGAAATTCTTACACAATGCGTTCAGGGGCTGTGATGCAACCTGGATTGACCATATCTAGACGCACAGCTGGATAGGACATAAGGGTGGACACTCTTGGGGCTGAGAGGTTTGGTGAGGTTGGGTGAGCAAACGCAGACCCTTTAAAGTAATACTGCGTGGTACCCATCGCATGGGTCCCAAATCTCCAGGTTCAAGGGCATCTTCCTACATCAAAAACATGCATGAGAAACCCAGAAGATGGTACACCGTGTGATGGGGAAAGGTTTCTAAAACGCACCTCATTTCTCATCTCCTTGTGCCCGGGTTCGCCATTCCAGCCGCTTTACTAGCAAGCTCCCTACTTGGAGCATCAGCACCTTTAACCTCCTGTTCCGTACAGGTTGCAATTTGTCCTGAGGATAAACGGGAAGACGTGGAACCAACGAGAGACCAGCTCTTGGTGTTGGGACAGGCACAGGTCACTCTATTTTCCCATCAGAAAGAAGAATTAACCACAGGCTCAGCCTGACCCCCGGAACCAGAACAGGGCCTGAAGCCATTCTGCGATTTTGCGGCCAGCTCCCATAAAAACGAGTTGTAAAATGGAGGTTCAGGGCACTGTAATTCACAAACCTGCAGAGTTATAAATGATAACTCTCGTCCACAAATATATTGAGGGAAGGCAAAGAAGAGGATTTGAAATCAAGGCAGAATTGCAGGAAACAGATTTCAGGAGGTAGATACGAATCGCCTTTAAAGCACATGAAAAGCGGCAAAACGTTGACAATGATGCCCTTGGCCAAAAAGGGCGTATGCGTTTTTTCCTGAATATATTCAGGAAAAAACGCATACGCCCTTTTTGGCCAACCAAGCAACCTGGAAAGGCAAATCAGCGCTACAAAGAAGTCTCGCTTCCCATCGGTCAAAAGGGCCATGCTGAAAAAAGTGTCAAAACCAGAAATGCAGGACAGGCCATGGAGAAATGGGAGCCTTGCTACACTGATGGGCGGGATGTAAATTGCCAAGAGCCACTCTGGAGAAGTGTCCGCTGAGTCATGAAACATCTGAAAAACACAGCTTAGAGAGCATAGGGCACTTCCACTCATGGGGGTATAAATTGGGAAAATTAAAAATCAGCAAGACACAAGCACCCCAAAGTTTAGGGCTGCTCTGTTGACCAGGACCTCCACTTCATTCCACCTTAAATATCCCAGGAAAGAGAAAAATGGATAAAGAAGTTGTGGTCCTTATGTACAATGGAATATCACTCAGCCATGAAATCAATGTCGTAAGGTTAGTAGCAGCATGATGAGTGGATTTAGGTACGACGATTCTAAGTGAAATAAGTCACACAGAAAAGGACACTTCTCATAAGGTATCACTGATAGAGGGAATGTAAAAACCGTTACACTTGAACTGAATTACAAAACAGAACAGAGTCACACATGCAGAAAACACACTATGGCTGCTTAACGGGAAAGGGGAGGTGGGGTGATACATAAAACAAGGGTATCAAATTAGCTCAGATACCGTTCCATAAACCCAATATGTAATAGACAAGAGCTACTCCTTGCTCAGAGAACTGGACTCAACACGCCCTATTCACCGCACAAGAATATATCTGACTAATAATAATCGTAAAACCTATGTATTGATATCTCTCTGTTAGTGTGTCAAGTGGGTGTAAAGCGGCATAAACACAGCAGTGAAAAGCAGCTAAACCCCATTATAAAAATAAATTACTTTGAAACACCCATGAAACAAAGACAGTGAAAGAGAGAGAAATTCTTACACAATGCGTTCAGGGGCTGTGATGCAACCTGGATTGACCATATCTAGACGCACAGCTGGATGAGACATAAGGGTGGACACTCTTGGGGCTGAGAGGTTTGGTGAGGTTGGGTGAGCAAACGCAGACCCTTTAAAGTAATACTGCGTGGTACCCATCGCATGGGTCCCAAATCTCCAGGTTCAAGGGCATCTTCCTACATCAAAAACATGCATGAGAAACCCAGAAGATGGTACACCGTGTGATGGGGAAAGGTTTCTAAAACGCACCTCATTTCTCATCTCCTTGTGCCCGGGTTCGCCATTCCAGCCGCTTTACTAGCAAGCTCCCTACTTGGAGCATCAGCACCTTTAACCTCCTGTTCCGTACAGGTTGCAATTTGTCCTGAGGATAAACGGGAAGACGTGGAACCAACGAGAGACCAGCTCTTGGTGTTGGGACAGGCACAGGTCACTCTATTTTCCCATCAGAAAGAAGAATTAACCACAGGCTCAGCCTGACCCCCGGAACCAGAACAGGGCCTGAAGCCATTCTGCGATTTTGCGGCCAGCTCCCATAAAAACGAGTTGTAAAATGGAGGTTCAGGGCACTGCAATTCACAAACCTGCAGAGTTATAAATGATAACTCTCGTCCACAAATATATTGAGGGAAGGCAAAGAAGAGGATTTGAAATCAAGGCAGAATTGCAGGAAACAGATTTCAGGAGGTAGATACGAATCGCCTTTAAAGCACATGAAAAGCGGCAAAACGTTGACAATGATGCCCTTGGTCAAAAAGGGCGTATGCGTTTTTTCCTGAATATATTCAGGAAAAAACGCATACGCCCTTTTTGGCCAACCAAGCAACCTGGAAAGGCAAATCAGCGCTACAAAGGAGTCTCGCTTCCCATCGGTCAAAAGGGCCATGCTGAAAAAAGTGTCAAAACCAGAAATGCAGGACAGGCCATGGAGAAATGGGAGCCTTGCTACACTGATGGGCGGGATGTAAATTGCCAAGAGCCACTCTGGAGAAGTGTCCGGTGAGTCCTGAAACATCTGAAAAACACAGCTTAGAGAGCATAGGGCACTTCCACTCATGGGGGTATAAATTGGGAAAATGAAAAATCAGCAAGACACAAGCACCCCAAAGTTTAGGGCTGCTCTGTTGACCAGGACCTCCACTTCATTCCACCTTAAATATCCCAGGAAAGAGAAAAATGGATAAAGAAGTTGTGGTCCTTATGTACAATGGAATATCACTCAGCCAGGAAATCAATGTCGTAAGGTTAGTAGCAGCATGATGAGTGGATTTAGGTACGACGATTCTAAGTGAAATAAGTCACACAGAAAAGGACACTTCTCATAAGGTATCACTGATAGAGGGAATGTAAAAACTGTTACACTTGAACTGAATTACAAAACAGAACAGAGTCACACATGCAGAAAACACACTATGGCTGCTTAACGGGAAAGGTGAGGTGGGGTGATACATAAAACAAGGGTATCAAATTAGCTCAGATACCGTTCCATAAACCCAATATGTAATAGACAAGACCTACTCCTTGCTCAGAGAACTGGACTCAACACGCCCTATTCACCGCACAAGAATATATCTGACTAATAATAATCGTAAAACCTATGTATTGATATCTCTCTGTTAGTGTGTCAAGTGGGTGTAAAGCGGCATAAACACAGCAGTGAAAAGCAGCTAAACCCCATTATAAAAATAAATTACTTTGAAACACCCATGAAACAAAGACAGTGAAAGAGAGAGAAATTCTTACACAATGCGTTCAGGGGCTGTGATGCAACCTGGATTGACCATATCTAGACGCACAGCTGGATGAGACATAAGGGTGGACACTCTTGGGGCTGAGAGGTTTGGTGAGGTTGGGTGAGCAAACGCAGACCCTTTAAAGTAATACTGCGTGGTACCCATCGCATGGGTCCCAAATCTCCAGGTTCAAGGGCATCTTCCTACATCAAAAACATGCATGAGAAACCCAGAAGATGGTACACCGTGTGATGGGGAAAGGTTTCTAAAACGCACCTCATTTCTCATCTCCTTGTGCCCGGGTTCGCCATTCCAGCCGCTTTACTAGCAAGCTCCCTACTTGGAGCATCAGCACCTTTAACCTCCTGTTCCGTACAGGTTGCAATTTGTCCTGAGGATAAACGGGAAGACGTGGAACCAACGAGAGACCAGCTCTTGGTGTTGGGACAGGCACAGGTCACTCTATTTTCCCATCAGAAAGAAGAATTAACCACAGGCTCAGCCTGACCCCCGGAACCAGAACAGGGCCTGAAGCCATTCTGCGATTTTGCGGCCAGCTCCCATAAAAACGAGTTGTAAAATGGAGGTTCAGGGCACTGCAATTCACAAACCTGCAGAGTTATAAATGATAACTCTCGTCCACAAATATATTGAGGGAAGGCAAAGAAGAGGATTTGAAATCAAGGCAGAATTGCAGGAAACAGATTTCAGGAGGTAGATACGAATCGCCTTTAAAGCACATGAAAAGCGGCAAAACGTTGACAATGATGCCCTTGGCCAAAAAGGGCGTATGCGTTTTTTCCTGAATATATTCAGGAAAAAACGCATACGCCCTTTTTGGCCAACCAAGCAACCTGGAAAGGCAAATCAGCGCTACAAAGAAGTCTCGCTTCCCATCGGTCAAAAGGGCCATGCTGAAAAAAGTGTCAAAACCAGAAATGCAGGACAGGCCATGGAGAAATGGGAGCCTTGCTACACTGATGGGCGGGATGTAAATTGCCAAGAGCCACTCTGGAGAAGTGTCCGGTGAGTCCTGAAACATCTGAAAAACACAGCTCAGAGAGCATAGGGCACTTCCACTCATGGGGGTATAAATTGGGAAAATTAAAAATCAGCAAGACACAAGCACCCCAAAGTTTAGGGCTGCTCTGTTGACCAGGACCTCCACTTCATTCCACCTTAAATATCCCAGGAAAGAGAAAAATGGATAAAGAAGTTGTGGTCCTTATGTACAATGGAATATCACTCAGCCAGGAAATCAATGTCGTAAGGTTAGTAGCAGCATGATGAGTGGATTTAGGTACGACGATTCTAAGTGAAATAAGTCACACAGAAAAGGACACTTCTCATAAGGTATCACTGATAGAGGGAATGTAAAAACTGTTACACTTGAACTGAATTACAAAACAGAACAGAGTCACACATGCAGAAAACACACTATGGCTGCTTAACGGGAAAGGTGAGGTGGGGTGATACATAAAACAAGGGTATCAAATTAGCTCAGATACCGTTCCATAAACCCAATATGTAATAGACAAGAGCTAATCCTTGCTCAGAGAACTGGACTCAACACGCCCTATTCACCGCACAAGAATATATCTGACTAATAATAATCGTAAAACCTATGTATTGATATCTCTCTGTTAGTGTGTCAAGTGGGTGTAAAGCGGCATAAGCGCAGCAGTGAAAAGCAGCTAAACCCCATTATAAAAATAAATTACTTTGAAACACCCATGAAACAAAGACAGTGAAAGAGAGAGAAATTCTTACACAATGCGTTCAGGGGCTGTGATGCAACCTGGATTGACCATATCTAGACGCACAGCTGGATGAGACATAAGGGTGGACACTCTTGGGGCTGAGAGGTTTGGTGAGGTTGGGTGAGCAAACGCAGACCCTTTAAAGTAATACTGCGTGGTACCCATCGCATGGGTCCCAAATCTCCAGGTTCAAGGGCATCTTCCTACATCAAAAACATGCATGAGAAACCCAGAAGATGGTACACCGTGTGATGGGGAAAGGTTTCTAAAACGCACCTCATTTCTCATCTCCTTGTGCCCGGGTTCGCCATTCCAGCCGCTTTACTAGCAAGCTCCCTACTTGGAGCATCAGCACCTTTAACCTCCTGTTCCGTACAGGTTGCAATTTGTCCTGAGGATAAACGGGAAGACGTGGAACCAACGAGAGACTAGCTCTTGGTGTTGGGACAGGCACAGGTCACTCTATTTTCCCATCAGAAAGAAGAATTAACCACAGGCTCAGCCTGACCCCCGAAACCAGAACAGGGCCTGAAGCCATTCTGCGATTTTGCGGCCAGCTCCCATAAAAACGAGTTGTAAAATGGAGGTTCAGGGCACTGTAATTCACAAACCTGCAGAGTTATAAATAATAACTCTCGTCCACAAATATATTGAGGGAAGGCAAAGAAGAGGATTTGAAATCAAGGCAGAATTGCAGGAAACAGATTTCAGGAGGTAGATACGAATCGCCTTTAAAGCACATGAAAAGCGGCAAAACGTTGACAATGATGCCCTTGGCCAAAAAGGCCGTATTCGTTTTTTCCTGAATATATTCAGGAAAAAACGCATACGCCCTTTTTGGCCAACCAAGCAACCTGGAAAGGCAAATCAGCGCTACAAAGAAGTCTCGCTTCCCATCGGTCAAAAGGGCCATGCTGTAAAAAGTGTCAAAACCAGAAATGCAGGACAGGCCATGGAGAAATGGGAGCCTTGCTACACTGATGGGCGGGATGTAAATTGCCAAGAGCCACTCTGGAGAAGTGTCCGGTGAGTCCTGAAACATCTGAAAAACACAGCTTAGAGAGCATAGGGCACTTCCACTCATGGGGGTATAAATTGGGAAAATTAAAAATCAGCAAGACACAAGCACCCCAAAGTTTAGGGCTGCTCTGTTGACCAGGACCTCCACTTCATTCCACCTTAAATATCCCAGGAAAGAGAAAAATGGATAAAGAAGTTGTGGTCCTTATGTACAATGGAATATCACTCAGCCATGAAATCAATGTCGTAAGGTTAGTAGCAGCATGATGAGTGGATTTAGGTACGACGATTCTAAGTGAAATAAGTCACACAGAAAAGGACACTTCTCATAAGGTATCACTGATAGAGGGAATGTAAAAACCGTTACACTTGAACTGAATTACAAAACAGAACAGAGTCACACATGCAGAAAACACACTATGGCTGCTTAACGGGAAAGGGGAGGTGGGGTGATACATAAAACAAGGGTATCAAATTAGCTCAGATACCGTTCCATAAACCCAATATGTAATAGACAAGAGCTACTCCTTGCTCAGAGAACTGGACTCAACACGCCCTATTCACCGCACAAGAATATATCTGACTAATAATAATCGTAAAACCTATGTATTGATATCTCTCTGTTAGTGTGTCAAGTGGGTATAAAGCGGCATAAACACAGCAGTGAAAAGCAGCTAAACCCCATTATCAAAATAAATTACTTTGAAACACCCATGAAACAAAGACAGTGAAAGAGAGAGAAATTCTTACACAATGCGTTCAGGGGCTGTGATGCAACCTGGATTGACCATATCTAGACGCACAGCTGGATGAGACATAAGGGTGGACACTCTTGGGGCTGAGAGGTTTGGTGAGGTTGGGTGAGCAAACGCAGACCCTTTAAAGTAATACTGCGTGGTACCCATCGCATGGGTCCCAAATCTCCAGGTTCAAGGGCATCTTCCTACATCAAAAACATGCATGAGAAACCCAGAAGATGGTACACCGTGTGATGGGGAAAGGTTTCTAAAACGCACCTCATTTCTCATCTCCTTGTGCCCGGGTTCGCCATTCCAGCCGCTTTACTAGCAAGCTCCCTACTTGGAGCATCAGCACCTTTAACCTCCTGTTCCGTACAGGTTGCAATTTGTCCTGAGGATAAACGGGAAGACGTGGAACCAACGAGAGACCAGCTCTTGGTGTTGGGACAGGCACAGGTCACTCTATTTTCCCATCAGAAAGAAGAATTAACCACAGGCTCAGCCTGACCCCCGGAACCAGAACAGGGCCTGAAGCCATTCTGCGATTTTGCGGCCAGCTCCCATAAAAACGAGTTGTAAAATGGAGGTTCAGGGCACTGCAATTCACAAACCTGCAGAGTTATAAATGATAACTCTCGTCCACAAATATATTGAGGGAAGGCAAAGAAGAGGATTTGAAATCAAGGCAGAATTGCAGGAAACAGATTTCAGGAGGTAGATACGAATCGCCTTTAAAGCACATGAAAAGCGGCAAAACGTTGACAATGATGCCCTTGGTCAAAAAGGGCGTATGCGTTTTTTCCTGAATATATTCAGGAAAAAACGCATACGCCCTTTTTGGCCAACCAAGCAACCTGGAAAGGCAAATCAGCGCTACAAAGGAGTCTCGCTTCCCATCGGTCAAAAGGGCCATGCTGAAAAAAGTGTCAAAACCAGAAATGCAGGACAGGCCATGGAGAAATGGGAGCCTTGCTACACTGATGGGCGGGATGTAAATTGCCAAGAGCCACTCTGGAGAAGTGTCCGGTGAGTCCTGAAACATCTGAAAAACACAGCTTAGAGAGCATAGGGCACTTCCACTCATGGGGGTATAAATTGGGAAAATGAAAAATCAGCAAGACACAAGCACCCCAAAGTTTAGGGCTGCTCTGTTGACCAGGACCTCCACTTCATTCCACCTTAAATATCCCAGGAAAGAGAAAAATGGATAAAGAAGTTGTGGTCCTTATGTACAATGGAATATCACTCAGCCAGGAAATCAATGTCGTAAGGTTAGTAGCAGCATGATGAGTGGATTTAGGTACGACGATTCTAAGTGAAATAAGTCACACAGAAAAGGACACTTCTCATAAGGTATCACTGATAGAGGGAATGTAAAAACCGTTACACTTGAACTGAATTACAAAACAGAACAGAGTCACACATGCAGAAAACACACTATGGCTGCTTAACGGGAAAGGGGAGGTGGGGTGATACATAAAACAAGGGTATCAAATTAGCTCAGATACCGTTCCATAAACCCAATATGTAATAGACAAGACCTACTCCTTGCTCAGAGAACTGGACTCAACACGCCCTATTCACCGCACAAGAATATATCTGACTAATAATAATCGTAAAACCTATGTATTGATATCTCTCTGTTAGTGTGTCAAGTGGGTGTAAAGCGGCATAAACACAGCAGTGAAAAGCAGCTAAACCCCATTATAAAAATAAATTACTTTGAAACACCCATGAAACAAAGACAGTGAAAGAGAGAGAAATTCTTACACAATGCGTTCAGGGGCTGTGATGCAACCTGGATTGACCATATCTAGACGCACAGCTGGATGAGACATAAGGGTGGACACTCTTGGGGCTGAGAGGTTTGGTGAGGTTGGGTGAGCAAACGCAGACCCTTTAAAGTAATACTGCGTGGTACCCATCGCATGGGTCCCAAATCTCCAGGTTCAAGGGCATCTTCCTACATCAAAAACATGCATGAGAAACCCAGAAGATGGTACACCGTGTGATGGGGAAAGGTTTCTAAAACGCACCTCATTTCTCATCTCCTTGTGCCCGGGTTCGCCATTCCAGCCGCTTTACTAGCAAGCTCCCTACTTGGAGCATCAGCACCTTTAACCTCCTGTTCCGTACAGGTTGCAATTTGTCCTGAGGATAAACGGGAAGACGTGGAACCAACGAGAGACCAGCTCTTGGTGTTGGGACAGGCACAGGTCACTCTATTTTCCCATCAGAAAGAAGAATTAACCACAGGCTCAGCCTGACCCCCGGAACCAGAACAGGGCCTGAAGCCATTCTGCGATTTTGCGGCCAGCTCCCATAAAAACGAGTTGTAAAATGGAGGTTCAGGGCACTGCAATTCACAAACCTGCAGAGTTATAAATGATAACTCTCGTCCACAAATATATTGAGGGAAGGCAAAGAAGAGGATTTGAAATCAAGGCAGAATTGCAGGAAACAGATTTCAGGAGGTAGATACGAATCGCCTTTAAAGCACATGAAAAGCGGCAAAACGTTGACAATGATGCCCTTGGTCAAAAAGGGCGTATGCGTTTTTTCCTGAATATATTCAGGAAAAAACGCATACGCCCTTTTTGGCCAACCAAGCAACCTGGAAAGGCAAATCAGCGCTACAAAGGAGTCTCGCTTCCCATCGGTCAAAAGGGCCATGCTGAAAAAAGTGTCAAAACCAGAAATGCAGGACAGGCCATGGAGAAATGGGAGCCTTGCTACACTGATGGGCGGGATGTAAATTGCCAAGAGCCACTCTGGAGAAGTGTCCGGTGAGTCCTGAAACATCTGAAAAACACAGCTTAGAGAGCATAGGGCACTTCCACTCATGGGGGTATAAATTGGGAAAATGAAAAATCAGCAAGACACAAGCACCCCAAAGTTTAGGGCTGCTCTGTTGACCAGGACCTCCACTTCATTCCACCTTAAATATCCCAGGAAAGAGAAAAATGGATAAAGAAGTTGTGGTCCTTATGTACAATGGAATATCACTCAGCCAGGAAATCAATGTCGTAAGGTTAGTAGCAGCATGATGAGTGGATTTAGGTACGACGATTCTAAGTGAAATAAGTCACACAGAAAAGGACACTTCTCATAAGGTATCACTGATAGAGGGAATGTAAAAACTGTTACACTTGAACTGAATTACAAAACAGAACAGAGTCACACATGCAGAAAACACACTATGGCTGCTTAACGGGAAAGGTGAGGTGGGGTGATACATAAAACAAGGGTATCAAATTAGCTCAGATACCGTTCCATAAACCCAATATGTAATAGACAAGACCTACTCCTTGCTCAGAGAACTGGACTCAACACGCCCTATTCACCGCACAAGAATATATCTGACTAATAATAATCGTAAAACCTATATATTGATATCTCTCTGTTAGTGTGTCAAGTGGGTGTAAAGCGGCATAAACACAGCAGTGAAAAGCAGCTAAACCCCATTATAAAAATAAATTACTTTGAAACACCCATGAAACAAAGACAGTGAAAGAGAGAGAAATTCTTACACAATGCGTTCAGGGGCTGTGATGCAACCTGGATTGACCATATCTAGACGCACAGCTGGATGAGACATAAGGGTGGACACTCTTGGGGCTGAGAGGTTTGGTGAGGTTGGGTGAGCAAACGCAGACCCTTTAAAGTAATACTGCGTGGTACCCATCGCATGGGTCCCAAATCTCCAGGTTCAAGGGCATCTTCCTACATCAAAAACATGCATGAGAAACCCAGAAGATGGTACACCGTGTGATGGGGAAAGGTTTCTAAAACGCACCTCATTTCTCATCTCCTTGTGCCCGGGTTCGCCATTCCAGCCGCTTTACTAGCAAGCTCCCTACTTGGAGCATCAGCACCTTTAACCTCCTGTTCCGTACAGGTTGCAATTTGTCCTGAGGATAAACGGGAAGACGTGGAACCAACGAGAGACCAGCTCTTGGTGTTGGGACAGGCACAGGTCACTCTATTTTCCCATCAGAAAGAAGAATTAACCACAGGCTCAGCCTGACCCCCGGAACCAGAACAGGGCCTGAAGCCATTCTGCGATTTTGCGGCCAGCTCCCATAAAAACGAGTTGTAAAATGGAGGTTCAGGGCACTGCAATTCACAAACCTGCAGAGTTATAAATGATAACTCTCGTCCACAAATATATTGAGGGAAGGCAAAGAAGAGGATTTGAAATCAAGGCAGAATTGCAGGAAACAGATTTCAGGAGGTAGATACGAATCGCCTTTAAAGCACATGAAAAGCGGCAAAACGTTGACAATGATGCCCTTGGCCAAAAAGGGCGTATGCGTTTTTTCCTGAATATATTCAGGAAAAAACGCATACGCCCTTTTTGGCCAACCAAGCAACCTGGAAAGGCAAATCAGCGCTACAAAGAAGTCTCGCTTCCCATCGGTCAAAAGGGCCATGCTGAAAAAAGTGTCAAAACCAGAAATGCAGGACAGGCCATGGAGAAATGGGAGCCTTGCTACACTGATGGGCGGGATGTAAATTGCCAAGAGCCACTCTGGAGAAGTGTCCGGTGAGTCCTGAAACATCTGAAAAACACAGCTCAGAGAGCATAGGGCACTTCCACTCATGGGGGTATAAATTGGGAAAATTAAAAATCAGCAAGACACAAGCACCCCAAAGTTTACGGCTGCTCTGTTGACCAGGACCTCCACTTCATTCCACCTTAAATATCCCAGGAAAGAGAAAAATGGATAAAGAAGTTGTGGTCCTTATGTACAATGGAATATCACTCAGCCAGGAAATCAATGTCGTAAGGTTAGTAGCAGCATGATGAGTGGATTTAGGTACGACGATTCTAAGTGAAATAAGTCACACAGAAAAGGACACTTCTCATAAGGTATCACTGATAGAGGGAATGTAAAAACTGTTACACTTGAACTGAATTACAAAACAGAACAGAGTCACACATGCAGAAAACACACTATGGCTGCTTAACGGGAAAGGTGAGGTGGGGTGATACATAAAACAAGGGTATCAAATTAGCTCAGATACCGTTCCATAAACCCAATATGTAATAGACAAGAGCTAATCCTTGCTCAGAGAACTGGACTCAACACGCCCTATTCACCGCACAAGAATATATCTGACTAATAATAATCGTAAAACCTATGTATTGATATCTCTCTGTTAGTGTGTCAAGTGGGTGTAAAGCGGCATAAGCGCAGCAGTGAAAAGCAGCTAAACCCCATTATAAAAATAAATTACTTTGAAACACCCATGAAACAAAGACAGTGAAAGAGAGAGAAATTCTTACACAATGCGTTCAGGGGCTGTGATGCAACCTGGATTGACCATATCTAGACGCACAGCTGGATGAGACATAAGGGTGGACACTCTTGGGGCTGAGAGGTTTGGTGAGGTTGGGTGAGCAAACGCAGACCCTTTAAAGTAATACTGCGTGGTACCCATCGCATGGGTCCCAAATCTCCAGGTTCAAGGGCATCTTCCTACATCAAAAACATGCATGAGAAACCCAGAAGATGGTACACCGTGTGATGGGGAAAGGTTTCTAAAACGCACCTCATTTCTCATCTCCTTGTGCCCGGGTTCGCCATTCCAGCCGCTTTACTAGCAAGCTCCCTACTTGGAGCATCAGCACCTTTAACCTCCTGTTCCGTACAGGTTGCAATTTGTCCTGAGGATAAACGGGAAGACGTGGAACCAACGAGAGACTAGCTCTTGGTGTTGGGACAGGCACAGGTCACTCTATTTTCCCATCAGAAAGAAGAATTAACCACAGGCTCAGCCTGACCCCCGGAACCAGAACAGGGCCTGAAGCCATTCTGCGATTTTGCGGCCAGCTCCCATAAAAACGAGTTGTAAAATGGAGGTTCAGGGCACTGTAATTCACAAACCTGCAGAGTTATAAATAATAACTCTCGTCCACAAATATATTGAGGGAAGGCAAAGAAGAGGATTTGAAATCAAGGCAGAATTGCAGGAAACAGATTTCAGGAGGTAGATACGAATCGCCTTTAAAGCACATGAAAAGCGGCAAAACGTTGACAATGATGCCCTTGGCCAAAAAGGGCGTATTCGTTTTTTCCTGAATATATTCAGGAAAAAACGAATACGCCCTTTTTGGCCAACCAAGCAACCTGGAAAGGCAAATCAGCACTACAAAGAAGTCTCGCTTCCCATCGGTCAAAAGGGCCATGCTGTAAAAAGTGTCAAAACCAGAAATGCAGGACAGGCCATGGAGAAATGGGAGCCTTGCTACACTGATGGGCGGGATGTAAATTGCCAAGAGCCACTCTAGAGAAGTGTCCGGTGAGTCCTGAAACATCTGAAAAACACAGCTTAGAGAGCATTGGGCACTTCCACTCATGGCGGTATAAATTGGGAAAATTAAAAATCAGCAAGACACAAGCACCCCAAAGTTTAGGGCTGCTCTGTTGACCAGGACCTCCACTTCATTCCACCTTAAATATCCCAGGAAAGAGAAAAATGGATAAAGAAGTTGTGGTCCTTATGTACAATGGAATATCACTCAGCCAGGAAATCAATGTCGTAAGGTTAGTAGCAGCATGATGAGTGGATTTAGGTACGACGATTCTAAGTGAAATAAGTCACACAGAAAAGGACACTTCTCATAAGGTATCACTGATAGAGGGAATGTAAAAACCGTTACACTTGAACTGAATTACAAAACAGAACAGAGTCACACATGCAGAAAACACACTATGGCTGCTTAACGGGAAAGGTGAGGTGGGGTGATACATAAAACAAGGGTATCAAATTAGCTCAGATACCGTTCCATAAACCCAATATGTAATAGACAAGACCTACTCCTTGCTCAGAGAACTGGACTCAACACGCCCTATTCACCGCACAAGAATATATCTGACTAATAATAATCGTAAAACCTATGTATTGATATCTCTCTGTTAGTGTGTCAAGTGGGTGTAAAGCGGCATAAGCGCAGCAGTGAAAAGCAGCTAAACCCCATTATAAAAATAAATTACTTTGAAACACCCATGAAACAAAGACAGTGAAAGAGAGAGAAATTCTTACACAATGCGTTCAGGGGCTGTGATGCAACCTGGATTGACCATATCTAGACGCACAGCTGGATGAGACATAAGGGTGGACACTCTTGGGGCTGAGAGGTTTGGTGAGGTTGGGTGAGCAAACGCAGACCCTTTAAAGTAATACTGCGTGGTACCCATCGCATGGGTCCCAAATCTCCAGGTTCAAGGGCATCTTCCTACATCAAAAACATGCATGAGAAACCCAGAAGATGGTACACCGTGTGATGGGGAAAGGTTTCTAAAACGCACCTCATTTCTCATCTCCTTGTGCCCGGGTTCGCCATTCCAGCCGCTTTACTAGCAAGCTCCCTACTTGGAGCATCAGCACCTTTAACCTCCTGTTCCGTACAGGTTGCAATTTGTCCTGAGGATAAACGGGAAGACGTGGAACCAACGAGAGACTAGCTCTTGGTGTTGGGACAGGCACAGGTCACTCTATTTTCCCATCAGAAAGAAGAATTAACCACAGGCTCAGCCTGACCCCCGGAACCAGAACAGGGCCTGAAGCCATTCTGCGATTTTGCGGCCAGCTCCCATAAAAACGAGTTGTAAAATGGAGGTTCAGGGCACTGTAATTCACAAACCTGCAGAGTTATAAATAATAACTCTCGTCCACAAATATATTGAGGGAAGGCAAAGAAGAGGATTTGAAATCAAGGCAGAATTGCAGGAAACAGATTTCAGGAGGTAGATACGAATCGCCTTTAAAGCACATGAAAAGCGGCAAAACGTTGACAATGATGCCCTTGGCCAAAAAGGGCGTATTCGTTTTTTCCTGAATATATTCAGGAAAAAACGAATACGCCCTTTTTGGCCAACCAAGCAACCTGGAAAGGCAAATCAGCGCTACAAAGAAGTCTCGCTTCCCATCGGTCAAAAGGGCCATGCTGTAAAAAGTGTCAAAACCAGAAATGCAGGACAGGCCATGGAGAAATGGGAGCCTTGCTACACTGATGGGCGGGATGTAAATTGCCAAGAGCCACTCTAGAGAAGTGTCCGGTGAGTCCTGAAACATCTGAAAAACACAGCTTAGAGAGCATTGGGCACTTCCACTCATGGCGGTATAAATTGGGAAAATTAAAAATCAGCAAGACACAAGCACCCCAAAGTTTAGGGCTGCTCTGTTGACCAGGACCTCCACTTCATTCCACCTTAAATATCCCAGGAAAGAGAAAAATGGATAAAGAAGTTGTGGTCCTTATGTACAATGGAATATCACTCAGCCAGGAAATCAATGTCGTAAGGTTAGTAGCAGCATGATGAGTGGATTTAGGTACGACGATTCTAAGTGAAATAAGTCACACAGAAAAGGACACTTCTCATAAGGTATCACTGATAGAGGGAATGTAAAAACCGTTACACTTGAACTGAATTACAAAACAGAACAGAGTCACACATGCAGAAAACACACTATGGCTGCTTAACGGGAAAGGTGAGGTGGGGTGATACATAAAACAAGGGTATCAAATTAGCTCAGATACCGTTCCATAAACCCAATATGTAATAGACAAGACCTACTCCTTGCTCAGAGAACTGGACTCAACACGCCCTATTCACCGCACAAGAATATATCTGACTAATAATAATCGTAAAACCTATGTATTGATATCTCTCTGTTAGTGTGTCAAGTGGGTGTAAAGCGGCATAAACACAGCAGTGAAAAGCAGCTAAACCCCATTATAAAAATAAATTACTTTGAAACACCCATGAAACAAAGACAGTGAAAGAGAGAGAAATTCTTACACAATGCGTTCAGGGGCTGTGATGCAACCTGGATTGACCATATCTAGACGCACAGCTGGATGAGACATAAGGGTGGACACTCTTGGGGCTGAGAGGTTTGGTGAGGTTGGGTGAGCAAACGCAGACCCTTTAAAGGAATACTGCGTGGTACCCATCGCATGGGTCCCAAATCTCCAGGTTCAAGGGCATCTTCCTACATCAAAAACATGCATGAGAAACCCAGAAGATGGTACACCGTGTGATGGGGAAAGGTTTCTAAAACGCACCTCATTTCTCATCTCCTTGTGCCCGGGTTCGCCATTCCAGCCGCTTTACTAGCAAGCTCCCTACTTGGAGCATCAGCACCTTTAACCTCCTGTTCCGTACAGGTTGCAATTTGTCCTGAGGATAAACGGGAAGACGTGGAACCAACGAGAGACCAGCTCTTGGTGTTGGGACAGGCACAGGTCACTCTATTTTCCCATCAGAAAGAAGAATTAACCACAGGCTCAGCCTGACCCCCGGAACCAGAACAGGGCCTGAAGCCATTCTGCGATTTTGCGGCCAGCTCCCATAAAAACGAGTTGTAAAATGGAGGTTCAGGGCACTGCAATTCACAAACCTGCAGAGTTATAAATGATAACTCTCGTCCACAAATATATTGAGGGAAGGCAAAGAAGAGGATTTGAAATCAAGGCAGAATTGCAGGAAACAGATTTCAGGAGGTAGATACGAATCGCCTTTAAAGCACATGAAAAGCGGCAAAACGTTGACAATGATGCCCTTGGCCAAAAAGGGCGTATGCGTTTTTTCCTGAATATATTCAGGAAAAAACGCATACGCCCTTTTTGGCCAACCAAGCAACCTGGAAAGGCAAATCAGCGCTACAAAGAAGTCTCGCTTCCCATCGGTCAAAAGGGCCATGCTGAAAAAAGTGTCAAAACCAGAAATGCAGGACAGGCCATGGAGAAATGGGAGCCTTGCTACACTGATGGGCGGGATGTAAATTGCCAAGAGCCACTCTGGAGAAGTGTCCGGTGAGTCCTGAAACATCTGAAAAACACAGCTCAGAGAGCATAGGGCACTTCCACTCATGGGGGTATAAATTGGGAAAATTAAAAATCAGCAAGACACAAGCACCCCAAAGTTTAGGGCTGCTCTGTTGACCAGGACCTCCACTTCATTCCACCTTAAATATCCCAGGAAAGAGAAAAATGGATAAAGAAGTTGTGGTCCTTATGTACAATGGAATATCACTCAGCCAGGAAATCAATGTCGTAAGGTTAGTAGCAGCATGATGAGTGGATTTAGGTACGACGATTCTAAGTGAAATAAGTCACACAGAAAAGGACACTTCTCATAAGGTATCACTGATAGAGGGAATGTAAAAACTGTTACACTTGAACTGAATTACAAAACAGAACAGAGTCACACATGCAGAAAACACACTATGGCTGCTTAACGGGAAAGGTGAGGTGGGGTGATACATAAAACAAGGGTATCAAATTAGCTCAGATACCGTTCCATAAACCCAATATGTAATAGACAAGAGCTAATCCTTGCTCAGAGAACTGGACTCAACACGCCCTATTCACCGCACAAGAATATATCTGACTAATAATAATCGTAAAACCTATGTATTGATATCTCTCTGTTAGTGTGTCAAGTGGGTGTAAAGCGGCATAAGCGCAGCAGTGAAAAGCAGCTAAACCCCATTATAAAAATAAATTACTTTGAAACACCCATGAAACAAAGACAGTGAAAGAGAGAGAAATTCTTACACAATGCGTTCAGGGGCTGTGATGCAACCTGGATTGACCATATCTAGACGCACAGCTGGATGAGACATAAGGGTGGACACTCTTGGGGCTGAGAGGTTTGGTGAGGTTGGGTGAGCAAACGCAGACCCTTTAAAGTAATACTGCGTGGTACCCATCGCATGGGTCCCAAATCTCCAGGTTCAAGGGCATCTTCCTACATCAAAAACATGCATGAGAAACCCAGAAGATGGTACACCGTGTGATGGGGAAAGGTTTCTAAAACGCACCTCATTTCTCATCTCCTTGTGCCCGGGTTCGCCATTCCAGCCGCTTTACTAGCAAGCTCCCTACTTGGAGCATCAGCACCTTTAACCTCCTGTTCCGTACAGGTTGCAATTTGTCCTGAGGATAAACGGGAAGACGTGGAACCAACGAGAGACTAGCTCTTGGTGTTGGGACAGGCACAGGTCACTCTATTTTCCCATCAGAAAGAAGAATTAACCACAGGCTCAGCCTGACCCCCGGAACCAGAACAGGGCCTGAAGCCATTCTGCGATTTTGCGGCCAGCTCCCATAAAAACGAGTTGTAAAATGGAGGTTCAGGGCACTGTAATTCACAAACCTGCAGAGTTATAAATGATAACTCTCGTCCACAAATATATTGAGGGAAGGCAAAGAAGAGGATTTGAAATCAAGGCAGAATTGCAGGAAACAGATTTCAGGAGGTAGATACGAATCGCCTTTAAAGCACATGAAAAGCGGCAAAACGTTGACAATGATGCCCTTGGCCAAAAAGGGCGTATTCGTTTTTTCCTGAATATATTCAGGAAAAAACGAATACGCCCTTTTTGGCCAACCAAGCAACCTGGAAAGGCAAATCAGCGCTACAAAGAAGTCTCGCTTCCCATCGGTCAAAAGGGCCATGCTGTAAAAAGTGTCAAAACCAGAAATGCAGGACAGGCCATGGAGAAATGGGAGCCTTGCTACACTGATGGGCGGGATGTAAATTGCCAAGAGCCACTCTAGAGAAGTGTCCGGTGAGTCCTGAAACATCTGAAAAACACAGCTTAGAGAGCATTGGGCACTTCCACTCATGGCGGTATAAATTGGGAAAATTAAAAATCAGCAAGACACAAGCACCCCAAAGTTTAGGGCTGCTCTGTTGACCAGGACCTCCACTTCATTCCACCTTAAATATCCCAGGAAAGAGAAAAATGGATAAAGAAGTTGTGGTCCTTATGTACAATGGAATATCACTCAGCCAGGAAATCAATGTCGTAAGGTTAGTAGCAGCATGATGAGTGGATTTAGGTACGACGATTCTAAGTGAAATAAGTCACACAGAAAAGGACACTTCTCATAAGGTATCACTGATAGAGGGAATGTAAAAACTGTTACACTTGAACTGAATTACAAAACAGAACAGAGTCACACATGCAGAAAACACACTATGGCTGCTTAACGGGAAAGGTGAGGTGGGGTGATACATAAAACAAGGGTATCAAATTAGCTCAGATACCGTTCCATAAACCCAATATGTAATAGACAAGAGCTAATCCTTGCTCAGAGAACTGGACTCAACACGCCCTATTCACCGCACAAGAATATATCTGACTAATAATAATCGTAAAACCTATGTATTGATATCTCTCTGTTAGTGTGTCAAGTGGGTGTAAAGCGGCATAAGCGCAGCAGTGAAAAGCAGCTAAACCCCATTATAAAAATAAATTACTTTGAAACACCCATGAAACAAAGACAGTGAAAGAGAGAGAAATTCTTACACAATGCGTTCAGGGGCTGTGATGCAACCTGGATTGACCATATCTAGACGCACAGCTGGATGAGACATAAGGGTGGACACTCTTGGGGCTGAGAGGTTTGGTGAGGTTGGGTGAGCAAACGCAGACCCTTTAAAGGAATACTGCGTGGTACCCATCGCATGGGTCCCAAATCTCCAGGTTCAAGGGCATCTTCCTACATCAAAAACATGCATGAGAAACCCAGAAGATGGTACACCGTGTGATGGGGAAAGGTTTCTAAAACGCACCTCATTTCTCATCTCCTTGTGCCCGGGTTCGCCATTCCAGCCGCTTTACTAGCAAGCTCCCTACTTGGAGCATCAGCACCTTTAACCTCCTGTTCCGTACAGGTTGCAATTTGTCCTGAGGATAAACGGGAAGACGTGGAACCAACGAGAGACCAGCTCTTGGTGTTGGGACAGGCACAGGTCACTCTATTTTCCCATCAGAAAGAAGAATTAACCACAGGCTCAGCCTGACCCCCGGAACCAGAACAGGGCCTGAAGCCATTCTGCGATTTTGCGGCCAGCTCCCATAAAAACGAGTTGTAAAATGGAGGTTCAGGGCACTGCAATTCACAAACCTGCAGAGTTATAAATGATAACTCTCGTCCACAAATATATTGAGGGAAGGCAAAGAAGAGGATTTGAAATCAAGGCAGAATTGCAGGAAACAGATTTCAGGAGGTAGATACGAATCGCCTTTAAAGCACATGAAAAGCGGCAAAACGTTGACAATGATGCCCTTGGTCAAAAAGGGCGTATGCGTTTTTTCCTGAATATATTCAGGAAAAAACGCATACGCCCTTTTTGGCCAACCAAGCAACCTGGAAAGGCAAATCAGCGCTACAAAGGAGTCTCGCTTCCCATCGGTCAAAAGGGCCATGCTGAAAAAAGTGTCAAAACCAGAAATGCAGGACAGGCCATGGAGAAATGGGAGCCTTGCTACACTGATGGGCGGGATGTAAATTGCCAAGAGCCACTCTGGAGAAGTGTCCGGTGAGTCCTGAAACATCTGAAAAACACAGCTTAGAGAGCATAGGGCACTTCCACTCATGGGGGTATAAATTGGGAAAATGAAAAATCAGCAAGACACAAGCACCCCAAAGTTTAGGGCTGCTCTGTTGACCAGGACCTCCACTTCATTCCACCTTAAATATCCCAGGAAAGAGAAAAATGGATAAAGAAGTTGTGGTCCTTATGTACAATGGAATATCACTCAGCCAGGAAATCAATGTCGTAAGGTTAGTAGCAGCATGATGAGTGGATTTAGGTACGACGATTCTAAGTGAAATAAGTCACACAGAAAAGGACACTTCTCATAAGGTATCACTGATAGAGGGAATGTAAAAACCGTTACACTTGAACTGAATTACAAAACAGAACAGAGTCACACATGCAGAAAACACACTATGGCTGCTTAACGGGAAAGGGGAGGTGGGGTGATACATAAAACAAGGGTATCAAATTAGCTCAGATACCGTTCCATAAACCCAATATGTAATAGACAAGAGCTACTCCTTGCTCAGAGAACTGGACTCAACACGCCCTATTCACCGCACAAGAATATATCTGACTAATAATAATCGTAAAACCTATGTATTGATATCTCTCTGTTAGTGTGTCAAGTGGGTGTAAAGCGGCATAAACACAGCAGTGAAAAGCAGCTAAACCCCATTATCAAAATAAATTACTTTGAAACACCCATGAAACAAAGACAGTGAAAGAGAGAGAAATTCTTACACAATGCGTTCAGGGGCTGTGATGCAACCTGGATTGACCATATCTAGACGCACAGCTGGATGAGACATAAGGGTGGACACTCTTGGGGCTGAGAGGTTTGGTGAGGTTGGGTGAGCAAACGCAGACCCTTTAAAGTAATACTGCGTGGTACCCATCGCATGGGTCCCAAATCTCCAGGTTCAAGGGCATCTTCCTACATCAAAAACATGCATGAGAAACCCAGAAGATGGTACACCGTGTGATGGGGAAAGGTTTCTAAAACGCACCTCATTTCTCATCTCCTTGTGCCCGGGTTCGCCATTCCAGCCGCTTTACTAGCAAGCTCCCTACTTGGAGCATCAGCACCTTTAACCTCCTGTTCCGTACAGGTTGCAATTTGTCCTGAGGATAAACGGGAAGACGTGGAACCAACGAGAGACCAGCTCTTGGTGTTGGGACAGGCACAGGTCACTCTATTTTCCCATCAGAAAGAAGAATTAACCACAGGCTCAGCCTGACCCCCGGAACCAGAACAGGGCCTGAAGCCATTCTGCGATTTTGCGGCCAGCTCCCATAAAAACGAGTTGTAAAATGGAGGTTCAGGGCACTGCAATTCACAAACCTGCAGAGTTATAAATGATAACTCTCGTCCACAAATATATTGAGGGAAGGCAAAGAAGAGGATTTGAAATCAAGGCAGAATTGCAGGAAACAGATTTCAGGAGGTAGATACGAATCGCCTTTAAAGCACATGAAAAGCGGCAAAACGTTGACAATGATGCCCTTGGTCAAAAAGGGCGTATGCGTTTTTTCCTGAATATATTCAGGAAAAAACGCATACGCCCTTTTTGGCCAACCAAGCAACCTGGAAAGGCAAATCAGCGCTACAAAGGAGTCTCGCTTCCCATCGGTCAAAAGGGCCATGCTGAAAAAAGTGTCAAAACCAGAAATGCAGGACAGGCCATGGAGAAATGGGAGCCTTGCTACACTGATGGGCGGGATGTAAATTGCCAAGAGCCACTCTGGAGAAGTGTCCGGTGAGTCCTGAAACATCTGAAAAACACAGCTTAGAGAGCATAGGGCACTTCCACTCATGGGGGTATAAATTGGGAAAATGAAAAATCAGCAAGACACAAGCACCCCAAAGTTTAGGGCTGCTCTGTTGACCAGGACCTCCACTTCATTCCACCTTAAATATCCCAGGAAAGAGAAAAATGGATAAAGAAGTTGTGGTCCTTATGTACAATGGAATATCACTCAGCCAGGAAATCAATGTCGTAAGGTTAGTAGCAGCATGATGAGTGGATTTAGGTACGACGATTCTAAGTGAAATAAGTCACACAGAAAAGGACACTTCTCATAAGGTATCACTGATAGAGGGAATGTAAAAACCGTTACACTTGAACTGAATTACAAAACAGAACAGAGTCACACATGCAGAAAACACACTATGGCTGCTTAACGGGAAAGGGGAGGTGGGGTGATACATAAAACAAGGGTATCAAATTAGCTCAGATACCGTTCCATAAACCCAATATGTAATAGACAAGAGCTACTCCTTGCTCAGAGAACTGGACTCAACACGCCCTATTCACCGCACAAGAATATATCTGACTAATAATAATCGTAAAACCTATGTATTGATATCTCTCTGTTAGTGTGTCAAGTGGGTGTAAAGCGGCATAAACACAGCAGTGAAAAGCAGCTAAACCCCATTATCAAAATAAATTACTTTGAAACACCCATGAAACAAAGACAGTGAAAGAGAGAGAAATTCTTACACAATGCGTTCAGGGGCTGTGATGCAACCTGGATTGACCATATCTAGACGCACAGCTGGATGAGACATAAGGGTGGACACTCTTGGGGCTGAGAGGTTTGGTGAGGTTGGGTGAGCAAACGCAGACCCTTTAAAGTAATACTGCGTGGTACCCATCGCATGGGTCCCAAATCTCCAGGTTCAAGGGCATCTTCCTACATCAAAAACATGCATGAGAAACCCAGAAGATGGTACACCGTGTGATGGGGAAAGGTTTCTAAAACGCACCTCATTTCTCATCTCCTTGTGCCCGGGTTCGCCATTCCAGCCGCTTTACTAGCAAGCTCCCTACTTGGAGCATCAGCACCTTTAACCTCCTGTTCCGTACAGGTTGCAATTTGTCCTGAGGATAAACGGGAAGACGTGGAACCAACGAGAGACCAGCTCTTGGTGTTGGGACAGGCACAGGTCACTCTATTTTCCCATCAGAAAGAAGAATTAACCACAGGCTCAGCCTGACCCCCGGAACCAGAACAGGGCCTGAAGCCATTCTGCGATTTTGCGGCCAGCTCCCATAAAAACGAGTTGTAAAATGGAGGTTCAGGGCACTGCAATTCACAAACCTGCAGAGTTATAAATGATAACTCTCGTCCACAAATATATTGAGGGAAGGCAAAGAAGAGGATTTGAAATCAAGGCAGAATTGCAGGAAACAGATTTCAGGAGGTAGATACGAATCGCCTTTAAAGCACATGAAAAGCGGCAAAACGTTGACAATGATGCCCTTGGTCAAAAAGGGCGTATGCGTTTTTTCCTGAATATATTCAGGAAAAAACGCATACGCCCTTTTTGGCCAACCAAGCAACCTGGAAAGGCAAATCAGCGCTACAAAGGAGTCTCGCTTCCCATCGGTCAAAAGGGCCATGCTGAAAAAAGTGTCAAAACCAGAAATGCAGGACAGGCCATGGAGAAATGGGAGCCTTGCTACACTGATGGGCGGGATGTAAATTGCCAAGAGCCACTCTGGAGAAGTGTCCGGTGAGTCCTGAAACATCTGAAAAACACAGCTTAGAGAGCATAGGGCACTTCCACTCATGGGGGTATAAATTGGGAAAATGAAAAATCAGCAAGACACAAGCACCCCAAAGTTTAGGGCTGCTCTGTTGACCAGGACCTCCACTTCATTCCACCTTAAATATCCCAGGAAAGAGAAAAATGGATAAAGAAGTTGTGGTCCTTATGTACAATGGAATATCACTCAGCCAGGAAATCAATGTCGTAAGGTTAGTAGCAGCATGATGAGTGGATTTAGGTACGACGATTCTAAGTGAAATAAGTCACACAGAAAAGGACACTTCTCATAAGGTATCACTGATAGAGGGAATGTAAAAACCGTTACACTTGAACTGAATTACAAAACAGAACAGAGTCACACATGCAGAAAACACACTATGGCTGCTTAACGGGAAAGGGGAGGTGGGGTGATACATAAAACAAGGGTATCAAATTAGCTCAGATACCGTTCCATAAACCCAATATGTAATAGACAAGAGCTACTCCTTGCTCAGAGAACTGGACTCAACACGCCCTATTCACCGCACAAGAATATATCTGACTAATAATAATCGTAAAACCTATGTATTGATATCTCTCTGTTAGTGTGTCAAGTGGGTGTAAAGCGGCATAAACACAGCAGTGAAAAGCAGCTAAACCCCATTATCAAAATAAATTACTTTGAAACACCCATGAAACAAAGACAGTGAAAGAGAGAGAAATTCTTACACAATGCGTTCAGGGGCTGTGATGCAACCTGGATTGACCATATCTAGACGCACAGCTGGATGAGACATAAGGGTGGACACTCTTGGGGCTGAGAGGTTTGGTGAGGTTGGGTGAGCAAACGCAGACCCTTTAAAGTAATACTGCGTGGTACCCATCGCATGGGTCCCAAATCTCCAGGTTCAAGGGCATCTTCCTACATCAAAAACATGCATGAGAAACCCAGAAGATGGTACACCGTGTGATGGGGAAAGGTTTCTAAAACGCACCTCATTTCTCATCTCCTTGTGCCCGGGTTCGCCATTCCAGCCGCTTTACTAGCAAGCTCCCTACTTGGAGCATCAGCACCTTTAACCTCCTGTTCCGTACAGGTTGCAATTTGTCCTGAGGATAAACGGGAAGACGTGGAACCAACGAGAGACCAGCTCTTGGTGTTGGGACAGGCACAGGTCACTCTATTTTCCCATCAGAAAGAAGAATTAACCACAGGCTCAGCCTGACCCCCGGAACCAGAACAGGGCCTGAAGCCATTCTGCGATTTTGCGGCCAGCTCCCATAAAAACGAGTTGTAAAATGGAGGTTCAGGGCACTGCAATTCACAAACCTGCAGAGTTATAAATGATAACTCTCGTCCACAAATATATTGAGGGAAGGCAAAGAAGAGGATTTGAAATCAAGGCAGAATTGCAGGAAACAGATTTCAGGAGGTAGATACGAATCGCCTTTAAAGCACATGAAAAGCGGCAAAACGTTGACAATGATGCCCTTGGTCAAAAAGGGCGTATGCGTTTTTTCCTGAATATATTCAGGAAAAAACGCATACGCCCTTTTTGGCCAACCAAGCAACCTGGAAAGGCAAATCAGCGCTACAAAGGAGTCTCGCTTCCCATCGGTCAAAAGGGCCATGCTGAAAAAAGTGTCAAAACCAGAAATGCAGGACAGGCCATGGAGAAATGGGAGCCTTGCTACACTGATGGGCGGGATGTAAATTGCCAAGAGCCACTCTGGAGAAGTGTCCGGTGAGTCCTGAAACATCTGAAAAACACAGCTTAGAGAGCATAGGGCACTTCCACTCATGGGGGTATAAATTGGGAAAATGAAAAATCAGCAAGACACAAGCACCCCAAAGTTTAGGGCTGCTCTGTTGACCAGGACCTCCACTTCATTCCACCTTAAATATCCCAGGAAAGAGAAAAATGGATAAAGAAGTTGTGGTCCTTATGTACAATGGAATATCACTCAGCCAGGAAATCAATGTCGTAAGGTTAGTAGCAGCATGATGAGTGGATTTAGGTACGACGATTCTAAGTGAAATAAGTCACACAGAAAAGGACACTTCTCATAAGGTATCACTGATAGAGGGAATGTAAAAACCGTTACACTTGAACTGAATTACAAAACAGAACAGAGTCACACATGCAGAAAACACACTATGGCTGCTTAACGGGAAAGGGGAGGTGGGGTGATACATAAAACAAGGGTATCAAATTAGCTCAGATACCGTTCCATAAACCCAATATGTAATAGACAAGACCTACTCCTTGCTCAGAGAACTGGACTCAACACGCCCTATTCACCGCACAAGAATATATCTGACTAATAATAATCGTAAAACCTATGTATTGATATCTCTCTGTTAGTGTGTCAAGTGGGTGTAAAGCGGCATAAACACAGCAGTGAAAAGCAGCTAAACCCCATTATAAAAATAAATTACTTTGAAACACCCATGAAACAAAGACAGTGAAAGAGAGAGAAATTCTTACACAATGCGTTCAGGGGCTGTGATGCAACCTGGATTGACCATATCTAGACGCACAGCTGGATGAGACATAAGGGTGGACACTCTTGGGGCTGAGAGGTTTGGTGAGGTTGGGTGAGCAAACGCAGACCCTTTAAAGTAATACTGCGTGGTACCCATCGCATGGGTCCCAAATCTCCAGGTTCAAGGGCATCTTCCTACATCAAAAACATGCATGAGAAACCCAGAAGATGGTACACCGTGTGATGGGGAAAGGTTTCTAAAACGCACCTCATTTCTCATCTCCTTGTGCCCGGGTTCGCCATTCCAGCCGCTTTACTAGCAAGCTCCCTACTTGGAGCATCAGCACCTTTAACCTCCTGTTCCGTACAGGTTGCAATTTGTCCTGAGGATAAACGGGAAGACGTGGAACCAACGAGAGACCAGCTCTTGGTGTTGGGACAGGCACAGGTCACTCTATTTTCCCATCAGAAAGAAGAATTAACCACAGGCTCAGCCTGACCCCCGGAACCAGAACAGGGCCTGAAGCCATTCTGCGATTTTGCGGCCAGCTCCCATAAAAACGAGTTGTAAAATGGAGGTTCAGGGCACTGCAATTCACAAACCTGCAGAGTTATAAATGATAACTCTCGTCCACAAATATATTGAGGGAAGGCAAAGAAGAGGATTTGAAATCAAGGCAGAATTGCAGGAAACAGATTTCAGGAGGTAGATACGAATCGCCTTTAAAGCACATGAAAAGCGGCAAAACGTTGACAATGATGCCCTTGGTCAAAAAGGGCGTATGCGTTTTTTCCTGAATATATTCAGGAAAAAACGCATACGCCCTTTTTGGCCAACCAAGCAACCTGGAAAGGCAAATCAGCGCTACAAAGGAGTCTCGCTTCCCATCGGTCAAAAGGGCCATGCTGAAAAAAGTGTCAAAACCAGAAATGCAGGACAGGCCATGGAGAAATGGGAGCCTTGCTACACTGATGGGCGGGATGTAAATTGCCAAGAGCCACTCTGGAGAAGTGTCCGGTGAGTCCTGAAACATCTGAAAAACACAGCTTAGAGAGCATAGGGCACTTCCACTCATGGGGGTATAAATTGGGAAAATGAAAAATCAGCAAGACACAAGCACCCCAAAGTTTAGGGCTGCTCTGTTGACCAGGACCTCCACTTCATTCCACCTTAAATATCCCAGGAAAGAGAAAAATGGATAAAGAAGTTGTGGTCCTTATGTACAATGGAATATCACTCAGCCAGGAAATCAATGTCGTAAGGTTAGTAGCAGCATGATGAGTGGATTTAGGTACGACGATTCTAAGTGAAATAAGTCACACAGAAAAGGACACTTCTCATAAGGTATCACTGATAGAGGGAATGTAAAAACTGTTACACTTGAACTGAATTACAAAACAGAACAGAGTCACACATGCAGAAAACACACTATGGCTGCTTAACGGGAAAGGGGAGGTGGGGTGATACATAAAACAAGGGTATCAAATTAGCTCAGATACCGTTCCATAAACCCAATATGTAATAGACAAGACCTACTCCTTGCTCAGAGAACTGGACTCAACACGCCCTATTCACCGCACAAGAATATATCTGACTAATAATAATCGTAAAACCTATGTATTGATATCTCTCTGTTAGTGTGTCAAGTGGGTGTAAAGCGGCATAAACGCAGCAGTGAAAAGCAGCTAAACCCCATTATAAAAATAAATTACTTTGAAACACCCATGAAACAAAGACAGTGAAAGAGAGAGAAATTCTTACACAATGCGTTCAGGGGCTGTGATGCAACCTGGATTGACCATATCTAGACGCACAGCTGGATGAGACATAAGGGTGGACACTCTTGGGGCTGAGAGGTTTGGTGAGGTTGGGTGAGCAAACGCAGACCCTTTAAAGTAATACTGCGTGGTACCCATCGCATGGGTCCCAAATCTCCAGGTTCAAGGGCATCTTCCTACATCAAAAACATGCATGAGAAACCCAGAAGATGGTACACCGTGTGATGGGGAAAGGTTTCTAAAACGCACCTCATTTCTCATCTCCTTGTGCCCGGGTTCGCCATTCCAGCCGCTTTACTAGCAAGCTCCCTACTTGGAGCATCAGCACCTTTAACCTCCTGTTCCGTACAGGTTGCAATTTGTCCTGAGGATAAACGGGAAGACGTGGAACCAACGAGAGACCAGCTCTTGGTGTTGGGACAGGCACAGGTCACTCTATTTTCCCATCAGAAAGAAGAATTAACCACAGGCTCAGCCTGACCCCCGGAACCAGAACAGGGCCTGAAGCCATTCTGCGATTTTGCGGCCAGCTCCCATAAAAACGAGTTGTAAAATGGAGGTTCAGGGCACTGCAATTCACAAACCTGCAGAGTTATAAATGATAACTCTCGTCCACAAATATATTGAGGGAAGGCAAAGAAGAGGATTTGAAATCAAGGCAGAATTGCAGGAAACAGATTTCAGGAGGTAGATACGAATCGCCTTTAAAGCACATGAAAAGCGGCAAAACGTTGACAATGATGCCCTTGGCCAAAAAGGGCGTATGCGTTTTTTCCTGAATATATTCAGGAAAAAACGCATACGCCCTTTTTGGCCAACCAAGCAACCTGGAAAGGCAAATCAGCGCTACAAAGAAGTCTCGCTTCCCATCGGTCAAAAGGGCCATGCTGAAAAAAGTGTCAAAACCAGAAATGCAGGACAGGCCATGGAGAAATGGGAGCCTTGCTACACTGATGGGCGGGATGTAAATTGCCAAGAGCCACTCTGGAGAAGTGTCCGGTGAGTCCTGAAACATCTGAAAAACACAGCTCAGAGAGCATAGGGCACTTCCACTCATGGGGGTATAAATTGGGAAAATTAAAAATCAGCAAGACACAAGCACCCCAAAGTTTAGGGCTGCTCTGTTGACCAGGACCTCCACTTCATTCCACCTTAAATATCCCAGGAAAGAGAAAAATGGATAAAGAAGTTGTGGTCCTTATGTACAATGGAATATCACTCAGCCAGGAAATCAATGTCGTAAGGTTAGTAGCAGCATGATGAGTGGATTTAGGTACGACGATTCTAAGTGAAATAAGTCACACAGAAAAGGACACTTCTCATAAGGTATCACTGATAGAGGGAATGTAAAAACTGTTACACTTGAACTGAATTACAAAACAGAACAGAGTCACACATGCAGAAAACACACTATGGCTGCTTAACGGGAAAGGTGAGGTGGGGTGATACATAAAACAAGGGTATCAAATTAGCTCAGATACCGTTCCATAAACCCAATATGTAATAGACAAGAGCTAATCCTTGCTCAGAGAACTGGACTCAACACGCCCTATTCACCGCACAAGAATATATCTGACTAATAATAATCGTAAAACCTATGTATTGATATCTCTCTGTTAGTGTGTCAAGTGGGTGTAAAGCGGCATAAGCGCAGCAGTGAAAAGCAGCTAAACCCCATTATAAAAATAAATTACTTTGAAACACCCATGAAACAAAGACAGTGAAAGAGAGAGAAATTCTTACACAATGCGTTCAGGGGCTGTGATGCAACCTGGATTGACCATATCTAGACGCACAGCTGGATGAGACATAAGGGTGGACACTCTTGGGGCTGAGAGGTTTGGTGAGGTTGGGTGAGCAAACGCAGACCCTTTAAAGTAATACTGCGTGGTACCCATCGCATGGGTCCCAAATCTCCAGGTTCAAGGGCATCTTCCTACATCAAAAACATGCATGAGAAACCCAGAAGATGGTACACCGTGTGATGGGGAAAGGTTTCTAAAACGCACCTCATTTCTCATCTCCTTGTGCCCGGGTTCGCCATTCCAGCCGCTTTACTAGCAAGCTCCCTACTTGGAGCATCAGCACCTTTAACCTCCTGTTCCGTACAGGTTGCAATTTGTCCTGAGGATAAACGGGAAGACGTGGAACCAACGAGAGACTAGCTCTTGGTGTTGGGACAGGCACAGGTCACTCTATTTTCCCATCAGAAAGAAGAATTAACCACAGGCTCAGCCTGACCCCCGGAACCAGAACAGGGCCTGAAGCCATTCTGCGATTTTGCGGCCAGCTCCCATAAAAACGAGTTGTAAAATGGAGGTTCAGGGCACTGTAATTCACAAACCTGCAGAGTTATAAATGATAACTCTCGTCCACAAATATATTGAGGGAAGGCAAAGAAGAGGATTTGAAATCAAGGCAGAATTGCAGGAAACAGATTTCAGGAGGTAGATACGAATCGCCTTTAAAGCACATGAAAAGCGGCAAAACGTTGACAATGATGCCCTTGGCCAAAAAGGGCGTATGCGTTTTTTCCTGAATATATTCAGGAAAAAACGAATACGCCCTTTTTGGCCAACCAAGCAACCTGGAAAGGCAAATCAGCGCTACAAAGAAGTCTCGCTTCCCATCGGTCAAAAGGGCCATGCTGTAAAAAGTGTCAAAACCAGAAATGCAGGACAGGCCATGGAGAAATGGGAGCCTTGCTACAGTGATGGGCGGGATGTAAATTGCCAAGAGCCACTCTAGAGAAGTGTCCGGTGAGTCCTGAAACATCTGAAAAACACAGCTTAGAGAGCATTGGGCACTTCCACTCATGGCGGTATAAATTGGGAAAATTAAAAATCAGCAAGACACAAGCACCCCAAAGTTTAGGGCTGCTCTGTTGACCAGGACCTCCACTTCATTCCACCTTAAATATCCCAGGAAAGAGAAAAATGGATAAAGAAGTTGTGGTCCTTATGTACAATGGAATATCACTCAGCCAGGAAATCAATGTCGTAAGGTTAGTAGCAGCATGATGAGTGGATTTAGGTACGACGATTCTAAGTGAAATAAGTCACACAGAAAAGGACACTTCTCATAAGGTATCACTGATAGAGGGAATGTAAAAACCGTTACACTTGAACTGAATTACAAAACAGAACAGAGTCACACATGCAGAAAACACACTATGGCTGCTTAACGGGAAAGGTGAGGTGGGGTGATACATAAAACAAGGGTATCAAATTAGCTCAGATACCGTTCCATAAACCCAATATGTAATAGACAAGACCTACTCCTTGCTCAGAGAACTGGACTCAACACGCCCTATTCACCGCACAAGAATATATCTGACTAATAATAATCGTAAAACCTATGTATTGATATCTCTCTGTTAGTGTGTCAAGTGGGTGTAAAGCGGCATAAGCGCAGCAGTGAAAAGCAGCTAAACCCCATTATAAAAATAAATTACTTTGAAACACCCATGAAACAAAGACAGTGAAAGAGAGAGAAATTCTTACACAATGCGTTCAGGGGCTGTGATGCAACCTGGATTGACCATATCTAGACGCACAGCTGGATGAGACATAAGGGTGGACACTCTTGGGGCTGAGAGGTTTGGTGAGGTTGGGTGAGCAAACGCAGACCCTTTAAAGTAATACTGCGTGGTACCCATCGCATGGGTCCCAAATCTCCAGGTTCAAGGGCATCTTCCTACATCAAAAACATGCATGAGAAACCCAGAAGATGGTACACCGTGTGATGGGGAAAGGTTTCTAAAACGCACCTCATTTCTCATCTCCTTGTGCCCGGGTTCGCCATTCCAGCCGCTTTACTAGCAAGCTCCCTACTTGGAGCATCAGCACCTTTAACCTCCTGTTCCGTACAGGTTGCAATTTGTCCTGAGGATAAACGGGAAGACGTGGAACCAACGAGAGACCAGCTCTTGGTGTTGGGACAGGCACAGGTCACTCTATTTTCCCATCAGAAAGAAGAATTAACCACAGGCTCAGCCTGACCCCCGGAACCAGAACAGGGCCTGAAGCCATTCTGCGATTTTGCGGCCAGCTCCCATAAAAACGAGTTGTAAAATGGAGGTTCAGGGCACTGCAATTCACAAACCTGCAGAGTTATAAATGATAACTCTCGTCCACAAATATATTGAGGGAAGGCAAAGAAGAGGATTTGAAATCAAGGCAGAATTGCAGGAAACAGATTTCAGGAGGTAGATACGAATCGCCTTTAAAGCACATGAAAAGCGGCAAAACGTTGACAATGATGCCCTTGGCCAAAAAGGGCGTATGCGTTTTTTCCTGAATATATTCAGGAAAAAACGCATACGCCCTTTTTGGCCAACCAAGCAACCTGGAAAGGCAAATCAGCGCTACAAAGAAGTCTCGCTTCCCATCGGTCAAAAGGGCCATGCTGAAAAAAGTGTCAAAACCAGAAATGCAGGACAGGCCATGGAGAAATGGGAGCCTTGCTACACTGATGGGCGGGATGTAAATTGCCAAGAGCCACTCTGGAGAAGTGTCCGGTGAGTCCTGAAACATCTGAAAAACACAGCTCAGAGAGCATAGGGCACTTCCACTCATGGGGGTATAAATTGGGAAAATTAAAAATCAGCAAGACACAAGCACCCCAAAGTTTAGGGCTGCTCTGTTGACCAGGACCTCCACTTCATTCCACCTTAAATATCCCAGGAAAGAGAAAAATGGATAAAGAAGTTGTGGTCCTTATGTACAATGGAATATCACTCAGCCAGGAAATCAATGTCGTAAGGTTAGTAGCAGCATGATGAGTGGATTTAGGTACGACGATTCTAAGTGAAATAAGTCACACAGAAAAGGACACTTCTCATAAGGTATCACTGATAGAGGGAATGTAAAAACTGTTACACTTGAACTGAATTACAAAACAGAACAGAGTCACACATGCAGAAAACACACTATGGCTGCTTAACGGGAAAGGTGAGGTGGGGTGATACATAAAACAAGGGTATCAAATTAGCTCAGATACCGTTCCATAAACCCAATATGTAATAGACAAGAGCTAATCCTTGCTCAGAGAACTGGACTCAACACGCCCTATTCACCGCACAAGAATATATCTGACTAATAATAATCGTAAAACCTATGTATTGATATCTCTCTGTTAGTGTGTCAAGTGGGTGTAAAGCGGCATAAGCGCAGCAGTGAAAAGCAGCTAAACCCCATTATAAAAATAAATTACTTTGAAACACCCATGAAACAAAGACAGTGAAAGAGAGAGAAATTCTTACACAATGCGTTCAGGGGCTGTGATGCAACCTGGATTGACCATATCTAGACGCACAGCTGGATGAGACATAAGGGTGGACACTCTTGGGGCTGAGAGGTTTGGTGAGGTTGGGTGAGCAAACGCAGACCCTTTAAAGTAATACTGCGTGGTACCCATCGCATGGGTCCCAAATCTCCAGGTTCAAGGGCATCTTCCTACATCAAAAACATGCATGAGAAACCCAGAAGATGGTACACCGTGTGATGGGGAAAGGTTTCTAAAACGCACCTCATTTCTCATCTCCTTGTGCCCGGGTTCGCCATTCCAGCCGCTTTACTAGCAAGCTCCCTACTTGGAGCATCAGCACCTTTAACCTCCTGTTCCGTACAGGTTGCAATTTGTCCTGAGGATAAACGGGAAGACGTGGAACCAACGAGAGACTAGCTCTTGGTGTTGGGACAGGCACAGGTCACTCTATTTTCCCATCAGAAAGAAGAATTAACCACAGGCTCAGCCTGACCCCCGGAACCAGAACAGGGCCTGAAGCCATTCTGCGATTTTGCGGCCAGCTCCCATAAAAACGAGTTGTAAAATGGAGGTTCAGGGCACTGTAATTCACAAACCTGCAGAGTTATAAATGATAACTCTCGTCCACAAATATATTGAGGGAAGGCAAAGAAGAGGATTTGAAATCAAGGCAGAATTGCAGGAAACAGATTTCAGGAGGTAGATACGAATCGCCTTTAAAGCACATGAAAAGCGGCAAAACGTTGACAATGATGCCCTTGGCCAAAAAGGGCGTATGCGTTTTTTCCTGAATATATTCAGGAAAAAACGAATACGCCCTTTTTGGCCAACCAAGCAACCTGGAAAGGCAAATCAGCGCTACAAAGAAGTCTCGCTTCCCATCGGTCAAAAGGGCCATGCTGTAAAAAGTGTCAAAACCAGAAATGCAGGACAGGCCATGGAGAAATGGGAGCCTTGCTACACTGATGGGCGGGATGTAAATTGCCAAGAGCCACTCTAGAGAAGTGTCCGGTGAGTCCTGAAACATCTGAAAAACACAGCTTAGAGAGCATTGGGCACTTCCACTCATGGCGGTATAAATTGGGAAAATTAAAAATCAGCAAGACACAAGCACCCCAAAGTTTAGGGCTGCTCTGTTGACCAGGACCTCCACTTCATTCCACCTTAAATATCCCAGGAAAGAGAAAAATGGATAAAGAAGTTGTGGTCCTTATGTACAATGGAATATCACTCAGCCAGGAAATCAATGTCGTAAGGTTAGTAGCAGCATGATGAGTGGATTTAGGTACGACGATTCTAAGTGAAATAAGTCACACAGAAAAGGACACTTCTCATAAGGTATCACTGATAGAGGGAATGTAAAAACTGTTACACTTGAACTGAATTACAAAACAGAACAGAGTCACACATGCAGAAAACACACTATGGCTGCTTAACGGGAAAGGTGAGGTGGGGTGATACATAAAACAAGGGTATCAAATTAGCTCAGATACCGTTCCATAAACCCAATATGTAATAGACAAGAGCTAATCCTTGCTCAGAGAACTGGACTCAACACGCCCTATTCACCGCACAAGAATATATCTGACTAATAATAATCGTAAAACCTATGTATTGATATCTCTCTGTTAGTGTGTCAAGTGGGTGTAAAGCGGCATAAGCGCAGCAGTGAAAAGCAGCTAAACCCCATTATAAAAATAAATTACTTTGAAACACCCATGAAACAAAGACAGTGAAAGAGAGAGAAATTCTTACACAATGCGTTCAGGGGCTGTGATGCAACCTGGATTGACCATATCTAGACGCACAGCTGGATGAGACATAAGGGTGGACACTCTTGGGGCTGAGAGGTTTGGTGAGGTTGGGTGAGCAAACGCAGACCCTTTAAAGTAATACTGCGTGGTACCCATCGCATGGGTCCCAAATCTCCAGGTTCAAGGGCATCTTCCTACATCAAAAACATGCATGAGAAACCCAGAAGATGGTACACCGTGTGATGGGGAAAGGTTTCTAAAACGCACCTCATTTCTCATCTCCTTGTGCCCGGGTTCGCCATTCCAGCCGCTTTACTAGCAAGCTCCCTACTTGGAGCATCAGCACCTTTAACCTCCTGTTCCGTACAGGTTGCAATTTGTCCTGAGGATAAACGGGAAGACGTGGAACCAACGAGAGACTAGCTCTTGGTGTTGGGACAGGCACAGGTCACTCTATTTTCCCATCAGAAAGAAGAATTAACCACAGGCTCAGCCTGACCCCCGGAACCAGAACAGGGCCTGAAGCCATTCTGCGATTTTGCGGCCAGCTCCCATAAAAACGAGTTGTAAAATGGAGGTTCAGGGCACTGTAATTCACAAACCTGCAGAGTTATAAATGATAACTCTCGTCCACAAATATATTGAGGGAAGGCAAAGAAGAGGATTTGAAATCAAGGCAGAATTGCAGGAAACAGATTTCAGGAGGTAGATACGAATCGCCTTTAAAGCACATGAAAAGCGGCAAAACGTTGACAATGATGCCCTTGGCCAAAAAGGGCGTATTCGTTTTTTCCTGAATATATTCAGGAAAAAACGAATACGCCCTTTTTGGCCAACCAAGCAACCTGGAAAGGCAAATCAGCGCTACAAAGAAGTCTCGCTTCCCATCGGTCAAAAGGGCCATGCTGTAAAAAGTGTCAAAACCAGAAATGCAGGACAGGCCATGGAGAAATGGGAGCCTTGCTACACTGATGGGCGGGATGTAAATTGCCAAGAGCCACTCTAGAGAAGTGTCCGGTGAGTCCTGAAACATCTGAAAAACACAGCTTAGAGAGCATTGGGCACTTCCACTCATGGCGGTATAAATTGGGAAAATTAAAAATCAGCAAGACACAAGCACCCCAAAGTTTAGGGCTGCTCTGTTGACCAGGACCTCCACTTCATTCCACCTTAAATATCCCAGGAAAGAGAAAAATGGATAAAGAAGTTGTGGTCCTTATGTACAATGGAATATCACTCAGCCAGGAAATCAATGTCGTAAGGTTAGTAGCAGCATGATGAGTGGATTTAGGTACGACGATTCTAAGTGAAATAAGTCACACAGAAAAGGACACTTCTCATAAGGTATCACTGATAGAGGGAATGTAAAAACCGTTACACTTGAACTGAATTACAAAACAGAACAGAGTCACACATGCAGAAAACACACTATGGCTGCTTAACGGGAAAGGTGAGGTGGGGTGATACATAAAACAAGGGTATCAAATTAGCTCAGATACCGTTCCATAAACCCAATATGTAATAGACAAGACCTACTCCTTGCTCAGAGAACTGGACTCAACACGCCCTATTCACCGCACAAGAATATATCTGACTAATAATAATCGTAAAACCTATGTATTGATATCTCTCTGTTAGTGTGTCAAGTGGGTGTAAAGCGGCATAAGCGCAGCAGTGAAAAGCAGCTAAACCCCATTATAAAAATAAATTACTTTGAAACACCCATGAAACAAAGACAGTGAAAGAGAGAGAAATTCTTACACAATGCGTTCAGGGGCTGTGATGCAACCTGGATTGACCATATCTAGACGCACAGCTGGATGAGACATAAGGGTGGACACTCTTGGGGCTGAGAGGTTTGGTGAGGTTGGGTGAGCAAACGCAGACCCTTTAAAGTAATACTGCGTGGTACCCATCGCATGGGTCCCAAATCTCCAGGTTCAAGGGCATCTTCCTACATCAAAAACATGCATGAGAAACCCAGAAGATGGTACACCGTGTGATGGGGAAAGGTTTCTAAAACGCACCTCATTTCTCATCTCCTTGTGCCCGGGTTCGCCATTCCAGCCGCTTTACTAGCAAGCTCCCTACTTGGAGCATCAGCACCTTTAACCTCCTGTTCCGTACAGGTTGCAATTTGTCCTGAGGATAAACGGGAAGACGTGGAACCAACGAGAGACTAGCTCTTGGTGTTGGGACAGGCACAGGTCACTCTATTTTCCCATCAGAAAGAAGAATTAACCACAGGCTCAGCCTGACCCCCGGAACCAGAACAGGGCCTGAAGCCATTCTGCGATTTTGCGGCCAGCTCCCATAAAAACGAGTTGTAAAATGGAGGTTCAGGGCACTGTAATTCACAAACCTGCAGAGTTATAAATAATAACTCTCGTCCACAAATATATTGAGGGAAGGCAAAGAAGAGGATTTGAAATCAAGGCAGAATTGCAGGAAACAGATTTCAGGAGGTAGATACGAATCGCCTTTAAAGCACATGAAAAGCGGCAAAACGTTGACAATGATGCCCTTGGCCAAAAAGGGCGTATTCGTTTTTTCCTGAATATATTCAGGAAAAAACGAATACGCCCTTTTTGGCCAACCAAGCAACCTGGAAAGGCAAATCAGCGCTACAAAGAAGTCTCGCTTCCCATCGGTCAAAAGGGCCATGCTGTAAAAAGTGTCAAAACCAGAAATGCAGGACAGGCCATGGAGAAATGGGAGCCTTGCTACACTGATGGGCGGGATGTAAATTGCCAAGAGCCACTCTAGAGAAGTGTCCGGTGAGTCCTGAAACATCTGAAAAACACAGCTTAGAGAGCATTGGGCACTTCCACTCATGGCGGTATAAATTGGGAAAATTAAAAATCAGCAAGACACAAGCACCCCAAAGTTTAGGGCTGCTCTGTTGACCAGGACCTCCACTTCATTCCACCTTAAATATCCCAGGAAAGAGAAAAATGGATAAAGAAGTTGTGGTCCTTATGTACAATGGAATATCACTCAGCCAGGAAATCAATGTCGTAAGGTTAGTAGCAGCATGATGAGTGGATTTAGGTACGACGATTCTAAGTGAAATAAGTCACACAGAAAAGGACACTTCTCATAAGGTATCACTGATAGAGGGAATGTAAAAACCGTTACACTTGAACTGAATTACAAAACAGAACAGAGTCACACATGCAGAAAACACACTATGGCTGCTTAACGGGAAAGGTGAGGTGGGGTGATACATAAAACAAGGGTATCAAATTAGCTCAGATACCGTTCCATAAACCCAATATGTAATAGACAAGACCTACTCCTTGCTCAGAGAACTGGACTCAACACGCCCTATTCACCGCACAAGAATATATCTGACTAATAATAATCGTAAAACCTATGTATTGATATCTCTCTGTTAGTGTGTCAAGTGGGTGTAAAGCGGCATAAGCGCAGCAGTGAAAAGCAGCTAAACCCCATTATAAAAATAAATTACTTTGAAACACCCATGAAACAAAGACAGTGAAAGAGAGAGAAATTCTTACACAATGCGTTCAGGGGCTGTGATGCAACCTGGATTGACCATATCTAGACGCACAGCTGGATGAGACATAAGGGTGGACACTCTTGGGGCTGAGAGGTTTGGTGAGGTTGGGTGAGCAAACGCAGACCCTTTAAAGTAATACTGCGTGGTACCCATCGCATGGGTCCCAAATCTCCAGGTTCAAGGGCATCTTCCTACATCAAAAACATGCATGAGAAACCCAGAAGATGGTACACCGTGTGATGGGGAAAGGTTTCTAAAACGCACCTCATTTCTCATCTCCTTGTGCCCGGGTTCGCCATTCCAGCCGCTTTACTAGCAAGCTCCCTACTTGGAGCATCAGCACCTTTAACCTCCTGTTCCGTACAGGTTGCAATTTGTCCTGAGGATAAACGGGAAGACGTGGAACCAACGAGAGACCAGCTCTTGGTGTTGGGACAGGCACAGGTCACTCTATTTTCCCATCAGAAAGAAGAATTAACCACAGGCTCAGCCTGACCCCCGGAACCAGAACAGGGCCTGAAGCCATTCTGCGATTTTGCGGCCAGCTCCCATAAAAACGAGTTGTAAAATGGAGGTTCAGGGCACTGCAATTCACAAACCTGCAGAGTTATAAATGATAACTCTCGTCCACAAATATATTGAGGGAAGGCAAAGAAGAGGATTTGAAATCAAGGCAGAATTGCAGGAAACAGATTTCAGGAGGTAGATACGAATCGCCTTTAAAGCACATGAAAAGCGGCAAAACGTTGACAATGATGCCCTTGGCCAAAAAGGGCGTATGCGTTTTTTCCTGAATATATTCAGGAAAAAACGCATACGCCCTTTTTGGCCAACCAAGCAACCTGGAAAGGCAAATCAGCGCTACAAAGAAGTCTCGCTTCCCATCGGTCAAAAGGGCCATGCTGAAAAAAGTGTCAAAACCAGAAATGCAGGACAGGCCATGGAGAAATGGGAGCCTTGCTACACTGATGGGCGGGATGTAAATTGCCAAGAGCCACTCTGGAGAAGTGTCCGGTGAGTCCTGAAACATCTGAAAAACACAGCTCAGAGAGCATAGGGCACTTCCACTCATGGGGGTATAAATTGGGAAAATTAAAAATCAGCAAGACACAAGCACCCCAAAGTTTAGGGCTGCTCTGTTGACCAGGACCTCCACTTCATTCCACCTTAAATATCCCAGGAAAGAGAAAAATGGATAAAGAAGTTGTGGTCCTTATGTACAATGGAATATCACTCAGCCAGGAAATCAATGTCGTAAGGTTAGTAGCAGCATGATGAGTGGATTTAGGTACGACGATTCTAAGTGAAATAAGTCACACAGAAAAGGACACTTCTCATAAGGTATCACTGATAGAGGGAATGTAAAAACTGTTACACTTGAACTGAATTACAAAACAGAACAGAGTCACACATGCAGAAAACACACTATGGCTGCTTAACGGGAAAGGTGAGGTGGGGTGATACATAAAACAAGGGTATCAAATTAGCTCAGATACCGTTCCATAAACCCAATATGTAATAGACAAGAGCTAATCCTTGCTCAGAGAACTGGACTCAACACGCCCTATTCACCGCACAAGAATATATCTGACTAATAATAATCGTAAAACCTATGTATTGATATCTCTCTGTTAGTGTGTCAAGTGGGTGTAAAGCGGCATAAGCGCAGCAGTGAAAAGCAGCTAAACCCCATTATAAAAATAAATTACTTTGAAACACCCATGAAACAAAGACAGTGAAAGAGAGAGAAATTCTTACACAATGCGTTCAGGGGCTGTGATGCAACCTGGATTGACCATATCTAGACGCACAGCTGGATGAGACATAAGGGTGGACACTCTTGGGGCTGAGAGGTTTGGTGAGGTTGGGTGAGCAAACGCAGACCCTTTAAAGTAATACTGCGTGGTACCCATCGCATGGGTCCCAAATCTCCAGGTTCAAGGGCATCTTCCTACATCAAAAACATGCATGAGAAACCCAGAAGATGGTACACCGTGTGATGGGGAAAGGTTTCTAAAACGCACCTCATTTCTCATCTCCTTGTGCCCGGGTTCGCCATTCCAGCCGCTTTACTAGCAAGCTCCCTACTTGGAGCATCAGCACCTTTAACCTCCTGTTCCGTACAGGTTGCAATTTGTCCTGAGGATAAACGGGAAGACGTGGAACCAACGAGAGACCAGCTCTTGGTGTTGGGACAGGCACAGGTCACTCTATTTTCCCATCAGAAAGAAGAATTAACCACAGGCTCAGCCTGACCCCCGGAACCAGAACAGGGCCTGAAGCCATTCTGCGATTTTGCGGCCAGCTCCCATAAAAACGAGTTGTAAAATGGAGGTTCAGGGCACTGTAATTCACAAACCTGCAGAGTTATAAATGATAACTCTCGTCCACAAATATATTGAGGGAAGGCAAAGAAGAGGATTTGAAATCAAGGCAGAATTGCAGGAAACAGATTTCAGGAGGTAGATACGAATCGCCTTTAAAGCACATGAAAAGCGGCAAAACGTTGACAATGATGCCCTTGGCCAAAAAGGGCGTATTCGTTTTTTCCTGAATATATTCAGGAAAAAACGAATACGCCCTTTTTGGCCAACCAAGCAACCTGGAAAGGCAAATCAGCACTACAAAGAAGTCTCGCTTCCCATCGGTCAAAAGGGCCATGCTGTAAAAAGTGTCAAAACCAGAAATGCAGGACAGGCCATGGAGAAATGGGAGCCTTGCTACACTGATGGGCGGGATGTAAATTGCCAAGAGCCACTCTAGAGAAGTGTCCGGTGAGTCCTGAAACATCTGAAAAACACAGCTTAGAGAGCATTGGGCACTTCCACTCATGGCGGTATAAATTGGGAAAATTAAAAATCAGCAAGACACAAGCACCCCAAAGTTTAGGGCTGCTCTGTTGACCAGGACCTCCACTTCATTCCACCTTAAATATCCCAGGAAAGAGAAAAATGGATAAAGAAGTTGTGGTCCTTATGTACAATGGAATATCACTCAGCCAGGAAATCAATGTCGTAAGGTTAGTAGCAGCATGATGAGTGGATTTAGGTACGACGATTCTAAGTGAAATAAGTCACACAGAAAAGGACACTTCTCATAAGGTATCACTGATAGAGGGAATGTAAAAACCGTTACACTTGAACTGAATTACAAAACAGAACAGAGTCACACATGCAGAAAACACACTATGGCTGCTTAACGGGAAAGGTGAGGTGGGGTGATACATAAAACAAGGGTATCAAATTAGCTCAGATACCGTTCCATAAACCCAATATGTAATAGACAAGACCTACTCCTTGCTCAGAGAACTGGACTCAACACGCCCTATTCACCGCACAAGAATATATCTGACTAATAATAATCGTAAAACCTATGTATTGATATCTCTCTGTTAGTGTGTCAAGTGGGTGTAAAGCGGCATAAGCGCAGCAGTGAAAAGCAGCTAAACCCCATTATAAAAATAAATTACTTTGAAACACCCATGAAACAAAGACAGTGAAAGAGAGAGAAATTCTTACACAATGCGTTCAGGGGCTGTGATGCAACCTGGATTGACCATATCTAGACGCACAGCTGGATGAGACATAAGGGTGGACACTCTTGGGGCTGAGAGGTTTGGTGAGGTTGGGTGAGCAAACGCAGACCCTTTAAAGTAATACTGCGTGGTACCCATCGCATGGGTCCCAAATCTCCAGGTTCAAGGGCATCTTCCTACATCAAAAACATGCATGAGAAACCCAGAAGATGGTACACCGTGTGATGGGGAAAGGTTTCTAAAACGCACCTCATTTCTCATCTCCTTGTGCCCGGGTTCGCCATTCCAGCCGCTTTACTAGCAAGCTCCCTACTTGGAGCATCAGCACCTTTAACCTCCTGTTCCGTACAGGTTGCAATTTGTCCTGAGGATAAACGGGAAGACGTGGAACCAACGAGAGACTAGCTCTTGGTGTTGGGACAGGCACAGGTCACTCTATTTTCCCATCAGAAAGAAGAATTAACCACAGGCTCAGCCTGACCCCCGGAACCAGAACAGGGCCTGAAGCCATTCTGCGATTTTGCGGCCAGCTCCCATAAAAACGAGTTGTAAAATGGAGGTTCAGGGCACTGTAATTCACAAACCTGCAGAGTTATAAATAATAACTCTCGTCCACAAATATATTGAGGGAAGGCAAAGAAGAGGATTTGAAATCAAGGCAGAATTGCAGGAAACAGATTTCAGGAGGTAGATACGAATCGCCTTTAAAGCACATGAAAAGCGGCAAAACGTTGACAATGATGCCCTTGGCCAAAAAGGGCGTATTCGTTTTTTCCTGAATATATTCAGGAAAAAACGAATACGCCCTTTTTGGCCAACCAAGCAACCTGGAAAGGCAAATCAGCGCTACAAAGAAGTCTCGCTTCCCATCGGTCAAAAGGGCCATGCTGTAAAAAGTGTCAAAACCAGAAATGCAGGACAGGCCATGGAGAAATGGGAGCCTTGCTACACTGATGGGCGGGATGTAAATTGCCAAGAGCCACTCTAGAGAAGTGTCCGGTGAGTCCTGAAACATCTGAAAAACACAGCTTAGAGAGCATTGGGCACTTCCACTCATGGCGGTATAAATTGGGAAAATTAAAAATCAGCAAGACACAAGCACCCCAAAGTTTAGGGCTGCTCTGTTGACCAGGACCTCCACTTCATTCCACCTTAAATATCCCAGGAAAGAGAAAAATGGATAAAGAAGTTGTGGTCCTTATGTACAATGGAATATCACTCAGCCAGGAAATCAATGTCGTAAGGTTAGTAGCAGCATGATGAGTGGATTTAGGTACGACGATTCTAAGTGAAATAAGTCACACAGAAAAGGACACTTCTCATAAGGTATCACTGATAGAGGGAATGTAAAAACCGTTACACTTGAACTGAATTACAAAACAGAACAGAGTCACACATGCAGAAAACACACTATGGCTGCTTAACGGGAAAGGTGAGGTGGGGTGATACATAAAACAAGGGTATCAAATTAGCTCAGATACCGTTCCATAAACCCAATATGTAATAGACAAGACCTACTCCTTGCTCAGAGAACTGGACTCAACACGCCCTATTCACCGCACAAGAATATATCTGACTAATAATAATCGTAAAACCTATGTATTGATATCTCTCTGTTAGTGTGTCAAGTGGGTGTAAAGCGGCATAAGCGCAGCAGTGAAAAGCAGCTAAACCCCATTATAAAAATAAATTACTTTGAAACACCCATGAAACAAAGACAGTGAAAGAGAGAGAAATTCTTACACAATGCGTTCAGGGGCTGTGATGCAACCTGGATTGACCATATCTAGATGCACAGCTGGATGAGACATAAGGGTGGACACTCTTGGGGCTGAGAGGTTTGGTGAGGTTGGGTGAGCAAACGCAGACCCTTTAAAGTAATACTGCGTGGTACCCATCGCATGGGTCCCAAATCTCCAGGTTCAAGGGCATCTTCCTACATCAAAAACATGCATGAGAAACCCAGAAGATGGTACACCGTGTGATGGGGAAAGGTTTCTAAAACGCACCTCATTTCTCATCTCCTTGTGCCCGGGTTCGCCATTCCAGCCGCTTTACTAGCAAGCTCCCTACTTGGAGCATCAGCACCTTTAACCTCCTGTTCCGTACAGGTTGCAATTTGTCCTGAGGATAAACGGGAAGACGTGGAACCAACGAGAGACCAGCTCTTGGTGTTGGGACAGGCACAGGTCACTCTATTTTCCCATCAGAAAGAAGAATTAACCACAGGCTCAGCCTGACCCCCGGAACCAGAACAGGGCCTGAAGCCATTCTGCGATTTTGCGGCCAGCTCCCATAAAAACGAGTTGTAAAATGGAGGTTCAGGGCACTGCAATTCACAAACCTGCAGAGTTATAAATGATAACTCTCGTCCACAAATATATTGAGGGAAGGCAAAGAAGAGGATTTGAAATCAAGGCAGAATTGCAGGAAACAGATTTCAGGAGGTAGATACGAATCGCCTTTAAAGCACATGAAAAGCGGCAAAACGTTGACAATGATGCCCTTGGCCAAAAAGGGCGTATGCGTTTTTTCCTGAATATATTCAGGAAAAAACGCATACGCCCTTTTTGGCCAACCAAGCAACCTGGAAAGGCAAATCAGCGCTACAAAGAAGTCTCGCTTCCCATCGGTCAAAAGGGCCATGCTGAAAAAAGTGTCAAAACCAGAAATGCAGGACAGGCCATGGAGAAATGGGAGCCTTGCTACACTGATGGGCGGGATGTAAATTGCCAAGAGCCACTCTGGAGAAGTGTCCGGTGAGTCCTGAAACATCTGAAAAACACAGCTCAGAGAGCATAGGGCACTTCCACTCATGGGGGTATAAATTGGGAAAATTAAAAATCAGCAAGACACAAGCACCCCAAAGTTTAGGGCTGCTCTGTTGACCAGGACCTCCACTTCATTCCACCTTAAATATCCCAGGAAAGAGAAAAATGGATAAAGAAGTTGTGGTCCTTATGTACAATGGAATATCACTCAGCCAGGAAATCAATGTCGTAAGGTTAGTAGCAGCATGATGAGTGGATTTAGGTACGACGATTCTAAGTGAAATAAGTCACACAGAAAAGGACACTTCTCATAAGGTATCACTGATAGAGGGAATGTAAAAACTGTTACACTTGAACTGAATTACAAAACAGAACAGAGTCACACATGCAGAAAACACACTATGGCTGCTTAACGGGAAAGGTGAGGTGGGGTGATACATAAAACAAGGGTATCAAATTAGCTCAGATACCGTTCCATAAACCCAATATGTAATAGACAAGAGCTAATCCTTGCTCAGAGAACTGGACTCAACACGCCCTATTCACCGCACAAGAATATATCTGACTAATAATAATCGTAAAACCTATGTATTGATATCTCTCTGTTAGTGTGTCAAGTGGGTGTAAAGCGGCATAAGCGCAGCAGTGAAAAGCAGCTAAACCCCATTATAAAAATAAATTACTTTGAAACACCCATGAAACAAAGACAGTGAAAGAGAGAGAAATTCTTACACAATGCGTTCAGGGGCTGTGATGCAACCTGGATTGACCATATCTAGACGCACAGCTGGATGAGACATAAGGGTGGACACTCTTGGGGCTGAGAGGTTTGGTGAGGTTGGGTGAGCAAACGCAGACCCTTTAAAGTAATACTGCGTGGTACCCATCGCATGGGTCCCAAATCTCCAGGTTCAAGGGCATCTTCCTACATCAAAAACATGCATGAGAAACCCAGAAGATGGTACACCGTGTGATGGGGAAAGGTTTCTAAAACGCACCTCATTTCTCATCTCCTTGTGCCCGGGTTCGCCATTCCAGCCGCTTTACTAGCAAGCTCCCTACTTGGAGCATCAGCACCTTTAACCTCCTGTTCCGTACAGGTTGCAATTTGTCCTGAGGATAAACGGGAAGACGTGGAACCAACGAGAGACCAGCTCTTGGTGTTGGGACAGGCACAGGTCACTCTATTTTCCCATCAGAAAGAAGAATTAACCACAGGCTCAGCCTGACCCCCGGAACCAGAACAGGGCCTGAAGCCATTCTGCGATTTTGCGGCCAGCTCCCATAAAAACGAGTTGTAAAATGGAGGTTCAGGGCACTGTAATTCACAAACCTGCAGAGTTATAAATGATAACTCTCGTCCACAAATATATTGAGGGAAGGCAAAGAAGAGGATTTGAAATCAAGGCAGAATTGCAGGAAACAGATTTCAGGAGGTAGATACGAATCGCCTTTAAAGCACATGAAAAGCGGCAAAACGTTGACAATGATGCCCTTGGCCAAAAAGGGCGTATTCGTTTTTTCCTGAATATATTCAGGAAAAAACGAATACGCCCTTTTTGGCCAACCAAGCAACCTGGAAAGGCAAATCAGCACTACAAAGAAGTCTCGCTTCCCATCGGTCAAAAGGGCCATGCTGTAAAAAGTGTCAAAACCAGAAATGCAGGACAGGCCATGGAGAAATGGGAGCCTTGCTACACTGATGGGCGGGATGTAAATTGCCAAGAGCCACTCTAGAGAAGTGTCCGGTGAGTCCTGAAACATCTGAAAAACACAGCTTAGAGAGCATTGGGCACTTCCACTCATGGCGGTATAAATTGGGAAAATTAAAAATCAGCAAGACACAAGCACCCCAAAGTTTAGGGCTGCTCTGTTGACCAGGACCTCCACTTCATTCCACCTTAAATATCCCAGGAAAGAGAAAAATGGATAAAGAAGTTGTGGTCCTTATGTACAATGGAATATCACTCAGCCAGGAAATCAATGTCGTAAGGTTAGTAGCAGCATGATGAGTGGATTTAGGTACGACGATTCTAAGTGAAATAAGTCACACAGAAAAGGACACTTCTCATAAGGTATCACTGATAGAGGGAATGTAAAAACCGTTACACTTGAACTGAATTACAAAACAGAACAGAGTCACACATGCAGAAAACACACTATGGCTGCTTAACGGGAAAGGTGAGGTGGGGTGATACATAAAACAAGGGTATCAAATTAGCTCAGATACCGTTCCATAAACCCAATATGTAATAGACAAGACCTACTCCTTGCTCAGAGAACTGGACTCAACACGCCCTATTCACCGCACAAGAATATATCTGACTAATAATAATCGTAAAACCTATGTATTGATATCTCTCTGTTAGTGTGTCAAGTGGGTGTAAAGCGGCATAAGCGCAGCAGTGAAAAGCAGCTAAACCCCATTATAAAAATAAATTACTTTGAAACACCCATGAAACAAAGACAGTGAAAGAGAGAGAAATTCTTACACAATGCGTTCAGGGGCTGTGATGCAACCTGGATTGACCATATCTAGACGCACAGCTGGATGAGACATAAGGGTGGACACTCTTGGGGCTGAGAGGTTTGGTGAGGTTGGGTGAGCAAACGCAGACCCTTTAAAGTAATACTGCGTGGTACCCATCGCATGGGTCCCAAATCTCCAGGTTCAAGGGCATCTTCCTACATCAAAAACATGCATGAGAAACCCAGAAGATGGTACACCGTGTGATGGGGAAAGGTTTCTAAAACGCACCTCATTTCTCATCTCCTTGTGCCCGGGTTCGCCATTCCAGCCGCTTTACTAGCAAGCTCCCTACTTGGAGCATCAGCACCTTTAACCTCCTGTTCCGTACAGGTTGCAATTTGTCCTGAGGATAAACGGGAAGACGTGGAACCAACGAGAGACTAGCTCTTGGTGTTGGGACAGGCACAGGTCACTCTATTTTCCCATCAGAAAGAAGAATTAACCACAGGCTCAGCCTGACCCCCGGAACCAGAACAGGGCCTGAAGCCATTCTGCGATTTTGCGGCCAGCTCCCATAAAAACGAGTTGTAAAATGGAGGTTCAGGGCACTGTAATTCACAAACCTGCAGAGTTATAAATAATAACTCTCGTCCACAAATATATTGAGGGAAGGCAAAGAAGAGGATTTGAAATCAAGGCAGAATTGCAGGAAACAGATTTCAGGAGGTAGATACGAATCGCCTTTAAAGCACATGAAAAGCGGCAAAACGTTGACAATGATGCCCTTGGCCAAAAAGGGCGTATTCGTTTTTTCCTGAATATATTCAGGAAAAAACGAATACGCCCTTTTTGGCCAACCAAGCAACCTGGAAAGGCAAATCAGCGCTACAAAGAAGTCTCGCTTCCCATCGGTCAAAAGGGCCATGCTGTAAAAAGTGTCAAAACCAGAAATGCAGGACAGGCCATGGAGAAATGGGAGCCTTGCTACACTGATGGGCGGGATGTAAATTGCCAAGAGCCACTCTAGAGAAGTGTCCGGTGAGTCCTGAAACATCTGAAAAACACAGCTTAGAGAGCATTGGGCACTTCCACTCATGGCGGTATAAATTGGGAAAATTAAAAATCAGCAAGACACAAGCACCCCAAAGTTTAGGGCTGCTCTGTTGACCAGGACCTCCACTTCATTCCACCTTAAATATCCCAGGAAAGAGAAAAATGGATAAAGAAGTTGTGGTCCTTATGTACAATGGAATATCACTCAGCCAGGAAATCAATGTCGTAAGGTTAGTAGCAGCATGATGAGTGGATTTAGGTACGACGATTCTAAGTGAAATAAGTCACACAGAAAAGGACACTTCTCATAAGGTATCACTGATAGAGGGAATGTAAAAACCGTTACACTTGAACTGAATTACAAAACAGAACAGAGTCACACATGCAGAAAACACACTATGGCTGCTTAACGGGAAAGGTGAGGTGGGGTGATACATAAAACAAGGGTATCAAATTAGCTCAGATACCGTTCCATAAACCCAATATGTAATAGACAAGACCTACTCCTTGCTCAGAGAACTGGACTCAACACGCCCTATTCACCGCACAAGAATATATCTGACTAATAATAATCGTAAAACCTATGTATTGATATCTCTCTGTTAGTGTGTCAAGTGGGTGTAAAGCGGCATAAACACAGCAGTGAAAAGCAGCTAAACCCCATTATAAAAATAAATTACTTTGAAACACCCATGAAACAAAGACAGTGAAAGAGAGAGAAATTCTTACACAATGCGTTCAGGGGCTGTGATGCAACCTGGATTGACCATATCTAGACGCACAGCTGGATGAGACATAAGGGTGGACACTCTTGGGGCTGAGAGGTTTGGTGAGGTTGGGTGAGCAAACGCAGACCCTTTAAAGTAATACTGCGTGGTACCCATCGCATGGGTCCCAAATCTCCAGGTTCAAGGGCATCTTCCTACATCAAAAACATGCATGAGAAACCCAGAAGATGGTACACCGTGTGATGGGGAAAGGTTTCTAAAACGCACCTCATTTCTCATCTCCTTGTGCCCGGGTTCGCCATTCCAGCCGCTTTACTAGCAAGCTCCCTACTTGGAGCATCAGCACCTTTAACCTCCTGTTCCGTACAGGTTGCAATTTGTCCTGAGGATAAACGGGAAGACGTGGAACCAACGAGAGACCAGCTCTTGGTGTTGGGACAGGCACAGGTCACTCTATTTTCCCATCAGAAAGAAGAATTAACCACAGGCTCAGCCTGACCCCCGGAACCAGAACAGGGCCTGAAGCCATTCTGCGATTTTGCGGCCAGCTCCCATAAAAACGAGTTGTAAAATGGAGGTTCAGGGCACTGCAATTCACAAACCTGCAGAGTTATAAATGATAACTCTCGTCCACAAATATATTGAGGGAAGGCAAAGAAGAGGATTTGAAATCAAGGCAGAATTGCAGGAAACAGATTTCAGGAGGTAGATACGAATCGCCTTTAAAGCACATGAAAAGCGGCAAAACGTTGACAATGATGCCCTTGGCCAAAAAGGGCGTATGCGTTTTTTCCTGAATATATTCAGGAAAAAACGCATACGCCCTTTTTGGCCAACCAAGCAACCTGGAAAGGCAAATCAGCGCTACAAAGAAGTCTCGCTTCCCATCGGTCAAAAGGGCCATGCTGAAAAAAGTGTCAAAACCAGAAATGCAGGACAGGCCATGGAGAAATGGGAGCCTTGCTACACTGATGGGCGGGATGTAAATTGCCAAGAGCCACTCTGGAGAAGTGTCCGGTGAGTCCTGAAACATCTGAAAAACACAGCTCAGAGAGCATAGGGCACTTCCACTCATGGGGGTATAAATTGGGAAAATTAAAAATCAGCAAGACACAAGCACCCCAAAGTTTAGGGCTGCTCTGTTGACCAGGACCTCCACTTCATTCCACCTTAAATATCCCAGGAAAGAGAAAAATGGATAAAGAAGTTGTGGTCCTTATGTACAATGGAATATCACTCAGCCAGGAAATCAATGTCGTAAGGTTAGTAGCAGCATGATGAGTGGATTTAGGTACGACGATTCTAAGTGAAATAAGTCACACAGAAAAGGACACTTCTCATAAGGTATCACTGATAGAGGGAATGTAAAAACTGTTACACTTGAACTGAATTACAAAACAGAACAGAGTCACACATGCAGAAAACACACTATGGCTGCTTAACGGGAAAGGTGAGGTGGGGTGATACATAAAACAAGGGTATCAAATTAGCTCAGATACCGTTCCATAAACCCAATATGTAATAGACAAGAGCTAATCCTTGCTCAGAGAACTGGACTCAACACGCCCTATTCACCGCACAAGAATATATCTGACTAATAATAATCGTAAAACCTATGTATTGATATCTCTCTGTTAGTGTGTCAAGTGGGTGTAAAGCGGCATAAGCGCAGCAGTGAAAAGCAGCTAAACCCCATTATAAAAATAAATTACTTTGAAACACCCATGAAACAAAGACAGTGAAAGAGAGAGAAATTCTTACACAATGCGTTCAGGGGCTGTGATGCAACCTGGATTGACCATATCTAGACGCACAGCTGGATGAGACATAAGGGTGGACACTCTTGGGGCTGAGAGGTTTGGTGAGGTTGGGTGAGCAAACGCAGACCCTTTAAAGTAATACTGCGTGGTACCCATCGCATGGGTCCCAAATCTCCAGGTTCAAGGGCATCTTCCTACATCAAAAACATGCATGAGAAACCCAGAAGATGGTACACCGTGTGATGGGGAAAGGTTTCTAAAACGCACCTCATTTCTCATCTCCTTGTGCCCGGGTTCGCCATTCCAGCCGCTTTACTAGCAAGCTCCCTACTTGGAGCATCAGCACCTTTAACCTCCTGTTCCGTACAGGTTGCAATTTGTCCTGAGGATAAACGGGAAGACGTGGAACCAACGAGAGACTAGCTCTTGGTGTTGGGACAGGCACAGGTCACTCTATTTTCCCATCAGAAAGAAGAATTAACCACAGGCTCAGCCTGCCCCCCGGAACCAGAACAGGGCCTGAAGCCATTCTGCGATTTTGCGGCCAGCTCCCATAAAAACGAGTTGTAAAATGGAGGTTCAGGGCACTGTAATTCACAAACCTGCAGAGTTATAAATAATAACTCTCGTCCACAAATATATTGAGGGAAGGCAAAGAAGAGGATTTGAAATCAAGGCAGAATTGCAGGAAACAGATTTCAGGAGGTAGATACGAATCGCCTTTAAAGCACATGAAAAGCGGCAAAACGTTGACAATGATGCCCTTGGCCAAAAAGGGCGTATGCGTTTTTTCCTGAATATATTCAGGAAAAAACGAATACGCCCTTTTTGGCCAACCAAGCAACCTGGAAAGGCAAATCAGCGCTACAAAGAAGTCTCGCTTCCCATCGGTCAAAAGGGCCATGCTGTAAAAAGTGTCAAAACCAGAAATGCAGGACAGGCCATGGAGAAATGGGAGCCTTGCTACACTGATGGGCGGGATGTAAATTGCCAAGAGCCACTCTAGAGAAGTGTCCGGTGAGTCCTGAAACATCTGAAAAACACAGCTTAGAGAGCATTGGGCACTTCCACTCATGGCGGTATAAATTGGGAAAATTAAAAATCAGCAAGACACAAGCACCCCAAAGTTTAGGGCTGCTCTGTTGACCAGGACCTCCACTTCATTCCACCTTAAATATCCCAGGAAAGAGAAAAATGGATAAAGAAGTTGTGGTCCTTATGTACAATGGAATATCACTCAGCCAGGAAATCAATGTCGTAAGGTTAGTAGCAGCATGATGAGTGGATTTAGGTACGACGATTCTAAGTGAAATAAGTCACACAGAAAAGGACACTTCTCATAAGGTATCACTGATAGAGGGAATGTAAAAACCGTTACACTTGAACTGAATTACAAAACAGAACAGAGTCACACATGCAGAAAACACACTATGGCTGCTTAACGGGAAAGGTGAGGTGGGGTGATACATAAAACAAGGGTATCAAATTAGCTCAGATACCGTTCCATAAACCCAATATGTAATAGACAAGACCTACTCCTTGCTCAGAGAACTGGACTCAACACGCCCTATTCACCGCACAAGAATATATCTGACTAATAATAATCGTAAAACCTATGTATTGATATCTCTCTGTTAGTGTGTCAAGTGGGTGTAAAGCGGCATAAACACAGCAGTGAAAAGCAGCTAAACCCCATTATAAAAATAAATTACTTTGAAACACCCATGAAACAAAGACAGTGAAAGAGAGAGAAATTCTTACACAATGCGTTCAGGGGCTGTGATGCAACCTGGATTGACCATATCTAGACGCACAGCTGGATGAGACATAAGGGTGGACACTCTTGGGGCTGAGAGGTTTGGTGAGGTTGGGTGAGCAAACGCAGACCCTTTAAAGTAATACTGCGTGGTACCCATCGCATGGGTCCCAAATCTCCAGGTTCAAGGGCATCTTCCTACATCAAAAACATGCATGAGAAACCCAGAAGATGGTACACCGTGTGATGGGGAAAGGTTTCTAAAACGCACCTCATTTCTCATCTCCTTGTGCCCGGGTTCGCCATTCCAGCCGCTTTACTAGCAAGCTCCCTACTTGGAGCATCAGCACCTTTAACCTCCTGTTCCGTACAGGTTGCAATTTGTCCTGAGGATAAACGGGAAGACGTGGAACCAACGAGAGACCAGCTCTTGGTGTTGGGACAGGCACAGGTCACTCTATTTTCCCATCAGAAAGAAGAATTAACCACAGGCTCAGCCTGACCCCCGGAACCAGAACAGGGCCTGAAGCCATTCTGCGATTTTGCGGCCAGCTCCCATAAAAACGAGTTGTAAAATGGAGGTTCAGGGCACTGCAATTCACAAACCTGCAGAGTTATAAATGATAACTCTCGTCCACAAATATATTGAGGGAAGGCAAAGAAGAGGATTTGAAATCAAGGCAGAATTGCAGGAAACAGATTTCAGGAGGTAGATACGAATCGCCTTTAAAGCACATGAAAAGCGGCAAAACGTTGACAATGATGCCCTTGGCCAAAAAGGGCGTATGCGTTTTTTCCTGAATATATTCAGGAAAAAACGCATACGCCCTTTTTGGCCAACCAAGCAACCTGGAAAGGCAAATCAGCGCTACAAAGAAGTCTCGCTTCCCATCGGTCAAAAGGGCCATGCTGAAAAAAGTGTCAAAACCAGAAATGCAGGACAGGCCATGGAGAAATGGGAGCCTTGCTACACTGATGGGCGGGATGTAAATTGCCAAGAGCCACTCTGGAGAAGTGTCCGGTGAGTCCTGAAACATCTGAAAAACACAGCTCAGAGAGCATAGGGCACTTCCACTCATGGGGGTATAAATTGGGAAAATTAAAAATCAGCAAGACACAAGCACCCCAAAGTTTAGGGCTGCTCTGTTGACCAGGACCTCCACTTCATTCCACCTTAAATATCCCAGGAAAGAGAAAAATGGATAAAGAAGTTGTGGTCCTTATGTACAATGGAATATCACTCAGCCAGGAAATCAATGTCGTAAGGTTAGTAGCAGCATGATGAGTGGATTTAGGTACGACGATTCTAAGTGAAATAAGTCACACAGAAAAGGACACTTCTCATAAGGTATCACTGATAGAGGGAATGTAAAAACCGTTACACTTGAACTGAATTACAAAACAGAACAGAGTCACACATGCAGAAAACACACTATGGCTGCTTAACGGGAAAGGTGAGGTGGGGTGATACATAAAACAAGGGTATCAAATTAGCTCAGATACCGTTCCATAAACCCAATATGTAATAGACAAGACCTACTCCTTGCTCAGAGAACTGGACTCAACACGCCCTATTCACCGCACAAGAATATATCTGACTAATAATAATCGTAAAACCTATGTATTGATATCTCTCTGTTAGTGTGTCAAGTGGGTGTAAAAGCGGCATAAACACAGCAGTGAAAAGCAGCTAAACCCCATTATAAAAATAAATTACTTTGAAACACCCATGAAACAAAGACAGTGAAAGAGAGAGAAATTCTTACACAATGCGTTCAGGGGCTGTGATGCAACCTGGATTGACCATATCTAGACGCACAGCTGGATGAGACATAAGGGTGGACACTCTTGGGGCTGAGAGGTTTGGTGAGGTTGGGTGAGCAAACGCAGACCCTTTAAAGTAATACTGCGTGGTACCCATCGCATGGGTCCCAAATCTCCAGGTTCAAGGGCATCTTCCTACATCAAAAACATGCATGAGAAACCCAGAAGATGGTACACCGTGTGATGGGGAAAGGTTTCTAAAACGCACCTCATTTCTCATCTCCTTGTGCCCGGGTTCGCCATTCCAGCCGCTTTACTAGCAAGCTCCCTACTTGGAGCATCAGCACCTTTAACCTCCTGTTCCGTACAGGTTGCAATTTGTCCTGAGGATAAACGGGAAGACGTGGAACCAACGAGAGACCAGCTCTTGGTGTTGGGACAGGCACAGGTCACTCTATTTTCCCATCAGAAAGAAGAATTAACCACAGGCTCAGCCTGACCCCCGGAACCAGAACAGGGCCTGAAGCCATTCTGCGATTTTGCGGCCAGCTCCCATAAAAACGAGTTGTAAAATGGAGGTTCAGGGCACTGCAATTCACAAACCTGCAGAGTTATAAATGATAACTCTCGTCCACAAATATATTGAGGGAAGGCAAAGAAGAGGATTTGAAATCAAGGCAGAATTGCAGGAAACAGATTTCAGGAGGTAGATACGAATCGCCTTTAAAGCACATGAAAAGCGGCAAAACGTTGACAATGATGCCCTTGGCCAAAAAGGGCGTATGCGTTTTTTCCTGAATATATTCAGGAAAAAACGCATACGCCCTTTTTGGCCAACCAAGCAACCTGGAAAGGCAAATCAGCGCTACAAAGAAGTCTCGCTTCCCATCGGTCAAAAGGGCCATGCTGAAAAAAGTGTCAAAACCAGAAATGCAGGACAGGCCATGGAGAAATGGGAGCCTTGCTACACTGATGGGCGGGATGTAAATTGCCAAGAGCCACTCTGGAGAAGTGTCCGGTGAGTCCTGAAACATCTGAAAAACACAGCTCAGAGAGCATAGGGCACTTCCACTCATGGGGGTATAAATTGGGAAAATTAAAAATCAGCAAGACACAAGCACCCCAAAGTTTAGGGCTGCTCTGTTGACCAGGACCTCCACTTCATTCCACCTTAAATATCCCAGGAAAGAGAAAAATGGATAAAGAAGTTGTGGTCCTTATGTACAATGGAATATCACTCAGCCAGGAAATCAATGTCGTAAGGTTAGTAGCAGCATGATGAGTGGATTTAGGTACGACGATTCTAAGTGAAATAAGTCACACAGAAAAGGACACTTCTCATAAGGTATCACTGATAGAGGGAATGTAAAAACTGTTACACTTGAACTGAATTACAAAACAGAACAGAGTCACACATGCAGAAAACACACTATGGCTGCTTAACGGGAAAGGTGAGGTGGGGTGATACATAAAACAAGGGTATCAAATTAGCTCAGATACCGTTCCATAAACCCAATATGTAATAGACAAGAGCTAATCCTTGCTCAGAGAACTGGACTCAACACGCCCTATTCACCGCACAAGAATATATCTGACTAATAATAATCGTAAAACCTATGTATTGATATCTCTCTGTTAGTGTGTCAAGTGGGTGTAAAGCGGCATAAGCGCAGCAGTGAAAAGCAGCTAAACCCCATTATAAAAATAAATTACTTTGAAACACCCATGAAACAAAGACAGTGAAAGAGAGAGAAATTCTTACACAATGCGTTCAGGGGCTGTGATGCAACCTGGATTGACCATATCTAGACGCACAGCTGGATGAGACATAAGGGTGGACACTCTTGGGGCTGAGAGGTTTGGTGAGGTTGGGTGAGCAAACGCAGACCCTTTAAAGTAATACTGCGTGGTACCCATCGCATGGGTCCCAAATCTCCAGGTTCAAGGGCATCTTCCTACATCAAAAACATGCATGAGAAACCCAGAAGATGGTACACCGTGTGATGGGGAAAGGTTTCTAAAACGCACCTCATTTCTCATCTCCTTGTGCCCGGGTTCGCCATTCCAGCCGCTTTACTAGCAAGCTCCCTACTTGGAGCATCAGCACCTTTAACCTCCTGTTCCGTACAGGTTGCAATTTGTCCTGAGGATAAACGGGAAGACGTGGAACCAACGAGAGACTAGCTCTTGGTGTTGGGACAGGCACAGGTCACTCTATTTTCCCATCAGAAAGAAGAATTAACCACAGGCTCAGCCTGACCCCCGGAACCAGAACAGGGCCTGAAGCCATTCTGCGATTTTGCGGCCAGCTCCCATAAAAACGAGTTGTAAAATGGAGGTTCAGGGCACTGTAATTCACAAACCTGCAGAGTTATAAATAATAACTCTCGTCCACAAATATATTGAGGGAAGGCAAAGAAGAGGATTTGAAATCAAGGCAGAATTGCAGGAAACAGATTTCAGGAGGTAGATACGAATCGCCTTTAAAGCACATGAAAAGCGGCAAAACGTTGACAATGATGCCCTTGGCCAAAAAGGGCGTATTCGTTTTTTCCTGAATATATTCAGGAAAAAACGAATACGCCCTTTTTGGCCAACCAAGCAACCTGGAAAGGCAAATCAGCGCTACAAAGAAGTCTCGCTTCCCATCGGTCAAAAGGGCCATGCTGTAAAAAGTGTCAAAACCAGAAATGCAGGACAGGCCATGGAGAAATGGGAGCCTTGCTACACTGATGGGCGGGATGTAAATTGCCAAGAGCCACTCTAGAGAAGTGTCCGGTGAGTCCTGAAACATCTGAAAAACACAGCTTAGAGAGCATTGGGCACTTCCACTCATGGCGGTATAAATTGGGAAAATTAAAAATCAGCAAGACACAAGCACCCCAAAGTTTAGGGCTGCTCTGTTGACCAGGACCTCCACTTCATTCCACCTTAAATATCCCAGGAAAGAGAAAAATGGATAAAGAAGTTGTGGTCCTTATGTACAATGGAATATCACTCAGCCAGGAAATCAATGTCGTAAGGTTAGTAGCAGCATGATGAGTGGATTTAGGTACGACGATTCTAAGTGAAATAAGTCACACAGAAAAGGACACTTCTCATAAGGTATCACTGATAGAGGGAATGTAAAAACCGTTACACTTGAACTGAATTACAAAACAGAACAGAGTCACACATGCAGAAAACACACTATGGCTGCTTAACGGGAAAGGTGAGGTGGGGTGATACATAAAACAAGGGTATCAAATTAGCTCAGATACCGTTCCATAAACCCAATATGTAATAGACAAGAGCTACTCCTTGCTCAGAGAACTGGACTCAACACGCCCTATTCACCGCACAAGAATATATCTGACTAATAATAATCGTAAAACCTATGTATTGATATCTCTCTGTTAGTGTGTCAAGTGGGTGTAAAGCGGCATAAACACAGCAGTGAAAAGCAGCTAAACCCCATTATAAAAATAAATTACTTTGAAACACCCATGAAACAAAGACAGTGAAAGAGAGAGAAATTCTTACACAATGCGTTCAGGGGCTGTGATGCAACCTGGATTGACCATATCTAGACGCACAGCTGGATGAGACATAAGGGTGGACACTCTTGGGGCTGAGAGGTTTGGTGAGGTTGGGTGAGCAAACGCAGACCCTTTAAAGTAATACTGCGTGGTACCCATCGCATGGGTCCCAAATCTCCAGGTTCAAGGGCATCTTCCTACATCAAAAACATGCATGAGAAACCCAGAAGATGGTACACCGTGTGATGGGGAAAGGTTTCTAAAACGCACCTCATTTCTCATCTCCTTGTGCCCGGGTTCGCCATTCCAGCCGCTTTACTAGCAAGCTCCCTACTTGGAGCATCAGCACCTTTAACCTCCTGTTCCGTACAGGTTGCAATTTGTCCTGAGGATAAACGGGAAGACGTGGAACCAACGAGAGACCAGCTCTTGGTGTTGGGACAGGCACAGGTCACTCTATTTTCCCATCAGAAAGAAGAATTAACCACAGGCTCAGCCTGACCCCCGGAACCAGAACAGGGCCTGAAGCCATTCTGCGATTTTGCGGCCAGCTCCCATAAAAACGAGTTGTAAAATGGAGGTTCAGGGCACTGCAATTCACAAACCTGCAGAGTTATAAATGATAACTCTCGTCCACAAATATATTGAGGGAAGGCAAAGAAGAGGATTTGAAATCAAGGCAGAATTGCAGGAAACAGATTTCAGGAGGTAGATACGAATCGCCTTTAAAGCACATGAAAAGCGGCAAAACGTTGACAATGATGCCCTTGGCCAAAAAGGGCGTATGCGTTTTTTCCTGAATATATTCAGGAAAAAACGCATACGCCCTTTTTGGCCAACCAAGCAACCTGGAAAGGCAAATCAGCGCTACAAAGAAGTCTCGCTTCCCATCGGTCAAAAGGGCCATGCTGAAAAAAGTGTCAAAACCAGAAATGCAGGACAGGCCATGGAGAAATGGGAGCCTTGCTACACTGATGGGCGGGATGTAAATTGCCAAGAGCCACTCTGGAGAAGTGTCCGGTGAGTCCTGAAACATCTGAAAAACACAGCTCAGAGAGCATAGGGCACTTCCACTCATGGGGGTATAAATTGGGAAAATTAAAAATCAGCAAGACACAAGCACCCCAAAGTTTAGGGCTGCTCTGTTGACCAGGACCTCCACTTCATTCCACCTTAAATATCCCAGGAAAGAGAAAAATGGATAAAGAAGTTGTGGTCCTTATGTACAATGGAATATCACTCAGCCAGGAAATCAATGTCGTAAGGTTAGTAGCAGCATGATGAGTGGATTTAGGTACGACGATTCTAAGTGAAATAAGTCACACAGAAAAGGACACTTCTCATAAGGTATCACTGATAGAGGGAATGTAAAAACTGTTACACTTGAACTGAATTACAAAACAGAACAGAGTCACACATGCAGAAAACACACTATGGCTGCTTAACGGGAAAGGTGAGGTGGGGTGATACATAAAACAAGGGTATCAAATTAGCTCAGATACCGTTCCATAAACCCAATATGTAATAGACAAGAGCTAATCCTTGCTCAGAGAACTGGACTCAACACGCCCTATTCACCGCACAAGAATATATCTGACTAATAATAATCGTAAAACCTATGTATTGATATCTCTCTGTTAGTGTGTCAAGTGGGTGTAAAGCGGCATAAGCGCAGCAGTGAAAAGCAGCTAAACCCCATTATAAAAATAAATTACTTTGAAACACCCATGAAACAAAGACAGTGAAAGAGAGAGAAATTCTTACACAATGCGTTCAGGGGCTGTGATGCAACCTGGATTGACCATATCTAGACGCACAGCTGGATGAGACATAAGGGTGGACACTCTTGGGGCTGAGAGGTTTGGTGAGGTTGGGTGAGCAAACGCAGACCCTTTAAAGTAATACTGCGTGGTACCCATCGCATGGGTCCCAAATCTCCAGGTTCAAGGGCATCTTCCTACATCAAAAACATGCATGAGAAACCCAGAAGATGGTACACCGTGTGATGGGGAAAGGTTTCTAAAACGCACCTCATTTCTCATCTCCTTGTGCCCGGGTTCGCCATTCCAGCCGCTTTACTAGCAAGCTCCCTACTTGGAGCATCAGCACCTTTAACCTCCTGTTCCGTACAGGTTGCAATTTGTCCTGAGGATAAACGGGAAGACGTGGAACCAACGAGAGACTAGCTCTTGGTGTTGGGACAGGCACAGGTCACTCTATTTTCCCATCAGAAAGAAGAATTAACCACAGGCTCAGCCTGACCCCCGGAACCAGAACAGGGCCTGAAGCCATTCTGCGATTTTGCGGCCAGCTCCCATAAAAACGAGTTGTAAAATGGAGGTTCAGGGCACTGTAATTCACAAACCTGCAGAGTTATAAATAATAACTCTCGTCCACAAATATATTGAGGGAAGGCAAAGAAGAGGATTTGAAATCAAGGCAGAATTGCAGGAAACAGATTTCAGGAGGTAGATACGAATCGCCTTTAAAGCACATGAAAAGCGGCAAAACGTTGACAATGATGCCCTTGGCCAAAAAGGGCGTATGCGTTTTTTCCTGAATATATTCAGGAAAAAACGAATACGCCCTTTTTGGCCAACCAAGCAACCTGGAAAGGCAAATCAGCGCTACAAAGAAGTCTCGCTTCCCATCGGTCAAAAGGGCCATGCTGTAAAAAGTGTCAAAACCAGAAATGCAGGACAGGCCATGGAGAAATGGGAGCCTTGCTACACTGATGGGCGGGATGTAAATTGCCAAGAGCCACTCTAGAGAAGTGTCCGGTGAGTCCTGAAACATCTGAAAAACACAGCTTAGAGAGCATTGGGCACTTCCACTCATGGCGGTATAAATTGGGAAAATTAAAAATCAGCAAGACACAAGCACCCCAAAGTTTAGGGCTGCTCTGTTGACCAGGACCTCCACTTCATTCCACCTTAAATATCCCAGGAAAGAGAAAAATGGATAAAGAAGTTGTGGTCCTTATGTACAATGGAATATCACTCAGCCAGGAAATCAATGTCGTAAGGTTAGTAGCAGCATGATGAGTGGATTTAGGTACGACGATTCTAAGTGAAATAAGTCACACAGAAAAGGACACTTCTCATAAGGTATCACTGATAGAGGGAATGTAAAAACCGTTACACTTGAACTGAATTACAAAACAGAACAGAGTCACACATGCAGAAAACACACTATGGCTGCTTAACGGGAAAGGTGAGGTGGGGTGATACATAAAACAAGGGTATCAAATTAGCTCAGATACCGTTCCATAAACCCAATATGTAATAGACAAGACCTACTCCTTGCTCAGAGAACTGGACTCAACACGCCCTATTCACCGCACAAGAATATATCTGACTAATAATAATCGTAAAACCTATGTATTGATATCTCTCTGTTAGTGTGTCAAGTGGGTGTAAAGCGGCATAAACACAGCAGTGAAAAGCAGCTAAACCCCATTATAAAAATAAATTACTTTGAAACACCCATGAAACAAAGACAGTGAAAGAGAGAGAAATTCTTACACAATGCGTTCAGGGGCTGTGATGCAACCTGGATTGACCATATCTAGACGCACAGCTGGATGAGACATAAGGGTGGACACTCTTGGGGCTGAGAGGTTTGGTGAGGTTGGGTGAGCAAACGCAGACCCTTTAAAGTAATACTGCGTGGTACCCATCGCATGGGTCCCAAATCTCCAGGTTCAAGGGCATCTTCCTACATCAAAAACATGCATGAGAAACCCAGAAGATGGTACACCGTGTGATGGGGAAAGGTTTCTAAAACGCACCTCATTTCTCATCTCCTTGTGCCCGGGTTCGCCATTCCAGCCGCTTTACTAGCAAGCTCCCTACTTGGAGCATCAGCACCTTTAACCTCCTGTTCCGTACAGGTTGCAATTTGTCCTGAGGATAAACGGGAAGACGTGGAACCAACGAGAGACCAGCTCTTGGTGTTGGGACAGGCACAGGTCACTCTATTTTCCCATCAGAAAGAAGAATTAACCACAGGCTCAGCCTGACCCCCGGAACCAGAACAGGGCCTGAAGCCATTCTGCGATTTTGCGGCCAGCTCCCATAAAAACGAGTTGTAAAATGGAGGTTCAGGGCACTGCAATTCACAAACCTGCAGAGTTATAAATGATAACTCTCGTCCACAAATATATTGAGGGAAGGCAAAGAAGAGGATTTGAAATCAAGGCAGAATTGCACGAAACAGATTTCAGGAGGTAGATACGAATCGCCTTTAAAGCACATGAAAAGCGGCAAAACGTTGACAATGATGCCCTTGGCCAAAAAGGGCGTATGCGTTTTTTCCTGAATATATTCAGGAAAAAACGCATACGCCCTTTTTGGCCAACCAAGCAACCTGGAAAGGCAAATCAGCGCTACAAAGAAGTCTCGCTTCCCATCGGTCAAAAGGGCCATGCTGAAAAAAGTGTCAAAACCAGAAATGCAGGACAGGCCATGGAGAAATGGGAGCCTTGCTACACTGATGGGCGGGATGTAAATTGCCAAGAGCCACTCTGGAGAAGTGTCCGGTGAGTCCTGAAACATCTGAAAAACACAGCTCAGAGAGCATAGGGCACTTCCACTCATGGGGGTATAAATTGGGAAAATTAAAAATCAGCAAGACACAAGCACCCCAAAGTTTAGGGCTGCTCTGTTGACCAGGACCTCCACTTCATTCCACCTTAAATATCCCAGGAAAGAGAAAAATGGATAAAGAAGTTGTGGTCCTTATGTACAATGGAATATCACTCAGCCAGGAAATCAATGTCATAAGGTTAGTAGCAGCATGATGAGTGGATTTAGGTACGACGATTCTAAGTGAAATAAGTCACACAGAAAAGGACACTTCTCATAAGGTATCACTGATAGAGGGAATGTAAAAACTGTTACACTTGAACTGAATTACAAAACAGAACAGAGTCACACATGCAGAAAACACACTATGGCTGCTTAACGGGAAAGGTGAGGTGGGGTGATACATAAAACAAGGGTATCAAATTAGCTCAGATACCGTTCCATAAACCCAATATGTAATAGACAAGAGCTAATCCTTGCTCAGAGAACTGGACTCAACACGCCCTATTCACCGCACAAGAATATATCTGACTAATAATAATCGTAAAACCTATGTATTGATATCTCTCTGTTAGTGTGTCAAGTGGGTGTAAAGCGGCATAAGCGCAGCAGTGAAAAGCAGCTAAACCCCATTATAAAAATAAATTACTTTGAAACACCCATGAAACAAAGACAGTGAAAGAGAGAGAAATTCTTACACAATGCGTTCAGGGGCTGTGATGCAACCTGGATTGACCATATCTAGACGCACAGCTGGATGAGACATAAGGGTGGACACTCTTGGGGCTGAGAGGTTTGGTGAGGTTGGGTGAGCAAACGCAGACCCTTTAAAGTAATACTGCGTGGTACCCATCGCATGGGTCCCAAATCTCCAGGTTCAAGGGCATCTTCCTACATCAAAAACATGCATGAGAAACCCAGAAGATGGTACACCGTGTGATGGGGAAAGGTTTCTAAAACGCACCTCATTTCTCATCTCCTTGTGCCCGGGTTCGCCATTCCAGCCGCTTTACTAGCAAGCTCCCTACTTGGAGCATCAGCACCTTTAACCTCCTGTTCCGTACAGGTTGCAATTTGTCCTGAGGATAAACGGGAAGACGTGGAACCAACGAGAGACTAGCTCTTGGTGTTGGGACAGGCACAGGTCACTCTATTTTCCCATCAGAAAGAAGAATTAACCACAGGCTCAGCCTGACCCCCGGAACCAGAACAGGGCCTGAAGCCATTCTGCGATTTTGCGGCCAGCTCCCATAAAAACGAGTTGTAAAATGGAGGTTCAGGGCACTGTAATTCACAAACCTGCAGAGTTATAAATAATAACTCTCGTCCACAAATATATTGAGGGAAGGCAAAGAAGAGGATTTGAAATCAAGGCAGAATTGCAGGAAACAGATTTCAGGAGGTAGATACGAATCGCCTTTAAAGCACATGAAAAGCGGCAAAACGTTGACAATGATGCCCTTGGCCAAAAAGGGCGTATTCGTTTTTTCCTGAATATATTCAGGAAAAAACGAATACGCCCTTTTTGGCCAACCAAGCAACCTGGAAAGGCAAATCAGCGCTACAAAGAAGTCTCGCTTCCCATCGGTCAAAAGGGCCATGCTGTAAAAAGTGTCAAAACCAGAAATGCAGGACAGGCCATGGAGAAATGGGAGCCTTGCTACACTGATGGGCGGGATGTAAATTGCCAAGAGCCACTCTAGAGAAGTGTCCGGTGAGTCCTGAAACATCTGAAAAACACAGCTTAGAGAGCATTGGGCACTTCCACTCATGGCGGTATAAATTGGGAAAATTAAAAATCAGCAAGACACAAGCACCCCAAAGTTTAGGGCTGCTCTGTTGACCAGGACCTCCACTTCATTCCACCTTAAATATCCCAGGAAAGAGAAAAATGGATAAAGAAGTTGTGGTCCTTATGTACAATGGAATATCACTCAGCCAGGAAATCAATGTCGTAAGGTTAGTAGCAGCATGATGAGTGGATTTAGGTACGACGATTCTAAGTGAAATAAGTCACACAGAAAAGGACACTTCTCATAAGGTATCACTGATAGAGGGAATGTAAAAACCGTTACACTTGAACTGAATTACAAAACAGAACAGAGTCACACATGCAGAAAACACACTATGGCTGCTTAACGGGAAAGGTGAGGTGGGGTGATACATAAAACAAGGGTATCAAATTAGCTCAGATACCGTTCCATAAACCCAATATGTAATAGACAAGACCTACTCCTTGCTCAGAGAACTGGACTCAACACGCCCTATTCACCGCACAAGAATATATCTGACTAATAATAATCGTAAAACCTATGTATTGATATCTCTCTGTTAGTGTGTCAAGTGGGTGTAAAGCGGCATAAACACAGCAGTGAAAAGCAGCTAAACCCCATTATAAAAATAAATTACTTTGAAACACCCATGAAACAAAGACAGTGAAAGAGAGAGAAATTCTTACACAATGCGTTCAGGGGCTGTGATGCAACCTGGATTGACCATATCTAGACGCACAGCTGGATGAGACATAAGGGTGGACACTCTTGGGGCTGAGAGGTTTGGTGAGGTTGGGTGAGCAAACGCAGACCCTTTAAAGTAATACTGCGTGGTACCCATCGCATGGGTCCCAAATCTCCAGGTTCAAGGGCATCTTCCTACATCAAAAACATGCATGAGAAACCCAGAAGATGGTACACCGTGTGATGGGGAAAGGTTTCTAAAACGCACCTCATTTCTCATCTCCTTGTGCCCGGGTTCGCCATTCCAGCCGCTTTACTAGCAAGCTCCCTACTTGGAGCATCAGCACCTTTAACCTCCTGTTCCGTACAGGTTGCAATTTGTCCTGAGGATAAACGGGAAGACGTGGAACCAACGAGAGACCAGCTCTTGGTGTTGGGACAGGCACAGGTCACTCTATTTTCCCATCAGAAAGAAGAATTAACCACAGGCTCAGCCTGACCCCCGGAACCAGAACAGGGCCTGAAGCCATTCTGCGATTTTGCGGCCAGCTCCCATAAAAACGAGTTGTAAAATGGAGGTTCAGGGCACTGCAATTCACAAACCTGCAGAGTTATAAATGATAACTCTCGTCCACAAATATATTGAGGGAAGGCAAAGAAGAGGATTTGAAATCAAGGCAGAATTGCAGGAAACAGATTTCAGGAGGTAGATACGAATCGCCTTTAAAGCACATGAAAAGCGGCAAAACGTTGACAATGATGCCCTTGGCCAAAAAGGGCGTATGCGTTTTTTCCTGAATATATTCAGGAAAAAACGCATACGCCCTTTTTGGCCAACCAAGCAACCTGGAAAGGCAAATCAGCGCTACAAAGAAGTCTCGCTTCCCATCGGTCAAAAGGGCCATGCTGAAAAAAGTGTCAAAACCAGAAATGCAGGACAGGCCATGGAGAAATGGGAGCCTTGCTACACTGATGGGCGGGATGTAAATTGCCAAGAGCCACTCTGGAGAAGTGTCCGGTGAGTCCTGAAACATCTGAAAAACACAGCTCAGAGAGCATAGGGCACTTCCACTCATGGGGGTATAAATTGGGAAAATTAAAAATCAGCAAGACACAAGCACCCCAAAGTTTAGGGCTGCTCTGTTGACCAGGACCTCCACTTCATTCCACCTTAAATATCCCAGGAAAGAGAAAAATGGATAAAGAAGTTGTGGTCCTTATGTACAATGGAATATCACTCAGCCAGGAAATCAATGTCGTAAGGTTAGTAGCAGCATGATGAGTGGATTTAGGTACGACGATTCTAAGTGAAATAAGTCACACAGAAAAGGACACTTCTCATAAGGTATCACTGATAGAGGGAATGTAAAAACTGTTACACTTGAACTGAATTACAAAACAGAACAGAGTCACACATGCAGAAAACACACTATGGCTGCTTAACGGGAAAGGTGAGGTGGGGTGATACATAAAACAAGGGTATCAAATTAGCTCAGATACCGTTCCATAAACCCAATATGTAATAGACAAGAGCTAATCCTTGCTCAGAGAACTGGACTCAACACGCCCTATTCACCGCACAAGAATATATCTGACTAATAATAATCGTAAAACCTATGTATTGATATCTCTCTGTTAGTGTGTCAAGTGGGTGTAAAGCGGCATAAGCGCAGCAGTGAAAAGCAGCTAAACCCCATTATAAAAATAAATTACTTTGAAACACCCATGAAACAAAGACAGTGAAAGAGAGAGAAATTCTTACACAATGCGTTCAGGGGCTGTGATGCAACCTGGATTGACCATATCTAGACGCACAGCTGGATGAGACATAAGGGTGGACACTCTTGGGGCTGAGAGGTTTGGTGAGGTTGGGTGAGCAAACGCAGACCCTTTAAAGTAATACTGCGTGGTACCCATCGCATGGGTCCCAAATCTCCAGGTTCAAGGGCATCTTCCTACATCAAAAACATGCATGAGAAACCCAGAAGATGGTACACCGTGTGATGGGGAAAGGTTTCTAAAACGCACCTCATTTCTCATCTCCTTGTGCCCGGGTTCGCCATTCCAGCCGCTTTACTAGCAAGCTCCCTACTTGGAGCATCAGCACCTTTAACCTCCTGTTCCGTACAGGTTGCAATTTGTCCTGAGGATAAACGGGAAGACGTGGAACCAACGAGAGACTAGCTCTTGGTGTTGGGACAGGCACAGGTCACTCTATTTTCCCATCAGAAAGAAGAATTAACCACAGGCTCAGCCTGACCCCCGGAACCAGAACAGGGCCTGAAGCCATTCTGCGATTTTGCGGCCAGCTCCCATAAAAACGAGTTGTAAAATGGAGGTTCAGGGCACTGTAATTCACAAACCTGCAGAGTTATAAATAATAACTCTCGTCCACAAATATATTGAGGGAAGGCAAAGAAGAGGATTTGAAATCAAGGCAGAATTGCAGGAAACAGATTTCAGGAGGTAGATACGAATCGCCTTTAAAGCACATGAAAAGCGGCAAAACGTTGACAATGATGCCCTTGGCCAAAAAGGGCGTATTCGTTTTTTCCTGAATATATTCAGGAAAAAACGAATACGCCCTTTTTGGCCAACCAAGCAACCTGGAAAGGCAAATCAGCGCTACAAAGAAGTCTCGCTTCCCATCGGTCAAAAGGGCCATGCTGTAAAAAGTGTCAAAACCAGAAATGCAGGACAGGCCATGGAGAAATGGGAGCCTTGCTACACTGATGGGCGGGATGTAAATTGCCAAGAGCCACTCTAGAGAAGTGTCCGGTGAGTCCTGAAACATCTGAAAAACACAGCTTAGAGAGCATTGGGCACTTCCACTCATGGCGGTATAAATTGGGAAAATTAAAAATCAGCAAGACACAAGCACCCCAAAGTTTAGGGCTGCTCTGTTGACCAGGACCTCCACTTCATTCCACCTTAAATATCCCAGGAAAGAGAAAAATGGATAAAGAAGTTGTGGTCCTTATGTACAATGGAATATCACTCAGCCAGGAAATCAATGTCGTAAGGTTAGTAGCAGCATGATGAGTGGATTTAGGTACGACGATTCTAAGTGAAATAAGTCACACAGAAAAGGACACTTCTCATAAGGTATCACTGATAGAGGGAATGTAAAAACCGTTACACTTGAACTGAATTACAAAACAGAACAGAGTCACACATGCAGAAAACACACTATGGCTGCTTAACGGGAAAGGTGAGGTGGGGTGATACATAAAACAAGGGTATCAAATTAGCTCAGATACCGTTCCATAAACCCAATATGTAATAGACAAGACCTACTCCTTGCTCAGAGAACTGGACTCAACACGCCCTATTCACCGCACAAGAATATATCTGACTAATAATAATCGTAAAACCTATGTATTGATATCTCTCTGTTAGTGTGTCAAGTGGGTGTAAAGCGGCATAAACACAGCAGTGAAAAGCAGCTAAACCCCATTATAAAAATAAATTACTTTGAAACACCCATGAAACAAAGACAGTGAAAGAGAGAGAAATTCTTACACAATGCGTTCAGGGGCTGTGATGCAACCTGGATTGACCATATCTAGACGCACAGCTGGATGAGACATAAGGGTGGACACTCTTGGGGCTGAGAGGTTTGGTGAGGTTGGGTGAGCAAACGCAGACCCTTTAAAGTAATACTGCGTGGTACCCATCGCATGGGTCCCAAATCTCCAGGTTCAAGGGCATCTTCCTACATCAAAAACATGCATGAGAAACCCAGAAGATGGTACACCGTGTGATGGGGAAAGGTTTCTAAAACGCACCTCATTTCTCATCTCCTTGTGCCCGGGTTCGCCATTCCAGCCGCTTTACTAGCAAGCTCCCTACTTGGAGCATCAGCACCTTTAACCTCCTGTTCCGTACAGGTTGCAATTTGTCCTGAGGATAAACGGGAAGACGTGGAACCAACGAGAGACCAGCTCTTGGTGTTGGGACAGGCACAGGTCACTCTATTTTCCCATCAGAAAGAAGAATTAACCACAGGCTCAGCCTGACCCCCGGAACCAGAACAGGGCCTGAAGCCATTCTGCGATTTTGCGGCCAGCTCCCATAAAAACGAGTTGTAAAATGGAGGTTCAGGGCACTGCAATTCACAAACCTGCAGAGTTATAAATGATAACTCTCGTCCACAAATATATTGAGGGAAGGCAAAGAAGAGGATTTGAAATCAAGGCAGAATTGCAGGAAACAGATTTCAGGAGGTAGATACGAATCGCCTTTAAAGCACATGAAAAGCGGCAAAACGTTGACAATGATGCCCTTGGCCAAAAAGGGCGTATGCGTTTTTTCCTGAATATATTCAGGAAAAAACGCATACGCCCTTTTTGGCCAACCAAGCAACCTGGAAAGGCAAATCAGCGCTACAAAGAAGTCTCGCTTCCCATCGGTCAAAAGGGCCATGCTGAAAAAAGTGTCAAAACCAGAAATGCAGGACAGGCCATGGAGAAATGGGAGCCTTGCTACACTGATGGGCGGGATGTAAATTGCCAAGAGCCACTCTGGAGAAGTGTCCGGTGAGTCCTGAAACATCTGAAAAACACAGCTCAGAGAGCATAGGGCACTTCCACTCATGGGGGTATAAATTGGGAAAATTAAAAATCAGCAAGACACAAGCACCCCAAAGTTTAGGGCTGCTCTGTTGACCAGGACCTCCACTTCATTCCACCTTAAATATCCCAGGAAAGAGAAAAATGGATAAAGAAGTTGTGGTCCTTATGTACAATGGAATATCACTCAGCCAGGAAATCAATGTCGTAAGGTTAGTAGCAGCATGATGAGTGGATTTAGGTACGACGATTCTAAGTGAAATAAGTCACACAGAAAAGGACACTTCTCATAAGGTATCACTGATAGAGGGAATGTAAAAACTGTTACACTTGAACTGAATTACAAAACAGAACAGAGTCACACATGCAGAAAACACACTATGGCTGCTTAACGGGAAAGGTGAGGTGGGGTGATACATAAAACAAGGGTATCAAATTAGCTCAGATACCGTTCCATAAACCCAATATGTAATAGACAAGAGCTAATCCTTGCTCAGAGAACTGGACTCAACACGCCCTATTCACCGCACAAGAATATATCTGACTAATAATAATCGTAAAACCTATGTATTGATATCTCTCTGTTAGTGTGTCAAGTGGGTGTAAAGCGGCATAAGCGCAGCAGTGAAAAGCAGCTAAACCCCATTATAAAAATAAATTACTTTGAAACACCCATGAAACAAAGACAGTGAAAGAGAGAGAAATTCTTACACAATGCGTTCAGGGGCTGTGATGCAACCTGGATTGACCATATCTAGACGCACAGCTGGATGAGACATAAGGGTGGACACTCTTGGGGCTGAGAGGTTTGGTGAGGTTGGGTGAGCAAACGCAGACCCTTTAAAGTAATACTGCGTGGTACCCATCGCATGGGTCCCAAATCTCCAGGTTCAAGGGCATCTTCCTACATCAAAAACATGCATGAGAAACCCAGAAGATGGTACACCGTGTGATGGGGAAAGGTTTCTAAAACGCACCTCATTTCTCATCTCCTTGTGCCCGGGTTCGCCATTCCAGCCGCTTTACTAGCAAGCTCCCTACTTGGAGCATCAGCACCTTTAACCTCCTGTTCCGTACAGGTTGCAATTTGTCCTGAGGATAAACGGGAAGACGTGGAACCAACGAGAGACTAGCTCTTGGTGTTGGGACAGGCACAGGTCACTCTATTTTCCCATCAGAAAGAAGAATTAACCACAGGCTCAGCCTGACCCCCGGAACCAGAACAGGGCCTGAAGCCATTCTGCGATTTTGCGGCCAGCTCCCATAAAAACGAGTTGTAAAATGGAGGTTCAGGGCACTGTAATTCACAAACCTGCAGAGTTATAAATGATAACTCTCGTCCACAAATATATTGAGGGAAGGCAAAGAAGAGGATTTGAAATCAAGGCAGAATTGCAGGAAACAGATTTCAGGAGGTAGATACGAATCGCCTTTAAAGCACATGAAAAGCGGCAAAACGTTGACAATGATGCCCTTGGCCAAAAAGGGCGTATGCGTTTTTTCCTGAATATATTCAGGAAAAAACGAATACGCCCTTTTTGGCCAACCAAGCAACCTGGAAAGGCAAATCAGCGCTACAAAGAAGTCTCGCTTCCCATCGGTCAAAAGGGCCATGCTGTAAAAAGTGTCAAAACCAGAAATGCAGGACAGGCCATGGAGAAATGGGAGCCTTGCTACACTGATGGGCGGGATGTAAATTGCCAAGAGCCACTCTAGAGAAGTGTCCGGTGAGTCCTGAAACATCTGAAAAACACAGCTTAGAGAGCATTGGGCACTTCCACTCATGGCGGTATAAATTGGGAAAATTAAAAATCAGCAAGACACAAGCACCCCAAAGTTTAGGGCTGCTCTGTTGACCAGGACCTCCACTTCATTCCACCTTAAATATCCCAGGAAAGAGAAAAATGGATAAAGAAGTTGTGGTCCTTATGTACAATGGAATATCACTCAGCCAGGAAATCAATGTCGTAAGGTTAGTAGCAGCATGATGAGTGGATTTAGGTACGACGATTCTAAGTGAAATAAGTCACACAGAAAAGGACACTTCTCATAAGGTATCACTGATAGAGGGAATGTAAAAACCGTTACACTTGAACTGAATTACAAAACAGAACAGAGTCACACATGCAGAAAACACACTATGGCTGCTTAACGGGAAAGGTGAGGTGGGGTGATACATAAAACAAGGGTATCAAATTAGCTCAGATACCGTTCCATAAACCCAATATGTAATAGACAAGACCTACTCCTTGCTCAGAGAACTGGACTCAACACGCCCTATTCACCGCACAAGAATATATCTGACTAATAATAATCGTAAAACCTATGTATTGATATCTCTCTGTTAGTGTGTCAAGTGGGTGTAAAGCGGCATAAACACAGCAGTGAAAAGCAGCTAAACCCCATTATAAAAATAAATTACTTTGAAACACCCATGAAACAAAGACAGTGAAAGAGAGAGAAATTCTTACACAATGCGTTCAGGGGCTGTGATGCAACCTGGATTGACCATATCTAGACGCACAGCTGGATGAGACATAAGGGTGGACACTCTTGGGGCTGAGAGGTTTGGTGAGGTTGGGTGAGCAAATGCAGACCCTTTAAAGTAATACTGCGTGGTACCCATCGCATGGGTCCCAAATCTCCAGGTTCAAGGGCATCTTCCTACATCAAAAACATGCATGAGAAACCCAGAAGATGGTACACCGTGTGATGGGGAAAGGTTTCTAAAACGCACCTCATTTCTCATCTCCTTGTGCCCGGGTTCGCCATTCCAGCCGCTTTACTAGCAAGCTCCCTACTTGGAGCATCAGCACCTTTAACCTCCTGTTCCGTACAGGTTGCAATTTGTCCTGAGGATAAACGGGAAGACGTGGAACCAACGAGAGACCAGCTCTTGGTGTTGGGACAGGCACAGGTCACTCTATTTTCCCATCAGAAAGAAGAATTAACCACAGGCTCAGCCTGACCCCCGGAACCAGAACAGGGCCTGAAGCCATTCTGCGATTTTGCGGCCAGCTCCCATAAAAACGAGTTGTAAAATGGAGGTTCAGGGCACTGCAATTCACAAACCTGCAGAGTTATAAATGATAACTCTCGTCCACAAATATATTGAGGGAAGGCAAAGAAGAGGATTTGAAATCAAGGCAGAATTGCAGGAAACAGATTTCAGGAGGTAGATTCGAATCGCCTTTAAAGCACATGAAAAGCGGCAAAACGTTGACAATGATGCCCTTGGCCAAAAAGGGCGTATGCGTTTTTTCCTGAATATATTCAGGAAAAAACGCATACGCCCTTTTTGGCCAACCAAGCAACCTGGAAAGGCAAATCAGCGCTACAAAGAAGTCTCGCTTCCCATCGGTCAAAAGGGCCATGCTGAAAAAAGTGTCAAAACCAGAAATGCAGGACAGGCCATGGAGAAATGGGAGCCTTGCTACACTGATGGGCGGGATGTAAATTGCCAAGAGCCACTCTGGAGAAGTGTCCGCTGAGTCATGAAACATCTGAAAAACACAGCTTAGAGAGCATAGGGCACTTCCACTCATGGGGGTATAAATTGGGAAAATTAAAAATCAGCAAGACACAAGCACCCCAAAGTTTAGGGCTGCTCTGTTGACCAGGACCTCCACTTCATTCCACCTTAAATATCCCAGGAAAGAGAAAAATGGATAAAGAAGTTGTGGTCCTTATGTACAATGGAATATCACTCAGCCAGGAAATCAATGTCGTAAGGTTAGTAGCAGCATGATGAGTGGATTTAGGTACGACGATTCTAAGTGAAATAAGTCACACAGAAAAGGACACTTCTCATAAGGTATCACTGATAGAGGGAATGTAAAAACCGTTACACTTGAACTGAATTACAAAACAGAACAGAGTCACACATGCAGAAAACACACTATGGCTGCTTAACGGGAAAGGGGAGGTGGGGTGATACATAAAACAAGGGTATCAAATTAGCTCAGATACCGTTCCATAAACCCAATATGTAATAGACAAGAGCTACTCCTTGCTCAGAGAACTGGACTCAACACGCCCTATTCACCGCACAAGAATATATCTGACTAATAATAATCGTAAAACCTATGTATTGATATCTCTCTGTTAGTGTGTCAAGTGGGTGTAAAGCGGCATAAGCGCAGCAGTGAAAAGCAGCTAAACCCCATTATAAAAATAAATTACTTTGAAACACCCATGAAACAAAGACAGTGAAAGAGAGAGAAATTCTTACACAATGCGTTCAGGGGCTGTGATGCAACCTGGATTGACCATATCTAGACGCACAGCTGGATGAGACATAAGGGTGGACACTCTTGGGGCTGAGAGGTTTGGTGAGGTTGGGTGAGCAAACGCAGACCCTTTAAAGTAATACTGCGTGGTACCCATCGCATGGGTCCCAAATCTCCAGGTTCAAGGGCATCTTCCTACATCAAAAACATGCATGAGAAACCCAGAAGATGGTACACCGTGTGATGGGGAAAGGTTTCTAAAACGCACCTCATTTCTCATCTCCTTGTGCCCGGGTTCGCCATTCCAGCCGCTTTACTAGCAAGCTCCCTACTTGGAGCATCAGCACCTTTAACCTCCTGTTCCGTACAGGTTGCAATTTGTCCTGAGGATAAACGGGAAGACGTGGAACCAACGAGAGACCAGCTCTTGGTGTTGGGACAGGCACAGGTCACTCTATTTTCCCATCAGAAAGAAGAATTAACCACAGGCTCAGCCTGACCCCCGGAACCAGAACAGGGCCTGAAGCCATTCTGCGATTTTGCGGCCAGCTCCCATAAAAACGAGTTGTAAAATGGAGGTTCAGGGCACTGCAATTCACAAACCTGCAGAGTTATAAATGATAACTCTCGTCCACAAATATATTGAGGGAAGGCAAAGAAGAGGATTTGAAATCAAGGCAGAATTGCAGGAAACAGATTTCAGGAGGTAGATACGAATCGCCTTTAAAGCACATGAAAAGCGGCAAAACGTTGACAATGATGCCCTTGGTCAAAAAGGGCGTATGCGTTTTTTCCTGAATATATTCAGGAAAAAACGCATACGCCCTTTTTGGCCAACCAAGCAACCTGGAAAGGCAAATCAGCGCTACAAAGGAGTCTCGCTTCCCATCGGTCAAAAGGGCCATGCTGAAAAAAGTGTCAAAACCAGAAATGCAGGACAGGCCATGGAGAAATGGGAGCCTTGCTACACTGATGGGCGGGATGTAAATTGCCAAGAGCCACTCTGGAGAAGTGTCCGGTGAGTCCTGAAACATCTGAAAAACACAGCTTAGAGAGCATAGGGCACTTCCACTCATGGGGGTATAAATTGGGAAAATGAAAAATCAGCAAGACACAAGCACCCCAAAGTTTAGGGCTGCTCTGTTGACCAGGACCTCCACTTCATTCCACCTTCAATATCCCAGGAAAGAGAAAAATGGATAAAGAAGTTGTGGTCCTTATGTACAATGGAATATCACTCAGCCATGAAATCAATGTCGTAAGGTTAGTAGCAGCATGATGAGTGGATTTAGGTACGACGATTCTAAGTGAAATAAGTCACACAGAAAAGGACACTTCTCATAAGGTATCACTGATAGAGGGAATGTAAAAACCGTTACACTTGAACTGAATTACAAAACAGAACAGAGTCACACATGCAGAAAACACACTATGGCTGCTTAACGGGAAAGGTGAGGTGGGGTGATACATAAAACAAGGGTATCAAATTAGCTCAGATACCGTTCCATAAACCCAATATGTAATAGACAAGACCTACTCCTTGCTCAGAGAACTGGACTCAACACGCCCTATTCACCGCACAAGAATATATCTGACTAATAATAATCGTAAAACCTATGTATTGATATCTCTCTGTTAGTGTGTCAAGTGGGTGTAAAGCGGCATAAACACAGCAGTGAAAAGCAGCTAAACCCCATTATAAAAATAAATTACTTTGAAACACCCATGAAACAAAGACAGTGAAAGAGAGAGAAATTCTTACACAATGCGTTCAGGGGCTGTGATGCAACCTGGATTGACCATATCTAGACGCACAGCTGGATGAGACATAAGGGTGGACACTCTTGGGGCTGAGAGGTTTGGTGAGGTTGGGTGAGCAAACGCAGACCCTTTAAAGTAATACTGCGTGGTACCCATCGCATGGGTCCCAAATCTCCAGGTTCAAGGGCATCTTCCTACATCAAAAACATGCATGAGAAACCCAGAAGATGGTACACCGTGTGATGGGGAAAGGTTTCTAAAACGCACCTCATTTCTCATCTCCTTGTGCCCGGGTTCGCCATTCCAGCCGCTTTACTAGCAAGCTCCCTACTTGGAGCATCAGCACCTTTAACCTCCTGTTCCGTACAGGTTGCAATTTGTCCTGAGGATAAACGGGAAGACGTGGAACCAACGAGAGACCAGCTCTTGGTGTTGGGACAGGCACAGGTCACTCTATTTTCCCATCAGAAAGAAGAATTAACCACAGGCTCAGCCTGACCCCCGGAACCAGAACAGGGCCTGAAGCCATTCTGCGATTTTGCGGCCAGCTCCCATAAAAACGAGTTGTAAAATGGAGGTTCAGGGCACTGCAATTCACAAACCTGCAGAGTTATAAATGATAACTCTCGTCCACAAATATATTGAGGGAAGGCAAAGAAGAGGATTTGAAATCAAGGCAGAATTGCAGGAAACAGATTTCAGGAGGTAGATACGAATCGCCTTTAAAGCACATGAAAAGCGGCAAAACGTTGACAATGATGCCCTTGGCCAAAAAGGGCGTATGCGTTTTTTCCTGAATATATTCAGGAAAAAACGCATACGCCCTTTTTGGCCAACCAAGCAACCTGGAAAGGCAAATCAGCGCTACAAAGAAGTCTCGCTTCCCATCGGTCAAAAGGGCCATGCTGAAAAAAGTGTCAAAACCAGAAATGCAGGACAGGCCATGGAGAAATGGGAGCCTTGCTACACTGATGGGCGGGATGTAAATTGCCAAGAGCCACTCTGGAGAAGTGTCCGGTGAGTCCTGAAACATCTGAAAAACACAGCTCAGAGAGCATAGGGCACTTCCACTCATGGGGGTATAAATTGGGAAAATTAAAAATCAGCAAGACACAAGCACCCCAAAGTTTAGGGCTGCTCTGTTGACCAGGACCTCCACTTCATTCCACCTTAAATATCCCAGGAAAGAGAAAAATGGATAAAGAAGTTGTGGTCCTTATGTACAATGGAATATCACTCAGCCAGGAAATCAATGTCGTAAGGTTAGTAGCAGCATGATGAGTGGATTTAGGTACGACGATTCTAAGTGAAATAAGTCACACAGAAAAGGACACTTCTCATAAGGTATCACTGATAGAGGGAATGTAAAAACTGTTACACTTGAACTGAATTACAAAACAGAACAGAGTCACACATGCAGAAAACACACTATGGCTGCTTAACGGGAAAGGTGAGGTGGGGTGATACATAAAACAAGGGTATCAAATTAGCTCAGATACCGTTCCATAAACCCAATATGTAATAGACAAGAGCTACTCCTTGCTCAGAGAACTGGACTCAACACGCCCTATTCACCGCACAAGAATATATCTGACTAATAATAATCGTAAAACCTATGTATTGATATCTCTCTGTTAGTGTGTCAAGTGGGTGTAAAGCGGCATAAGCGCAGCAGTGAAAAGCAGCTAAACCCCATTATAAAAATAAATTACTTTGAAACACCCATGAAACAAAGACAGTGAAAGAGAGAGAAATTCTTACACAATGCGTTCAGGGGCTGTGATGCAACCTGGATTGACCATATCTAGACGCACAGCTGGATGAGACATAAGGGTGGACACTCTTGGGGCTGAGAGGTTTGGTGAGGTTGGGTGAGCAAACGCAGACCCTTTAAAGTAATACTGCGTGGTACCCATCGCATGGGTCCCAAATCTCCAGGTTCAAGGGCATCTTCCTACATCAAAAACATGCATGAGAAACCCAGAAGATGGTACACCGTGTGATGGGGAAAGGTTTCTAAAACGCACCTCATTTCTCATCTCCTTGTGCCCGGGTTCGCCATTCCAGCCGCTTTACTAGCAAGCTCCCTACTTGGAGCATCAGCACCTTTAACCTCCTGTTCCGTACAGGTTGCAATTTGTCCTGAGGATAAACGGGAAGACGTGGAACCAACGAGAGACTAGCTCTTGGTGTTGGGACAGGCACAGGTCACTCTATTTTCCCATCAGAAAGAAGAATTAACCACAGGCTCAGCCTGACCCCCGGAACCAGAACAGGGCCTGAAGCCATTCTGCGATTTTGCGGCCAGCTCCCATAAAAACGAGTTGTAAAATGGAGGTTCAGGGCACTGTAATTCACAAACCTGCAGAGTTATAAATAATAACTCTCGTCCACAAATATATTGAGGGAAGGCAAAGAAGAGGATTTGAAATCAAGGCAGAATTGCAGGAAACAGATTTCAGGAGGTAGATACGAATCGCCTTTAAAGCACATGAAAAGCGGCAAAACGTTGACAATGATGCCCTTGGCCAAAAAGGGCGTATTCGTTTTTTCCTGAATATATTCAGGAAAAAACGCATACGCCCTTTTTGGCCAACCAAGCAACCTGGAAAGGCAAATCAGCGCTACAAAGAAGTCTCGCTTCCCATCGGTCAAAAGGGCCATGCTGTAAAAAGTGTCAAAACCAGAAATGCAGGACAGGCCATGGAGAAATGGGAGCCTTGCTACACTGATGGGCGGGATGTAAATTGCCAAGAGCCACTCTGGAGAAGTGTCCGGTGAGTCCTGAAACATCTGAAAAACACAGCTTAGAGAGCATAGGGCACTTCCACTCATGGGGGTATAAATTGGGAAAATAAAAAATCAGCAAGACACAAGCACCCCAAAGTTTAGGGCTGCTCTGTTGACCAGGACCTCCACTTCATTCCACCTTAAATATCCCAGGAAAGAGAAAAATGGATAAAGAAGTTGTGGTCCTTATGTACAATGGAATATCACTCAGCCATGAAATCAATGTCGTAAGGTTAGTAGCAGCATGATGAGTGGATTTAGGTACGACGATTCTAAGTGAAATAAGTCACACAGAAAAGGACACTTCTCATAAGGTATCACTGATAGAGGGAATGTAAAAACCGTTACACTTGAACTGAATTACAAAACAGAACAGAGTCACACATGCAGAAAACACACTATGGCTGCTTAACGGGAAAGGGGAGGTGGGGTGATACATAAAACAAGGGTATCAAATTAGCTCAGATACCGTTCCATAAACCCAATATGTAATAGACAAGAGCTACTCCTTGCTCAGAGAACTGGACTCAACACGCCCTATTCACCGCACAAGAATATATCTGACTAATAATAATCGTAAAACCTATGTATTGATATCTCTCTGTTAGTGTGTCAAGTGGGTGTAAAGCGGCATAAACACAGCAGTGAAAAGCAGCTAAACCCCATTATAAAAATAAATTACTTTGAAACACCCATGAAACAAAGACAGTGAAAGAGAGAGAAATTCTTACACAATGCGTTCAGGGGCTGTGATGCAACCTGGATTGACCATATCTAGACGCACAGCTGGATGAGACATAAGGGTGGACACTCTTGGGGCTGAGAGGTTTGGTGAGGTTGGGTGAGCAAACGCAGACCCTTTAAAGTAATACTGCGTGGTACCCATCGCATGGGTCCCAAATCTCCAGGTTCAAGGGCATCTTCCTACATCAAAAACATGCATGAGAAACCCAGAAGATGGTACACCGTGTGATGGGGAAAGGTTTCTAAAACGCACCTCATTTCTCATCTCCTTGTGCCCGGGTTCGCCATTCCAGCCGCTTTACTAGCAAGCTCCCTACTTGGAGCATCAGCACCTTTAACCTCCTGTTCCGTACAGGTTGCAATTTGTCCTGAGGATAAACGGGAAGACGTGGAACCAACGAGAGACCAGCTCTTGGTGTTGGGACAGGCACAGGTCACTCTATTTTCCCATCAGAAAGAAGAATTAACCACAGGCTCAGCCTGACCCCCGGAACCAGAACAGGGCCTGAAGCCATTCTGCGATTTTGCGGCCAGCTCCCATAAAAACGAGTTGTAAAATGGAGGTTCAGGGCACTGCAATTCACAAACCTGCAGAGTTATAAATGATAACTCTCGTCCACAAATATATTGAGGGAAGGCAAAGAAGAGGATTTGAAATCAAGGCAGAATTGCAGGAAACAGATTTCAGGAGGTAGATACGAATCGCCTTTAAAGCACATGAAAAGCGGCAAAACGTTGACAATGATGCCCTTGGTCAAAAAGGGCGTATGCGTTTTTTCCTGAATATATTCAGGAAAAAACGCATACGCCCTTTTTGGCCAACCAAGCAACCTGGAAAGGCAAATCAGTGCTACAAAGAAGTCTCGCTTCCCATCGGTCAAAAGGGCCATGCTGAAAAAAGTGTCAAAACCAGAAATGCAGGACAGGCCATGGAGAAATGGGAGCCTTGCTACACTGATGGGCGGGATGTAAATTGCCAAGAGCCACTCTGGAGAAGTGTCCGGTGAGTCCTGAAACATCTGAAAAACACAGCTTAGAGAGCATAGGGCACTTCCACTCATGGGGGTATAAATTGGGAAAATGAAAAATCAGCAAGACACAAGCACCCCAAAGTTTAGGGCTGCTCTGTTGACCAGGACCTCCACTTCATTCCACCTTAAATATCCCAGGAAAGAGAAAAATGGATAAAGAAGTTGTGGTCCTTATGTACAATGGAATATCACTCAGCCAGGAAATCAATGTCGTAAGGTTAGTAGCAGCATGATGAGTGGATTTAGGTACGACGATTCTAAGTGAAATAAGTCACACAGAAAAGGACACTTCTCATAAGGTATCACTGATAGAGGGAATGTAAAAACCGTTACACTTGAACTGAATTACAAAACAGAACAGAGTCACACATGCAGAAAACACACTATGGCTGCTTAACGGGAAAGGGGAGGTGGGGTGATACATAAAACAAGGGTATCAAATTAGCTCAGATACCGTTCCATAAACCCAATATGTAATAGACAAGAGCTACTCCTTGCTCAGAGAACTGGACTCAACACGCCCTATTCACCGCACAAGAATATATCTGACTAATAATAATCGTAAAACCTATGTATTGATATCTCTCTGTTAGTGTGTCAAGTGGGTGTAAAGCGGCATAAACACAGCAGTGAAAAGCAGCTAAACCCCATTATAAAAATAAATTACTTTGAAACACCCATGAAACAAAGACAGTGAAAGAGAGAGAAATTCTTACACAATGCGTTCAGGGGCTGTGATGCAACCTGGATTGACCATATCTAGACGCACAGCTGGATGAGACATAAGGGTGGACACTCTTGGGGCTGAGAGGTTTGGTGAGGTTGGGTGAGCAAACGCAGACCCTTTAAAGTAATACTGCGTGGTACCCATCGCATGGGTCCCAAATCTCCAGGTTCAAGGGCATCTTCCTACATCAAAAACATGCATGAGAAACCCAGAAGATGGTACACCGTGTGATGGGGAAAGGTTTCTAAAACGCACCTCATTTCTCATCTCCTTGTGCCCGGGTTCGCCATTCCAGCCGCTTTACTAGCAAGCTCCCTACTTGGAGCATCAGCACCTTTAACCTCCTGTTCCGTACAGGTTGCAATTTGTCCTGAGGATAAACGGGAAGACGTGGAACCAACGAGAGACCAGCTCTTGGTGTTGGGACAGGCACAGGTCACTCTATTTTCCCATCAGAAAGAAGAATTAACCACAGGCTCAGCCTGACCCCCGGAACCAGAACAGGGCCTGAAGCCATTCTGCGATTTTGCGGCCAGCTCCCATAAAAACGAGTTGTAAAATGGAGGTTCAGGGCACTGCAATTCACAAACCTGCAGAGTTATAAATGATAACTCTCGTCCACAAATATATTGAGGGAAGGCAAAGAAGAGGATTTGAAATCAAGGCAGAATTGCAGGAAACAGATTTCAGGAGGTAGATACGAATCGCCTTTAAAGCACATGAAAAGCGGCAAAACGTTGACAATGATGCCCTTGGCCAAAAAGGGCGTATGCGTTTTTTCCTGAATATATTCAGGAAAAAACGCATACGCCCTTTTTGGCCAACCAAGCAACCTGGAAAGGCAAATCAGCGCTACAAAGGAGTCTCGCTTCCCATCGGTCAAAAGGGCCATGCTGAAAAAAGTGTCAAAACCAGAAATGCAGGACAGGCCATGGAGAAATGGGAGCCTTGCTACACTGATGGGCGGGATGTAAATTGCCAAGAGCCACTCTGGAGAAGTGTCCGGTGAGTCCTGAAACATCTGAAAAACACAGCTTAGAGAGCATAGGGCACTTCCACTCATGGGGGTATAAATTGGGAAAATGAAAAATCAGCAAGACACAAGCACCCCAAAGTTTAGGGCTGCTCTGTTGACCAGGACCTCCACTTCATTCCACCTTCAATATCCCAGGAAAGAGAAAAATGGATAAAGAAGTTGTGGTCCTTATGTACAATGGAATATCACTCAGCCATGAAATCAATGTCGTAAGGTTAGTAGCAGCATGATGAGTGGATTTAGGTACGACGATTCTAAGTGAAATAAGTCACACAGAAAAGGACACTTCTCATAAGGTATCACTGATAGAGGGAATGTAAAAACCGTTACACTTGAACTGAATTACAAAACAGAACAGAGTCACACATGCAGAAAACACACTATGGCTGCTTAACGGGAAAGGTGAGGTGGGGTGATACATAAAACAAGGGTATCAAATTAGCTCAGATACCGTTCCATAAACCCAATATGTAATAGACAAGACCTACTCCTTGCTCAGAGAACTGGACTCAACACGCCCTATTCACCGCACAAGAATATATCTGACTAATAATAATCGTAAAACCTATGTATTGATATCTCTCTGTTAGTGTGTCAAGTGGGTGTAAAGCGGCATAAACACAGCAGTGAAAAGCAGCTAAACCCCATTATAAAAATAAATTACTTTGAAACACCCATGAAACAAAGACAGTGAAAGAGAGAGAAATTCTTACACAATGCGTTCAGGGGCTGTGATGCAACCTGGATTGACCATATCTAGACGCACAGCTGGATGAGACATAAGGGTGGACACTCTTGGGGCTGAGAGGTTTGGTGAGGTTGGGTGAGCAAACGCAGACCCTTTAAAGTAATACTGCGTGGTACCCATCGCATGGGTCCCAAATCTCCAGGTTCAAGGGCATCTTCCTACATCAAAAACATGCATGAGAAACCCAGAAGATGGTACACCGTGTGATGGGGAAAGGTTTCTAAAACGCACCTCATTTCTCATCTCCTTGTGCCCGGGTTCGCCATTCCAGCCGCTTTACTAGCAAGCTCCCTACTTGGAGCATCAGCACCTTTAACCTCCTGTTCCGTACAGGTTGCAATTTGTCCTGAGGATAAACGGGAAGACGTGGAACCAACGAGAGACCAGCTCTTGGTGTTGGGACAGGCACAGGTCACTCTATTTTCCCATCAGAAAGAAGAATTAACCACAGGCTCAGCCTGACCCCCGGAACCAGAACAGGGCCTGAAGCCATTCTGCGATTTTGCGGCCAGCTCCCATAAAAACGAGTTGTAAAATGGAGGTTCAGGGCACTGCAATTCACAAACCTGCAGAGTTATAAATGATAACTCTCGTCCACAAATATATTGAGGGAAGGCAAAGAAGAGGATTTGAAATCAAGGCAGAATTGCAGGAAACAGATTTCAGGAGGTAGATACGAATCGCCTTTAAAGCACATGAAAAGCGGCAAAACGTTGACAATGATGCCCTTGGCCAAAAAGGGCGTATGCGTTTTTTCCTGAATATATTCAGGAAAAAACGCATACGCCCTTTTTGGCCAACCAAGCAACCTGGAAAGGCAAATCAGCGCTACAAAGAAGTCTCGCTTCCCATCGGTCAAAAGGGCCATGCTGAAAAAAGTGTCAAAACCAGAAATGCAGGACAGGCCATGGAGAAATGGGAGCCTTGCTACACTGATGGGCGGGATGTAAATTGCCAAGAGCCACTCTGGAGAAGTGTCCGGTGAGTCCTGAAACATCTGAAAAACACAGCTCAGAGAGCATAGGGCACTTCCACTCATGGGGGTATAAATTGGGAAAATTAAAAATCAGCAAGACACAAGCACCCCAAAGTTTAGGGCTGCTCTGTTGACCAGGACCTCCACTTCATTCCACCTTAAATATCCCAGGAAAGAGAAAAATGGATAAAGAAGTTGTGGTCCTTATGTACAATGGAATATCACTCAGCCATGAAATCAATGTCGTAAGGTTAGTAGCAGCATGATGAGTGGATTTAGGTACGACGATTCTAAGTGAAATAAGTCACACAGAAAAGGACACTTCTCATAAGGTATCACTGATAGAGGGAATGTAAAAACTGTTACACTTGAACTGAATTACAAAACAGAACAGAGTCACACATGCAGAAAACACACTATGGCTGCTTAACGGGAAAGGTGAGGTGGGGTGATACATAAAACAAGGGTATCAAATTAGCTCAGATACCGTTCCATAAACCCAATATGTAATAGACAAGAGCTAATCCTTGCTCAGAGAACTGGACTCAACACGCCCTATTCACCGCACAAGAATATATCTGACTAATAATAATCGTAAAACCTATGTATTGATATCTCTCTGTTAGTGTGTCAAGTGGGTGTAAAGCGGCATAAGCGCAGCAGTGAAAAGCAGCTAAACCCCATTATAAAAATAAATTACTTTGAAACACCCATGAAACAAAGACAGTGAAAGAGAGAGAAATTCTTACACAATGCGTTCAGGGGCTGTGATGCAACCTGGATTGACCATATCTAGACGCACAGCTGGATGAGACATAAGGGTGGACACTCTTGGGGCTGAGAGGTTTGGTGAGGTTGGGTGAGCAAACGCAGACCCTTTAAAGTAATACTGCGTGGTACCCATCGCATGGGTCCCAAATCTCCAGGTTCAAGGGCATCTTCCTACATCAAAAACATGCATGAGAAACCCAGAAGATGGTACACCGTGTGATGGGGAAAGGTTTCTAAAACGCACCTCATTTCTCATCTCCTTGTGCCCGGGTTCGCCATTCCAGCCGCTTTACTAGCAAGCTCCCTACTTGGAGCATCAGCACCTTTAACCTCCTGTTCCGTACAGGTTGCAATTTGTCCTGAGGATAAACGGGAAGACGTGGAACCAACGAGAGACTAGCTCTTGGTGTTGGGACAGGCACAGGTCACTCTATTTTCCCATCAGAAAGAAGAATTAACCACAGGCTCAGCCTGACCCCCGGAACCAGAACAGGGCCTGAAGCCATTCTGCGATTTTGCGGCCAGCTCCCATAAAAACGAGTTGTAAAATGGAGGTTCAGGGCACTGTAATTCACAAACCTGCAGAGTTATAAATAATAACTCTCGTCCACAAATATATTGAGGGAAGGCAAAGAAGAGGATTTGAAATCAAGGCAGAATTGCAGGAAACAGATTTCAGGAGGTAGATACGAATCGCCTTTAAAGCACATGAAAAGCGGCAAAACGTTGACAATGATGCCCTTGGCCAAAAAGGGCGTATTCGTTTTTTCCTGAATATATTCAGGAAAAAACGCATACGCCCTTTTTGGCCAACCAAGCAACCTGGAAAGGCAAATCAGCGCTACAAAGAAGTCTCGCTTCCCATCGGTCAAAAGGGCCATGCTGTAAAAAGTGTCAAAACCAGAAATGCAGGACAGGCCATGGAGAAATGGGAGCCTTGCTACACTGATGGGCGGGATGTAAATTGCCAAGAGCCACTCTGGAGAAGTGTCCGGTGAGTCCTGAAACATCTGAAAAACACAGCTTAGAGAGCATAGGGCACTTCCACTCATGGAGGTATAAATTGGGAAAATAAAAAATCAGCAAGACACAAGCACCCCAAAGTTTAGGGCTGCTCTGTTGACCAGGACCTCCACTTCATTCCACCTTAAATATCCCAGGAAAGAGAAAAATGGATAAAGAAGTTGTGGTCCTTATGTACAATGGAATATCACTCAGCCATGAAATCAATGTCGTAAGGTTAGTAGCAGCATGATGAGTGGATTTAGGTACGACGATTCTAAGTGAAATAAGTCACACAGAAAAGGACACTTCTCATAAGGTATCACTGATAGAGGGAATGTAAAAACCGTTACACTTGAACTGAATTACAAAACAGAACAGAGTCACACATGCAGAAAACACACTATGGCTGCTTAACGGGAAAGGGGAGGTGGGGTGATACATAAAACAAGGGTATCTAATTAGCTCAGATACCGTTCCATAAACCCAATATGTAATAGACAAGAGCTACTCCTTGCTCAGAGAACTGGACTCAACACGCCCTATTCACCGCACAAGAATATATCTGACTAATAATAATCGTAAAACCTATGTATTGATATCTCTCTGTTAGTGTGTCAAGTGGGTGTAAAGCGGCATAAACACAGCAGTGAAAAGCAGCTAAACCCCATTATAAAAATAAATTACTTTGAAACACCCATGAAACAAAGACAGTGAAAGAGAGAGAAATTCTTACACAATGCGTTCAGGGGCTGTGATGCAACCTGGATTGACCATATCTAGACGCACAGCTGGATGAGACATAAGGGTGGACACTCTTGGGGCTGAGAGGTTTGGTGAGGTTGGGTGAGCAAACGCAGACCCTTTAAAGTAATACTGCGTGGTACCCATCGCATGGGTCCCAAATCTCCAGGTTCAAGGGCATCTTCCTACATCAAAAACATGCATGAGAAACCCAGAAGATGGTACACCGTGTGATGGGGAAAGGTTTCTAAAACGCACCTCATTTCTCATCTCCTTGTGCCCGGGTTCGCCATTCCAGCCGCTTTACTAGCAAGCTCCCTACTTGGAGCATCAGCACCTTTAACCTCCTGTTCCGTACAGGTTGCAATTTGTCCTGAGGATAAACGGGAAGACGTGGAACCAACGAGAGACCAGCTCTTGGTGTTGGGACAGGCACAGGTCACTCTATTTTCCCATCAGAAAGAAGAATTAACCACAGGCTCAGCCTGACCCCCGGAACCAGAACAGGGCCTGAAGCCATTCTGCGATTTTGCGGCCAGCTCCCATAAAAACGAGTTGTAAAATGGAGGTTCAGGGCACTGCAATTCACAAACCTGCAGAGTTATAAATGATAACTCTCGTCCACAAATATATTGAGGGAAGGCAAAGAAGAGGATTTGAAATCAAGGCAGAATTGCAGGAAACAGATTTCAGGAGGTAGATACGAATCGCCTTTAAAGCACATGAAAAGCGGCAAAACGTTGACAATGATGCCCTTGGTCAAAAAGGGCGTATGCGTTTTTTCCTGAATATATTCAGGAAAAAACGCATACGCCCTTTTTGGCCAACCAAGCAACCTGGAAAGGCAAATCAGCGCTACAAAGGAGTCTCGCTTCCCATCGGTCAAAAGGGCCATGCTGAAAAAAGTGTCAAAACCAGAAATGCAGGACAGGCCATGGAGAAATGGGAGCCTTGCTACACTGATGGGCGGGATGTAAATTGCCAAGAGCCACTCTGGAGAAGTGTCCGGTGAGTCCTGAAACATCTGAAAAACACAGCTTAGAGAGCATAGGGCACTTCCACTCATGGGGGTATAAATTGGGAAAATGAAAAATCAGCAAGACACAAGCACCCCAAAGTTTAGGGCTGCTCTGTTGACCAGGACCTCCACTTCATTCCACCTTAAATATCCCAGGAAAGAGAAAAATGGATAAAGAAGTTGTGGTCCTTATGTACAATGGAATATCACTCAGCCAGGAAATCAATGTCGTAAGGTTAGTAGCAGCATGATGAGTGGATTTAGGTACGACGATTCTAAGTGAAATAAGTCACACAGAAAAGGACACTTCTCATAAGGTATCACTGATAGAGGGAATGTAAAAACCGTTACACTTGAACTGAATTACAAAACAGAACAGAGTCACACATGCAGAAAACACACTATGGCTGCTTAACGGGAAAGGGGAGGTGGGGTGATACATAAAACAAGGGTATCAAATTAGCTCAGATACCGTTCCATAAACCCAATATGTAATAGACAAGAGCTACTCCTTGCTCAGAGAACTGGACTCAACACGCCCTATTCACCGCACAAGAATATATCTGACTAATAATAATCGTAAAACCTATGTATTGATATCTCTCTGTTAGTGTGTCAAGTGGGTGTAAAGCGGCATAAACACAGCAGTGAAAAGCAGCTAAACCCCATTATAAAAATAAATTACTTTGAAACACCCATGAAACAAAGACAGTGAAAGAGAGAGAAATTCTTACACAATGCGTTCAGGGGCTGTGATGCAACCTGGATTGACCATATCTAGACGCACAGCTGGATGAGACATAAGGGTGGACACTCTTGGGGCTGAGAGGTTTGGTGAGGTTGGGTGAGCAAACGCAGACCCTTTAAAGTAATACTGCGTGGTACCCATCGCATGGGTCCCAAATCTCCAGGTTCAAGGGCATCTTCCTACATCAAAAACATGCATGAGAAACCCAGAAGATGGTACACCGTGTGATGGGGAAAGGTTTCTAAAACGCACCTCATTTCTCATCTCCTTGTGCCCGGGTTCGCCATTCCAGCCGCTTTACTAGCAAGCTCCCTACTTGGAGCATCAGCACCTTTAACCTCCTGTTCCGTACAGGTTGCAATTTGTCCTGAGGATAAACGGGAAGACGTGGAACCAACGAGAGACCAGCTCTTGGTGTTGGGACAGGCACAGGTCACTCTATTTTCCCATCAGAAAGAAGAATTAACCACAGGCTCAGCCTGACCCCCGGAACCAGAACAGGGCCTGAAGCCATTCTGCGATTTTGCGGCCAGCTCCCATAAAAACGAGTTGTAAAATGGAGGTTCAGGGCACTGCAATTCACAAACCTGCAGAGTTATAAATGATAACTCTCGTCCACAAATATATTGAGGGAAGGCAAAGAAGAGGATTTGAAATCAAGGCAGAATTGCAGGAAACAGATTTCAGGAGGTAGATACGAATCGCCTTTAAAGCACATGAAAAGCGGCAAAACGTTGACAATGATGCCCTTGGCCAAAAAGGGCGTATTCGTTTTTTCCTGAATATATTCAGGAAAAAACGCATACGCCCTTTTTGGCCAACCAAGCAACCTGGAAAGGCAAATCAGCGCTACAAAGGAGTCTCGCTTCCCATCGGTCAAAAGGGCCATGCTGAAAAAAGTGTCAAAACCAGAAATGCAGGACAGGCCATGGAGAAATGGGAGCCTTGCTACACTGATGGGCGGGATGTAAATTGCCAAGAGCCACTCTGGAGAAGTGTCCGGTGAGTCCTGAAACATCTGAAAAACACAGCTTAGAGAGCATAGGGCACTTCCACTCATGGGGGTATAAATTGGGAAAATGAAAAATCAGCAAGACACAAGCACCCCAAAGTTTAGGGCTGCTCTGTTGACCAGGACCTCCACTTCATTCCACCTTCAATATCCCAGGAAAGAGAAAAATGGATAAAGAAGTTGTGGTCCTTATGTACAATGGAATATCACTCAGCCAGGAAATCAATGTCGTAAGGTTAGTAGCAGCATGATGAGTGGATTTAGGTACGACGATTCTAAGTGAAATAAGTCACACAGAAAAGGACACTTCTCATAAGGTATCACTGATAGAGGGAATGTAAAAACCGTTACACTTGAACTGAATTACAAAACAGAACAGAGTCACACATGCAGAAAACACACTATGGCTGCTTAACGGGAAAGGTGAGGTGGGGTGATACATAAAACAAGGGTATCAAATTAGCTCAGATACCGTTCCATAAACCCAATATGTAATAGACAAGACCTACTCCTTGCTCAGAGAACTGGACTCAACACGCCCTATTCACCGCACAAGAATATATCTGACTAATAATAATCGTAAAACCTATATATTGATATCTCTCTGTTAGTGTGTCAAGTGGGTGTAAAGCGGCATAAACACAGCAGTGAAAAGCAGCTAAACCCCATTATAAAAATAAATTACTTTGAAACACCCATGAAACAAAGACAGTGAAAGAGAGAGAAATTCTTACACAATGCGTTCAGGGGCTGTGATGCAACCTGGATTGACCATATCTAGACGCACAGCTGGATGAGACATAAGGGTGGACACTCTTGGGGCTGAGAGGTTTGGTGAGGTTGGGTGAGCAAACGCAGACCCTTTAAAGTAATACTGCGTGGTACCCATCGCATGGGTCCCAAATCTCCAGGTTCAAGGGCATCTTCCTACATCAAAAACATGCATGAGAAACCCAGAAGATGGTACACCGTGTGATGGGGAAAGGTTTCTAAAACGCACCTCATTTCTCATCTCCTTGTGCCCGGGTTCGCCATTCCAGCCGCTTTACTAGCAAGCTCCCTACTTGGAGCATCAGCACCTTTAACCTCCTGTTCCGTACAGGTTGCAATTTGTCCTGAGGATAAACGGGAAGACGTGGAACCAACGAGAGACCAGCTCTTGGTGTTGGGACAGGCACAGGTCACTCTATTTTCCCATCAGAAAGAAGAATTAACCACAGGCTCAGCCTGACCCCCGGAACCAGAACAGGGCCTGAAGCCATTCTGCGATTTTGCGGCCAGCTCCCATAAAAACGAGTTGTAAAATGGAGGTTCAGGGCACTGCAATTCACAAACCTGCAGAGTTATAAATGATAACTCTCGTCCACAAATATATTGAGGGAAGGCAAAGAAGAGGATTTGAAATCAAGGCAGAATTGCAGGAAACAGATTTCAGGAGGTAGATACGAATCGCCTTTAAAGCACATGAAAAGCGGCAAAACGTTGACAATGATGCCCTTGGCCAAAAAGGGCGTATGCGTTTTTTCCTGAATATATTCAGGAAAAAACCCATACGCCCTTTTTGGCCAACCAAGCAACCTGGAAAGGCAAATCAGCGCTACAAAGAAGTCTCGCTTCCCATCGGTCAAAAGGGCCATGCTGAAAAAAGTGTCAAAACCAGAAATGCAGGACAGGCCATGGAGAAATGGGAGCCTTGCTACACTGATGGGCGGGATGTAAATTGCCAAGAGCCACTCTGGAGAAGTGTCCGGTGAGTCCTGAAACATCTGAAAAACACAGCTCAGAGAGCATAGGGCACTTCCACTCATGGGGGTATAAATTGGGAAAATTAAAAATCAGCAAGACACAAGCACCCCAAAGTTTAGGGCTGCTCTGTTGACCAGGACCTCCACTTCATTCCACCTTAAATATCCCAGGAAAGAGAAAAATGGATAAAGAAGTTGTGGTCCTTATGTACAATGGAATATCACTCAGCCAGGAAATCAATGTCGTAAGGTTAGTAGCAGCATGATGAGTGGATTTAGGTACGACGATTCTAAGTGAAATAAGTCACACAGAAAAGGACACTTCTCATAAGGTATCACTGATAGAGGGAATGTAAAAACTGTTACACTTGAACTGAATTACAAAACAGAACAGAGTCACACATGCAGAAAACACACTATGGCTGCTTAACGGGAAAGGTGAGGTGGGGTGATACATAAAACAAGGGTATCAAATTAGCTCAGATACCGTTCCATAAACCCAATATGTAATAGACAAGAGCTAATCCTTGCTCAGAGAACTGGACTCAACACGCCCTATTCACCGCACAAGAATATATCTGACTAATAATAATCGTAAAACCTATGTATTGATATCTCTCTGTTAGTGTGTCAAGTGGGTGTAAAGCGGCATAAGCGCAGCAGTGAAAAGCAGCTAAACCCCATTATAAAAATAAATTACTTTGAAACACCCATGAAACAAAGACAGTGAAAGAGAGAGAAATTCTTACACAATGCGTTCAGGGGCTGTGATGCAACCTGGATTGACCATATCTAGACGCACAGCTGGATGAGACATAAGGGTGGACACTCTTGGGGCTGAGAGGTTTGGTGAGGTTGGGTGAGCAAACGCAGACCCTTTAAAGTAATACTGCGTGGTACCCATCGCATGGGTCCCAAATCTCCAGGTTCAAGGGCATCTTCCTACATCAAAAACATGCATGAGAAACCCAGAAGATGGTACACCGTGTGATGGGGAAAGGTTTCTAAAACGCACCTCATTTCTCATCTCCTTGTGCCCGGGTTCGCCATTCCAGCCGCTTTACTAGCAAGCTCCCTACTTGGAGCATCAGCACCTTTAACCTCCTGTTCCGTACAGGTTGCAATTTGTCCTGAGGATAAACGGGAAGACGTGGAACCAACGAGAGACTAGCTCTTGGTGTTGGGACAGGCACAGGTCACTCTATTTTCCCATCAGAAAGAAGAATTAACCACAGGCTCAGCCTGACCCCCGGAACCAGAACAGGGCCTGAAGCCATTCTGCGATTTTGCGGCCAGCTCCCATAAAAACGAGTTGTAAAATGGAGGTTCAGGGCACTGTAATTCACAAACCTGCAGAGTTATAAATAATAACTCTCGTCCACAAATATATTGAGGGAAGGCAAAGAAGAGGATTTGAAATCAAGGCAGAATTGCAGGAAACAGATTTCAGGAGGTAGATACGAATCGCCTTTAAAGCACATGAAAAGCGGCAAAACGTTGACAATGATGCCCTTGGCCAAAAAGGGCGTATTCGTTTTTTCCTGAATATATTCAGGAAAAAACGAATACGCCCTTTTTGGCCAACCAAGCAACCTGGAAAGGCAAATCAGCACTACAAAGAAGTCTCGCTTCCCATCGGTCAAAAGGGCCATGCTGTAAAAAGTGTCAAAACCAGAAATGCAGGACAGGCCATGGAGAAATGGGAGCCTTGCTACACTGATGGGCGGGATGTAAATTGCCAAGAGCCACTCTAGAGAAGTGTCCGGTGAGTCCTGAAACATCTGAAAAACACAGCTTAGAGAGCATTGGGCACTTCCACTCATGGCGGTATAAATTGGGAAAATTAAAAATCAGCAAGACACAAGCACCCCAAAGTTTAGGGCTGCTCTGTTGACCAGGACCTCCACTTCATTCCACCTTAAATATCCCAGGAAAGAGAAAAATGGATAAAGAAGTTGTGGTCCTTATGTACAATGGAATATCACTCAGCCAGGAAATCAATGTCGTAAGGTTAGTAGCAGCATGATGAGTGGATTTAGGTACGACGATTCTAAGTGAAATAAGTCACACAGAAAAGGACACTTCTCATAAGGTATCACTGATAGAGGGAATGTAAAAACCGTTACACTTGAACTGAATTACAAAACAGAACAGAGTCACACATGCAGAAAACACACTATGGCTGCTTAACGGGAAAGGGGAGGTGGGGTGATACATAAAACAAGGGTATCAAATTAGCTCAGATACCGTTCCATAAACCCAATATGTAATAGACAAGACCTACTCCTTGCTCAGAGAACTGGACTCAACACGCCCTATTCACCGCACAAGAATATATCTGACTAATAATAATCGTAAAACCTATGTATTGATATCTCTCTGTTAGTGTGTCAAGTGGGTGTAAAGCGGCATAAGCGCAGCAGTGAAAAGCAGCTAAACCCCATTATAAAAATAAATTACTTTGAAACACCCATGAAACAAAGACAGTGAAAGAGAGAGAAATTCTTACACAATGCGTTCAGGGGCTGTGATGCAACCTGGATTGACCATATCTAGACGCACAGCTGGATGAGACATAAGGGTGGACACTCTTGGGGCTGAGAGGTTTGGTGAGGTTGGGTGAGCAAACGCAGACCCTTTAAAGTAATACTGCGTGGTACCCATCGCATGGGTCCCAAATCTCCAGGTTCAAGGGCATCTTCCTACATCAAAAACATGCATGAGAAACCCAGAAGATGGTACACCGTGTGATGGGGAAAGGTTTCTAAAACGCACCTCATTTCTCATCTCCTTGTGCCCGGGTTCGCCATTCCAGCCGCTTTACTAGCAAGCTCCCTACTTGGAGCATCAGCACCTTTAACCTCCTGTTCCGTACAGGTTGCAATTTGTCCTGAGGATAAACGGGAAGACGTGGAACCAACGAGAGACTAGCTCTTGGTGTTGGGACAGGCACAGGTCACTCTATTTTCCCATCAGAAAGAAGAATTAACCACAGGCTCAGCCTGACCCCCGGAACCAGAACAGGGCCTGAAGCCATTCTGCGATTTTGCGGCCAGCTCCCATAAAAACGAGTTGTAAAATGGAGGTTCAGGGCACTGTAATTCACAAACCTGCAGAGTTATAAATAATAACTCTCGTCCACAAATATATTGAGGGAAGGCAAAGAAGAGGATTTGAAATCAAGGCAGAATTGCAGGAAACAGATTTCAGGAGGTAGATACGAATCGCCTTTAAAGCACATGAAAAGCGGCAAAACGTTGACAATGATGCCCTTGGCCAAAAAGGGCGTATTCGTTTTTTCCTGAATATATTCAGGAAAAAACGAATACGCCCTTTTTGGCCAACCAAGCAACCTGGAAAGGCAAATCAGCGCTACAAAGAAGTCTCGCTTCCCATCGGTCAAAAGGGCCATGCTGTAAAAAGTGTCAAAACCAGAAATGCAGGACAGGCCATGGAGAAATGGGAGCCTTGCTACACTGATGGGCGGGATGTAAATTGCCAAGAGCCACTCTAGAGAAGTGTCCGGTGAGTCCTGAAACATCTGAAAAACACAGCTTAGAGAGCATTGGGCACTTCCACTCATGGCGGTATAAATTGGGAAAATTAAAAATCAGCAAGACACAAGCACCCCAAAGTTTAGGGCTGCTCTGTTGACCAGGACCTCCACTTCATTCCACCTTAAATATCCCAGGAAAGAGAAAAATGGATAAAGAAGTTGTGGTCCTTATGTACAATGGAATATCACTCAGCCAGGAAATCAATGTCGTAAGGTTAGTAGCAGCATGATGAGTGGATTTAGGTACGACGATTCTAAGTGAAATAAGTCACACAGAAAAGGACACTTCTCATAAGGTATCACTGATAGAGGGAATGTAAAAACCGTTACACTTGAACTGAATTACAAAACAGAACAGAGTCACACATGCAGAAAACACACTATGGCTGCTTAACGGGAAAGGTGAGGTGGGGTGATACATAAAACAAGGGTATCAAATTAGCTCAGATACCGTTCCATAAACCCAATATGTAATAGACAAGACCTACTCCTTGCTCAGAGAACTGGACTCAACACGCCCTATTCACCACACAAGAATATATCTGACTAATAATAATCGTAAAACCTATGTATTGATATCTCTCTGTTAGTGTGTCAAGTGGGTGTAAAGCGGCATAAACACAGCAGTGAAAAGCAGCTAAACCCCATTATAAAAATAAATTACTTTGAAACACCCATGAAACAAAGACAGTGAAAGAGAGAGAAATTCTTACACAATGCGTTCAGGGGCTGTGATGCAACCTGGATTGACCATATCTAGACGCACAGCTGGATGAGACATAAGGGTGGACACTCTTGGGGCTGAGAGGTTTGGTGAGGTTGGGTGAGCAAACGCAGACCCTTTAAAGTAATACTGCGTGGTACCCATCGCATGGGTCCCAAATCTCCAGGTTCAAGGGCATCTTCCTACATCAAAAACATGCATGAGAAACCCAGAAGATGGTACACCGTGTGATGGGGAAAGGTTTCTAAAACGCACCTCATTTCTCATCTCCTTGTGCCCGGGTTCGCCATTCCAGCCGCTTTACTAGCAAGCTCCCTACTTGGAGCATCAGCACCTTTAACCTCCTGTTCCGTACAGGTTGCAATTTGTCCTGAGGATAAACGGGAAGACGTGGAACCAACGAGAGACCAGCTCTTGGTGTTGGGACAGGCACAGGTCACTCTATTTTCCCATCAGAAAGAAGAATTAACCACAGGCTCAGGCTGACCCCCGGAACCAGAACAGGGCCTGAAGCCATTCTGCGATTTTGCGGCCAGCTCCCATAAAAACGAGTTGTAAAATGGAGGTTCAGGGCACTGCAATTCACAAACCTGCAGAGTTATAAATGATAACTCTCGTCCACAAATATATTGAGGGAAGGCAAAGAAGAGGATTTGAAATCAAGGCAGAATTGCAGGAAACAGATTTCAGGAGGTAGATACGAATCGCCTTTAAAGCACATGAAAAGCGGCAAAACGTTGACAATGATGCCCTTGGCCAAAAAGGGCGTATGCGTTTTTTCCTGAATATATTCAGGAAAAAACGCATACGCCCTTTTTGGCCAACCAAGCAACCTGGAAAGGCAAATCAGCGCTACAAAGAAGTCTCGCTTCCCATCGGTCAAAAGGGCCATGCTGAAAAAAGTGTCAAAACCAGAAATGCAGGACAGGCCATGGAGAAATGGGAGCCTTGCTACACTGATGGGCGGGATGTAAATTGCCAAGAGCCACTCTGGAGAAGTGTCCGGTGAGTCCTGAAACATCTGAAAAACACAGCTCAGAGAGCATAGGGCACTTCCACTCATGGGGGTATAAATTGGGAAAATTAAAAATCAGCAAGACACAAGCACCCCAAAGTTTAGGGCTGCTCTGTTGACCAGGACCTCCACTTCATTCCACCTTAAATATCCCAGGAAAGAGAAAAATGGATAAAGAAGTTGTGGTCCTTATGTACAATGGAATATCACTCAGCCAGGAAATCAATGTCGTAAGGTTAGTAGCAGCATGATGAGTGGATTTAGGTACGACGATTCTAAGTGAAATAAGTCACACAGAAAAGGACACTTCTCATAAGGTATCACTGATAGAGGGAATGTAAAAACTGTTACACTTGAACTGAATTACAAAACAGAACAGAGTCACACATGCAGAAAACACACTATGGCTGCTTAACGGGAAAGGTGAGGTGGGGTGATACATAAAACAAGGGTATCAAATTAGCTCAGATACCGTTCCATAAACCCAATATGTAATAGACAAGAGCTAATCCTTGCTCAGAGAACTGGACTCAACACGCCCTATTCACCGCACAAGAATATATCTGACTAATAATAATCGTAAAACCTATGTATTGATATCTCTCTGTTAGTGTGTCAAGTGGGTGTAAAGCGGCATAAGCGCAGCAGTGAAAAGCAGCTAAACCCCATTATAAAAATAAATTACTTTGAAACACCCATGAAACAAAGACAGTGAAAGAGAGAGAAATTCTTACACAATGCGTTCAGGGGCTGTGATGCAACCTGGATTGACCATATCTAGATGCACAGCTGGATGAGACATAAGGGTGGACACTCTTGGGGCTGAGAGGTTTGGTGAGGTTGGGTGAGCAAACGCAGACCCTTTAAAGTAATACTGCGTGGTACCCATCGCATGGGTCCCAAATCTCCAGGTTCAAGGGCATCTTCCTACATCAAAAACATGCATGAGAAACCCAGAAGATGGTACACCGTGTGATGGGGAAAGGTTTCTAAAACGCACCTCATTTCTCATCTCCTTGTGCCCGGGTTCGCCATTCCAGCCGCTTTACTAGCAAGCTCCCTACTTGGAGCATCAGCACCTTTAACCTCCTGTTCCGTACAGGTTGCAATTTGTCCTGAGGATAAACGGGAAGACGTGGAACCAACGAGAGACTAGCTCTTGGTGTTGGGACAGGCACAGGTCACTCTATTTTCCCATCAGAAAGAAGAATTAACCACAGGCTCAGCCTGACCCCCGGAACCAGAACAGGGCCTGAAGCCATTCTGCGATTTTGCGGCCAGCTCCCATAAAAACGAGTTGTAAAATGGAGGTTCAGGGCACTGTAATTCACAAACCTGCAGAGTTATAAATAATAACTCTCGTCCACAAATATATTGAGGGAAGGCAAAGAAGAGGATTTGAAATCAAGGCAGAATTGCAGGAAACAGATTTCAGGAGGTACATACGAATCGCCTTTAAAGCACATGAAAAGCGGCAAAACGTTGACAATGATGCCCTTGGCCAAAAAGGGCGTATTCGTTTTTTCCTGAATATATTCAGGAAAAAACGAATACGCCCTTTTTGGCCAACCAAGCAACCTGGAAAGGCAAATCAGCGCTACAAAGAAGTCTCGCTTCCCATCGGTCAAAAGGGCCATGCTGTAAAAAGTGTCAAAACCAGAAATGCAGGACAGGCCATGGAGAAATGGGAGCCTTGCTACACTGATGGGCGGGATGTAAATTGCCAAGAGCCACTCTAGAGAAGTGTCCGGTGAGTCCTGAAACATCTGAAAAACACAGCTTAGAGAGCATTGGGCACTTCCACTCATGGCGGTATAAATTGGGAAAATTAAAAATCAGCAAGACACAAGCACCCCAAAGTTTAGGGCTGCTCTGTTGACCAGGACCTCCACTTCATTCCACCTTAAATATCCCAGGAAAGAGAAAAATGGATAAAGAAGTTGTGGTCCTTATGTACAATGGAATATCACTCAGCCAGGAAATCAATGTCGTAAGGTTAGTAGCAGCATGATGAGTGGATTTAGGTACGACGATTCTAAGTGAAATAAGTCACACAGAAAAGGACACTTCTCATAAGGTATCACTGATAGAGGGAATGTAAAAACCGTTACACTTGAACTGAATTACAAAACAGAACAGAGTCACACATGCAGAAAACACACTATGGCTGCTTAACGGGAAAGGTGAGGTGGGGTGATACATAAAACAAGGGTATCAAATTAGCTCAGATACCGTTCCATAAACCCAATATGTAATAGACAAGACCTACTCCTTGCTCAGAGAACTGGACTCAACACGCCCTATTCACCGCACAAGAATATATCTGACTAATAATAATCGTAAAACCTATGTATTGATATCTCTCTGTTAGTGTGTCAAGTGGGTGTAAAGCGGCATAAACACAGCAGTGAAAAGCAGCTAAACCCCATTATAAAAATAAATTACTTTGAAACACCCATGAAACAAAGACAGTGAAAGAGAGAGAAATTCTTACACAATGCGTTCAGGGGCTGTGATGCAACCTGGATTGACCATATCTAGACGCACAGCTGGATGAGACATAAGGGTGGACACTCTTGGGGCTGAGAGGTTTGGTGAGGTTGGGTGAGCAAACGCAGACCCTTTAAAGTAATACTGCGTGGTACCCATCGCATGGGTCCCAAATCTCCAGGTTCAAGGGCATCTTCCTACATCAAAAACATGCATGAGAAACCCAGAAGATGGTACACCGTGTGATGGGGAAAGGTTTCTAAAACGCACCTCATTTCTCATCTCCTTGTGCCCGGGTTCGCCATTCCAGCCGCTTTACTAGCAAGCTCCCTACTTGGAGCATCAGCACCTTTAACCTCCTGTTCCGTACAGGTTGCAATTTGTCCTGAGGATAAACGGGAAGACGTGGAACCAACGAGAGACCAGCTCTTGGTGTTGGGACAGGCACAGGTCACTCTATTTTCCCATCAGAAAGAAGAATTAACCACAGGCTCAGCCTGACCCCCGGAACCAGAACAGGGCCTGAAGCCATTCTGCGATTTTGCGGCCAGCTCCCATAAAAACGAGTTGTAAAATGGAGGTTCAGGGCACTGCAATTCACAAACCTGCAGAGTTATAAATGATAACTCTCGTCCACAAATATATTGAGGGAAGGCAAAGAAGAGGATTTGAAATCAAGGCAGAATTGCAGGAAACAGATTTCAGGAGGTAGATACGAATCGCCTTTAAAGCACATGAAAAGCGGCAAAACGTTGACAATGATGCCCTTGGCCAAAAAGGGCGTATGCGTTTTTTCCTGAATATATTCAGGAAAAAACGCATACGCCCTTTTTGGCCAACCAAGCAACCTGGAAAGGCAAATCAGCGCTACAAAGAAGTCTCGCTTCCCATCGGTCAAAAGGGCCATGCTGAAAAAAGTGTCAAAACCAGAAATGCAGGACAGGCCATGGAGAAATGGGAGCCTTGCTACACTGATGGGCGGGATGTAAATTGCCAAGAGCCACTCTGGAGAAGTGTCCGGTGAGTCCTGAAACATCTGAAAAACACAGCTCAGAGAGCATAGGGCACTTCCACTCATGGGGGTATAAATTGGGAAAATTAAAAATCAGCAAGACACAAGCACCCCAAAGTTTAGGGCTGCTCTGTTGACCAGGACCTCCACTTCATTCCACCTTAAATATCCCAGGAAAGAGAAAAATGGATAAAGAAGTTGTGGTCCTTATGTACAATGGAATATCACTCAGCCAGGAAATCAATGTCGTAAGGTTAGTAGCAGCATGATGAGTGGATTTAGGTACGACGATTCTAAGTGAAATAAGTCACACAGAAAAGGACACTTCTCATAAGGTATCACTGATAGAGGGAATGTAAAAACCGTTACACTTGAACTGAATTACAAAACAGAACAGAGTCACACATGCAGAAAACACACTATGGCTGCTTAACGGGAAAGGTGAGGTGGGGTGATACATAAAACAAGGGTATCAAATTAGCTCAGATACCGTTCCATAAACCCAATATGTAATAGACAAGAGCTAATCCTTGCTCAGAGAACTGGACTCAACACGCCCTATTCACCGCACAAGAATATATCTGACTAATAATAATCGTAAAACCTATGTATTGATATCTCTCTGTTAGTGTGTCAAGTGGGTGTAAAGCGGCATAAGCGCAGCAGTGAAAAGCAGCTAAACCCCATTATAAAAATAAATTACTTTGAAACACCCATGAAACAAAGACAGTGAAAGAGAGAGAAATTCTTACACAATGCGTTCAGGGGCTGTGATGCAACCTGGATTGACCATATCTAGACGCACAGCTGGATGAGACATAAGGGTGGACACTCTTGGGGCTGAGAGGTTTGGTGAGGTTGGGTGAGCAAACGCAGACCCTTTAAAGTAATACTGCGTGGTACCCATCGCATGGGTCCCAAATCTCCAGGTTCAAGGGCATCTTCCTACATCAAAAACATGCATGAGAAACCCAGAAGATGGTACACCGTGTGATGGGGAAAGGTTTCTAAAACGCACCTCATTTCTCATCTCCTTGTGCCCGGGTTCGCCATTCCAGCCGCTTTACTAGCAAGCTCCCTACTTGGAGCATCAGCACCTTTAACCTCCTGTTCCGTACAGGTTGCAATTTGTCCTGAGGATAAACGGGAAGACGTGGAACCAACGAGAGACCAGCTCTTGGTGTTGGGACAGGCACAGGTCACTCTATTTTCCCATCAGAAAGAAGAATTAACCACAGGCTCAGGCTGACCCCCGGAACCAGAACAGGGCCTGAAGCCATTCTGCGATTTTGCGGCCAGCTCCCATAAAAACGAGTTGTAAAATGGAGGTTCAGGGCACTGCAATTCACAAACCTGCAGAGTTATAAATGATAACTCTCGTCCACAAATATATTGAGGGAAGGCAAAGAAGAGGATTTGAAATCAAGGCAGAATTGCAGGAAACAGATTTCAGGAGGTAGATACGAATCGCCTTTAAAGCACATGAAAAGCGGCAAAACGTTGACAATGATGCCCTTGGCCAAAAAGGGCGTATGCGTTTTTTCCTGAATATATTCAGGAAAAAACGCATACGCCCTTTTTGGCCAACCAAGCAACCTGGAAAGGCAAATCAGCGCTACAAAGAAGTCTCGCTTCCCATCGGTCAAAAGGGCCATGCTGAAAAAAGTGTCAAAACCAGAAATGCAGGACAGGCCATGGAGAAATGGGAGCCTTGCTACACTGATGGGCGGGATGTAAATTGCCAAGAGCCACTCTGGAGAAGTGTCCGGTGAGTCCTGAAACATCTGAAAAACACAGCTCAGAGAGCATAGGGCACTTCCACTCATGGGGGTATAAATTGGGAAAATTAAAAATCAGCAAGACACAAGCACCCCAAAGTTTAGGGCTGCTCTGTTGACCAGGACCTCCACTTCATTCCACCTTAAATATCCCAGGAAAGAGAAAAATGGATAAAGAAGTTGTGGTCCTTATGTACAATGGAATATCACTCAGCCAGGAAATCAATGTCGTAAGGTTAGTAGCAGCATGATGAGTGGATTTAGGTACGACGATTCTAAGTGAAATAAGTCACACAGAAAAGGACACTTCTCATAAGGTATCACTGATAGAGGGAATGTAAAAACTGTTACACTTGAACTGAATTACAAAACAGAACAGAGTCACACATGCAGAAAACACACTATGGCTGCTTAACGGGAAAGGTGAGGTGGGGTGATACATAAAACAAGGGTATCAAATTAGCTCAGATACCGTTCCATAAACCCAATATGTAATAGACAAGAGCTAATCCTTGCTCAGAGAACTGGACTCAACACGCCCTATTCACCGCACAAGAATATATCTGACTAATAATAATCGTAAAACCTATGTATTGATATCTCTCTGTTAGTGTGTCAAGTGGGTGTAAAGCGGCATAAGCGCAGCAGTGAAAAGCAGCTAAACCCCATTATAAAAATAAATTACTTTGAAACACCCATGAAACAAAGACAGTGAAAGAGAGAGAAATTCTTACACAATGCGTTCAGGGGCTGTGATGCAACCTGGATTGACCATATCTAGATGCACAGCTGGATGAGACATAAGGGTGGACACTCTTGGGGCTGAGAGGTTTGGTGAGGTTGGGTGAGCAAACGCAGACCCTTTAAAGTAATACTGCGTGGTACCCATCGCATGGGTCCCAAATCTCCAGGTTCAAGGGCATCTTCCTACATCAAAAACATGCATGAGAAACCCAGAAGATGGTACACCGTGTGATGGGGAAAGGTTTCTAAAACGCACCTCATTTCTCATCTCCTTGTGCCCGGGTTCGCCATTCCAGCCGCTTTACTAGCAAGCTCCCTACTTGGAGCATCAGCACCTTTAACCTCCTGTTCCGTACAGGTTGCAATTTGTCCTGAGGATAAACGGGAAGACGTGGAACCAACGAGAGACTAGCTCTTGGTGTTGGGACAGGCACAGGTCACTCTATTTTCCCATCAGAAAGAAGAATTAACCACAGGCTCAGCCTGACCCCCGGAACCAGAACAGGGCCTGAAGCCATTCTGCGATTTTGCGGCCAGCTCCCATAAAAACGAGTTGTAAAATGGAGGTTCAGGGCACTGTAATTCACAAACCTGCAGAGTTATAAATAATAACTCTCGTCCACAAATATATTGAGGGAAGGCAAAGAAGAGGATTTGAAATCAAGGCAGAATTGCAGGAAACAGATTTCAGGAGGTACATACGAATCGCCTTTAAAGCACATGAAAAGCGGCAAAACGTTGACAATGATGCCCTTGGCCAAAAAGGGCGTATTCGTTTTTTCCTGAATATATTCAGGAAAAAACGAATACGCCCTTTTTGGCCAACCAAGCAACCTGGAAAGGCAAATCAGCGCTACAAAGAAGTCTCGCTTCCCATCGGTCAAAAGGGCCATGCTGTAAAAAGTGTCAAAACCAGAAATGCAGGACAGGCCATGGAGAAATGGGAGCCTTGCTACACTGATGGGCGGGATGTAAATTGCCAAGAGCCACTCTAGAGAAGTGTCCGGTGAGTCCTGAAACATCTGAAAAACACAGCTTAGAGAGCATTGGGCACTTCCACTCATGGCGGTATAAATTGGGAAAATTAAAAATCAGCAAGACACAAGCACCCCAAAGTTTAGGGCTGCTCTGTTGACCAGGACCTCCACTTCATTCCACCTTAAATATCCCAGGAAAGAGAAAAATGGATAAAGAAGTTGTGGTCCTTATGTACAATGGAATATCACTCAGCCAGGAAATCAATGTCGTAAGGTTAGTAGCAGCATGATGAGTGGATTTAGGTACGACGATTCTAAGTGAAATAAGTCACACAGAAAAGGACACTTCTCATAAGGTATCACTGATAGAGGGAATGTAAAAACCGTTACACTTGAACTGAATTACAAAACAGAACAGAGTCACACATGCAGAAAACACACTATGGCTGCTTAACGGGAAAGGTGAGGTGGGGTGATACATAAAACAAGGGTATCAAATTAGCTCAGATACCGTTCCATAAACCCAATATGTAATAGACAAGACCTACTCCTTGCTCAGAGAACTGGACTCAACACGCCCTATTCACCGCACAAGAATATATCTGACTAATAATAATCGTAAAACCTATGTATTGATATCTCTCTGTTAGTGTGTCAAGTGGGTGTAAAGCGGCATAAACACAGCAGTGAAAAGCAGCTAAACCCCATTATAAAAATAAATTACTTTGAAACACCCATGAAACAAAGACAGTGAAAGAGAGAGAAATTCTTACACAATGCGTTCAGGGGCTGTGATGCAACCTGGATTGACCATATCTAGACGCACAGCTGGATGAGACATAAGGGTGGACACTCTTGGGGCTGAGAGGTTTGGTGAGGTTGGGTGAGCAAACGCAGACCCTTTAAAGTAATACTGCGTGGTACCCATCGCATGGGTCCCAAATCTCCAGGTTCAAGGGCATCTTCCTACATCAAAAACATGCATGAGAAACCCAGAAGATGGTACACCGTGTGATGGGGAAAGGTTTCTAAAACGCACCTCATTTCTCATCTCCTTGTGCCCGGGTTCGCCATTCCAGCCGCTTTACTAGCAAGCTCCCTACTTGGAGCATCAGCACCTTTAACCTCCTGTTCCGTACAGGTTGCAATTTGTCCTGAGGATAAACGGGAAGACGTGGAACCAACGAGAGACCAGCTCTTGGTGTTGGGACAGGCACAGGTCACTCTATTTTCCCATCAGAAAGAAGAATTAACCACAGGCTCAGCCTGACCCCCGGAACCAGAACAGGGCCTGAAGCCATTCTGCGATTTTGCGGCCAGCTCCCATAAAAACGAGTTGTAAAATGGAGGTTCAGGGCACTGCAATTCACAAACCTGCAGAGTTATAAATGATAACTCTCGTCCACAAATATATTGAGGGAAGGCAAAGAAGAGGATTTGAAATCAAGGCAGAATTGCAGGAAACAGATTTCAGGAGGTAGATACGAATCGCCTTTAAAGCACATGAAAAGCGGCAAAACGTTGACAATGATGCCCTTGGCCAAAAAGGGCGTATGCGTTTTTTCCTGAATATATTCAGGAAAAAACGCATACGCCCTTTTTGGCCAACCAAGCAACCTGGAAAGGCAAATCAGCGCTACAAAGAAGTCTCGCTTCCCATCGGTCAAAAGGGCCATGCTGAAAAAAGTGTCAAAACCAGAAATGCAGGACAGGCCATGGAGAAATGGGAGCCTTGCTACACTGATGGGCGGGATGTAAATTGCCAAGAGCCACTCTGGAGAAGTGTCCGGTGAGTCCTGAAACATCTGAAAAACACAGCTCAGAGAGCATAGGGCACTTCCACTCATGGGGGTATAAATTGGGAAAATTAAAAATCAGCAAGACACAAGCACCCCAAAGTTTAGGGCTGCTCTGTTGACCAGGACCTCCACTTCATTCCACCTTAAATATCCCAGGAAAGAGAAAAATGGATAAAGAAGTTGTGGTCCTTATGTACAATGGAATATCACTCAGCCAGGAAATCAATGTCGTAAGGTTAGTAGCAGCATGATGAGTGGATTTAGGTACGACGATTCTAAGTGAAATAAGTCACACAGAAAAGGACACTTCTCATAAGGTATCACTGATAGAGGGAATGTAAAAACCGTTACACTTGAACTGAATTACAAAACAGAACAGAGTCACACATGCAGAAAACACACTATGGCTGCTTAACGGGAAAGGTGAGGTGGGGTGATACATAAAACAAGGGTATCAAATTAGCTCAGATACCGTTCCATAAACCCAATATGTAATAGACAAGAGCTAATCCTTGCTCAGAGAACTGGACTCAACACGCCCTATTCACCGCACAAGAATATATCTGACTAATAATAATCGTAAAACCTATGTATTGATATCTCTCTGTTAGTGTGTCAAGTGGGTGTAAAGCGGCATAAGCGCAGCAGTGAAAAGCAGCTAAACCCCATTATAAAAATAAATTACTTTGAAACACCCATGAAACAAAGACAGTGAAAGAGAGAGAAATTCTTACACAATGCGTTCAGGGGCTGTGATGCAACCTGGATTGACCATATCTAGACGCACAGCTGGATGAGACATAAGGGTGGACACTCTTGGGGCTGAGAGGTTTGGTGAGGTTGGGTGAGCAAACGCAGACCCTTTAAAGTAATACTGCGTGGTACCCATCGCATGGGTCCCAAATCTCCAGGTTCAAGGGCATCTTCCTACATCAAAAACATGCATGAGAAACCCAGAAGATGGTACACCGTGTGATGGGGAAAGGTTTCTAAAACGCACCTCATTTCTCATCTCCTTGTGCCCGGGTTCGCCATTCCAGCCGCTTTACTAGCAAGCTCCCTACTTGGAGCATCAGCACCTTTAACCTCCTGTTCCGTACAGGTTGCAATTTGTCCTGAGGATAAACGGGAAGACGTGGAACCAACGAGAGACCAGCTCTTGGTGTTGGGACAGGCACAGGTCACTCTATTTTCCCATCAGAAAGAAGAATTAACCACAGGCTCAGGCTGACCCCCGGAACCAGAACAGGGCCTGAAGCCATTCTGCGATTTTGCGGCCAGCTCCCATAAAAACGAGTTGTAAAATGGAGGTTCAGGGCACTGCAATTCACAAACCTGCAGAGTTATAAATGATAACTCTCGTCCACAAATATATTGAGGGAAGGCAAAGAAGAGGATTTGAAATCAAGGCAGAATTGCAGGAAACAGATTTCAGGAGGTAGATACGAATCGCCTTTAAAGCACATGAAAAGCGGCAAAACGTTGACAATGATGCCCTTGGCCAAAAAGGGCGTATGCGTTTTTTCCTGAATATATTCAGGAAAAAACGCATACGCCCTTTTTGGCCAACCAAGCAACCTGGAAAGGCAAATCAGCGCTACAAAGAAGTCTCGCTTCCCATCGGTCAAAAGGGCCATGCTGAAAAAAGTGTCAAAACCAGAAATGCAGGACAGGCCATGGAGAAATGGGAGCCTTGCTACACTGATGGGCGGGATGTAAATTGCCAAGAGCCACTCTGGAGAAGTGTCCGGTGAGTCCTGAAACATCTGAAAAACACAGCTCAGAGAGCATAGGGCACTTCCACTCATGGGGGTATAAATTGGGAAAATTAAAAATCAGCAAGACACAAGCACCCCAAAGTTTAGGGCTGCTCTGTTGACCAGGACCTCCACTTCATTCCACCTTAAATATCCCAGGAAAGAGAAAAATGGATAAAGAAGTTGTGGTCCTTATGTACAATGGAATATCACTCAGCCAGGAAATCAATGTCGTAAGGTTAGTAGCAGCATGATGAGTGGATTTAGGTACGACGATTCTAAGTGAAATAAGTCACACAGAAAAGGACACTTCTCATAAGGTATCACTGATAGAGGGAATGTAAAAACTGTTACACTTGAACTGAATTACAAAACAGAACAGAGTCACACATGCAGAAAACACACTATGGCTGCTTAACGGGAAAGGTGAGGTGGGGTGATACATAAAACAAGGGTATCAAATTAGCTCAGATACCGTTCCATAAACCCAATATGTAATAGACAAGAGCTAATCCTTGCTCAGAGAACTGGACTCAACACGCCCTATTCACCGCACAAGAATATATCTGACTAATAATAATCGTAAAACCTATGTATTGATATCTCTCTGTTAGTGTGTCAAGTGGGTGTAAAGCGGCATAAGCGCAGCAGTGAAAAGCAGCTAAACCCCATTATAAAAATAAATTACTTTGAAACACCCATGAAACAAAGACAGTGAAAGAGAGAGAAATTCTTACACAATGCGTTCAGGGGCTGTGATGCAACCTGGATTGACCATATCTAGATGCACAGCTGGATGAGACATAAGGGTGGACACTCTTGGGGCTGAGAGGTTTGGTGAGGTTGGGTGAGCAAACGCAGACCCTTTAAAGTAATACTGCGTGGTACCCATCGCATGGGTCCCAAATCTCCAGGTTCAAGGGCATCTTCCTACATCAAAAACATGCATGAGAAACCCAGAAGATGGTACACCGTGTGATGGGGAAAGGTTTCTAAAACGCACCTCATTTCTCATCTCCTTGTGCCCGGGTTCGCCATTCCAGCCGCTTTACTAGCAAGCTCCCTACTTGGAGCATCAGCACCTTTAACCTCCTGTTCCGTACAGGTTGCAATTTGTCCTGAGGATAAACGGGAAGACGTGGAACCAACGAGAGACTAGCTCTTGGTGTTGGGACAGGCACAGGTCACTCTATTTTCCCATCAGAAAGAAGAATTAACCACAGGCTCAGCCTGACCCCCGGAACCAGAACAGGGCCTGAAGCCATTCTGCGATTTTGCGGCCAGCTCCCATAAAAACGAGTTGTAAAATGGAGGTTCAGGGCACTGTAATTCACAAACCTGCAGAGTTATAAATAATAACTCTCGTCCACAAATATATTGAGGGAAGGCAAAGAAGAGGATTTGAAATCAAGGCAGAATTGCAGGAAACAGATTTCAGGAGGTACATACGAATCGCCTTTAAAGCACATGAAAAGCGGCAAAACGTTGACAATGATGCCCTTGGCCAAAAAGGGCGTATTCGTTTTTTCCTGAATATATTCAGGAAAAAACGAATACGCCCTTTTTGGCCAACCAAGCAACCTGGAAAGGCAAATCAGCGCTACAAAGAAGTCTCGCTTCCCATCGGTCAAAAGGGCCATGCTGTAAAAAGTGTCAAAACCAGAAATGCAGGACAGGCCATGGAGAAATGGGAGCCTTGCTACACTGATGGGCGGGATGTAAATTGCCAAGAGCCACTCTAGAGAAGTGTCCGGTGAGTCCTGAAACATCTGAAAAACACAGCTTAGAGAGCATTGGGCACTTCCACTCATGGCGGTATAAATTGGGAAAATTAAAAATCAGCAAGACACAAGCACCCCAAAGTTTAGGGCTGCTCTGTTGACCAGGACCTCCACTTCATTCCACCTTAAATATCCCAGGAAAGAGAAAAATGGATAAAGAAGTTGTGGTCCTTATGTACAATGGAATATCACTCAGCCAGGAAATCAATGTCGTAAGGTTAGTAGCAGCATGATGAGTGGATTTAGGTACGACGATTCTAAGTGAAATAAGTCACACAGAAAAGGACACTTCTCATAAGGTATCACTGATAGAGGGAATGTAAAAACCGTTACACTTGAACTGAATTACAAAACAGAACAGAGTCACACATGCAGAAAACACACTATGGCTGCTTAACGGGAAAGGTGAGGTGGGGTGATACATAAAACAAGGGTATCAAATTAGCTCAGATACCGTTCCATAAACCCAATATGTAATAGACAAGACCTACTCCTTGCTCAGAGAACTGGACTCAACACGCCCTATTCACCGCACAAGAATATATCTGACTAATAATAATCGTAAAACCTATGTATTGATATCTCTCTGTTAGTGTGTCAAGTGGGTGTAAAGCGGCATAAACACAGCAGTGAAAAGCAGCTAAACCCCATTATAAAAATAAATTACTTTGAAACACCCATGAAACAAAGACAGTGAAAGAGAGAGAAATTCTTACACAATGCGTTCAGGGGCTGTGATGCAACCTGGATTGACCATATCTAGACGCACAGCTGGATGAGACATAAGGGTGGACACTCTTGGGGCTGAGAGGTTTGGTGAGGTTGGGTGAGCAAACGCAGACCCTTTAAAGTAATACTGCGTGGTACCCATCGCATGGGTCCCAAATCTCCAGGTTCAAGGGCATCTTCCTACATCAAAAACATGCATGAGAAACCCAGAAGATGGTACACCGTGTGATGGGGAAAGGTTTCTAAAACGCACCTCATTTCTCATCTCCTTGTGCCCGGGTTCGCCATTCCAGCCGCTTTACTAGCAAGCTCCCTACTTGGAGCATCAGCACCTTTAACCTCCTGTTCCGTACAGGTTGCAATTTGTCCTGAGGATAAACGGGAAGACGTGGAACCAACGAGAGACCAGCTCTTGGTGTTGGGACAGGCACAGGTCACTCTATTTTCCCATCAGAAAGAAGAATTAACCACAGGCTCAGCCTGACCCCCGGAACCAGAACAGGGCCTGAAGCCATTCTGCGATTTTGCGGCCAGCTCCCATAAAAACGAGTTGTAAAATGGAGGTTCAGGGCACTGCAATTCACAAACCTGCAGAGTTATAAATGATAACTCTCGTCCACAAATATATTGAGGGAAGGCAAAGAAGAGGATTTGAAATCAAGGCAGAATTGCAGGAAACAGATTTCAGGAGGTAGATACGAATCGCCTTTAAAGCACATGAAAAGCGGCAAAACGTTGACAATGATGCCCTTGGCCAAAAAGGGCGTATGCGTTTTTTCCTGAATATATTCAGGAAAAAACGCATACGCCCTTTTTGGCCAACCAAGCAACCTGGAAAGGCAAATCAGCGCTACAAAGAAGTCTCGCTTCCCATCGGTCAAAAGGGCCATGCTGAAAAAAGTGTCAAAACCAGAAATGCAGGACAGGCCATGGAGAAATGGGAGCCTTGCTACACTGATGGGCGGGATGTAAATTGCCAAGAGCCACTCTGGAGAAGTGTCCGGTGAGTCCTGAAACATCTGAAAAACACAGCTCAGAGAGCATAGGGCACTTCCACTCATGGGGGTATAAATTGGGAAAATTAAAAATCAGCAAGACACAAGCACCCCAAAGTTTAGGGCTGCTCTGTTGACCAGGACCTCCACTTCATTCCACCTTAAATATCCCAGGAAAGAGAAAAATGGATAAAGAAGTTGTGGTCCTTATGTACAATGGAATATCACTCAGCCAGGAAATCAATGTCGTAAGGTTAGTAGCAGCATGATGAGTGGATTTAGGTACGACGATTCTAAGTGAAATAAGTCACACAGAAAAGGACACTTCTCATAAGGTATCACTGATAGAGGGAATGTAAAAACTGTTACACTTGAACTGAATTACAAAACAGAACAGAGTCACACATGCAGAAAACACACTATGGCTGCTTAACGGGAAAGGTGAGGTGGGGTGATACATAAAACAAGGGTATCAAATTAGCTCAGATACCGTTCCATAAACCCAATATGTAATAGACAAGAGCTAATCCTTGCTCAGAGAACTGGACTCAACACGCCCTATTCACCGCACAAGAATATATCTGACTAATAATAATCGTAAAACCTATGTATTGATATCTCTCTGTTAGTGTGTCAAGTGGGTGTAAAGCGGCATAAGCGCAGCAGTGAAAAGCAGCTAAACCCCATTATAAAAATAAATTACTTTGAAACACCCATGAAACAAAGACAGTGAAAGAGAGAGAAATTCTTACACAATGCGTTCAGGGGCTGTGATGCAACCTGGATTGACCATATCTAGACGCACAGCTGGATGAGACATAAGGGTGGACACTCTTGGGGCTGAGAGGTTTGGTGAGGTTGGGTGAGCAAACGCAGACCCTTTAAAGTAATACTGCGTGGTACCCATCGCATGGGTCCCAAATCTCCAGGTTCAAGGGCATCTTCCTACATCAAAAACATGCATGAGAAACCCAGAAGATGGTACACCGTGTGATGGGGAAAGGTTTCTAAAACGCACCTCATTTCTCATCTCCTTGTGCCCGGGTTCGCCATTCCAGCCGCTTTACTAGCAAGCTCCCTACTTGGAGCATCAGCACCTTTAACCTCCTGTTCCGTACAGGTTGCAATTTGTCCTGAGGATAAACGGGAAGACGTGGAACCAACGAGAGACTAGCTCTTGGTGTTGGGACAGGCACAGGTCACTCTATTTTCCCATCAGAAAGAAGAATTAACCACAAGCTCAGCCTGACCCCCGGAACCAGAACAGGGCCTGAAGCCATTCTGCGATTTTGCGGCCAGCTCCCATAAAAACGAGTTGTAAAATGGAGGTTCAGGGCACTGTAATTCACAAACCTGCAGAGTTATAAATAATAACTCTCGTCCACAAATATATTGAGGGAAGGCAAAGAAGAGGATTTGAAATCAAGGCAGAATTGCAGGAAACAGATTTCAGGAGGTACATACGAATCGCCTTTAAAGCACATGAAAAGCGGCAAAACGTTGACAATGATGCCCTTGGCCAAAAAGGGCGTATTCGTTTTTTCCTGAATATATTCAGGAAAAAACGAATACGCCCTTTTTGGCCAACCAAGCAACCTGGAAAGGCAAATCAGCGCTACAAAGAAGTCTCGCTTCCCATCGGTCAAAAGGGCCATGCTGTAAAAAGTGTCAAAACCAGAAATGCAGGACAGGCCATGGAGAAATGGGAGCCTTGCTACACTGATGGGCGGGATGTAAATTGCCAAGAGCCACTCTAGAGAAGTGTCCGGTGAGTCCTGAAACATCTGAAAAACACAGCTTAGAGAGCATTGGGCACTTCCACTCATGGCGGTATAAATTGGGAAAATTAAAAATCAGCAAGACACAAGCACCCCAAAGTTTAGGGCTGCTCTGTTGACCAGGACCTCCACTTCATTCCACCTTAAATATCCCAGGAAAGAGAAAAATGGATAAAGAAGTTGTGGTCCTTATGTACAATGGAATATCACTCAGCCAGGAAATCAATGTCGTAAGGTTAGTAGCAGCATGATGAGTGGATTTAGGTACGACGATTCTAAGTGAAATAAGTCACACAGAAAAGGACACTTCTCATAAGGTATCACTGATAGAGGGAATGTAAAAACCGTTACACTTGAACTGAATTACAAAACAGAACAGAGTCACACATGCAGAAAACACACTATGGCTGCTTAACGGGAAAGGTGAGGTGGGGTGATACATAAAACAAGGGTATCAAATTAGCTCAGATACCGTTCCATAAACCCAATATGTAATAGACAAGACCTACTCCTTGCTCAGAGAACTGGACTCAACACGCCCTATTCACCGCACAAGAATATATCTGACTAATAATAATCGTAAAACCTATGTATTGATATCTCTCTGTTAGTGTGTCAAGTGGGTGTAAAGCGGCATAAACACAGCAGTGAAAAGCAGCTAAACCCCATTATAAAAATAAATTACTTTGAAACACCCATGAAACAAAGACAGTGAAAGAGAGAGAAATTCTTACACAATGCGTTCAGGGGCTGTGATGCAACCTGGATTGACCATATCTAGACGCACAGCTGGATGAGACATAAGGGTGGACACTCTTGGGGCTGAGAGGTTTGGTGAGGTTGGGTGAGCAAACGCAGACCCTTTAAAGTAATACTGCGTGGTACCCATCGCATGGGTCCCAAATCTCCAGGTTCAAGGGCATCTTCCTACATCAAAAACATGCATGAGAAACCCAGAAGATGGTACACCGTGTGATGGGGAAAGGTTTCTAAAACGCACCTCATTTCTCATCTCCTTGTGCCCGGGTTCGCCATTCCAGCCGCTTTACTAGCAAGCTCCCTACTTGGAGCATCAGCACCTTTAACCTCCTGTTCCGTACAGGTTGCAATTTGTCCTGAGGATAAACGGGAAGACGTGGAACCAACGAGAGACCAGCTCTTGGTGTTGGGACAGGCACAGGTCACTCTATTTTCCCATCAGAAAGAAGAATTAACCACAGGCTCAGCCTGACCCCCGGAACCAGAACAGGGCCTGAAGCCATTCTGCGATTTTGCGGCCAGCTCCCATAAAAACGAGTTGTAAAATGGAGGTTCAGGGCACTGCAATTCACAAACCTGCAGAGTTATAAATGATAACTCTCGTCCACAAATATATTGAGGGAAGGCAAAGAAGAGGATTTGAAATCAAGGCAGAATTGCAGGAAACAGATTTCAGGAGGTAGATACGAATCGCCTTTAAAGCACATGAAAAGCGGCAAAACGTTGACAATGATGCCCTTGGCCAAAAAGGGCGTATGCGTTTTTTCCTGAATATATTCAGGAAAAAACGCATACGCCCTTTTTGGCCAACCAAGCAACCTGGAAAGGCAAATCAGCGCTACAAAGAAGTCTCGCTTCCCATCGGTCAAAAGGGCCATGCTGAAAAAAGTGTCAAAACCAGAAATGCAGGACAGGCCATGGAGAAATGGGAGCCTTGCTACACTGATGGGCGGGATGTAAATTGCCAAGAGCCACTCTGGAGAAGTGTCCGGTGAGTCCTGAAACATCTGAAAAACACAGCTCAGAGAGCATAGGGCACTTCCACTCATGGGGGTATAAATTGGGAAAATTAAAAATCAGCAAGACACAAGCACCCCAAAGTTTAGGGCTGCTCTGTTGACCAGGACCTCCACTTCATTCCACCTTAAATATCCCAGGAAAGAGAAAAATGGATAAAGAAGTTGTGGTCCTTATGTACAATGGAATATCACTCAGCCAGGAAATCAATGTCGTAAGGTTAGTAGCAGCATGATGAGTGGATTTAGGTACGACGATTCTAAGTGAAATAAGTCACACAGAAAAGGACACTTCTCATAAGGTATCACTGATAGAGGGAATGTAAAAACTGTTACACTTGAACTGAATTACAAAACAGAACAGAGTCACACATGCAGAAAACACACTATGGCTGCTTAACGGGAAAGGTGAGGTGGGGTGATACATAAAACAAGGGTATCAAATTAGCTCAGATACCGTTCCATAAACCCAATATGTAATAGACAAGAGCTAATCCTTGCTCAGAGAACTGGACTCAACACGCCCTATTCACCGCACAAGAATATATCTGACTAATAATAATCGTAAAACCTATGTATTGATATCTCTCTGTTAGTGTGTCAAGTGGGTGTAAAGCGGCATAAGCGCAGCAGTGAAAAGCAGCTAAACCCCATTATAAAAATAAATTACTTTGAAACACCCATGAAACAAAGACAGTGAAAGAGAGAGAAATTCTTACACAATGCGTTCAGGGGCTGTGATGCAACCTGGATTGACCATATCTAGACGCACAGCTGGATGAGACATAAGGGTGGACACTCTTGGGGCTGAGAGGTTTGGTGAGGTTGGGTGAGCAAACGCAGACCCTTTAAAGTAATACTGCGTGGTACCCATCGCATGGGTCCCAAATCTCCAGGTTCAAGGGCATCTTCCTACATCAAAAACATGCATGAGAAACCCAGAAGATGGTACACCGTGTGATGGGGAAAGGTTTCTAAAACGCACCTCATTTCTCATCTCCTTGTGCCCGGGTTCGCCATTCCAGCCGCTTTACTAGCAAGCTCCCTACTTGGAGCATCAGCACCTTTAACCTCCTGTTCTGTACAGGTTGCAATTTGTCCTGAGGATAAACGGGAAGACGTGGAACCAACGAGAGACTAGCTCATGGTGTTGGGACAGGCACAGGTCACTCTATTTTCCCATCAGAAAGAAGAATTAACCACAGGCTCAGCCTGACCCCCGGAACCAGAACAGGGCCTGAAGCCATTCTGCGATTTTGCGGCCAGCTCCCATAAAAACGAGTTGTAAAATGGAGGTTCAGGGCACTGTAATTCACAAACCTGCAAAGTTATAAATAATAACTCTCGTCCACAAATATATTGAGGGAAGGCAAAGAAGAGGATTTGAAATCAAGGCAGAATTGCAGGAAACAGATTTCAGGAGGTAGATACGAATCGCCTTTAAAGCACATGAAAAGCGGCAAAACGTTGACAATGATGCCCTTGGCCAAAAAGGGCGTATGCGTTTTTTCCTGAATATATTCAGGAAAAAACGAATACGCCCTTTTTGGCCAACCAAGCAACCTGGAAAGGCAAATCAGCGCTACAAAGAAGTCTCGCTTCCCATCGGTCAAAAGGGCCATGCTGTAAAAAGTGTCAAAACCAGAAATGCAGGACAGGCCATGGAGAAATGGGAGCCTTGCTACAGTGATGGGCGGGATGTAAATTGCCAAGAGCCACTCTAGAGAAGTGTCCGGTGAGTCCTGAAACATCTGAAAAACACAGCTTAGACAGCATTGGGCACTTCCACTCATGGCGGTATAAATTGGGAAAATTAAAAATCAGCAAGACACAAGCACCCCAAAGTTTAGGGCTGCTCTGTTGACCAGGACCTCCACTTCATTCCACCTTAAATATCCCAGGAAAGAGAAAAATGGATAAAGAAGTTGTGGTCCTTATGTACAATGGAATATCACTCAGCCAGGAAATCAATGTCGTAAGGTTAGTAGCAGCATGATGAGTGGATTTAGGTACGACGATTCTAAGTGAAATAAGTCACACAGAAAAGGACACTTCTCATAAGGTATCACTGATAGAGGGAATGTAAAAACCGTTACACTTGAACTGAATTACAAAACAGAACAGAGTCACACATGCAGAAAACACACTATGGCTGCTTAACGGGAAAGGTGAGGTGGGGTGATACATAAAACAAGGGTATCAAATTAGCTCAGATACCGTTCCATAAACCCAATATGTAATAGACAAGACCTACTCCTTGCTCAGAGAACTGGACTCAACACGCCCTATTCACCGCACAAGAATATATCTGACTAATAATAATCATAAAACCTATGTATTGATATCTCTCTGTTAGTGTGTCAAGTGGGTGTAAAGCGGCATAAACACAGCAGTGAAAAGCAGCTAAACCCCATTATAAAAATAAATTACTTTGAAACACCCATGAAACAAAGACAGTGAAAGAGAGAGAAATTCTTACACAATGCGTTCAGGGGCTGTGATGCAACCTGGATTGACCATATCTAGACGCACAGCTGGATGAGACATAAGGGTGGACACTCTTGGGGCTGAGAGGTTTGGTGAGGTTGGGTGAGCAAATGCAGACCCTTTAAAGTAATACTGCGTGGTACCCATCGCATGGGTCCCAAATCTCCAGGTTCAAGGGCATCTTCCTACATCAAAAACATGCATGAGAAACCCAGAAGATGGTACACCGTGTGATGGGGAAAGGTTTCTAAAACGCACCTCATTTCTCATCTCCTTGTGCCCGGGTTCGCCATTCCAGCCGCTTTAATAGCAAGCTCCCTACTTGGAGCATCAGCACCTTTAACCTCCTGTTCCGTACAGGTTGCAATTTGTCCTGAGGATAAACGGGAAGACGTGGAACCAACGAGAGACCAGCTCTTGGTGTTGGGACAGGCACAGGTCACTCTATTTTCCCATCAGAAAGAAGAATTAACCACAGGCTCAGCCTGACCCCCGGAACCAGAACAGGGCCTGAAGCCATTCTGCGATTTTGCGGCCAGCTCCCATAAAAACGAGTTGTAAAATGGAGGTTCAGGGCACTGCAATTCACAAACCTGCAGAGTTATAAATGATAACTCTCGTCCACAAATATATTGAGGGAAGGCAAAGAAGAGGATTTGAAATCAAGGCAGAATTGCAGGAAACAGATTTCAGGAGGTAGATACGAATCGCCTTTAAAGCACATGAAAAGCGGCAAAACGTTGACAATGATGCCCTTGGTCAAAAAGGGCGTATGCATTTTTTCCTGAATATATTCAGGAAAAAACGCATACGCCCTTTTTGGCCAACCAAGCAACCTGGAAAGGCAAATCAGTGCTACAAAGAAGTCTCGCTTCCCATCGGTCAAAAGGGCCATGCTGAAAAAAGTGTCAAAACCAGAAATGCAGGACAGGCCATGGAGAAATGGGAGCCTTGCTACACTGATGGGCGGGATGTAAATTGCCAAGAGCCACTCTGGAGAAATGTCTGGTGAGTCCTGAAACATCTGAAAAACACAGCTTAGAGAGCATAGGGCACTTCCACTCATGGGGGTAGAAATTGGGAAAATTAAAAATCAGCAAGACACAAGCACCCCAAAGTTTAGGGCTGCTCTGTTGACCAGGACCTCCACTTCATTCCACCTTAAATATCCCAGGAAAGAGAAAAATGGATAAAGAAGTTGTGGTCCTTATGTACAATGGAATATCACTCAGCCGGGAAATCAATGTCGTAAGGTTAGTAGCAGCATGATGAGTGGATTTAGGTACGACAATTCTAAGTGAAATAAGTCACACAGAAAAGGACACTTCTCATAAGATATCACTGATAGAGGGAATGTAAAAACTGTTACACTTGAACTGAATTACAAAACAGAACAGAGTCACACATGCAGAAAACACACTATGGCTGCTTAACGGGAAAGGTGAGGTGGGGTGATACATAAAACAAGGGTATCAAATTAGCTCAGATACCGTTCCATAAACCCAATATGTAATAGACAAGGCCTACTCCTTGCTCAGAGAACTGGACTCAACACGCCCTATTCACTGCACAAGAATATATCTGACTAATAATAATCGTAAAACCTATGTATTGATATCTCTCTGTTAGTGTGTCAAGTGGGTGTAAAGCGGCATAAACACAGCAGTGAAAAGCAGCTAAACCCCATTATAAAAATAAATTACTTTGAAACACCCATGAAACAAAGACAGTGAAAGAGAGAGAAATTCTTACACAATGCTTTCAGGGGCTGTGATGCAACCTGGATTGACCATATCTAGACGCACAGCTGGATGAGACATAAGGGTGGACACTCTTGGGGCTGAGAGGTTTGGTGAGGTTGGGTGAGCAAACGCAGACCCTTTAAAGTAATACTGCGTGGTACCCATCGCATGGGTCCCAAATCTCCAGGTTCAAGGGCATCTTCCTACATCAAAAACATGCATGAGAAACCCGGAAGATGGTACACCGTGTGATGGGGAAAGGTTTCTTAAACGCACCTCATTTCTCATCTCCTTGTGCCCGGGTTCGCCATTCCAGCCGCTTTACTAGCAAGCTCCCTACTTGGAGCATCAGCACCTTTAACCTCCTGTTCCGTACAGGTTGCAATTTGTCCTGAGGATAAACGGGAAGACGTGGAACCAACGAGAGACTAGCTCTTGGTGTTGGGACAGGCACAGGTCACTCTATTTTCCCATCAGAAAGAAGAATTAACCACAGGCTCAGCCTGACCCCCGGAACCAGAACAGGGCCTGAAGCCATTCTGCGATGTTGCGGCCAGCTCCCATAAAAACGAGTTGTAAAATAGAGGTTCAGGGCACTGTAATTCACAAACCTGCAGAGTTATAAATGATAACTCTCGTCCACAAATATATTGAGGGAAGGCAAAGAAGAGGATTTGAAATCAAGGCAGAATTGCAGGAAACAGATTTCAGGAGGTAGATACGAATCGCCTTTAAAGCACATGAAAAGCGGCAAAACGTTGACAATGATGCCCTTGGCCAAAAAGGGCGTATGCGTTTTTTCCTGAATATATTCAGGAAAAAACGCATACGCCCTTTTTGGCCAACCAAGCAACCTGGAAAGGCAAATCAGTGCTACAAAGAAGTCTCGCTTCCCATCGGTCAAAAGGGCCATGCTGAAAAAAGTGTCAAAACCAGAAATGCAGGACAGGCCATGGAGAAATGGGAGCCTTGCTACACTGATGGGCGGGATGTAAATTGCCAAGAGCCACTCTGGAGAAGTGTCCGGTGAGTCCTGAAACATCTGAAAAACACAGCTTAGAGAGCATTGGGCACTTCCACTCATGGCGGTATAAATTGGGAAAATTAAAAATCAGCAAGACACAAGCACCCCAAAGTTTAGGGCTGCTCTGTTGACCAGGACCTCCACTTCATTCCACCTTAAATATCCCAGGAAAGAGAAAAATGGATAAAGAAGTTGTGGTCCTTATGTACAATGGAATATCACTCAGCCATGAAATCAATGTCGTAAGGTTAGTAGCAGCATGATGAGTGGATTTAGGTACGACGATTCTAAGTGAAATAAGTCACACAGAAAAGGACACTTCTCATAAGGTATCACTGATAGAGGGAATGTAAAAACTGTTACACTTGAACTGAATTACAAAACAGAACAGAGTCACACATGCAGAAAACACACTATGGCTGCTTAACGAGGAACGTGAGGTGGGGTGATACATAAAACAAGGGTATCAAATTAGCTCAGATACCGTTCCATAAACCCAATATGTAATAGACAAGAGCTACTCCTTGCTCAGAGAACTGGACTCAACACGCCCTATTCACCGCACAAGAATATATCTGACTAATAATAATCGTAAAACCTATGTATTGATATCTCTCTGTTAGTGTGTCAAGTGGGTGTAAAGCGGCATAAGCACAGCAGTGAAAAGCAGCTAAACCCCATTATAAAAATAAATTACTTTGAAACACCCATGAAACAAAGACAGTGAAAGAGAGAGAAATTCTTAAACAATGCGTTCAGGGGCTGTGATGCAACCTGGATTGACCATATCTAGACGCACAGCTGGATGAGACATAAGGGTGGACACTCTTGGGGCTGAGAGGTTTGGTGAGGTTGGGTGAGCAAACGCAGACCCTTTAAAGTAATACTGCGTGGTACCCATCGCATGGGTCCCAAATCTCCAGGTTCAAGGGCATCTTCCTACATCAAAAACATGCATGAGAAACCCAGAAGATGGTACACCGTGTGATGGGGAAAGGTTTCTAAAACGCACCTCATTTCTCATCTCCTTGTGCCCGGGTTCGCCATTCCAGCTGCTTTACTAGCAAGCTCCCTACTTGGAGCATCAGCACCTTTAACCTCCTGTTCCGTACAGGTTGCAATTTGTCCTGAGGATAAACGGGAAGACGTGGAACCAACGAGAGACCAGCTCTTGGTGTTGGGACAGGCACAGGTCACTCTATTTTCCCATCAGAAAGAAGAATTAACCACAGGCTCAGCCTGACCCCCGGAACCAGAACAGGGCCTGAAGCCATTCTGCGATTTTGCGGCCAGCTCCCATAAAAACGAGTTGTAAAATGGAGGTTCAGGGCACTGCAATTCACAAACCTGCAGAGTTATAAATGATAACTCTCGTCCACAAATATATTGAGGGAAGGCAAAGAAGAGGATTTGAAATCAAGGCAGAATTGCACGAAACAGATTTCAGGAGGTAGATACGAATCGCCTTTAAAGCACATGAAAAGCGGCAAAACGTTGACAATGATGCCCTTGGCCAAAAAGGGCGTATGCGTTTTTTCCTGAATATATTCAGGAAAAAACGCATACGCCCTTTTTGGCCAACCAAGCAACCTGGAAAGGCAAATCAGTGCTACAAAGAAGTCTCGCTTCCCATCGGTCAAAAGGGCCATGCTGAAAAAAGTGTCAAAACCAGAAATGCAGGACAGGCCATGGAGAAATGGGAGCCTTGCTACACTGATGGGCGGGATGTAAATTGCCAAGAGCCACTCTGGAGAAGTGTCCGGTGAGTCCTGAAACATCTGAAAAACACAGCTTAGAGAGCATAGGGCACTTCCACTCATGGGGGTATAAATTGGGAAAATTAAAAATCAGCAAGACACAAGCACCCCAAAGTTTAGGGCTGCTCTTTTGACCAGGACCTCCACTTCATTCCACCTTAAATATCCCAGGAAAGAGAAAAATGGATAAAGAAGTTGTGGTCCTTATGTACAATGGAATATCACTCAGCCATGAAATCAATGTCGTAAGGTTAGTAGCAGCATGATGAGTGGATTTAGGTACGACGATTCTAAGTGAAATAAGTCACACAGAAAAGGACACTTCTCATAAGGTATCACTGATAGAGGGAATGTAAAAACTGTTACACTTGAACTGAATTACAAAACAGAACAGAGTCACACATGCAGAAAACACACTATGGCTGCTTAACGAGGAACGTGAGGTGGGGTGATACATAAAACAAGGGTATCAAATTAGCTCAGATACCGTTCCATAAACCCAATATGTAATAGACAAGAGCTACTCCTTGCTCAGAGAACTGGACTCAACACGCCCTATTCACCGCACAAGAATATATCTGACTAATAATAATCGTAAAACCTATGTATTGATATCTCTCTGTTAGTGTGTCAAGTGGGTGTAAAGCGGCATAAGCACAGCAGTGAAAAGCAGCTAAACCCCATTATAAAAATAAATTACTTTGAAACACCCATGAAACAAAGACAGTGAAAGAGAGAGAAATTCTTAAACAATGCGTTCAGGGGCTGTGATGCAACCTGGATTGACCATATCTAGACGCACAGCTGGATGAGACATAAGGGTGGACACTCTTGGGGCTGAGAGGTTTGGTGAGGTTGGGTGAGCAAACGCAGACCCTTTAAAGTAATACTGCGTGGTACCCATCGCATGGGTCCCAAATCTCCAGGTTCAAGGGCATCTTCCTACATCAAAAACATGCATGAGAAACCCAGAAGATGGTACACCGTGTGATGGGGAAAGGTTTCTAAAACGCACCTCATTTCTCATCTCCTTGTGCCCGGGTTCGCCATTCCAGCCGCTTTACTAGCAAGCTCCCTACTTGGAGCATCAGCACCTTTAACCTCCTGTTCCGTACAGGTTGCAATTTGTCCTGAGGATAAACGGGAAGACGTGGAACCAACGAGAGACCAGCTCTTGGTGTTGGGACAGGCACAGGTCACTCTATTTTCCCATCAGAAAGAAGAATTAACCACAGGCTCAGCCTGACCCCCGGAACCAGAACAGGGCCTGAAGCCATTCTGCGATTTTGCGGCCAGCTCCCATAAAAACGAGTTGTAAAATGGAGGTTCAGGACACTGCAATTCACAAACCTGCAGAGTTATAAATGATAACTCTCGTCCACAAATATATTGAGGGAAGGCAAAGAAGAGGATTTGAAATCAAGGCAGAATTGCAGGAAACAGATTTCAGGAGGTAGATACGAATCGCCTTTAAAGCACATGAAAAGCGGCAAAACGTTGACAATGATGCCCTTGGCCAAAAAGGGCGTATGCGTTTTTTCCTGAATATATTCAGGAAAAAACGCATACGCCCTTTTTGGCCAACCAAGCAACCTGGAAAGGCAAATCAGTGCTACAAAGAAGTCTCGCTTCCCATCGGTCAAAAGGGCCATGCTGAAAAAAGTGTCAAAACCAGAAATGCAGGACAGGCCATGGAGAAATGGGAGCCTTGCTACACTGATGGGCGGGATGTAAATTGCCAAGAGCCACTCTGGAGAAATGTCCGGTGAGTCCTGAAACATCTGAAAAACACAGCTTAGAGAGCATAGGGCACTTCCACTCATGGGGGTAGAAATTGGGAAAATTAAAAATCAGCAAGACACAAGCACCCCAAAGTTTAGGGCTGCTCTGTTGACCAGGACCTCCACTTCATTCCACCTTAAATATCCCAGGAAAGAGAAAAATGGATAAAGAAGTTGTGGTCCTTATGTACAATGGAATATCACTCAGCCGGGAAATCAATGTCGTAAGGTTAGTAGCAGCATGATGAGTGGATTTAGGTACGACAATTCTAAGTGAAATAAGTCACACAGAAAACGACACTTCTCATAAGATATCACTGATAGAGGGAATGTAAAAACTGTTACACTTGAACTGAATTACAAAACAGAACAGAGTCACACATGCAGAAAACACACTATGGCTGCTTAACGGGAAAGGTGAGGTGGGGTGATACATAAAACAAGGGTATCAAATTAGCTCAGATACCGTTCCATAAACCCAATATGTAATAGACAAGGCCTACTCCTTGCTCAGAGAACTGGACTCAACACGCCCTATTCACTGCACAAGAATATATCTGACTAATAATAATCGTAAAACCTATGTATTGATATCTCTCTGTTAGTGTGTCAAGTGGGTGTAAAGCGGCATAAACACAGCAGTGAAAAGCAGCTAAACCCCATTATAAAAATAAATTACTTTGAAACACCCATGAAACAAAGACAGTGAAAGAGAGAGAAATTCTTACACAATGCTTTCAGGGGCTGTGATGCAACCTGGATTGACCATATCTAGACGCACAGCTGGATGAGACATAAGGGTGGACACTCTTGGGGCTGAGAGGTTTGGTGAGGTTGGGTGAGCAAACGCAGACCCTTTAAAGTAATACTGCGTGGTACCCATCGCATGGGTCCCAAATCTCCAGGTTCAAGGGCATCTTCCTACATCAAAAACATGCATGAGAAACCCAGAAGATGGTACACCGTGTGATGGGGAAAGGTTTGTAAAACGCACCTCATTTCTCATCTCCTTGTGCCCGGGTTCGCCATTCCAGCTGCTTTACTAGCAAGCTCCCTACTTGGAGCATCAGCACCTTTAACCTCCTGTTCCGTACAGGTTGCAATTTGTCCTGAGGATAAACGGGAAGACGTGGAACCAACGAGAGACCAGCTCTTGGTGTTGGGACAGGCACAGGTCACTCTATTTTCCCATCAGAAAGAAGAATTAACCACAGGCTCAGCCTGACCCCCGGAACCAGAACAGGGCCTGAAGCCATTCTGCGATGTTGCGGCCAGCTCCCATAAAAACGAGTTGTAAAATGGAGGTTCAGGGCACTGCCATTCACAAACCTGCAGAGTTATAAATGATAACTCTCGTCCACAAATATATTGAGGGAAGGCAAAGAAGAGGATTTGAAATCAAGGCAGAATTGCAGGAAACAGATTTCAGGAGGTAGATACGAATCGCCTTTAAAGCACATGAAAAGCGGCAAAACGTTGACAATGATGCCCTTGGCCAAAAAGGGCGTATGCGTTTTTTCCTGAATATATTCAGGAAAAAACGCATACGCCCTTTTTGGCCAACCAAGCAACCTGGAAAGGCAAATCAGCGCTACAAAGAAGTCTCGCTTCCCATCGGTCAAAAGGGCCATGCTGAAAAAAGTGTCAAACCCAGAAATGCAGGACAGGCCATGGAGAAATGGAAGCCTTGCTACACTGATGGGCGGGATGTAAATTGCCAAGAGCCACTCTGGGGAAGTGTCCGGTGAGTCCTGAAACATCTGAAAAACACAGCTTAGAGAGCATAGGGCACTTCCACTCATGGGGGTATAAATTGGGAAAATTAAAAATCAGCAAGACACAAGCACCCCAAAGTTTAGGGCTGCTCTGTTGACCAGGACCTCCACTTCATTCCACCTTAAATATCCCAGGAAAGAGAAAAATGGATAAAGAAGTTGTGGTCCTTATGTACAATGGAATATCACTCAGCCATGAAATCAATGTCGTAAGGTTAGTAGCAGCATGATGAGTGGATTTAGGTACGACGATTCTAAGTGAAATAAGTCACACAGAAAAGGACACTTCTCATAAGGTATCACTGATAGAGGGAATGTAAAAACTGTTACACTTGAACTGAATTACAAAACAGAACAGAGTCACACATGCAGAAAACACACTATGGCTGCTTAACGAGGAACGTGAGGTGGGGTGATACATAAAACAAGGGTATCAAATTAGCTCAGATACCGTTCCATAAACCCAATATGTAATAGACAAGAGCTACTCCTTGCTCAGAGAACTGGACTCAACACGCCCTATTCACCGCACAAGATTATATCTGACTAATAATAATCGTAAAACCTATGTATTGATATCTCTCTGTTAGTGTGTCAAGTGGGTGTAAAGCGGCATAAGCACAGCAGTGAAAAGCAGCTAAACCCCATTATAAAAATAAATTACTTTGAAACACCCATGAAACAAAGACAGTGAAAGAGAGAGAAATTCTTACACAATGCGTTCAGGGGCTGTGATGCAACCTGGATTGACCATATCTAGACGCACAGCTGGATGAGACATAAGGGTGGACACTCTTGGGGCTGAGAGGTTTGGTGAGGTTGGGTGAGCAAACGCAGACCCTTTAAAGTAATACTGCGTGGTACCCATCGCATGGGTCCCAAATCTCCAGGTTCAAGGGCATCTTCCTACATCAAAAACATGCATGAGAAACCCAGAAGATGGTACACCGTGTGATGGGGAAAGGTTTCTAAAACGCACCTCATTTCTCATCTCCTTGTGCCCGGGTTCGCCATTCCAGCCGCTTTACTAGCAAGCTCCCTACTTGGAGCATCAGCACCTTTAACCTCCTGTTCCGTACAGGTTGCAATTTGTCCTGAGGATAAACGGGAAGACGTGGAACCAACGAGAGACCAGCTCTTGGTGTTGGGACAGGCACAGGTCACTCTATTTTCCCATCAGAAAGAAGAATTAACCACAGGCTCAGCCTGACCCCCGGAACCAGAACAGGGCCTGAAGCCATTCTGCGATTTTGCGGCCAGCTCCCATAAAAACGAGTTGTAAAATGGAGGTTCAGGACACTGCAATTCACAAACCTGCAGAGTTATAAATGATAACTCTCGTCCACAAATATATTGAGGGAAGGCAAAGAAGAGGATTTGAAATCAAGGCAGAATTGCAGGAAACAGATTTCAGGAGGTAGATACGAATCGCCTTTAAAGCACATGAAAAGCGGCAAAACGTTGACAATGATGCCCTTGGCCAAAAAGGGCGTATGCGTTTTTTCCTGAATATATTCAGGAAAAAACGCATACGCCCTTTTTGGCCAACCAAGCAACCTGGAAAGGCAAATCAGTGCTACAAAGAAGTCTCGCTTCCCATCGGTCAAAAGGGCCATGCTGAAAAAAGTGTCAAAACCAGAAATGCAGGACAGGCCATGGAGAAATGGGAGCCTTGCTACACTGATGGGCGGGATGTAAATTGCCAAGAGCCACTCTGGAGAAATGTCCGGTGAGTCCTGAAACATCTGAAAAACACAGCTTAGAGAGCATAGGGCACTTCCACTCATGGGGGTAGAAATTGGGAAAATTAAAAATCAGCAAGACACAAGCACCCCAAAGTTTAGGGCTGCTCTGTTGACCAGGACCTCCACTTCATTCCACCTTAAATATCCCAGGAAAGAGAAAAATGGATAAAGAAGTTGTGGTCCTTATGTACAATGGAATATCACTCAGCCGGGAAATCAATGTCGTAAGGTTAGTAGCAGCATGATGAGTGGATTTAGGTACGACAATTCTAAGTGAAATAAGTCACACAGAAAAGGACACTTCTCATAAGATATCACTGATAGAGGGAATGTAAAAACTGTTACACTTGAACTGAATTACAAAACAGAACAGAGTCACACATGCAGAAAACACACTATGGCTGCTTAACGGGAAAGGTGAGGTGGGGTGATACATAAAACAAGGGTATCAAATTAGCTCAGATACCGTTCCATAAACCCAATATGTAATAGACAAGGCCTACTCCTTGCTCAGAGAACTGGACTCAACACGCCCTATTCACTGCACAAGAATATATCTGACTAATAATAATCGTAAAACCTATGTATTGATATCTCTCTGTTAGTGTGTCAAGTGGGTGTAAAGCGGCATAAACACAGCAGTGAAAAGCAGCTAAACCCCATTATAAAAATAAATTACTTTGAAACACCCATGAAACAAAGACAGTGAAAGAGAGAGAAATTCTTACACAATGCTTTCAGGGGCTGTGATGCAACCTGGATTGACCATATCTAGACGCACAGCTGGATGAGACATAAGGGTGGACACTCTTGGGGCTGAGAGGTTTGGTGAGGTTGGGTGAGCAAACGCAGACCCTTTAAAGTAATACTGCGTGGTACCCATCGCATGGGTCCCAAATCTCCAGGTTCAAGGGCATCTTCCTACATCAAAAACATGCATGAGAAACCCAGAAGATGGTACACCGTGTGATGGGGAAAGGTTTGTAAAACGCACCTCATTTCTCATCTCCTTGTGCCCGGGTTCGCCATTCCAGCTGCTTTACTAGCAAGCTCCCTACTTGGAGCATCAGCACCTTTAACCTCCTGTTCCGTACAGGTTGCAATTTGTCCTGAGGATAAACGGGAAGACGTGGAACCAACGAGAGACCAGCTCTTGGTGTTGGGACAGGCACAGGTCACTCTATTTTCCCATCAGAAAGAAGAATTAACCACAGGCTCAGCCTGACCCCCGGAACCAGAACAGGGCCTGAAGCCATTCTGCGATGTTGCGGCCAGCTCCCATAAAAACGAGTTGTAAAATGGAGGTTCAGGGCACTGCCATTCACAAACCTGCAGAGTTATAAATGATAACTCTCGTCCACAAATATATTGAGGGAAGGCAAAGAAGAGGATTTGAAATCAAGGCAGAATTGCAGGAAACAGATTTCAGGAGGTAGATACGAATCGCCTTTAAAGCACATGAAAAGCGGCAAAACGTTGACAATGATGCCCTTGGCCAAAAAGGGCGTATGCGTTTTTTCCTGAATATATTCAGGAAAAAACGCATACGCCCTTTTTGGCCAACCAAGCAACCTGGAAAGGCAAATCAGTGCTACAAAGAAGTCTCGCTTCCCATCGGTCAAAAGGGCCATGCTGAAAAAAGTGTCAAAACCAGAAATGCAGGACAGGCCATGGAGAAATGGGAGCCTTGCTACACTGATGGGCGGGATGTAAATTGCCAAGAGCCACTCTGGAGAAGTGTCCGGTGAGTCCTGAAACATCTGAAAAACACAGCTTAGAGAGCATTGGGCACTTCCACTCATGGCGGTATAAATTGGGAAAATTAAAAATCAGCAAGACACAAGCACCCCAAAGTTTAGGGCTGCTCTGTTGACCAGGACCTCCACTTCATTCCACCTTAAATATCCCAGGAAAGAGAAAAATGGATAAAGAAGTTGTGGTCCTTATGTACAATGGAATATCACTCAGCCATGAAATCAATGTCGTAAGGTTAGTAGCAGCATGATGAGTGGATTTAGGTACGACGATTCTAAGTGAAATAAGTCACACAGAAAAGGACACTTCTCATAAGGTATCACTGATAGAGGGAATGTAAAAACTGTTACACTTGAACTGAATTACAAAACAGAACAGAGTCACACATGCAGAAAACACACTATGGCTGCTTAACGAGGAACGTGAGGTGGGGTGATACATAAAACAAGGGTATCAAATTAGCTCAGATACCGTTCCATAAACCCAATATGTAATAGACAAGAGCTACTCCTTGCTCAGAGAACTGGACTCAACACGCCCTATTCACCGCACAAGAATATATCTGACTAATAATAATCGTAAAACCTATGTATTGATATCTCTCTGTTAGTGTGTCAAGTGGGTGTAAAGCGGCATAAGCACAGCAGTGAAAAGCAGCTAAACCCCATTATAAAAATAAATTACTTTGAAACACCCATGAAACAAAGACAGTGAAAGAGAGAGAAATTCTTAAACAATGCGTTCAGGGGCTGTGATGCAACCTGGATTGACCATATCTAGACGCACAGCTGGATGAGACATAAGGGTGGACACTCTTGGGGCTGAGAGGTTTGGTGAGGTTGGGTGAGCAAACGCAGACCCTTTAAAGTAATACTGCGTGGTACCCATCGCATGGGTCCCAAATCTCCAGGTTCAAGGGCATCTTCCTACATCAAAAACATGCATGAGAAACCCAGAAGATGGTACACCGTGTGATGGGGAAAGGTTTCTAAAACGCACCTCATTTCTCATCTCCTTGTGCCCGGGTTCGCCATTCCAGCTGCTTTACTAGCAAGCTCCCTACTTGGAGCATCAGCACCTTTAACCTCCTGTTCCGTACAGGTTGCAATTTGTCCTGAGGATAAACGGGAAGACGTGGAACCAACGAGAGACCAGCTCTTGGTGTTGGGACAGGCACAGGTCACTCTATTTTCCCATCAGAAAGAAGAATTAACCACAGGCTCAGCCTGACCCCCGGAACCAGAACAGGGCCTGAAGCCATTCTGCGATTTTGCGGCCAGCTCCCATAAAAACGAGTTGTAAAATGGAGGTTCAGGGCACTGCCATTCACAAACCTGCAGAGTTATAAATGATAACTCTCGTCCACAAATATATTGAGGGAAGGCAAAGAAGAGGATTTGAAATCAAGGCAGAATTGCAGGAAACAGATTTCAGGAGGTAGATACGAATCGCCTTTAAAGCACATGAAAAGCGGCAAAACGTTGACAATGATGCCCTTGGCCAAAAAGGGCGTATGCGTTTTTTCCTGAATATATTCAGGAAAAAACGCATACGCCCTTTTTGGCCAACCAAGCAACCTGGAAAGGCAAATCAGCGCTACAAAGAAGTCTCGCTTCCCATCGGTCAAAAGGGCCATGCTGAAAAAAGTGTCAAACCCAGAAATGCAGGACAGGCCATGGAGAAATGGAAGCCTTGCTACACTGATGGGCGGGATGTAAATTGCCAAGAGCCACTCTGGGGAAGTGTCCGGTGAGTCCTGAAACATCTGAAAAACACAGCTTAGAGAGCATAGGGCACTTCCACTCATGGGGGTATAAATTGGGAAAATTAAAAATCAGCAAGACACAAGCACCCCAAAGTTTAGGGCTGCTCTGTTGACCAGGACCTCCACTTCATTCCACCTTAAATATCCCAGGAAAGAGAAAAATGGATAAAGAAGTTGTGGTCCTTATGTACAATGGAATATCACTCAGCCATGAAATCAATGTCGTAAGGTTAGTAGCAGCATGATGAGTGGATTTAGGTACGACGATTCTAAGTGAAATAAGTCACACAGAAAAGGACACTTCTCATAAGGTATCACTGATAGAGGGAATGTAAAAACCGTTACACTTGAACTGAATTACAAAACAGAACAGAGTCACACATGCAGAAAACACACTATGGCTGCTTAACGGGAAAGGTGAGGTGGGGTGATACATAAAACAAGGGTATCAAATTAGCTCAGATACCATTCCATAAACCCAATATGTAATAGAGAAGAGCTACTCCTTGCTCAGAGAACTGGACTCAACACGCCCTATTCACCGCACAAGAATATATCTGACTAATAATAATCGTAAAACCTATGTATTGATATCTCTCTGTTAGTGTGTCAAGTGGGTGTAAAGCGGCATAAACACAGCAGTGAAAAGCAGCTAAACCCCATTATAAAAATAAATTACTTTGAAACACCCATGAAACAAAGACAGTGAAAGAGAGAGAAATTCTTACACAATGCATTCATGGGCTGTGATGCAACCTGGATTGACCATATCTAGACGCACAGCTGGATGAGACATAAGGGTGGACACTCTTGGGGCTGAGAGGTTTGGTGAGGTTGGGTGAGCAAACGCAGACCCTTTAAAGTAATACTGCGTGGTACCCATCGCATGGGTCCCAAATCTCCAGGTTCAAGGGCATCTTCCTACATCAAAAACATGCATGAGAAACCCGGAAGATGGTACACCGTGTGATGGGGAAAGGTTTCTTAAACGCACCTCATTTCTCATCTCCTTGTGCCCGGGTTCGCCATTCCAGCCGCTTTACTAGCAAGCTCCCTACTTGGAGCATCAGCACCTTTAACCTCCTGTTCCGTACAGGTTGCAATTTGTCCTGAGGATAAACGGGAAGACGTGGAACCAACGAGAGACTAGCTCTTGGTGTTGGGACAGGCACAGGTCACTCTATTTTCCCATCAGAAAGAAGAATTAACCACAGGCTCAGCCTGACCCCCGGAACCAGAACAGGGCCTGAAGCCATTCTGCGATGTTGCGGCCAGCTCCCATAAAAACGAGTTGTAAAATAGAGGTTCAGGGCACTGTAATTCACAAACCTGCAGAGTTATAAATGATAACTCTCGTCCACAAATATATTGAGGGAAGGCAAAGAAGAGGATTTGAAATCAAGGCAGAATTGCAGGAAACAGATTTCAGGAGGTAGATACGAATCGCCTTTAAAGCACATGAAAAGCGGCAAAACGTTGACAATGATGCCCTTGGCCAAAAAGGGCGTATGCGTTTTTTCCTGAATATATTCAGGAAAAAACGCATACGCCCTTTTTGGCCAACCAAGCAACCTGGAAAGGCAAATCAGTGCTACAAAGAAGTCTCGCTTCCCATCGGTCAAAAGGGCCATGCTGAAAAAAGTGTCAAAACCAGAAATGCAGGACAGGCCATGGAGAAATGGGAGCCTTGCTACACTGATGGGCGGGATGTAAATTGCCAAGAGCCACTCTGGAGAAGTGTCCGGTGAGTCCTGAAACATCTGAAAAACACAGCTTAGAGAGCATTGGGCACTTCCACTCATGGCGGTATAAATTGGGAAAATTAAAAATCAGCAAGACACAAGCACCCCAAAGTTTAGGGCTGCTCTGTTGACCAGGACCTCCACTTCATTCCACCTTAAATATCCCAGGAAAGAGAAAAATGGATAAAGAAGTTGTGGTCCTTATGTACAATGGAATATCACTCAGCCATGAAATCAATGTCGTAAGGTTAGTAGCAGCATGATGAGTGGATTTAGGTACGACGATTCTAAGTGAAATAAGTCACACAGAAAAGGACACTTCTCATAAGGTATCACTGATAGAGGGAATGTAAAAACTGTTACACTTGAACTGAATTACAAAACAGAACAGAGTCACACATGCAGAAAACACACTATGGCTGCTTAACGAGGAACGTGAGGTGGGGTGATACATAAAACAAGGGTATCAAATTAGCTCAGATACCGTTCCATAAACCCAATATGTAATAGACAAGAGCTACTCCTTGCTCAGAGAACTGGACTCAACACGCCCTATTCACCGCACAAGAATATATCTGACTAATAATAATCGTAAAACCTATGTATTGATATCTCTCTGTTAGTGTGTCAAGTGGGTGTAAAGCGGCATAAGCACAGCAGTGAAAAGCAGCTAAACCCCATTATAAAAATAAATTACTTTGAAACACCCATGAAACAAAGACAGTGAAAGAGAGAGAAATTCTTAAACAATGCGTTCAGGGGCTGTGATGCAACCTGGATTGACCATATCTAGACGCACAGCTGGATGAGACATAAGGGTGGACACTCTTGGGGCTGAGAGGTTTGGTGAGGTTGGGTGAGCAAACGCAGACCCTTTAAAGTAATACTGCGTGGTACCCATCGCATGGGTCCCAAATCTCCAGGTTCAAGGGCATCTTCCTACATCAAAAACATGCATGAGAAACCCAGAAGATGGTACACCGTGTGATGGGGAAAGGTTTCTAAAACGCACCTCATTTCTCATCTCCTTGTGCCCGGGTTCGCCATTCCAGCTGCTTTACTAGCAAGCTCCCTACTTGGAGCATCAGCACCTTTAACCTCCTGTTCCGTACAGGTTGCAATTTGTCCTGAGGATAAACGGGAAGACGTGGAACCAACGAGAGACCAGCTCTTGGTGTTGGGACAGGCACAGGTCACTCTATTTTCCCATCAGAAAGAAGAATTAACCACAGGCTCAGCCTGACCCCCGGAACCAGAACAGGGCCTGAAGCCATTCTGCGATGTTGCGGCCAGCTCCCATAAAAACGAGTTGTAAAATGGAGGTTCAGGGCACTGCCATTCACAAACCTGCAGAGTTATAAATGATAACTCTCGTCCACAAATATATTGAGGGAAGGCAAAGAAGAGGATTTGAAATCAAGGCAGAATTGCAGGAAACAGATTTCAGGAGGTAGATACGAATCGCCTTTAAAGCACATGAAAAGCGGCAAAACGTTGACAATGATGCCCTTGGCCAAAAAGGGCGTATGCGTTTTTTCCTGAATATATTCAGGAAAAAACGCATACGCCCTTTTTGGCCAACCAAGCAACCTGGAAAGGCAAATCAGCGCTACAAAGAAGTCTCGCTTCCCATCGGTCAAAAGGGCCATGCTGAAAAAAGTGTCAAACCCAGAAATGCAGGACAGGCCATGGAGAAATGGAAGCCTTGCTACACTGATGGGCGGGATGTAAATTGCCAAGAGCCACTCTGGGGAAGTGTCCGGTGAGTCCTGAAACATCTGAAAAACACAGCTTAGAGAGCATAGGGCACTTCCACTCATGGGGGTATAAATTGGGAAAATTAAAAATCAGCAAGACACAAGCACCCCAAAGTTTAGGGCTGCTCTGTTGACCAGGACCTCCACTTCATTCCACCTTAAATATCCCAGGAAAGAGAAAAATGGATAAAGAAGTTGTGGTCCTTATGTACAATGGAATATCACTCAGCCATGAAATCAATGTCGTAAGGTTAGTAGCAGCATGATGAGTGGATTTAGGTACGACGATTCTAAGTGAAATAAGTCACACAGAAAAGGACACTTCTCATAAGGTATCACTGATAGAGGGAATGTAAAAACTGTTACACTTGAACTGAATTACAAAACAGAACAGAGTCACACATGCAGAAAACACACTATGGCTGCTTAACGAGGAACGTGAGGTGGGGTGATACATAAAACAAGGGTATCAAATTAGCTCAGATACCGTTCCATAAACCCAATATGTAATAGACAAGAGCTACTCCTTGCTCAGAGAACTGGACTCAACACGCCCTATTCACCGCACAAGATTATATCTGACTAATAATAATCGTAAAACCTATGTATTGATATCTCTCTGTTAGTGTGTCAAGTGGGTGTAAAGCGGCATAAGCACAGCAGTGAAAAGCAGCTAAACCCCATTATAAAAATAAATTACTTTGAAACACCCATGAAACAAAGACAGTGAAAGAGAGAGAAATTCTTACACAATGCGTTCAGGGGCTGTGATGCAACCTGGATTGACCATATCTAGACGCACAGCTGGATGAGACATAAGGGTGGACACTCTTGGGGCTGAGAGGTTTGGTGAGGTTGGGTGAGCAAACGCAGACCCTTTAAAGTAATACTGCGTGGTACCCATCGCATGGGTCCCAAATCTCCAGGTTCAAGGGCATCTTCCTACATCAAAAACATGCATGAGAAACCCAGAAGATGGTACACCGTGTGATGGGGAAAGGTTTCTAAAACGCACCTCATTTCTCATCTCCTTGTGCCCGGGTTCGCCATTCCAGCCGCTTTACTAGCAAGCTCCCTACTTGGAGCATCAGCACCTTTAACCTCCTGTTCCGTACAGGTTGCAATTTGTCCTGAGGATAAACGGGAAGACGTGGAACCAACGAGAGACCAGCTCTTGGTGTTGGGACAGGCACAGGTCACTCTATTTTCCCATCAGAAAGAAGAATTAACCACAGGCTCAGCCTGACCCCCGGAACCAGAACAGGGCCTGAAGCCATTCTGCGATTTTGCGGCCAGCTCCCATAAAAACGAGTTGTAAAATGGAGGTTCAGGACACTGCAATTCACAAACCTGCAGAGTTATAAATGATAACTCTCGTCCACAAATATATTGAGGGAAGGCAAAGAAGAGGATTTGAAATCAAGGCAGAATTGCAGGAAACAGATTTCAGGAGGTAGATACGAATCGCCTTTAAAGCACATGAAAAGCGGCAAAACGTTGACAATGATGCCCTTGGCCAAAAAGGGCGTATGCGTTTTTTCCTGAATATATTCAGGAAAAAACGCATACGCCCTTTTTGGCCAACCAAGCAACCTGGAAAGGCAAATCAGTGCTACAAAGAAGTCTCGCTTCCCATCGGTCAAAAGGGCCATGCTGAAAAAAGTGTCAAAACCAGAAATGCAGGACAGGCCATGGAGAAATGGGAGCCTTGCTACACTGATGGGCGGGATGTAAATTGCCAAGAGCCACTCTGGAGAAATGTCCGGTGAGTCCTGAAACATCTGAAAAACACAGCTTAGAGAGCATAGGGCACTTCCACTCATGGGGGTAGAAATTGGGAAAATTAAAAATCAGCAAGACACAAGCACCCCAAAGTTTAGGGCTGCTCTGTTGACCAGGACCTCCACTTCATTCCACCTTAAATATCCCAGGAAAGAGAAAAATGGATAAAGAAGTTGTGGTCCTTATGTACAATGGAATATCACTCAGCCGGGAAATCAATGTCGTAAGGTTAGTAGCAGCATGATGAGTGGATTTAGGTACGACAATTCTAAGTGAAATAAGTCACACAGAAAAGGACACTTCTCATAAGATATCACTGATAGAGGGAATGTAAAAACTGTTACACTTGAACTGAATTACAAAACAGAACAGAGTCACACATGCAGAAAACACACTATGGCTGCTTAACGGGAAAGGTGAGGTGGGGTGATACATAAAACAAGGGTATCAAATTAGCTCAGATACCGTTCCATAAACCCAATATGTAATAGACAAGGCCTACTCCTTGCTCAGAGAACTGGACTCAACACGCCCTATTCACTGCACAAGAATATATCTGACTAATAATAATCGTAAAACCTATGTATTGATATCTCTCTGTTAGTGTGTCAAGTGGGTGTAAAGCGGCATAAACACAGCAGTGAAAAGCAGCTAAACCCCATTATAAAAATAAATTACTTTGAAACACCCATGAAACAAAGACAGTGAAAGAGAGAGAAATTCTTACACAATGCTTTCAGGGGCTGTGATGCAACCTGGATTGACCATATCTAGACGCACAGCTGGATGAGACATAAGGGTGGACACTCTTGGGGCTGAGAGGTTTGGTGAGGTTGGGTGAGCAAACGCAGACCCTTTAAAGTAATACTGCGTGGTACCCATCGCATGGGTCCCAAATCTCCAGGTTCAAGGGCATCTTCCTACATCAAAAACATGCATGAGAAACCCAGAAGATGGTACACCGTGTGATGGGGAAAGGTTTGTAAAACGCACCTCATTTCTCATCTCCTTGTGCCCGGGTTCGCCATTCCAGCTGCTTTACTAGCAAGCTCCCTACTTGGAGCATCAGCACCTTTAACCTCCTGTTCCGTACAGGTTGCAATTTGTCCTGAGGATAAACGGGAAGACGTGGAACCAACGAGAGACCAGCTCTTGGTGTTGGGACAGGCACAGGTCACTCTATTTTCCCATCAGAAAGAAGAATTAACCACAGGCTCAGCCTGACCCCCGGAACCAGAACAGGGCCTGAAGCCATTCTGCGATGTTGCGGCCAGCTCCCATAAAAACGAGTTGTAAAATGGAGGTTCAGGGCACTGCCATTCACAAACCTGCAGAGTTATAAATGATAACTCTCGTCCACAAATATATTGAGGGAAGGCAAAGAAGAGGATTTGAAATCAAGGCAGAATTGCAGGAAACAGATTTCAGGAGGTAGATACGAATCGCCTTTAAAGCACATGAAAAGCGGCAAAACGTTGACAATGATGCCCTTGGCCAAAAAGGGCGTATGCGTTTTTTCCTGAATATATTCAGGAAAAAACGCATACGCCCTTTTTGGCCAACCAAGCAACCTGGAAAGGCAAATCAGTGCTACAAAGAAGTCTCGCTTCCCATCGGTCAAAAGGGCCATGCTGAAAAAAGTGTCAAAACCAGAAATGCAGGACAGGCCATGGAGAAATGGGAGCCTTGCTACACTGATGGGCGGGATGTAAATTGCCAAGAGCCACTCTGGAGAAGTGTCCGGTGAGTCCTGAAACATCTGAAAAACACAGCTTAGAGAGCATTGGGCACTTCCACTCATGGCGGTATAAATTGGGAAAATTAAAAATCAGCAAGACACAAGCACCCCAAAGTTTAGGGCTGCTCTGTTGACCAGGACCTCCACTTCATTCCACCTTAAATATCCCAGGAAAGAGAAAAATGGATAAAGAAGTTGTGGTCCTTATGTACAATGGAATATCACTCAGCCATGAAATCAATGTCGTAAGGTTAGTAGCAGCATGATGAGTGGATTTAGGTACGACGATTCTAAGTGAAATAAGTCACACAGAAAAGGACACTTCTCATAAGGTATCACTGATAGAGGGAATGTAAAAACTGTTACACTTGAACTGAATTACAAAACAGAACAGAGTCACACATGCAGAAAACACACTATGGCTGCTTAACGAGGAACGTGAGGTGGGGTGATACATAAAACAAGGGTATCAAATTAGCTCAGATACCGTTCCATAAACCCAATATGTAATAGACAAGAGCTACTCCTTGCTCAGAGAACTGGACTCAACACGCCCTATTCACCGCACAAGAATATATCTGACTAATAATAATCGTAAAACCTATGTATTGATATCTCTCTGTTAGTGTGTCAAGTGGGTGTAAAGCGGCATAAGCACAGCAGTGAAAAGCAGCTAAACCCCATTATAAAAATAAATTACTTTGAAACACCCATGAAACAAAGACAGTGAAAGAGAGAGAAATTCTTAAACAATGCGTTCAGGGGCTGTGATGCAACCTGGATTGACCATATCTAGACGCACAGCTGGATGAGACATAAGGGTGGACACTCTTGGGGCTGAGAGGTTTGGTGAGGTTGGGTGAGCAAACGCAGACCCTTTAAAGTAATACTGCGTGGTACCCATCGCATGGGTCCCAAATCTCCAGGTTCAAGGGCATCTTCCTACATCAAAAACATGCATGAGAAACCCAGAAGATGGTACACCGTGTGATGGGGAAAGGTTTCTAAAACGCACCTCATTTCTCATCTCCTTGTGCCCGGGTTCGCCATTCCAGCTGCTTTACTAGCAAGCTCCCTACTTGGAGCATCAGCACCTTTAACCTCCTGTTCCGTACAGGTTGCAATTTGTCCTGAGGATAAACGGGAAGACGTGGAACCAACGAGAGACCAGCTCTTGGTGTTGGGACAGGCACAGGTCACTCTATTTTCCCATCAGAAAGAAGAATTAACCACAGGCTCAGCCTGACCCCCGGAACCAGAACAGGGCCTGAAGCCATTCTGCGATTTTGCGGCCAGCTCCCATAAAAACGAGTTGTAAAATGGAGGTTCAGGGCACTGCCATTCACAAACCTGCAGAGTTATAAATGATAACTCTCGTCCACAAATATATTGAGGGAAGGCAAAGAAGAGGATTTGAAATCAAGGCAGAATTGCAGGAAACAGATTTCAGGAGGTAGATACGAATCGCCTTTAAAGCACATGAAAAGCGGCAAAACGTTGACAATGATGCCCTTGGCCAAAAAGGGCGTATGCGTTTTTTCCTGAATATATTCAGGAAAAAACGCATACGCCCTTTTTGGCCAACCAAGCAACCTGGAAAGGCAAATCAGCGCTACAAAGAAGTCTCGCTTCCCATCGGTCAAAAGGGCCATGCTGAAAAAAGTGTCAAACCCAGAAATGCAGGACAGGCCATGGAGAAATGGAAGCCTTGCTACACTGATGGGCGGGATGTAAATTGCCAAGAGCCACTCTGGGGAAGTGTCCGGTGAGTCCTGAAACATCTGAAAAACACAGCTTAGAGAGCATAGGGCACTTCCACTCATGGGGGTATAAATTGGGAAAATTAAAAATCAGCAAGACACAAGCACCCCAAAGTTTAGGGCTGCTCTGTTGACCAGGACCTCCACTTCATTCCACCTTAAATATCCCAGGAAAGAGAAAAATGGATAAAGAAGTTGTGGTCCTTATGTACAATGGAATATCACTCAGCCATGAAATCAATGTCGTAAGGTTAGTAGCAGCATGATGAGTGGATTTAGGTACGACGATTCTAAGTGAAATAAGTCACACAGAAAAGGACACTTCTCATAAGGTATCACTGATAGAGGGAATGTAAAAACCGTTACACTTGAACTGAATTACAAAACAGAACAGAGTCACACATGCAGAAAACACACTATGGCTGCTTAACGGGAAAGGTGAGGTGGGGTGATACATAAAACAAGGGTATCAAATTAGCTCAGATACCATTCCATAAACCCAATATGTAATAGAGAAGAGCTACTCCTTGCTCAGAGAACTGGACTCAACACGCCCTATTCACCGCACAAGAATATATCTGACTAATAATAATCGTAAAACCTATGTATTGATATCTCTCTGTTAGTGTGTCAAGTGGGTGTAAAGCGGCATAAACACAGCAGTGAAAAGCAGCTAAACCCCATTATAAAAATAAATTACTTTGAAACACCCATGAAACAAAGACAGTGAAAGAGAGAGAAATTCTTACACAATGCATTCATGGGCTGTGATGCAACCTGGATTGACCATATCTAGACGCACAGCTGGATGAGACATAAGGGTGGACACTCTTGGGGCTGAGAGGTTTGGTGAGGTTGGGTGAGCAAACGCAGACCCTTTAAAGTAATACTGCGTGGTACCCATCGCATGGGTCCCAAATCTCCAGGTTCAAGGGCATCTTCCTACATCAAAAACATGCATGAGAAACCCGGAAGATGGTACACCGTGTGATGGGGAAAGGTTTCTTAAACGCACCTCATTTCTCATCTCCTTGTGCCCGGGTTCGCCATTCCAGCCGCTTTACTAGCAAGCTCCCTACTTGGAGCATCAGCACCTTTAACCTCCTGTTCCGTACAGGTTGCAATTTGTCCTGAGGATAAACGGGAAGACGTGGAACCAACGAGAGACTAGCTCTTGGTGTTGGGACAGGCACAGGTCACTCTATTTTCCCATCAGAAAGAAGAATTAACCACAGGCTCAGCCTGACCCCCGGAACCAGAACAGGGCCTGAAGCCATTCTGCGATGTTGCGGCCAGCTCCCATAAAAACGAGTTGTAAAATAGAGGTTCAGGGCACTGTAATTCACAAACCTGCAGAGTTATAAATGATAACTCTCGTCCACAAATATATTGAGGGAAGGCAAAGAAGAGGATTTGAAATCAAGGCAGAATTGCAGGAAACAGATTTCAGGAGGTAGATACGAATCGCCTTTAAAGCACATGAAAAGCGGCAAAACGTTGACAATGATGCCCTTGGCCAAAAAGGGCGTATGCGTTTTTTCCTGAATATATTCAGGAAAAAACGCATACGCCCTTTTTGGCCAACCAAGCAACCTGGAAAGGCAAATCAGTGCTACAAAGAAGTCTCGCTTCCCATCGGTCAAAAGGGCCATGCTGAAAAAAGTGTCAAAACCAGAAATGCAGGACAGGCCATGGAGAAATGGGAGCCTTGCTACACTGATGGGCGGGATGTAAATTGCCAAGAGCCACTCTGGAGAAGTGTCCGGTGAGTCCTGAAACATCTGAAAAACACAGCTTAGAGAGCATTGGGCACTTCCACTCATGGCGGTATAAATTGGGAAAATTAAAAATCAGCAAGACACAAGCACCCCAAAGTTTAGGGCTGCTCTGTTGACCAGGACCTCCACTTCATTCCACCTTAAATATCCCAGGAAAGAGAAAAATGGATAAAGAAGTTGTGGTCCTTATGTACAATGGAATATCACTCAGCCATGAAATCAATGTCGTAAGGTTAGTAGCAGCATGATGAGTGGATTTAGGTACGACGATTCTAAGTGAAATAAGTCACACAGAAAAGGACACTTCTCATAAGGTATCACTGATAGAGGGAATGTAAAAACTGTTACACTTGAACTGAATTACAAAACAGAACAGAGTCACACATGCAGAAAACACACTATGGCTGCTTAACGAGGAACGTGAGGTGGGGTGATACATAAAACAAGGGTATCAAATTAGCTCAGATACCGTTCCATAAACCCAATATGTAATAGACAAGAGCTACTCCTTGCTCAGAGAACTGGACTCAACACGCCCTATTCACCGCACAAGAATATATCTGACTAATAATAATCGTAAAACCTATGTATTGATATCTCTCTGTTAGTGTGTCAAGTGGGTGTAAAGCGGCATAAGCACAGCAGTGAAAAGCAGCTAAACCCCATTATAAAAATAAATTACTTTGAAACACCCATGAAACAAAGACAGTGAAAGAGAGAGAAATTCTTAAACAATGCGTTCAGGGGCTGTGATGCAACCTGGATTGACCATATCTAGACGCACAGCTGGATGAGACATAAGGGTGGACACTCTTGGGGCTGAGAGGTTTGGTGAGGTTGGGTGAGCAAACGCAGACCCTTTAAAGTAATACTGCGTGGTACCCATCGCATGGGTCCCAAATCTCCAGGTTCAAGGGCATCTTCCTACATCAAAAACATGCATGAGAAACCCAGAAGATGGTACACCGTGTGATGGGGAAAGGTTTCTAAAACGCACCTCATTTCTCATCTCCTTGTGCCCGGGTTCGCCATTCCAGCTGCTTTACTAGCAAGCTCCCTACTTGGAGCATCAGCACCTTTAACCTCCTGTTCCGTACAGGTTGCAATTTGTCCTGAGGATAAACGGGAAGACGTGGAACCAACGAGAGACCAGCTCTTGGTGTTGGGACAGGCACAGGTCACTCTATTTTCCCATCAGAAAGAAGAATTAACCACAGGCTCAGCCTGACCCCCGGAACCAGAACAGGGCCTGAAGCCATTCTGCGATTTTGCGGCCAGCTCCCATAAAAACGAGTTGTAAAATGGAGGTTCAGGGCACTGCAATTCACAAACCTGCAGAGTTATAAATGATAACTCTCGTCCACAAATATATTGAGGGAAGGCAAAGAAGAGGATTTGAAATCAAGGCAGAATTGCACGAAACAGATTTCAGGAGGTAGATACGAATCGCCTTTAAAGCACATGAAAAGCGGCAAAACGTTGACAATGATGCCCTTGGCCAAAAAGGGCGTATGCGTTTTTTCCTGAATATATTCAGGAAAAAACGCATACGCCCTTTTTGGCCAACCAAGCAACCTGGAAAGGCAAATCAGTGCTACAAAGAAGTCTCGCTTCCCATCGGTCAAAAGGGCCATGCTGAAAAAAGTGTCAAAACCAGAAATGCAGGACAGGCCATGGAGAAATGGGAGCCTTGCTACACTGATGGGCGGGATGTAAATTGCCAAGAGCCACTCTGGAGAAGTGTCCGGTGAGTCCTGAAACATCTGAAAAACACAGCTTAGAGAGCATAGGGCACTTCCACTCATGGGGGTATAAATTGGGAAAATTAAAAATCAGCAAGACACAAGCACCCCAAAGTTTAGGGCTGCTCTTTTGACCAGGACCTCCACTTCATTCCACCTTAAATATCCCAGGAAAGAGAAAAATGGATAAAGAAGTTGTGGTCCTTATGTACAATGGAATATCACTCAGCCATGAAATCAATGTCGTAAGGTTAGTAGCAGCATGATGAGTGGATTTAGGTACGACGATTCTAAGTGAAATAAGTCACACAGAAAAGGACACTTCTCATAAGGTATCACTGATAGAGGGAATGTAAAAACTGTTACACTTGAACTGAATTACAAAACAGAACAGAGTCACACATGCAGAAAACACACTATGGCTGCTTAACGAGGAACGTGAGGTGGGGTGATACATAAAACAAGGGTATCAAATTAGCTCAGATACCGTTCCATAAACCCAATATGTAATAGACAAGAGCTACTCCTTGCTCAGAGAACTGGACTCAACACGCCCTATTCACCGCACAAGAATATATCTGACTAATAATAATCGTAAAACCTATGTATTGATATCTCTCTGTTAGTGTGTCAAGTGGGTGTAAAGCGGCATAAGCACAGCAGTGAAAAGCAGCTAAACCCCATTATAAAAATAAATTACTTTGAAACACCCATGAAACAAAGACAGTGAAAGAGAGAGAAATTCTTAAACAATGCGTTCAGGGGCTGTGATGCAACCTGGATTGACCATATCTAGACGCACAGCTGGATGAGACATAAGGGTGGACACTCTTGGGGCTGAGAGGTTTGGTGAGGTTGGGTGAGCAAACGCAGACCCTTTAAAGTAATACTGCGTGGTACCCATCGCATGGGTCCCAAATCTCCAGGTTCAAGGGCATCTTCCTACATCAAAAACATGCATGAGAAACCCAGAAGATGGTACACCGTGTGATGGGGAAAGGTTTCTAAAACGCACCTCATTTCTCATCTCCTTGTGCCCGGGTTCGCCATTCCAGCCGCTTTACTAGCAAGCTCCCTACTTGGAGCATCAGCACCTTTAACCTCCTGTTCCGTACAGGTTGCAATTTGTCCTGAGGATAAACGGGAAGACGTGGAACCAACGAGAGACCAGCTCTTGGTGTTGGGACAGGCACAGGTCACTCTATTTTCCCATCAGAAAGAAGAATTAACCACAGGCTCAGCCTGACCCCCGGAACCAGAACAGGGCCTGAAGCCATTCTGCGATTTTGCGGCCAGCTCCCATAAAAACGAGTTGTAAAATGGAGGTTCAGGACACTGCAATTCACAAACCTGCAGAGTTATAAATGATAACTCTCGTCCACAAATATATTGAGGGAAGGCAAAGAAGAGGATTTGAAATCAAGGCAGAATTGCAGGAAACAGATTTCAGGAGGTAGATACGAATCGCCTTTAAAGCACATGAAAAGCGGCAAAACGTTGACAATGATGCCCTTGGCCAAAAAGGGCGTATGCGTTTTTTCCTGAATATATTCAGGAAAAAACGCATACGCCCTTTTTGGCCAACCAAGCAACCTGGAAAGGCAAATCAGCGCTACAAAGAAGTCTCGCTTCCCATCGGTCAAAAGGGCCATGCTGAAAAAAGTGTCAAAACCAGAAATGCAGGACAGGCCATGGAGAAATGGGAGCCTTGCTACACTGATGGGCGGGATGTAAATTGCCAAGAGCCACTCTGGAGAAGTGTCCGGTGAGTCCTGAAACATCTGAAAAACACAGCTTAGAGAGCATAGGGCACTTCCACTCATAGGGGTATAAATTGGGAAAATTAAAAATCAGCAAGACACAAGCACCCCAAAGTTTAGGGCTGCTCTGTTGACCAGGACCTCCACTTCATTCCACCTTAAATATCCCAGGAAAGAGAAAAATGGATAAAGAAGTTGTGGTCCTTATGTACAATGGAATATCACTCAGCCATGAAATCAATGTCGTAAGGTTAGTAGCAGCATGATGAGTGGATTTAGGTACGACGATTCTAAGTGAAATAAGTCACACAGAAAAGGACACTTCTCATAAGGTATCACTGATAGAGGGAATGTAAAAACCGTTACACTTGAACTGAATTACAAAACAGAACAGAGTCACACATGCAGAAAACACACTATGGCTGCTTAACGGGAAAGGTGAGGTGGGGTGATACATAAAACAAGGGTATCAAATTAGCTCAGATACCGTTCCATAAACCCAATATGTAATAGACAAGACCTACTCCTTGCTCAGAGAACTGGACTCAACACGCCCTATTCACCGCACAAGAATATATCTGACTAATAATAATCGTAAAACCTATGTATTGATATCTCTCTGTTAGTGTGTCAAGTGGGTGTAAAGCGGCATAAACACAGCAGTGAAAAGCAGCTAAACCCCATTATAAAAATAAATTACTTTGAAACACCCATGAAACAAAGACAGTGAAAGAGAGAGAAATTCTTACACAATGCGTTCAGGGGCTGTGATGCAACCTGGATTGACCATATCTAGACGCACAGCTGGATGAGACATAAGGGTGGACACTCTTGGGGCTGAGAGGTTTGGTGAGGTTGGGTGAGCAAACGCAGACCCTTTAAAGTAATACTGCGTGGTACCCATCGCATGGGTCCCAAATCTCCAGGTTCAAGGGCATCTTCCTACATCAAAAACATGCATGAGAAACCCAGAAGATGGTACACCGTGTGATGGGGAAAGGTTTCTAAAACGCACCTCATTTCTCATCTCCTTGTGCCCGGGTTCGCCATTCCAGCTGCTTTACTAGCAAGCTCCCTACTTGGAGCATCAGCACCTTTAACCTCCTGTTCCGTACAGGTTGCAATTTGTCCTGAGGATAAACGGGAAGACGTGGAACCAACGAGAGACCAGCTCTTGGTGTTGGGACAGGCACAGGTCACTCTATTTTCCCATCAGAAAGAAGAATTAACCACAGGCTCAGCCTGACCCCCGGAACCAGAACAGGGCCTGAAGCCATTCTGCGATTTTGCGGCCAGCTCCCATAAAAACGAGTTGTAAAATGGAGGTTCAGGGCACTGCAATTCACAAACCTGCAGAGTTATAAATGATAACTCTCGTCCACAAATATATTGAGGGAAGGCAAAGAAGAGGATTTGAAATCAAGGCAGAATTGCACGAAACAGATTTCAGGAGGTAGATACGAATCGCCTTTAAAGCACATGAAAAGCGGCAAAACGTTGACAATGATGCCCTTGGCCAAAAAGGGCGTATGCGTTTTTTCCTGAATATATTCAGGAAAAAACGCATACGCCCTTTTTGGCCAACCAAGCAACCTGGAAAGGCAAATCAGCGCTACAAAGAAGTCTCGCTTCCCATCGGTCAAAAGGGCCATGCTGAAAAAAGTGTCAAAACCAGAAATGCAGGACAGGCCATGGAGAAATGGGAGCCTTGCTACACTGATGGGCGGGATGTAAATTGCCAAGAGCCACTCTGGAGAAGTGTCCGGTGAGTCCTGAAACATCTGAAAAACACAGCTTAGAGAGCATAGGGCACTTCCACTCATGGGGGTATAAATTGGGAAAATTAAAAATCAGCAAGACACAAGCACCCCAAAGTTTAGGGCTGCTCTGTTGACCAGGACCTCCACTTCATTCCACCTTAAATATCCCAGGAAAGAGAAAAATGGATAAAGAAGTTGTGGTCCTTATGTACAATGGAATATCACTCAGCCATGAAATCAATGTCGTAAGGTTAGTAGCAGCATGATGAGTGGATTTAGGTACGACGATTCTAAGTGAAATAAGTCACACAGAAAAGGACACTTCTCATAAGGTATCACTGATAGAGGGAATGTAAAAACCGTTACACTTGAACTGAATTACAAAACAGAACAGAGTCACACATGCAGAAAACACACTATGGCTGCTTAACGGGAAAGGTGAGGTGGGGTGATACATAAAACAAGGGTATCAAATTAGCTCAGATACCGTTCCATAAACCCAATATGTAATAGACAAGAGCTACTCCTTGCTCAGAGAACTGGACTCAACACGCCCTATTCACCGCACAAGAATATATCTGACTAATAATAATCGTAAAACCTATGTATTGATATCTCTCTGTTAGTGTGTCAAGTGGGTGTAAAGCGGCATAAACACAGCAGTGAAAAGCAGCTAAACCCCATTATAAAAATAAATTACTTTGAAACACCCATGAAACAAAGACAGTGAAAGAGAGAGAAATTCTTACACAATGCGTTCAGGGGCTGTGATGCAACCTGGATTGACCATATCTAGACCCACAGCTGGATGAGACATAAGGGTGGACACTCTTGGGGCTGAGAGGTTTGGTGAGGTTGGGTGAGCAAACGCAGACCCTTTAAAGTAATACTGCGTGGTACCCATCGCATGGGTCCCAAATCTCCAGGTTCAAGGGCATCTTCCTACATCAAAAACATGCATGAGAAACCCAGAAGATGGTACACCGTGTGATGGGGAAAGGTTTCTAAAACGAACCTCATTTCTCATCTCCTTGTGCCCGGGTTCGCCATTCCAGCTGCTTTACTAGCAAGCTCCCTACTTGGAGCATCAGCACCTTTAACCTCCTGTTCCGTACAGGTTGCAATTTGTCCTGAGGATAAACGGGAAGACGTGGAACCAACGAGAGACCATCTCTTGGTGTTGGGACAGGCACAGGTCACTCTATTTTCCCATCAGAAAGAAGAATTAACCACAGGCTCAGCCTGCCCCCCGGAACCAGAACAGGGCCTGAAGCCATTCTGCGATTTTGCGGCCAGCTCCCATAAAAACGAGTTGTAAAATGGAGGTTCAGGGCACTGCCATTCACAAACCTGCAGAGTTATAAATGATAACTCTCGTCCACAAATATATTGAGGGAAGGCAAAGAAGAGGATTTGAAATCAAGGCAGAATTGCAGGAAACAGATTTCAGGAGGTAGATACGAATCGCCTTTAAAGCACATGAAAAGCGGCAAAACGTTGACAATGATGCCCTTGGCCAAAAAGGGCGTATGCGTTTTTTCCTGAACATATTCAGGAAAAAACGCATACGCCCTTTTTGGCCAACCAAGCAACCTGGAAAGGCAAATCAGCGCTACAAAGAAGTCTCGCTTCCCATCGGTCAAAAGGGCCATGCTGAAAAAAGTGTCAAACCCAGAAATGCAGGACAGGCCATGGAGAAATGGAAGCCTTGCTACACTGATGGGCGGGATGTAAATTGCCAAGAGCCACTCTGGGGAAGTGTCCGGTGAGTCCTGAAACATCTGAAAAACACAGCTTAGAGAGCATAGGGCACTTCCACTCATGGGGGTATAAATTGGGAAAATTAAAAATCAGCAAGACACAAGCACCCCAAAGTTTAGGGCTGCTCTGTTGACCAGGACCTCCACTTCATTCCACCTTAAATATCCCAGGAAAGAGAAAAATGGATAAAGAAGTTGTGGTCCTTATGTACAATGGAATATCACTCAGCCGGGAAATCAATGTCGTAAGGTTAGTAGCAGCATGATGAGTGGATTTAGGTACGACGATTCTAAGTGAAATAAGTCACACAGAAAAGGACACTTCTCATAAGATATCACTGATAGAGGGAATGTAAAAACTGTTACACTTGAACTGAATTACAAAACAGAACAGAGTCACACATGCAGAAAACACACTATGGCTGCTTAACGGGAAAGGTGAGGTGGGGTGATACATAAAACAAGGGTATCAAATTAGCTCAGATACCGTTCCATAAACCCAATATGTAATAGACAAGGCCTACTCCTTGCTCAGAGAACTGGACTCAACACGCCCTATTCACTGCACAAGAATATATCTGACTAATAATAATCGTAAAACCTATGTATTGATATCTCTCTGTTAGTGTGTCAAGTGGGTGTAAAGTGGCATAAACACAGCCGTGAAAAGCAGCTAAACCCCATTATAAAAATAAATTACTTTGAAACACTCATGAAACAAAGACAGTGAAAGAGAGAGAAATTCTTACACAATGCGTTCAGGGGCTGTGATGCAACCTGGATTGACCATATCTAGACGCACAGCTGGATGAGACATAAGGGTGGACACTCTTGGGGCTGAGAGGTTTGGTGAGGTTGGGTGAGCAAACGCAGACCCTTTAAAGTAATACTGCGTGGTACCCATCGCATGGGTCCCAAATCTCCAGGTTCAAGGGCATCTTCCTACATCAAAAACATGCATGAGAAACCCAGAAGATGGTACACCGTGTGATGGGGAAAGGTTTGTAAAACGCACCTCATTTCTCATCTCCTTGTGCCCGGGTTCGCCATTCCAGCTGCTTTACTAGCAAGCTCCCTACTTGGAGCATCAGCACCTTTAACCTCCTGTTCCGTACAGGTTGCAATTTGTCCTGAGGATAAACGGGACGACGTGGAACCAACGAGAGACCAGCTCTTGGTGTTGGGACAGGCACAGGTCACTCTATTTTCCCATCAGAAAGAAGAATTAACCACAGGCTCAGCCTGACCCCCGGAACCAGAACAGGGCCTGAAGCCATTCTGCGATTTTGCGGCCAGCTCCCATAAAAACGAGTTGTAAAATGGAGGTTCAGGGCACTGCCATTCACAAACCTGCAGAGTTATAAATGATAACTCTCGTCCACAAATATATTGAGGGAAGGCAAAGAAGAGGATTTGAAATCAAGGCAGAATTGCAGGAAACAGATTTCAGGAGGTAGATACGAATCGCCTTTAAAGCACATGAAAAGCGGCAAAACGTTGACAATGATGCCCTTGGCCAAAAAGGGCATATGCGTTTTTTCCTGAATATATTCAGGAAAAAACGCATACGCCCTTTTTGGCCAACCAAGCAACCTGGAAAGGCAAATCAGCGCTACAAAGAAGTCTCGCTTCCCATCGGTCAAAAGGGCCATGCTGAAAAAAGTGTCAAACCCAGAAATGCAGGACAGGCCATGGAGAAATGGAAGCCTTGCTACACTGATGGGCGGGATGTAAATTGCCAAGAGCCACTCTGGGGAAGTGTCCGGTGAGTCCTGAAACATCTGAAAAACACAGCTTAGAGAGCATAGGGCACTTCCACTCATGGGGGTATAAATTGGGAAAATTAAAAATCAGCAAGACACAAGCACCCCAAAGTTTAGGGCTGCTCTGTTGACCAGGACCTCCACTTCATTCCACCTTAAATATCCCAGGAAAGAGAAAAATGGATAAAGAAGTTGTGGTCCTTATGTACAATGGAATATCACTCAGCCATGAAATCAATGTCGTAAGGTTAGTAGCAGCATGATGAGTGGATTTAGGTACGACGATTCTAAGTGAAATAAGTCACACAGAAAAGGACACTTCTCATAAGGTATCACTGATAGAGGGAATGTAAAAACCGTTACACTTGAACTGAATTACAAAACAGAACAGAGTCACACATGCAGAAAACACACTATGGCTGCTTAACGGGAAAGGTGAGGTGGGGTGATACATAAAACAAGGGTATCAAATTAGCTCAGATACCGTTCCATAAACCCAATATGTAATAGACAAGACCTACTCCTTGCTCAGAGAACTGGACTCAACACGCCCTATTCACCGCACAAGAATATATCTGACTAATAATAATCGTAAAACCTATGTATTGATATCTCTCTGTTAGTGTGTCAAGTGGGTGTAAAGCGGCATAAACACAGCAGTGAAAAGCAGCTAAACCCCATTATAAAAATAAATTACTTTGAAACACCCATGAAACAAAGACAGTGAAAGAGAGAGAAATTCTTACACAATGCGTTCAGGGGCTGTGATGCAACCTGGATTGACCATATCTAGACGCACAGCTGGATGAGACATAAGGGTGGACACTCTTGGGGCTGAGAGGTTTGGTGAGGTTGGGTGAGCAAACGCAGACCCTTTAAAGTAATACTGCGTGGTACCCATCGCATGGGTCCCAAATCTCCAGGTTCAAGGGCATCTTCCTACATCAAAAACATGCATGAGAAACCCAGAAGATGGTACACCGTGTGATGGGGAAAGGTTTCTAAAACGCACCTCATTTCTCATCTCCTTGTGCCCGGGTTCGCCATTCCAGCTGCTTTACTAGCAAGCTCCCTACTTGGAGCATCAGCACCTTTAACCTCCTGTTCCGTACAGGTTGCAATTTGTCCTGAGGATAAACGGGAAGACGTGGAACCAACGAGAGACCAGCTCTTGGTGTTGGGACAGGCACAGGTCACTCTATTTTCCCATCAGAAAGAAGAATTAACCACAGGCTCAGCCTGACCCCCGGAACCAGAACAGGGCCTGAAGCCATTCTGCGATTTTGCGGCCAGCTCCCATAAAAACGAGTTGTAAAATGGAGGTTCAGGGCACTGCAATTCACAAACCTGCAGAGTTATAAATGATAACTCTCGTCCACAAATATATTGAGGGAAGGCAAAGAAGAGGATTTGAAATCAAGGCAGAATTGCACGAAACAGATTTCAGGAGGTAGATACGAATCGCCTTTAAAGCACATGAAAAGCGGCAAAACGTTGACAATGATGCCCTTGGCCAAAAAGGGCGTATGCGTTTTTTCCTGAACATATTCAGGAAAAAACGCATACGCCCTTTTTGGCCAACCAAGCAACCTGGAAAGGCAAATCAGCGCTACAAAGAAGTCTCGCTTCCCATCGGTCAAAAGGGCCATGCTGAAAAAAGTGTCAAACCCAGAAATGCAGGACAGGCCATGGAGAAATGGAAGCCTTGCTACACTGATGGGCGGGATGTAAATTGCCAAGAGCCACTCTGGGGAAGTGTCCGGTGAGTCCTGAAACATCTGAAAAACACAGCTTAGAGAGCATAGGGCACTTCCACTCATGGGGGTATAAATTGGGAAAATTAAAAATCAGCAAGACACAAGCACCCCAAAGTTTAGGGCTGCTCTGTTGACCAGGACCTCCACTTCATTCCACCTTAAATATCCCAGGAAAGAGAAAAATGGATAAAGAAGTTGTGGTCCTTATGTACAATGGAATATCACTCAGCCGGGAAATCAATGTCGTAAGGTTAGTAGCAGCATGATGAGTGGATTTAGGTACGACGATTCTAAGTGAAATAAGTCACACAGAAAAGGACACTTCTCATAAGATATCACTGATAGAGGGAATGTAAAAACTGTTACACTTGAACTGAATTACAAAACAGAACAGAGTCACACATGCAGAAAACACACTATGGCTGCTTAACGGGAAAGGTGAGGTGGGGTGATACATAAAACAAGGGTATCAAATTAGCTCAGATACCGTTCCATAAACCCAATATGTAATAGACAAGGCCTACTCCTTGCTCAGAGAACTGGACTCAACACGCCCTATTCACTGCACAAGAATATATCTGACTAATAATAATCGTAAAACCTATGTATTGATATCTCTCTGTTAGTGTGTCAAGTGGGTGTAAAGTGGCATAAACACAGCCGTGAAAAGCAGCTAAACCCCATTATAAAAATAAATTACTTTGAAACACTCATGAAACAAAGACAGTGAAAGAGAGAGAAATTCTTACACAATGCGTTCAGGGGCTGTGATGCAACCTGGATTGACCATATCTAGACGCACAGCTGGATGAGACATAAGGGTGGACACTCTTGGGGCTGAGAGGTTTGGTGAGGTTGGGTGAGCAAACGCAGACCCTTTAAAGTAATACTGCGTGGTACCCATCGCATGGGTCCCAAATCTCCAGGTTCAAGGGCATCTTCCTACATCAAAAACATGCATGAGAAACCCAGAAGATGGTACACCGTGTGATGGGGAAAGGTTTGTAAAACGCACCTCATTTCTCATCTCCTTGTGCCCGGGTTCGCCATTCCAGCTGCTTTACTAGCAAGCTCCCTACTTGGAGCATCAGCACCTTTAACCTCCTGTTCCGTACAGGTTGCAATTTGTCCTGAGGATAAACGGGACGACGTGGAACCAACGAGAGACCAGCTCTTGGTGTTGGGACAGGCACAGGTCACTCTATTTTCCCATCAGAAAGAAGAATTAACCACAGGCTCAGCCTGACCCCCGGAACCAGAACAGGGCCTGAAGCCATTCTGCGATTTTGCGGCCAGCTCCCATAAAAACGAGTTGTAAAATGGAGGTTCAGGGCACTGCCATTCACAAACCTGCAGAGTTATAAATGATAACTCTCGTCCACAAATATATTGAGGGAAGGCAAAGAAGAGGATTTGAAATCAAGGCAGAATTGCAGGAAACAGATTTCAGGAGGTAGATACGAATCGCCTTTAAAGCACATGAAAAGCGGCAAAACGTTGACAATGATGCCCTTGGCCAAAAAGGGCATATGCGTTTTTTCCTGAATATATTCAGGAAAAAACGCATACGCCCTTTTTGGCCAACCAAGCAACCTGGAAAGGCAAATCAGCGCTACAAAGAAGTCTCGCTTCCCATCGGTCAAAAGGGCCATGCTGAAAAAAGTGTCAAACCCAGAAATGCAGGACAGGCCATGGAGAAATGGAAGCCTTGCTACACTGATGGGCGGGATGTAAATTGCCAAGAGCCACTCTGGGGAAGTGTCCGGTGAGTCCTGAAACATCTGAAAAACACAGCTTAGAGAGCATAGGGCACTTCCACTCATGGGGGTATAAATTGGGAAAATTAAAAATCAGCAAGACACAAGCACCCCAAAGTTTAGGGCTGCTCTGTTGACCAGGACCTCCACTTCATTCCACCTTAAATATCCCAGGAAAGAGAAAAATGGATAAAGAAGTTGTGGTCCTTATGTACAATGGAATATCACTCAGCCATGAAATCAATGTCGTAAGGTTAGTAGCAGCATGATGAGTGGATTTAGGTACGACGATTCTAAGTGAAATAAGTCACACAGAAAAGGACACTTCTCATAAGGTATCACTGATAGAGGGAATGTAAAAACCGTTACACTTGAACTGAATTACAAAACAGAACAGAGTCACACATGCAGAAAACACACTATGGCTGCTTAACGGGAAAGGTGAGGTGGGGTGATACATAAAACAAGGGTATCAAATTAGCTCAGATACCGTTCCATAAACCCAATATGTAATAGACAAGAGCTACTCCTTGCTCAGAGAACTGGACTCAACACGCCCTATTCACCGCACAAGAATATATCTGACTAATAATAATCGTAAAACCTATGTATTGATATCTCTCTGTTAGTGTGTCAAGTGGGTGTAAAGCGGCATAAACACAGCAGTGAAAAGCAGCTAAACCCCATTATAAAAATAAATTACTTTGAAACACCCATGAAACAAAGACAGTGAAAGAGAGAGAAATTCTTACACAATGCGTTCAGGGGCTGTGATGCAACCTGGATTGACCATATCTAGACGCACAGCTGGATGAGACATAAGGGTGGACACTCTTGGGGCTGAGAGGTTTGGTGAGGTTGGGTGAGCAAACGCAGACCCTTTAAAGTAATACTGCGTGGTACCCATCGCATGGGTCCCAAATCTCCAGGTTCAAGGGCATCTTCCTACATCAAAAACATGCATGAGAAACCCAGAAGATGGTACACTGTGTGATGGGGAAAGGTTTCTAAAACGCACCTCATTTCTCATCTCCTTGTGCCCGGGTTCGCCATTCCAGCCGCTTTAATAGCAAGCTCCCTACTTGGAGCATCAGCACCTTTAACCTCCTGTTCCGTACAGGTTGCAATTTGTCCTGAGGATAAACGGGAAGACGTGGAACCAACGAGAGACCAGCTCTTGGTGTTGGGACAGGCACAGGTCACTCTATTTTCCCATCAGAAAGAAGAATTAACCACAGGCTCAGCCTGACCCCCGGAACCAGAACAGGGCCTGAAACCATTCTGCGATTTTGCGGCCAGCTCCCATAAAAACGAGTTGTAAAATGGAGGTTCAGGGCACTGCAATTCACAAACCTGCAGTGTTATAAATGATAACTCTCGTCCACAAATATATTGAGGGAAGGCAAAGAAGAGGATTTGAAATCAAGGCAGAATTGCAGGAAACAGATTTCAGGAGGTAGATACGAATCGCCTTTAAAGCACATGAAAAGCGGCAAAACGTTGACAATGATGCCCTTGGTCAAAAAGGGCGTATGCGTTTTTTCCTGAATATATTCAGGAAAAAACGCATACGCCCTTTTTGGCCAACCAAGCAACCTGGAAAGGCAAATCAGTGCTACAAAGAAGTCTCGCTTCCCATCGGTCAAAAGGGCCATGCTGAAAAAAGTGTCAAAACCAGAAATGCAGGACAGGCCATGGAGAAATGGGAGCCTTGCTACACTGATGGGCGGGATGTAAATTGCCAAGAGCCACTCTGGAGAAGTGTCCGGTGAGTCCTGAAACATCTGAAAAACACAGCTTAGAGAGCATAGGGCACTTCCACTCATGGGGGTATAAATTGGGAAAATTAAAAATCAGCAAGACACAAGCACCCCAAAGTTTAGGGCTGCTCTGTTGACCAGGACCTCCACTTCATTCCACCTTAAATATCCCAGGAAAGAGAAAAATGGATAAAGAAGTTGTGGTCCTTATGTACAATGGAATATCACTCAGCCGGGAAATCAATGTCGTAAGGTTAGTAGCAGCATGATGAGTGGATTTAGGTACGACGATTCTAAGTGAAATAAGTCACACAGAAAAGGACACTTCTCATAAGATATCACTGATAGAGGGAATGTAAAAACTGTTACACTTGAACTGAATTACAAAACAGAACAGAGTCACACATGCAGAAAACACACTATGGCTGCTTAACGGGAAAGGTGAGGTGGGGTGATACATAAAACAAGGGTATCAAATTAGCTCAGATACCGTTCCATAAACCCAATATGTAATAGACAAGGCCTACTCCTTGCTCAGAGAACTGGACTCAACACGCCCTATTCACTGCACAAGAATATATCTGACTAATAATAATCGTAAAACCTATGTATTGATATCTCTCTGTTAGTGTGTCAAGTGGGTGTAAAGCGGCATAAACACAGCAGTGAAAAGCAGCTAAACCCCATTATAAAAATAAATTACTTTGAAACACCCATGAAACAAAGACAGTGAAAGAGAGAGAAATTCTTACACAATGCGTTCAGGGGCTGTGATGCAACCTGGATTGACCATATCTAGACGCACAGCTGGATGAGACATAAGGGTGGACACTCTTGGGGCTGAGAGGTTTGGTGAGGTTGGGTGAGCAAACGCAGACCCTTTAAAGTAATACTGCGTGGTACCCATCGCATGGGTCCCAAATCTCCAGGTTCAAGGGCATCTTCCTACATCAAAAACATGCATGAGAAACCCAGAAGATGGTACACCGTGTGATGGGGAAAGGTTTGTAAAACGCACCTCATTTCTCATCTCCTTGTGCCCGGGTTCGCCATTCCAGCCGCTTTACTAGCAAGCTCCCTACTTGGAGCATCAGCACCTTTAACCTCCTGTTCCGTACAGGTTGCAATTTGTCCTGAGGATAAACGGGAAGACGTGGAACCAACGAGAGACCAGCTCTTGGTGTTGGGACAGGCACAGGTCACTCTATTTTCCCATCAGAAAGAAGAATTAACCACAGGCTCAGCCTGACCCCCGGAACCAGAACAGGGCCTGAAGCCATTCTGCGATTTTGCGGCCAGCTCCCATAAAAACGAGTTGTAAAATGGAGGTTCAGGGCACTGCAATTCACAAACCTGCAGTGTTATAAATGATAACTCTCGTCCACAAATATATTGAGGGAAGGCAAAGAAGAGGATTTGAAATCAAGGCAGAATTGCAGGAAACAGATTTCAGGAGGTAGATACGAATCGCCTTTAAAGCACATGAAAAGCGGCAAAACGTTGACAATGATGCCCTTGGTCAAAAAGGGCGTATGCGTTTTTTCCTGAATATATTCAGGAAAAAACGCATACGCCCTTTTTGGCCAACCAAGCAACCTGGAAAGGCAAATCAGTGCTACAAAGAAGTCTCGCTTCCCATCGGTCAAAAGGGCCATGCTGAAAAAAGTGTCAAAACCAGAAATGCAGGACAGGCCATGGAGAAATGGGAGCCTTGCTACACTGATGGGCGGGATGTAAATTGCCAAGAGCCACTCTGGAGAAGTGTCCGGTGAGTCCTGAAACATCTGAAAAACACAGCTTAGAGAGCATAGGGCACTTCCACTCATGGGGGTATAAATTGGGAAAATTAAAAATCAGCAAGACACAAGCACCCCAAAGTTTAGGGCTGCTCTGTTGACCAGGACCTCCACTTCATTCCACCTTAAATATCCCAGGAAAGAGAAAAATGGATAAAGAAGTTGTGGTCCTTATGTACAATGGAATATCACTCAGCCGGGAAATCAATGTCGTAAGGTTAGTAGCAGCATGATGAGTGGATTTAGGTACGACGATTCTAAGTGAAATAAGTCACACAGAAAAGGACACTTCTCATAAGATATCACTGATAGAGGGAATGTAAAAACTGTTACACTTGAACTGAATTACAAAACAGAACAGAGTCACACATGCAGAAAACACACTATGGCTGCTTAACGGGAAAGGTGAGGTGGGGTGATACATAAAACAAGGGTATCAAATTAGCTCAGATACCGTTCCATAAACCCAATATGTAATAGACAAGGCCTACTCCTTGCTCAGAGAACTGGACTCAACACGCCCTATTCACTGCACAAGAATATATCTGACTAATAATAATCGTAAAACCTATGTATTGATATCTCTCTGTTAGTGTGTCAAGTGGGTGTAAAGCGGCATAAACACAGCAGTGAAAAGCAGCTAAACCCCATTATAAAAATAAATTACTTTGAAACACCCATGAAACAAAGACAGTGAAAGAGAGAGAAATTCTTACACAATGCGTTCAGGGGCTGTGATGCAACCTGGATTGACCATATCTAGACGCACAGCTGGATGAGACATAAGGGTGGACACTCTTGGGGCTGAGAGGTTTGGTGAGGTTGGGTGAGCAAACGCAGACCCTTTAAAGTAATACTGCGTGGTACCCATCGCATGGGTCCCAAATCTCCAGGTTCAAGGGCATCTTCCTACATCAAAAACATGCATGAGAAACCCAGAAGATGGTACACCGTGTGATGGGGAAAGATTTCTAAAACGCACCTCATTTCTCATCTCCTTGTGCCCGGGTTCGCCATTCCAGCCGCTTTACTAGCAAGCTCCCTACTTGGAGCATCAGCACCTTTAACCTCCTGTTCCGTACAGGTTGCAATTTGTCCTGAGGATAAACGGGAAGACGTGGAACCAACGAGAGACTAGCTCTTGGTGTTGGGACAGGCACAGGTCACTCTATTTTCCCATCAGAAAGAAGAATTAACCACAGGCTCAGCCTGACCCCCGGAACCAGAACAGGGCCTGAAGCCATTCTGCGATGTTGCGGCCAGCTCCCATAAAAACGAGTTGTAAAATGGAGGTTCAGGGCACTGTAATTCACAAACCTGCAGAGTTATAAATGATAACTCTCGTCCACAAATATATTGAGGGAAGGCAAAGAAGAGGATTTGAAATCAAGGCAGAATTGCAGGAAACAGATTTCAGGAGGTAGATACGAATCGCCTTTAAAGCACATGAAAAGCGGCAAAACGTTGACAATGATGCCCTTGGCCAAAAAGGGCGTATGCGTTTTTTCCTGAATATATTCAGGAAAAAACGCATACGCCCTTTTTGGCCAACCAAGCAACCTGGAAAGGCAAATCAGTGCTACAAAGAAGTCTCGCTTCCCATCGGTCAAAAGGGCCATGCTGAAAAAAGTGTCAAAACCAGAAATGCAGGACAGGCCATGGAGAAATGGGAGCCTTGCTACACTGATGGGCGGGATGTAAATTGCCAAGAGCCACTCTGGAGAAGTGTCCGGTGAGTCCTGAAACATCTGAAAAACACAGCTTAGAGAGCATAGGGCACTTCCACTCATGGGGGTATAAATTGGGAAAATTAAAAATCAGCAAGACACAAGCACCCCAAAGTTTAGGGCTGCTCTGTTGACCAGGACCTCCACTTCATTCCACCTTAAATATCCCAGGAAAGAGAAAAATGGATAAAGAAGTTGTGGTCCTTATGTACAATGGAATATCACTCAGCCGGGAAATCAATGTCGTAAGGTTAGTAGCAGCATGATGAGTGGATTTAGGTACGACGATTCTAAGTGAAATAAGTCACACAGAAAAGGACACTTCTCATAAGATATCACTGATAGAGGGAATGTAAAAACTGTTACACTTGAACTGAATTACAAAACAGAACAGAGTCACACATGCAGAAAACACACTATGGCTGCTTAACGGGAAAGGTGAGGTGGGGTGATACATAAAACAAGGGTATCAAATTAGCTCAGATACCGTTCCATAAACCCAATATGTAATAGACAAGGCCTACTCCTTGCTCAGAGAACTGGACTCAACACGCCCTATTCACTGCACAAGAATATATCTGACTAATAATAATCGTAAAACCTATGTATTGATATCTCTCTGTTAGTGTGTCAAGTGGGTGTAAAGCGGCATAAACACAGCCGTGAAAAGCAGCTAAACCCCATTATAAAAATAAATTACTTTGAAACACCCATGAAACAAAGACAGTGAAAGAGAGAGAAATTCTTACACAATGCGTTCAGGGGCTGTGATGCAACCTGGATTGACCATATCTAGACGCACAGCTGGATGAGACATAAGGGTGGACACTCTTGGGGCTGAGAGGTTTGGTGAGGTTGGGTGAGCAAACGCAGACCCTTTAAAGTAATACTGCGTGGTACCCATCGCATGGGTCCCAAATCTCCAGGTTCAAGGGCATCTTCCTACATCAAAAACATGCATGAGAAACCCAGAAGATGGTACACCGTGTGATGGGGAAAGGTTTGTAAAACGCACCTCATTTCTCATCTCCTTGTGCCCGGGTTCGCCATTCCAGCCGCTTTACTAGCAAGCTCCCTATTTGGAGCATCAGCACCTTTAACCTCCTGTTCCGTACAGGTTGCAATTTGTCCTGAGGATAAACGGGAAGACGTGGAACCAACGAGAGACCAGCTCTTGGTGTTGGGACAGGCACAGGTCACTCTATTTTCCCATCAGAAAGAAGAATTAACCACAGGCTCAGCCTGACCCCCGGAACCAGAACAGGGCCTGAAGCCATTCTGCGATTTTGCGGCCAGCTCCCATAAAAACGAGTTGTAAAATGGAGGTTCAGGGCACTGCCATTCACAAACCTGCAGAGTTATAAATGATAACTCTCGTCCACAAATATATTGAGGGAAGGCAAAGAAGAGGATTTGAAATCAAGGCAGAATTGCAGGAAACAGATTTCAGGAGGTAGATACGAATCGCCTTTAAAGCACATGAAAAGCGGCAAAACGTTGACAATGATGCCCTTGGCCAAAAAGGGCGTATGCGTTTTTTCCTGAATATATTCAGGAAAAAACGCATACGCCCTTTTTGGCCAACCAAGCAACCTGGAAAGGCAAATCAGCGCTACAAAGAAGTCTCGCTTCCCATCGGTCAAAAGGGCCATGCTGAAAAAAGTGTCAAACCCAGAAATGCAGGACAGGCCATGGAGAAATGGAAGCCTTGCTACACTGATGGGCGGGATGTAAATTGCCAAGAGCCACTCTGGGGAAGTGTCCGGTGAGTCCTGAAACATCTGAAAAACACAGCTTAGAGAGCATAGGGCACTTCCACTCATGGGGGTATAAATTGGGAAAATTAAAAATCAGCAAGACACAAGCACCCCAAAGTTTAGGGCTGCTCTGTTGACCAGGACCTCCACTTCATTCCACCTTAAATATCCCAGGAAAGAGAAAAATGGATAAAGAAGTTGTGGTCCTTATGTACAATGGAATATCACTCAGCCATGAAATCAATGTCGTAAGGTTAGTAGCAGCATGATGAGTGGATTTAGGTACGACGATTCTAAGTGAAATAAGTCACACAGAAAAGGACACTTCTCATAAGGTATCACTGATAGAGGGAATGTAAAAACCGTTACACTTGAACTGAATTACAAAACAGAACAGAGTCACACATGCAGAAAACACACTATGGCTGCTTAACGGGAAAGGTGAGGTGGGGTGATACATAAAACAAGGGTATCAAATTAGCTCAGATACCGTTCCATAAACCCAATATGTAATAGACAAGAGCTACTCCTTGCTCAGAGAACTGGACTCAACACGCCCTATTCACCGCACAAGAATATATCTGACTAATAATAATCGTAAAACCTATGTATTGATATCTCTCTGTTAGTGTGTCAAGTGGGTGTAAAGCGGCATAAACACTGCAGTGAAAAGCAGCTAAACCCCATTATAAAAATAAATTACTTTGAAACACCCATGAAACAAAGACAGTGAAAGAGAGAGAAATTCTTACACAATGCATTCATGGGCTGTGATGCAACCTGGATTGACCATATCTAGACGCACAGCTGGATGAGACATAAGGGTGGACACTCTTGGGGCTGAGAGGTTTGGTGAGGTTGGGTGAGCAAACGCAGACCCTTTAAAGTAATACTGCGTGGTACCCATCGCGTGGGTCCCAAATCTCCAGGTTCAAGGGCATCTTCCTACATCAAAAACATGCATGAGAAACCCAGAAGATGGTACACCGTGTGATGGGGAAAGGTTTCTTAAACGCACCTCATTTCTCATCTCCTTGTGCCCGGGTTCGCCATTCCAGCCGCTTTACTAGCAAGCTCCCTACTTGGAGCATCAGCACCTTTAACCTCCTGTTCCGTACAGGTTGCAATTTGTCCTGAGGATAAACGGGAAGACGTGGAACCAACGAGAGACTAGCTCTTGGTGTTGGGACAGGCACAGGTCACTCTATTTTCCCATCAGAAAGAAGAATTAACCACAGGCTCAGCCTGACCCCCGGAACCAGAACAGGGCCTGAAGCCATTCTGCGATGTTGCGGCCAGCTCCCATAAAAACGAGTTGTAAAATGGAGGTTCAGGGCACTGTAATTCACAAACCTGCAGAGTTATAAATGATAACTCTCGTCCACAAATATATTGAGGGAAGGCAAAGAAGAGGATTTGAAATCAAGGCAGAATTGCAGGAAACAGATTTCAGGAGGTAGATACGAATCGCCTTTAAAGCACATGAAAAGCGGCAAAACGTTGACAATGATGCCCTTGGCCAAAAAGGGCGTATGCGTTTTTTCCTGAATATATTCAGGAAAAAACGCATACGCCCTTTTTGGCCAACCAAGCAACCTGGAAAGGCAAATCAGTGCTACAAAGAAGTCTCGCTTCCCATCGGTCAAAAGGGCCATGCTGAAAAAAGTGTCAAAACCAGAAATGCAGGACAGGCCATGGAGAAATGGGAGCCTTGCTACACTGATGGGCGGGATGTAAATTGCCAAGAGCCACTCTGGAGAAGTGTCCGGTGAGTCCTGAAACATCTGAAAAACACAGCTTAGAGAGCATAGGGCACTTCCACTCATGGGGGTATAAATTGGGAAAATTAAAAATCAGCAAGACACAAGCACCCCAAAGTTTAGGGCTGCTCTGTTGACCAGGACCTCCACTTCATTCCACCTTAAATATCCCAGGAAAGAGAAAAATGGATAAAGAAGTTGTGGTCCTTATGTACAATGGAATATCACTCAGCCATGAAATCAATGTCGTAAGGTTAGTAGCAGCATGATGAGTGGATTTAGGTACGACGATTCTAAGTGAAATAAGTCACACAGAAAAGGACACTTCTCATAAGGTATCACTGATAGAGGGAATGTAAAAACTGTTACACTTGAACTGAATTACAAAACAGAACAGAGTCACACATGCAGAAAACACACTATGGCTGCTTAACGAGGAACGTGAGGTGCGGTGATACATAAAACAAGGGTATCAAATTAGCTCAGATACCGTTCCATAAACCCAATATGTAATAGACAAGAGCTACTCCTTGCTCAGAGAACTGGACTCAACACGCCCTATTCACCGCACAAGAATATATCTGACTAATAATAATCGTAAAACCTATGTATTGATATCTCCCTGTTAGTGTGTCAAGTGGGTGTAAAGCGGCATAAACACAGCAGTGAAAAGCAGCTAAACCCCATTATAAAAGTAAATTACTTTGAAACACCCATGAAACAAAGACAGTGAAAGAGAGAGAAATTCTTACACAATGCGTTCAGGGGCTGTGATGCAACCTGGATTGACCATATCTAGACGCACAGCTGGATGAGACATAAGGGTGGACACTCTTGGGGCTGAGAGGTTTGGTGAGGTTGGGTGAGCAAACGCAGACCCTTTAAAGTAATACTGCGTGGTACCCATCGCATGGGTCCCAAATCTCCAGGTTCAAGGGCATCTTCCTACATCAAAAACATGCATGAAAAACCCAGAAGATGGTACACCGTGTGATGGGGAAAGGTTTCTAAAACGCACCTCATTTCTCATCTCCTTGTGCCCGGGTTCGCCATTCCAGCTGCTTTACTAGCAAGCTCCCTACTTGGAGCATCAGCACCTTTAACCTCCTGTTCCGTACAGGTTGCAATTTGTCCTGAGGATAAACGGGAAGACGTGGAACCAACGAGAGACCAGCTCTTGGTGTTGGGACAGGCACAGGTCACTCTATTTTCCCATCAGAAAGAAGAATTAACCACAGGCTCAGCCTGACCCCCGGAACCAGAACAGGGCCTGAAGCCATTCTGCGATTTTGCGGCCAGCTCCCATAAAAACGAGTTGTAAAATGGAGGTTCAGGGCACTGCAATTCACAAACCTGCAGTGTTATAAATGATAACTCTCGTCCACAAATATATTGAGGGAAGGCAAAGAAGAGGATTTGAAATCAAGGCAGAATTGCAGGAAACAGATTTCAGGAGGTAGATACGAATCGCCTTTAAAGCACATGAAAAGCGGCAAAACGTTGACAATGATGCCCTTGGTCAAAAAGGGCGTATGCGTTTTTTCCTGAATATATTCAGGAAAAAACGCATACGCCCTTTTTGGCCAACCAAGCAACCTGGAAAGGCAAATCAGTGCTACAAAGAAGTCTCGCTTCCCATCGGTCAAAAGGGCCATGCTGAAAAAAGTGTCAAAACCAGAAATGCAGGACAGGCCATGGAGAAATGGGAGCCTTGCTACACTGATGGGCGGGATGTAAATTGCCAAGAGCCACTCTGGAGAAGTGTCCGGTGAGTCCTGAAACATCTGAAAAACACAGCTTAGAGAGCATAGGGCACTTCCACTCATGGGGGTATAAATTGGGAAAATTAAAAATCAGCAAGACACAAGCACCCCAAAGTTTAGGGCTGCTCTGTTGACCAGGACCTCCACTTCATTCCACCTTAAATATCCCAGGAAAGAGAAAAATGGATAAAGAAGTTGTGGTCCTTATGTACAATGGAATATCACTCAGCCGGGAAATCAATGTCGTAAGGTTAGTAGCAGCATGATGAGTGGATTTAGGTACGACGATTCTAAGTGAAATAAGTCACACAGAAAAGGACACTTCTCATAAGATATCACTGATAGAGGGAATGTAAAAACTGTTACACTTGAACTGAATTACAAAACAGAACAGAGTCACACATGCAGAAAACACACTATGGCTGCTTAACGGGAAAGGTGAGGTGGGGTGATACATAAAACAAGGGTATCAAATTAGCTCAGATACCGTTCCATAAACCCAATATGTAATAGACAAGGCCTACTCCTTGCTCAGAGAACTGGACTCAACACGCCCTATTCACTGCACAAGAATATATCTGACTAATAATAATCGTAAAACCTATGTATTGATATCTCTCTGTTAGTGTGTCAAGTGGGTGTAAAGCGGCATAAACACAGCAGTGAAAAGCAGCTAAACCCCATTATAAAAATAAATTACTTTGAAACACCCATGAAACAAAGACAGTGAAAGAGAGAGAAATTCTTACACAATGCGTTCAGGGGCTGTGATGCAACCTGGATTGACCATATCTAGACGCACAGCTGGATGAGACATAAGGGTGGACACTCTTGGGGCTGAGAGGTTTGGTGAGGTTGGGTGAGCAAACGCAGACCCTTTAAAGTAATACTGCGTGGTACCCATCGCATGGGTCCCAAATCTCCAGGTTCAAGGGCATCTTCCTACATCAAAAACATGCATGAGAAACCCAGAAGATGGTACACCGTGTGATGGGGAAAGGTTTCTTAAACGCACCTCATTTCTCATCTCCTTGTGCCCGGGTTCGCCATTCCAGCCGCTTTACTAGCAAGCTCCCTACTTGGAGCATCAGCACCTTTAACCTCCTGTTCCGTACAGGTTGCAATTTGTCCTGAGGATAAACGGGAAGACGTGGAACCAACGAGAGACTAGCTCTTGGTGTTGGGACAGGCACAGGTCACTCTATTTTCCCATCAGAAAGAAGAATTAAGCACAGGCTCAGCCTGACCCCCGGAACCAGAACAGGGCCTGAAGCCATTCTGCGATGTTGCGGCCAGCTCCCATAAAAACGAGTTGTAAAATGGAGGTTCAGGGCACTGTAATTCACAAACCTGCAGAGTTATAAATGATAACTCTCGTCCACAAATATATTGAGGGAAGGCAAAGAAGAGGATTTGAAATCAAGGCAGAATTGCAGGAAACAGATTTCAGGAGGTAGATACGAATCGCCTTTAAAGCACATGAAAAGCGGCAAAACGTTGACAATGATGCCCTTGGCCAAAAAGGGCGTATGCGTTTTTTCCTGAATATATTCAGGAAAAAACGCATACGCCCTTTTTGGCCAACCAAGCAACCTGGAAAGGCAAATCAGTGCTACAAAGAAGTCTCGCTTCCCATCGGTCAAAAGGGCCATGCTGAAAAAAGTGTCAAAACCAGAAATGCAGGACAGGCCATGGAGAAATGGGAGCCTTGCTACACTGATGGGCGGGATGTAAATTGCCAAGAGCCACTCTGGAGAAGTGTCCGGTGAGTCCTGAAACATCTGAAAAACACAGCTTAGAGAGCATAGGGCACTTCCACTCATGGGGGTATAAATTGGGAAAATTAAAAATCAGCAAGACACAAGCACCCCAAAGTTTAGGGCTGCTCTGTTGACCAGGACCTCCACTTCATTCCACCTTAAATATCCCAGGAAAGAGAAAAATGGATAAAGAAGTTGTGGTCCTTATGTACAATGGAATATCACTCAGCCGGGAAATCAATGTCGTAAGGTTAGTAGCAGCATGATGAGTGGATTTAGGTACGACGATTCTAAGTGAAATAAGTCACACAGAAAAGGACACTTCTCATAAGGTATCACTGATAGAGGGAATGTAAAAACCGTTACACTTGAACTGAATTACAAAACAGAACAGAGTCACACATGCAGAAAACACACTATGGCTGCTTAACGGGAAAGGTGAGGTGGGGTGATACATAAAACAAGGGTATCAAATTAGCTCAGATACCGTTCCATAAACCCAATATGTAATAGACAAGGCCTACTCCTTGCTCAGAGAACTGGACTCAACACGCCCTATTCACTGCACAAGAATATATCTGACTAATAATAATCGTAAAACCTATGTATTGATATCTCTCTGTTAGTGTGTCAAGTGGGTGTAAAGCGGCATAAACACAGCAGTGAAAAGCAGCTAAACCCCATTATAAAAATAAATTACTTTGAAACACCCATGAAACAAAGACAGTGAAAGAGAGAGAAATTCTTACACAATGCGTTCAGGGGCTGTGATGCAACCTGGATTGACCATATCTAGACGCACAGCTGGATGAGACATAAGGGTGGACACTCTTGGGGCTGAGAGGTTTGGTGAGGTTGGGTGAGCAAACGCAGACCCTTTAAAGTAATACTGCGTGGTACCCATCGCATGGGTCCCAAATCTCCAGGTTCAAGGGCATCTTCCTACATCAAAAACATGCATGAGAAACCCAGAAGATGGTACACCGTGTGATGGGGAAAGGTTTGTAAAACGCACCTCATTTCTCATCTCCTTGTGCCCGGGTTCGCCATTCCAGCCGCTTTACTAGCAAGCTCCCTACTTGGAGCATCAGCACCTTTAACCTCCTGTTCCGTACAGGTTGCAATTTGTCCTGAGGATAAACGGGAAGACGTGGAACCAACGAGAGACCAGCTCTTGGTGTTGGGACAGGCACAGGTCACTCTATTTTCCCATCAGAAAGAAGAATTAACCACAGGCTCAGCCTGACCCCCGGAACCAGAACAGGGCCTGAAGCCATTCTGCGATTTTGCGGCCAGCTCCCATAAAAACGAGTTGTAAAATGGAGGTTCAGGGCACTGCTATTCAAAAACCTGCAGAGTTATAAATGATAACTCTCGTCCACAAATATATTGAGGGAAGGCAAAGAAGAGGATTTGAAATCAAGGCAGAATTGCAGGAAACAGATTTCAGGAGGTAGATACGAATCGCCTTTAAAGCACATGAAAAGCGGCAAAACGTTGACAATGATGCCCTTGGCCAAAAAGGGCGTATGCGTTTTTTCCTGAATATATTCAGGAAAAAACGCATACGCCCTTTTTGGCCAACCAAGCAACCTGGAAAGGCAAATCAGCGCTACAAAGAAGTCTCGCTTCCCATCGGTCAAAAGGGCCATGCTGAAAAAAGTGTCAAACCCAGAAATGCAGGACAGGCCATGGAGAAATGGAAGCCTTGCTACACTGATGGGCGGGATGTAAATTGCCAAGAGCCACTCTGGGGAAGTGTCCGGTGAGTCCTGAAACATCTGAAAAACACAGCTTAGAGAGCATAGGGCACTTCCACTCATGGGGGTATAAATTGGGAAAATTAAAAATCAGCAAGACACAAGCACCCCAAAGTTTAGGGCTGCTCTGTTGACCAGGACCTCCACTTCATTCCACCTTAAATATCCCAGGAAAGAGAAAAATGGATAAAGAAGTTGTGGTCCTTATGTACAATGGAATATCACTCAGCCATGAAATCAATGTCGTAAGGTTAGTAGCAGCATGATGAGTGGATTTAGGTACGACGATTCTAAGTGAAATAAGTCACACAGAAAAGGACACTTCTCATAAGGTATCACTGATAGAGGGAATGTAAAAACCGTTACACTTGAACTGAATTACAAAACAGAACAGAGTCACACATGCAGAAAACACACTATGGCTGCTTAACGGGAAAGGTGAGGTGGGGTGATACATAAAACAAGGGTATCAAATTAGCTCAGATACCGTTCCATAAACCCAATATGTAATAGACAAGACCTACTCCTTGCTCAGAGAACTGGACTCAACACGCCCTATTCACCGCACAAGAATATATCTGACTAATAATAATCGTAAAACCTATGTATTGATATCTCTCTGTTAGTGTGTCAAGTGGGTGTAAAGCGGCATAAACACAGCAGTGAAAAGCAGCTAAACCCCATTATAAAAATAAATTACTTTGAAACACCCATGAAACAAAGACAGTGAAAGAGAGAGAAATTCTTACACAATGCATTCATGGGCTGTGATGCAACCTGGATTGACCATATCTAGATGCACAGCTGGATGAGACATAAGGGTGGACACTCTTGGGGCTGAGAGGTTTGGTGAGGTTGGGTGAGCAAACGCAGACCCTTTAAAGTAATACTGCGTGGTACCCATCGCATGGGTCCCAAATCTCCAGGTTCAAGGGCATCTTCCTACATCAAAAACATGCATGAGAAACCCAGAAGATGGTACACCGTGTGATGGGGAAAGGTTTCTTAAACGCACCTCATTTCTCATCTCCTTGTGCCCGGGTTCGCCATTCCAGCCGCTTTACTAGCAAGCTCCCTACTTGGAGCATCAGCACCTTTAACCTCCTGTTCCGTACAGGTTGCAATTTGTCCTGAGGATAAACGGGAAGACGTGGAACCAACGAGAGACTAGCTCTTGGTGTTGGGACAGGCACAGGTCACTCTATTTTCCCATCAGAAAGAAGAATTAACCACAGGCTCAGCCTGACCCCCGGAACCAGAACAGGGCCTGAAGCCATTCTGCGATGTTGCGGCCAGCTCCCATAAAAACGAGTTGTAAAATGGAGGTTCAGGGCACTGTAATTCACAAACCTGCAGAGTTATAAATGATAACTCTCGTCCACAAATATATTGAGGGAAGGCAAAGAAGAGGATTTGAAATCAAGGCAGAATTGCAGGAAACAGATTTCAGGAGGTAGATACGAATCGCCTTTAAAGCACATGAAAAGCGGCAAAACGTTGACAATGATGCCCTTGGCCAAAAAGGGCGTATGCGTTTTTTCCTGAATATATTCAGGAAAAAACGCATACGCCCTTTTTGGCCAACCAAGCAACCTGGAAAGGTAAATCAGTGCTACAAAGAAGTCTCGCTTCCCATCGGTCAAAAGGGCCATGCTGAAAAAAGTGTCAAAACCAGAAATGCAGGACAGGCCATGGAGAAATGGGAGCCTTGCTACACTGATGGGCGGGATGTAAATTGCCAAGAGCCACTCTGGAGAAGTGTCCGGTGAGTCCTGAAACATCTGAAAAACACAGCTTAGAGAGCATAGGGCACTTCCACTCATGGGGGTATAAATTGGGAAAATTAAAAATCAGCAAGACACAAGCACCCCAAAGTTTAGGGCTGCTCTGTTGACCAGGACCTCCACTTCATTCCACCTTAAATATCCCAGGAAAGAGAAAAATGGATAAAGAAGTTGTGGTCCTTATGTACAATGGAATATCACTCAGCCATGAAATCAATGTCGTAAGGTTAGTAGCAGCATGATGAGTGGATTTAGGTACGACGATTCTAAGTGAAATAAGTCACACAGAAAAGGACACTTCTCATAAGGTATCACTGATAGAGGGAATGTAAAAACTGTTACACTTGAACTGAATTACAAAACAGAACAGAGTCACACATGCAGAAAACACACTATGGCTGCTTAACGAGGAACGTGAGGTGGGGTGATACATAAAACAAGGGTATCAAATTAGCTCAGATACCGTTCCATAAACCCAATATGTAATAGACAAGAGCTACTCCTTGCTCAGAGAACTGGACTCAACACGCCCTATTCACCGCACAAGAATATATCTGACTAATAATAATCGTAAAACCTATGTATTGATATCTCTCTGTTAGTGTGTCAAGTGGGTGTAAAGCGGCATAAACACAGCCGTGAAAAGCAGCTAAACCCCATTATAAAAATAAATTACTTTGAAACACCCATGAAACAAAGACAGTGAAAGAGAGAGAAATTCTTACACAATGCGTTCAGGGGCTGTGATGCAACCTGGATTGACCATATCTAGACGCACAGCTGGATGAGACATAAGGGTGGACACTCTTGGGGCTGAGAGGTTTGGTGAGGTTGGGTGAGCAAACGCAGACCCTTTAAAGTAATACTGCGTGGTACCCATCGCATGGGTCCCAAATCTCCAGGTTCAAGGGCATCTTCCTACATCAAAAACATGCATGAAAAACCCAGAAGATGGTACACCGTGTGATGGGGAAAGGTTTCTAAAACGCACCTCATTTCTCATCTCCTTGTGCCCGGGTTCGCCATTCCAGCTGCTTTACTAGCAAGCTCCCTACTTGGAGCATCAGCACCTTTAACCTCCTGTTCCGTACAGGTTGCAATTTGTCCTGAGGATAAACGGGAAGACGTGGAACCAACGAGAGACCAGCTCTTGGTGTTGGGACAGGCACAGGTCACTCTATTTTCTCATCAGAAAGAAGAATTAACCACAGGCTCAGCCTGACCCCCGGAACCAGAACAGGGCCTGAAGCCATTCTGCGATTTTGCGGCCAGCTCCCATAAAAACGAGTTGTAAAATGGAGGTTCAGGGCACTGCAATTCACAAACCTGCAGTGTTATAAATGATAACTCTCGTCCACAAATATATTGAGGGAAGACAAAGAAGAGGATTTGAAATCAAGGCAGAATTGCAGGAAACAGATTTCAGGAGGTAGATACGAATCGCCTTTAAAGCACATGAAAAGCGGCAAAACGTTGACAATGATGCCCTTGGTCAAAAAGGGCGTATGCGTTTTTTCCTGAATATATTCAGGAAAAAACGCATACGCCCTTTTTGGCCAACCAAGCAACCTGGAAAGGCAAATCAGTGCTACAAAGAAGTCTCGCTTCCCATCGGTCAAAAGGGCCATGCTGAAAAAAGTGTCAAAACCAGAAATGCAGGACAGGCCATGGAGAAATGGGAGCCTTGCTACACTGATGGGCGGGATGTAAATTGCCAAGAGCCACTCTGGAGAAGTGTCCGGTGAGTCCTGAAACATCTGAAAAACACAGCTTAGAGAGCATAGGGCACTTCCACTCATGGGGGTATAAATTGGGAAAATTAAAAATCAGCAAGACACAAGCACCCCAAAGTTTAGGGCTGCTCTGTTGACCAGGACCTCCACTTCATTCCACCTTAAATATCCCAGGAAAGAGAAAAATGGATAAAGAAGTTGTGGTCCTTATGTACAATGGAATATCACTCAGCCGGGAAATCAATGTCGTAAGGTTAGTAGCAGCATGATGAGTGGATTTAGGTACGACGATTCTAAGTGAAATAAGTCACACAGAAAAGGACACTTCTCATAAGATATCACTGATAGAGGGAATGTAAAAACTGTTACACTTGAACTGAATTACAAAACAGAACAGAGTCACACATGCAGAAAACACACTATGGCTGCTTAACGGGAAAGGTGAGGTGGGGTGATACATAAAACAAGGGTATCAAATTAGCTCAGATACCGTTCCATAAACCCAATATGTAATAGACAAGGCCTACTCCTTGCTCAGAGAACTGGACTCAACACGCCCTATTCACTGCACAAGAATATATCTGACTAATAATAATCGTAAAACCTATGTATTGATATCTCTCTGTTAGTGTGTCAAGTGGGTGTAAAGCGGCCTAAACACAGCAGTGAAAAGCAGCTAAACCCCATTATAAAAATAAATTACTTTGAAACACCCATGAAACAAAGACAGTGAAAGAGAGAGAAATTCTTACACAATGCGTTCAGGGGCTGTGATGCAACCTGGATTGACCATATCTAGACGCACAGCTGGATGAGACATAAGGGTGGACACTCTTGGGGCTGAGAGGTTTGGTGAGGTTGGGTGAGCAAACGCAGACCCTTTAAAGTAATACTGCGTGGTACCCATCGCATGGGTCCCAAATCTCCAGGTTCAAGGGCATCTTCCTACATCAAAAACATGCATGAGAAACCCAGAAGATGGTACACCGTGTGATGGGGAAAGGTTTGTAAAACGCACCTCATTTCTCATCTCCTTGTGCCCGGGTTCGCCATTCCAGCTGCTTTACTAGCAAGCTCCCTACTTGGAGCATCAGCACCTTTAACCTCCTGTTCCGTACAGGTTGCAATTTGTCCTGAGGATAAACGGGAAGACGTGGAACCAACGAGAGACCAGCTCTTGGTGTTGGGACAGGCACAGGTCACTCTATTTTCCCATCAGAAAGAAGAATTAACCACAGGCTCAGCCTGACCCCCGGAACCAGAACAGGGCCTGAAGCCATTCTGCGATTTTGCGGCCAGCTCCCATAAAAACGAGTTGTAAAATGGAGGTTCAGGGCACTGCCATTCACAAACCTGCAGAGTTATAAATGATAACTCTCGTCCACAAATATATTGAGGGAAGGCAAAGAAGAGGATTTGAAAGCAAGGCAGAATTGCAGGAAACAGATTTCAGGAGGTAGATACGAATCGCCTTTAAAGCACATGAAAAGCGGCAAAACGTTGACAATGATGCCCTTGGCCAAAAAGGGCGTATGCGTTTTTTCCTGAATATATTCAGGAAAAAACGCATACGCCCTTTTTGGCCAACCAAGCAACCTGGAAAGGCAAATCAGCGCTACAAAGAAGTCTCGCTTCCCATCGGTCAAAAGGGCCATGCTGAAAAAAGTGTCAAAACCAGAAATGCAGGACAGGCCATGGAGAAATGGGAGCCTTGCTACACTGATGGGCGGGATGTAAATTGCCAAGAGACACTCTGGAGAAGTGTCCGGTGAGTCCTGAAACATCTGAAAAACACAGCTTAGAGAGCATAGGGCACTTCCACTCATGGGGGTATAAATTGGGAAAATTAAAAATCAGCAAGACACAAGCACCCCAAAGTTTAGGGCTGCTCTGTTGACCAGGACCTCCACTTCATTCCACCTTAAATATCCCAGGAAAGAGAAAAATGGATAAAGAAGTTGTGGTCCTTATGTACAATGGAATATCACTCAGCCATGAAATCAATGTCGTAAGGTTAGTAGCAGCATGATGAGTGGATTTAGGTACGACGATTCTAAGTGAAATAAGTCACACAGAAAAGGACACTTCTCATAAGGTATCACTGATAGAGGGAATGTAAAAACCGTTACACTTGAACTGAATTACAAAACAGAACAGAGTCACACATGCAGAAAACACACTATGGCTGCTTAACGGGAAAGGTGAGGTGGGGTGATACATAAAACAAGGGTATCAAATTAGCTCAGATACCGTTCCATAAACCCAATATGTAATAGACAAGAGCTACTCCTTGCTCAGAGAACTGGACTCAACACGCCCTATTCACCGCACAAGAATATATCTGACTAATAATAATCGTAAAACCTATGTATTGATATCTCTCTGTTAGTGTGTCAAGTGGGTGTAAAGCGGCCTAAACACAGCAGTGAAAAGCAGCTAAACCCCATTATAAAAATAAATTACTTTGAAACACCCATGAAACAAAGACAGTGAAAGAGAGAGAAATTCTTACACAATGCATTCATGGGCTGTGATGCAACCTGGATTGACCATATCTAGACGCACAGCTGGATGAGACATAAGGGTGGACACTCTTGGGGCTGAGAGGTTTGGTGAGGTAGGGTGAGCAAACGCAGACCCTTTAAAGTAATACTGCGTGGTACCCATCGCATGGGTCCCAAATCTCCAGGTTCAAGGGCATCTTCCTACATCAAAAACATGCATGAGAAACCCAGAAGATGGTACACCGTGTGATGGGGAAAGGTTTCTTAAACGCACCTCATTTCTCATCTCCTTGTGCCCGGGTTCGCCATTCCAGCCGCTTTACTAGCAAGCTCCCTACTTGGAGCATCAGCACCTTTAACCTCCTGTTCCGTACAGGTTGCAATTTGTCCTGAGGATAAACGGGAAGACGTGGAACCAACGAGAGACTAGCTCTTGGTGTTGGGACAGGCACAGGTCACTCTATTTTCCCATCAGAAAGAAGAATTAACCACAGGCTCAGCCTGACCCCCGGAACCAGAACAGGGCCTGAAGCCATTCTGCGATGTTGCGGCCAGCTCCCATAAAAACGAGTTGTAAAATGGAGGTTCAGGGCACTGTAATTCACAAACCTGCAGAGTTATAAATGATAACTCTCGTCCACAAATATATTGAGGGAAGGCAAAGAAGAGGATTTGAAATCAAGGCAGAATTGCAGGAATCAGATTTCAGCAGGTAGATACGAATCGCCTTTAAAGCACATGAAAAGCGGCAAAACGTTGACAATGATGCCCTTGGCCAAAAAGGGCGTATGCGTTTTTTCCTGAATATATTCAGGAAAAAACGCATACGCCCTTTTTGGCCAACCAAGCAACCTGGAAAGGCAAATCAGTGCTACAAAGAAGTCTCGCTTCCCATCGGTCAAAAGGGCCATGCTGAAAAAAGTGTCAAAACCAGAAATGCAGGACAGGCCATGGAGAAATGGGAGCCTTGCTACACTGATGGGCGGGATGTAAATTGCCAAGAGCCACTCTGGAGAAGTGTCCGGTGAGTCCTGAAACATCTGAAAAACACAGCTTAGAGAGCATAGGGCACTTCCACTCATGGGGGTATAAATTGGGAAAATTAAAAATCAGCAAGACACAAGCACCCCAAAGTTTAGGGCTGCTCTGTTGACCAGGACCTCCACTTCATTCCACCTTAAATATCCCAGGAAAGAGAAAAATGGATAAAGAAGTTGTGGTCCTTATGTACAATGGAATATCACTCAGCCATGAAATCAATGTCGTAAGGTTAGTAGCAGCATGATGAGTGGATTTAGGTACGACGATTCTAAGTGAAATAAGTCACACAGAAAAGGACACTTCTCATAAGGTATCACTGATAGAGGGAATGTAAAAACTGTTACACTTGAACTGAATTACAAAACAGAACAGAGTCACACATGTAGAAAACACACTATGGCTGCTTAACGAGGAACGTGAGGTGGGGTGATACATAAAACAAGGGTATCAAATTAGCTCAGATACTGTTCCATAAACCCAATATGTTATAGACAAGAGCTACTCCTTGCTCAGAGAACTGGACTCAACACGCCCTATTCACCGCACAAGAATATATCTGACTAATAATAATCGTAAAACCTATGTATTGATATCTCTCTGTTAGTGTGTCAAGTGGGTGTAAAGCGGCATAAACACAGCAGTGAAAAGCAGCTAAACCCCATTATAAAAATAAATTACTTTGAAACACCCATGAAACAAAGACAGTGAAAGAGAGAGAAATTCTTACACAATGCGTTCAGGGGCTGTGATGCAACCTGGATTGACCATATCTAGACGCACAGCTGGATGAGACATAAGGGTGGACACTCTTGGGGCTGAGAGGTTTGGTGAGGTTGGGTGAGCAAACGCAGACCCTTTAAAGTAATACTGCGTGGTACCCATCGCATGGGTCCCAAATCTCCAGGTTCAAGGGCATCTTCCTACATCAAAAACATGCATGAGAAACCCAGAAGATGGTATACCGTGTGATGGGGAAAGGTTTCTAAAACGCACCTCATTTCTCATCTCCTTGTGCCCGGGTTCGCCATTCCAGCTGCTTTACTAGCAAGCTCCCTACTTGGAGCATCAGCACCTTTAACCTCCTGTTCCGTACAGGTTGCAATTTGTCCTGAGGATAAACGGGAAGACGTGGAACCAACGAGAGACCAGCTCTTGGTGTTGGGACAGGCACAGGTCACTCTATTTTCCCATCAGAAAGAAGAATTAACCACAGGCTCAGCCTGACCCCCGGAACCAGAACAGGGCCTGAAGCCATTCTGCGATTTTGCGGCCAGCTCCCATAAAAACGAGTTGTAAAATGGAGGTTCAGGGCACTGCAATTCACAAACCTGCAGAGTTATAAATGATAACTCTCGTCCACAAATATATTGAGGGAAGGCAAAGAAGAGGATTTGAAATCAAGGCAGAATTGCAGGAAACAGATTTCAGGAGGTAGATACGAATCGCCTTTAAAGCACATGAAAAGCGGCAAAACGTTGACAATGATGCCCTTGGCCAAAAAGGGCGTATGCGTTTTTTCCTGAATATATTCAGGAAAAAACGCATACGCCCTTTTTGGCCAACCAAGCAACCTGGAAAGGCAAATCAGCGCTACAAAGAAGTCTCGCTTCCCATCGGTCAAAAGGGCCATGCTGAAAAAAGTGTCAAAACCAGAAATGCAGGACAGGCCATGGAGAAATGGGAGCCTTGCTACACTGATGGGCGGGATGTAAATTGCCAAGAGCCACTCTGGAGAAGTGTCCGGTGAGTCCTGAAACATCTGAAAAACACAGCTTAGAGAGCATAGGGCACTTCCACTCATGGGGGTATAAATTGGGAAAATTAAAAATCAGCAAGACACAAGCACCCCAAAGTTTAGGGCTGCTCTGTTGACCAGGACCTCCACTTCATTCCACCTTAAATATCCCAGGAAAGAGAAACATGGATAAAGAAGTTGTGGTCCTTATGTACAATGGAATATCACTCAGCCATGAAATCAATGTCGTAAGGTTAGTAGCAGCATGATGAGTGGATTTAGGTACGACGATTCTAAGTGAAATAAGTCACACAGAAAAGGACACTTCTCATAAGGTATCACTGATAGAGGGAATGTAAAAACCGTTACACTTGAACTGAATTACAAAACAGAACAGAGTCACACATGCAGAAAACACACTATGGCTGCTTAACGGGAAAGGTGAGGTGGGGTGATACATAAAACAAGGGTATCAAATTCGCTCAGATACCGTTCCATAAACCCAATATGTAATAGACAAGACCTACTCCTTGCTCAGAGAACTGGACTCAACACGCCCTATTCACCGCACAAGAATATATCTGACTAATAATAATCGTAAAACCTATGTATTGATATCTCTCTGTTAGTGTGTCAAGTGGGTGTAAAGCGGCATAAGCACAGCAGTGAAAAGCAGCTAAACCCCATTATAAAAATAAATTACTTTGAAACACCCATGAAACAAAGACAGTGAAAGAGAGAGAAATTCTTAAACAATGCGTTCAGGGGCTGTGATGCAACCTGGATTGACCATATCTACACGCACAGCTGGATGAGACATAAGGGTGGACACTCTTGGGGCTGAGAGGTTTGGTGAGGTTGGGTGAGCAAACGCAGACCCTTTAAAGTAATACTGCGTGGTACCCATCGCATGGGTCCCAAATCTCCAGGTTCAAGGGCATCTTCCTACATCAAAAACATGCATGAGAAACCCAGAAGATGGTACACCGTGTGATGGGGAAAGGTTTCTAAAACGCACCTCATTTCTCATCTCCTTGTGCCCGGGTTCGCCATTCCAGCCGCTTTACTAGCAAGCTCCCTACTTGGAGCATCAGCACCTTTAACCTCCTGTTCCGTACAGGTTGCAATTTGTCCTGAGGATAAACGGGAAGACGTGGAACCAACGAGAGACTAGCTCTTGGTGTTGGGACAGGCACAGGTCACTCTATTTTCCCATCAGAAAGAAGAATTAACCACAGGCTCAGCCTGCCCCCCGGAACCAGAACAGGACCTGAAGCCATTCTGCGATTTTGCGGCCAGCTCCCATAAAAACGAGTTGTAAAATGGAGGTTCAGGGCACTGCAATTCACAAACCTGCAGAGTTATTAATGATAACTCTCGTCCACAAATATATTGAGGGAAGGCAAAGAAGAGGATTTGAAATCAAGGCAGAATTGCAGGAAACAGATTTCAGGAGGTAGATTCGAATCGCCTTTAAAGCACATGAAAAGCGGCAAAACGTTGACAATGATGCCCTTGGCCAAAAAGGGCGTATGCGTTTTTTCCTGAATATATTCAGGAAAAAACGCATACGCCCTTTTTGGCCAACCAAGCAACCTGGAAAGGCAAATCAGCGCTACAAAGAAGTCTCGCTTCCCATCGGTCAAAAGGGCCATGCTGAAAAAAGTGTCAAAACCAGAAATGCAGGACAGGCCATGGAGAAATGGGAGCCTTGCTACACTGATGGGCGGGATGTAAATTGCCAAGAGCCACTCTGGAGAAGTGTCCGGTGAGTCCTGAAACATCTGAAAAACACAGCTTAGAGAGCATAGGGCACTTCCACTCATGGGGGTATAAATTGGGAAAATTAAAAATCAGCAAGACACAAGCACCCCAAAGTTTAGGGCTGCTCTGTTGACCAGGACCTCCACTTCATTCCACCTTAAATATCCCAGGAAAGAGAAAAATGGATAAAGAAGTTGTGGTCCTTATGTACAATGGAATATCACTCACCCATGAAATCAATGTTGTAAGGTTAGTAGCAGCATGATGAGTGGATTTAGGTACGACGATTCTAAGTGAAATAAGTCACACAGAAAAGGACACTTCTCATAAGGTATCACTGATAGAGGGAATGTAAAAACCGTTACACTTGAACTGAATTACAAAACAGAACAGAGTCACACATGCAGAAAACACACTATGGCTGCTTAACGGGAAAGGTGAGGTGGGGTGATACATAAAACAAGGGTATCAAATTAGCTCAGATACCGTTCCATAAACCCAATATGTAATACACAAGAGCTACTCCTTGCTCAGAGAACTGGACTCAACACGCCCTATTGACCGCACAAGAATATATCTGACTAATAATAATCGTAAAACCTATGTATTGATATCTCTCTGTTAGTGTGTCAAGTGGGTGTAAAGCGGCATAAACACAGCAGTGAAAAGCAGCTAAACCCCATTATAAAAATAAATTACTTTGAAACACCCATGAAACAAAGACAGTGAAAGAGAGAGAAATTCTTACACAATGCGTTCAGGGGCTGTGATGCAACCTGGATTGACCATATCTAGACCCACAGCTGGATGAGACATAAGGGTGGACACTCTTGGGGCTGAGAGGTTTGGTGAGGTTGGGTGAGCAAACGCAGACCCTTTAAAGGAATACTGCGTGGTACCCATCGCATGGGTCCCAAATCTCCAGGTTCAAGGGCATCTTCCTACATCAAAAACATGCATGAGAAACCCAGAAGATGGTACACCGTGTGATGGGGAAAGGTTTCTAAAACGCACCTCATTTCTCATCTCCTTGTGCCCGGGTTCGCCATTCCAGCCGCTTTACTAGCAAGCTCCCTACTTGGAGCATCAGCACCTTTAACCTCCTGTTCCGTACAGGTTGCAATTTGTCCTGAGGATAAACGGGAAGACGTGGAACCAACGAGAGACTAGCTCTTGGTGTTGGGACAGGCACAGGTCACTCTATTTTCCCATCAGAAAGAAGAATTAACCACAGGCTCAGCCTGACCCCCGGAACCAGAACAGGGCCTGAAGCCATTCTGCGATTTTGCGGCCAGCTCCCATAAAAACGAGTTGTAAAATGCAGGTTCAGGGCACTGTAATTCACAAACCTGCAGAGTTATAAATGATAACTCTCGTCCACAAATATATTGAGGGAAGGCAAAGAAGAGGATTTGAAATCAAGGCAGAATTGCAGGAAACAGATTTCAGGAGGTAGATACGAATCGCCTTTAAAGCACATGAAAAGCGGCAAAACGTTGACAATGATGCCCTTGGCCAAAAAGGGCGTATGCGTTTTTTCCTGAATATATTCAGGAAAAAACGCATACGCCCTTTTTGGCCAACCAAGCAACCTGGAAAGGCAAATCAGCGCTACAAAGAAGTCTCGCTTCCCATCGGTCAAAAGGGCCATGCTGAAAAAAGTGTCAAAACCAGAAATGCAGGACAGGCCATGGAGAAATGGGAGCCTTGCTACACTGATGGGCGGGATGTAAATTGCCAAGAGCCACTCTGGAGAAGTGTCCGGTGAGTCCTGAAACATCTGAAAAACACAGCTTAGAGAGCATAGGGCACTTCCACTCATGGGGGTATAAATTGGGAAAATTAAAAATCAGCAAGACACAAGCACCCCAAAGTTTAGGGCTGCTCTGTTGACCAGGACCTCCACTTCATTCCACCTTAAATATCCCAGGAAAGAGAAAAATGGATAAAGAAGTTGTGGTCCTTATGTACAATGGAATATCACTCACCCATGAAATCAATGTCGTAAGGTTAGTAGCAGCATGATGAGTGGATTTAGGTACGACGATTCTAACTGAAATAAGTCACACAGAAAAGGACACTTCTCATAAGGTATCACTGATAGAGGGAATGTAAAAACCGTTACACTTGAACTGAATTACAAAACAGAACAGAGTCACACATGCAGAAAACACACTATGGCTGCTTAACGGGAAAGGTGAGGTGGGGTGATACATAAAACAAGGGTATCAAATTAGCTCAGATACCGTTCCATAAACCCAATATGTAATAGACAAGAGCTACTCCTTGCTCAGAGAACTGGACTCAACACGCCCTATTCACCGCACAAGAATATATCTGACTAATAATAATCGTAAAACCTATGTATTGATATCTCTCTGTTAGTGTGTCAAGTGGGTGTAAAGCGGCATAAACACAGCAGTGAAAAGCAGCTAAACCCCATTATAAAAATAAATTACTTTGAAACACCCATGAAACAAAGACAGTGAAAGAGAGAGAAATTCTTACACAATGCGTTCAGGGGCTGTGATGCAACCTGGATTGACCATATCTAGACCCACAGCTGGATGAGACATAAGGGTGGACACTCTTGGGGCTGAGAGGTTTGGTGAGGTTGGGTGAGCAAACGCAGACCCTTTAAAGTAATACTGCGTGGTACCCATCGCATGGGTCCCAAATCTCCAGGTTCAAGGGCATCTTCCTACATCAAAAACATGCATGAGAAACCCAGAAGATGGTACACCGTGTGATGGGGAAAGGTTTCTAAAACGCACCTCATTTCTCATCTCCTTGTGCCCGGGTTCGCCATTCCAGCCGCTTTACTAGCAAGCTCCCTACTTGGAGCATCAGCACCTTTAACCTCCTGTTCCGTACAGGTTGCAATTTGTCCTGAGGATAAACGGGAAGACGTGGAACCAACGAGAGACTAGCTCTTGGTGTTGGGACAGGCACAGGTCACTCTATTTTCCCATCAGAAAGAAGAATTAACCACAGGCTCAGCCTGCCCCCCGGAACCAGAACAGGGCCTGAAGCCATTCTGCGATTTTGCGGCCAGCTCCCATAAAAACGAGTTGTAAAATGGAGGTTCAGGGCACTGCAATTCACAAACCTGCAGAGTTATAAATGATAACTCTCGTCCACAAATATATTGAGGGAAGGCAAAGAAGAGGATTTGAAATCAAGGCAGAATTGCAGGAAACAGATTTCAGGAGGTAGATACGAATCGCCTTTAAAGCACATGAAAAGCGGCAAAACGTTGACAATGATGCCCTTGGCCAAAAAGGGCGTATGCGTTTTTTCCTGAATATATTCAGGAAAAAACGCATACGCCCTTTTTGGCCAACCAAGCAACCTGGAAAGGCAAATCAGCGCTACAAAGAAGTCTCGCTTCCCATCGGTCAAAAGGGCCATGCTGAAAAAAGTGTCAAAACCAGAAATGCAGGACAGGCCATGGAGAAATGGGAGCCTTGCTACACTGATGGGCGGGATGTAAATTGCCAAGAGCCACTCTGGAGAAGTGACCGGTGAGTCCTGAAACATCTGAAAAACACAGCTTAGAGAGCATAGGGCACTTCCACTCATGGGGGTATAAATTGGGAAAATTAAAAATCAGCAAGACACAAGCACCCCAAAGTTTAGGGCTGCTCTGTTGACCAGGACCTCCACTTCATTCCACCTTAAATATCCCAGGAAAGAGAAAAATGGATAAAGAAGTTGTGGTCCTTATGTACAATGGAATATCACTCAGCCATGAAATCAATGTCGTAAGGTTAGTAGCAGCATGATGAGTGGATTTAGGTACGACGATTCTAAGTGAAATAAGTCACACAGAAAAGGACACTTCTCATAAGGTATCACTGATAGAGGGAATGTAAAAACTGTTACACATGAACTGAATTACAAAACAGAACAGAGTCACACATGCAGAAAACACACTATGGCTGCTTAACGGGAAAGGTGAGGTGGGGTGATACATAAAACAAGGGTATCAAATTAGCTCAGATACCGTTCCATAAACCCAATATGTAATAGACAAGACCTACTCCTTGCTCAGAGAACTGGACTCAACACGCCCTATTCACCGCACAAGAATATATCTGACTAATAATAATCGTAAAACCTATGTATTGATATCTCTCTGTTAGTGTGTCAAGTGGGTGTAAAGCGGCATAAACACAGTAGTGAAAAGCAGCTAAACCCCATTATAAAAATAAATTACTTTGAAACACCCATGAAACAAAGACAGTGAAAGAGAGAGAAATTCTTACACAATGCGTTCAGGGGCTGTGATGCAACCTGGATTGACCATATCTAGACGCACAGCTGGATGAGACATAAGGGTGGACACTCTTGGGGCTGAGAGGTTTGGTGAGGTTGGGTGAGCAAATGCAGACCCTTTAAAGTAATACTGCGTGGTACCCATCGCATGGGTCCCAAATCTCCAGGTTCAAGGGCATCTTCCTACATCAAAAACATGCATGAGAAACCCAGAAGATGGTACACCGTGTGATGGGGAAAGGTTTCTAAAACGCACCTCATTTCTCATCTCCTTGTGCCCGGGTTCGCCATTCCAGCCGCTTTACTAGCAAGCTCCCTACTTGGAGCATCAGCACCTTTAACCTCCTGTTCCGTACAGGTTGCAATTTGTCCTGAGGATAAACGGGAAGACGTGGAACCAACGAGAGACTAGCTCTTGGTGTTGGGACAGGCACAGGTCACTCTATTTTCCCATCAGAAAGAAGAATTAACCACAGGCTCAGCCTGCCCCCCGGAACCAGAACAGGACCTGAAGCCATTCTGCGATTTTGCGGCCAGCTCCCATAAAAACGAGTTGTAAAATGGAGGTTCAGGGCACTGCAATTCACAAACCTGCAGAGTTATTAATGATAACTCTCGTCCACAAATATATTGAGGGAAGGCAAAGAAGAGGATTTGAAATCAAGGCAGAATTGCAGGAAACAGATTTCAGGAGGTAGATTCGAATCGCCTTTAAAGCACATGAAAAGCGGCAAAACGTTGACAATGATGCCCTTGGCCAAAAAGGGCGTATGCGTTTTTTCCTGAATATATTCAGGAAAAAACGCATACGCCCTTTTTGGCCAACCAAGCAACCTGGAAAGGCAAATCAGCGCTACAAAGAAGTCTCGCTTCCCATCGGTCAAAAGGGCCATGCTGAAAAAAGTGTCAAAACCAGAAATGCAGGACAGGCCATGGAGAAATGGGAGCCTTGCTACACTGATGGGCGGGATGTAAATTGCCAAGAGCCACTCTGGAGAAGTGTCCGGTGAGTCCTGAAACATCTGAAAAACACAGCTTAGAGAGCATAGGGCACTTCCACTCATGGGGGTATAAATTGGGAAAATTAAAAATCAGCAAGACACAAGCACCCCAAAGTTTAGGGCTGCTCTGTTGACCAGGACCTCCACTTCATTCCACCTTAAATATCCCAGGAAAGAGAAAAATGGATAAAGAAGTTGTGGTCCTTATGTACAATGGAATATCACTCACCCATGAAATCAATGTCGTAAGGTTAGTAGCAGCATGATGAGTGGATTTAGGTACGACGATTCTAACTGAAATAAGTCACACAGAAAAGGACACTTCTCATAAGGTATCACTGATAGAGGGAATGTAAAAACCGTTACACTTGAACTGAATTACAAAACAGAACAGAGTCACACATGCAGAAAACACACTATGGCTGCTTAACGGGAAAGGTGAGGTGGGGTGATACATAAAACAAGGGTATCAAATTAGCTCAGATACCGTTCCATAAACCCAATATGTAATAGACAAGAGCTACTCCTTGCTCAGAGAACTGGACTCAACACGCCCTATTCACCGCACAAGAATATATCTGACTAATAATAATCGTAAAACCTATGTATTGATATCTCTCTGTTAGTGTGTCAAGTGGGTGTAAAGCGGCATAAACACAGCAGTGAAAAGCAGCTAAACCCCATTATAAAAATAAATTACTTTGAAACACCCATGAAACAAAGACAGTGAAAGAGAGAGAAATTCTTACACAATGCGTTCAGGGGCTGTGATGCAACCTGGATTGACCATATCTAGACCCACAGCTGGATGAGACATAAGGGTGGACACTCTTGGGGCTGAGAGGTTTGGTGAGGTTGGGTGAGCAAACGCAGACCCTTTAAAGTAATACTGCGTGGTACCCATCGCATGGGTCCCAAATCTCCAGGTTCAAGGGCATCTTCCTACATCAAAAACATGCATGAGAAACCCAGAAGATGGTACACCGTGTGATGGGGAAAGGTTTGTAAAACGCACCTCATTTCTCATCTCCTTGTGCCCGGGTTCGCCATTCCAGCCGCTTTACTAGCAAGCTCCCTACTTGGAGCATCAGCACCTTTAACCTCCTGTTCCGTACAGGTTGCAATTTGTCCTGAGGATAAACGGGAAGACGTGGAACCAACGAGAGACCAGCTCTTGGTGTTGGGACAGGCACAGGTCACTCTATTTTCCCATCAGAAAGAAGAATTAACCACAGGCTCAGCCTGACCCCCGGAACCAGAACAGGGCCTGAAGCCATTCTGCGATTTTGCGGCCAGCTCCCATAAAAACGAGTTGTAAAATGGAGGTTCAGGGCACTGCAATTCACAAACCTGCAGAGTTATAAATGATAACTCTCGTCCACAAATATATTGAGGGAAGGCAAAGAAGAGGATTTGAAATCAAGGCAGAATTGCAGGAAACAGATTTCAGGAGGTAGATACGAATCGCCTTTAAAGCACATGAAAAGCGGCAAAACGTTGACAATGATGCCCTTGGCCAAAAAGGGCGTATGCGTTTTTTCCTGAATATATTCAGGAAAAAACGCATACGCCCTTTTTGGCCAACCAAGCAACCTGGAAAGGCAAATCAGCGCTACAAAGAAGTCTCGCTTCCCATCGGTCAAAAGGGCCATGCTGAAAAAAGTGTCAAAACCAGAAATGCAGGACAGGCCATGGAGAAATGGGAGCCTTGCTACACTGATGGGCGGGATGTAAATTGCCAAGAGCCACTCTGGAGAAGTGACCGGTGAGTCCTGAAACATCTGAAAAACACAGCTTAGAGAGCATAGGGCACTTCCACTCATGGGGGTATAAATTGGGAAAATTAAAAATCAGCAAGACACAAGCACCCCAAAGTTTAGGGCTGCTCTGTTGACCAGGACCTCCACTTCATTCCACCTTAAATATCCCAGGAAAGAGAAAAATGGATAAAGAAGTTGTGGTCCTTATGTACAATGGAATATCACTCAGCCATGAAATCAATGTCGTAAGGTTAGTAGCAGCATGATGAGTGGATTTAGGTACGACGATTCTAAGTGAAATAAGTCACACAGAAAAGGACACTTCTCATAAGGTATCACTGATAGAGGGAATGTAAAAACTGTTACACATGAACTGAATTACAAAACAGAACAGAGTCACACATGCAGAAAACACACTATGGCTGCTTAACGGGAAAGGTGAGGTGGGGTGATACATAAAACAAGGGTATCAAATTAGCTCAGATACCGTTCCATAAACCCAATATGTAATAGACAAGACCTACTCCTTGCTCAGAGAACTGGACTCAACACGCCCTATTCACCGCACAAGAATATATCTGACTAATAATAATCGTAAAACCTATGTATTGATATCTCTCTGTTAGTGTGTCAAGTGGGTGTAAAGTGGCATAAACACAGCAGTGAAAAGCAGCTAAACCCCATTATAAAAATAAATTACTTTGAAACACCCATGAAACAAAGACAGTGAAAGAGAGAGAAATTCTTACACAATGCGTTCAGGGGCTGTGATGCAACCTGGATTGACCATATCTAGACGCACAGCTGGATGAGACATAAGGGTGGACACTCTTGGGGCTGAGAGGTTTGGTGAGGTTGGGTGAGCAAATGCAGACCCTTTAAAGTAATACTGCGTGGTACCCATCGCATGGGTCCCAAATCTCCAGGTTCAAGGGCATCTTCCTACATCAAAAACATGCATGAGAAACCCAGAAGATGGTACACCGTGTGATGGGGAAAGGTTTCTAAAACGCACCTCATTTCTCATCTCCTTGTGCCCGGGTTCGCCATTCCAGCCGCTTTACTAGCAAGCTCCCTACTTGGAGCATCAGCACCTTTAACCTCCTGTTCCGTACAGGTTGCAATTTGTCCTGAGGATAAACGGGAAGACGTGGAACCAACGAGAGACTAGCTCTTGGTGTTGGGACAGGCACAGGTCACTCTATTTTCCCATCAGAGAGAAGAATTAACCACAGGCTCAGCCTGCCCCCCGGAACCAGAACAGGACCTGAAGCCATTCTGCGATTTTGCGGCCAGCTCCCATAAAAACGAGTTGTAAAATGGAGGTTCAGGGCACTGCAATTCACAAACCTGCAGAGTTATTAATGATAACTCTCGTCCACAAATATATTGAGGGAAGGCAAAGAAGAGGATTTGAAATCAAGGCAGAATTGCAGGAAACAGATTTCAGGAGGTAGATTCGAATCGCCTTTAAAGCACATGAAAAGCGGCAAAACGTTGACAATGATGCCCTTGGCCAAAAAGGGCGTATGCGTTTTTTCCTGAATATATTCAGGAAAAAACGCATACGCCCTTTTTGGCCAACCAAGCAACCTGGAAAGGCAAATCAGCGCTACAAAGAAGTCTCGCTTCCCATCGGTCAAAAGGGCCATGCTGAAAAAAGTGTCAAAACCAGAAATGCAGGACAGGCCATGGAGAAATGGGAGCCTTGCTACACTGATGGGCGGGATGTAAATTGCCAAGAGCCACTCTGGAGAAGTGACCGGTGAGTCCTGAAACATCTGAAAAACACAGCTTAGAGAGCATAGGGCACTTCCACTCATGGGGGTATAAATTGGGAAAATTAAAAATCAGCAAGACACAAGCACCCCAAAGTTTAGGGCTGCTCTGTTGACCAGGACCTCCACTTCATTCCACCTTAAATATCCCAGGAAAGAGAAAAATGGATAAAGAAGTTGTGGTCCTTATGTACAATGGAATATCACTCAGCCATGAAATCAATGTCGTAAGGTTAGTAGCAGCATGATGAGTGGATTTAGGTACGACGATTCTAAGTGAAATAAGTCACACAGAAAAGGACACTTCTCATAAGGTATCACTGATAGAGGGAATGTAAAAACTGTTACACATGAACTGAATTACAAAACAGAACAGAGTCACACATGCAGAAAACACACTATGGCTGCTTAACGGGAAAGGTGAGGTGGGGTGATACATAAAACAAGGGTATCAAATTAGCTCAGATACCGTTCCATAAACCCAATATGTAATAGACAAGACCTACTCCTTGCTCAGAGAACTGGACTCAACACGCCCTATTCACCGCACAAGAATATATCTGACTAATAATAATCGTAAAACCTATGTATTGATATCTCTCTGTTAGTGTGTCAAGTGGGTGTAAAGCGGCATAAACACAGTAGTGAAAAGCAGCTAAACCCCATTATAAAAATAAATTACTTTGAAACACCCATGAAACAAAGACAGTGAAAGAGAGAGAAATTCTTACACAATGCGTTCAGGGGCTGTGATGCAACCTGGATTGACCATATCTAGACGCACAGCTGGATGAGACATAAGGGTGGACACTCTTGGGGCTGAGAGGTTTGGTGAGGTTGGGTGAGCAAACGCAGACCCTTTAAAGTAATACTGCGTGGTACCCATCGCATGGGTCCCAAATCTCCAGGTTCAAGGGCATCTTCCTACATCAAAAACATGCATGAGAAACCCAGAAGATGGTACACCGTGTGATGGGGAAAGGTTTCTAAAACGCACCTCATTTCTCATCTCCTTGTGCCCGGGTTCGCCATTCCAGCCGCTTTACTAGCAAGCTCCCTACTTGGAGCATCAGCACCTTTAACCTCCTGTTCCGTACAGGTTGCAATTTGTCCTGAGGATAAACGGGAAGACGTGGAACCAACGAGAGACTAGCTCTTGGTGTTGGGACAGGCACAGGTCACTCTATTTTCCCATCAGAAAGAAGAATTAACCACAGGCTCAGCCTGCCCCCCGGAACCAGAACAGGACCTGAAGCCATTCTGCGATTTTGCGGCCAGCTCCCATAAAAACGAGTTGTAAAATGGAGGTTCAGGGCACTGCAATTCACAAACCTGCAGAGTTATTAATGATAACTCTCGTCCACAAATATATTGAGGGAAGGCAAAGAAGAGGATTTGAAATCAAGGCAGAATTGCAGGAAACAGATTTCAGGAGGTAGATTCGAATCGCCTTTAAAGCACATGAAAAGCGGCAAAACGTTGACAATGATGCCCTTGGCCAAAAAGGGCGTATGCGTTTTTTCCTGAATATATTCAGGAAAAAACGCATACGCCCTTTTTGGCCAACCAAGCAACCTGGAAAGGCAAATCAGTGCTACAAAGAAGTCTCGCTTCCCATCGGTCAAAAGGGCCATGCTGAAAAAAGTGTCAAAACCAGAAATGCAGGACAGGCCATGGAGAAATGGGAGCCTTGCTACACTGATGGGCGGGATGTAAATTGCCAAGAGCCACTCTGGAGAAGTGTCCGGTGAGTCCTGAAACATCTGAAAAACACAGCTTAGAGAGCATAGGGCACTTCCACTCATGGGGGTATAAATTGGGAAAATTAAAAATCAGCAAGACACAAGCACCCCAAAGTTTAGGGCTGCTCTGTTGACCAGGACCTCCACTTCATTCCACCTTAAATATCCCAGGAAAGAGAAAAATGGATAAAGAAGTTGTGGTCCTTATGTACAATGGAATATCACTCACCCATGAAATCAATGTCGTAAGGTTAGTAGCAGCATGATGAGTGGATTTAGGTACGACGATTCTAACTGAAATAAGTCACACAGAAAAGGACACTTCTCATAAGGTATCACTGATAGAGGGAATGTAAAAACCGTTACACTTGAACTGAATTACAAAACAGAACAGAGTCACACATGCAGAAAACACACTATGGCTGCTTAACGGGAAAGGTGAGGTGGGGTGATACATAAAACAAGGGTATCAAATTAGCTCAGATACCGTTCCATAAACCCAATATGTAATAGACAAGAGCTACTCCTTGCTCAGAGAACTGGACTCAACACGCCCTATTCACCGCACAAGAATATATCTGACTAATAATAATCGTAAAACCTATGTATTGATATCTCTCTGTTAGTGTGTCAAGTGGGTGTAAAGCGGCATAAACACAGCAGTGAAAAGCAGCTAAACCCCATTATAAAAATAAATTACTTTGAAACACCCATGAAACAAAGACAGTGAAAGAGAGAGAAATTCTTACACAATGCGTTCAGGGGCTGTGATGCAACCTGGATTGACCATATCTAGACCCACAGCTGGATGAGACATAAGGGTGGACACTCTTGGGGCTGAGAGGTTTGGTGAGGTTGGGTGAGCAAACGCAGACCCTTTAAAGTAATACTGCGTGGTACCCATCGCATGGGTCCCAAATCTCCAGGTTCAAGGGCATCTTCCTACATCAAAAACATGCATGAGAAACCCAGAAGATGGTACACCGTGTGATGGGGAAAGGTTTCTAAAACGCACCTCATTTCTCATCTCCTTGTGCCCGGGTTCGCCATTCCAGCCGCTTTACTAGCAAGCTCCCTACTTGGAGCATCAGCACCTTTAACCTCCTGTTCCGTACAGGTTGCAATTTGTCCTGAGGATAAACGGGAAGACGTGGAACCAACGAGAGACTAGCTCTTGGTGTTGGGACAGGCACAGGTCACTCTATTTTCCCATCAGAAAGAAGAATTAACCACAGGCTCAGCCTGCCCCCCGGAACCAGAACAGGGCCTGAAGCCATTCTGCGATTTTGCGGCCAGCTCCCATAAAAACGAGTTGTAAAATGGAGGTTCAGGGCACTGCAATTCACAAACCTGCAGAGTTATAAATGATAACTCTCGTCCACAAATATATTGAGGGAAGGCAAAGAAGAGGATTTGAAATCAAGGCAGAATTGCAGGAAACAGATTTCAGGAGGTAGATACGAATCGCCTTTAAAGCACATGAAAAGCGGCAAAACGTTGACAATGATGCCCTTGGCCAAAAAGGGCGTATGCGTTTTTTCCTGAATATATTCAGGAAAAAACGCATACGCCCTTTTTGGCCAACCAAGCAACCTGGAAAGGCAAATCAGCGCTACAAAGAAGTCTCGCTTCCCATCGGTCAAAAGGGCCATGCTGAAAAAAGTGTCAAAACCAGAAATGCAGGACAGGCCATGGAGAAATGGGAGCCTTGCTACACTGATGGGCGGGATGTAAATTGCCAAGAGCCACTCTGGAGAAGTGACCGGTGAGTCCTGAAACATCTGAAAAACACAGCTTAGAGAGCATAGGGCACTTCCACTCATGGGGGTATAAATTGGGAAAATTAAAAATCAGCAAGACACAAGCACCCCAAAGTTTAGGGCTGCTCTCTTGACCAGGACCTCCATTTCATTCCACCTTAAATATCCCAGGAAAGAGAAAAATGGATAAAGAAGTTGTGGTCCTTATGTACAATGGAATATCACTCAGCCATGAAATCAATGTCGTAAGGTTAGTAGCAGCATGATGAGTGGATTTAGGTACGACGATTCTAAGTGAAATAAGTCACACAGAAAAGGACACTTCTCATAAGGTATCACTGATAGAGGGAATGTAAAAACTGTTACACATGAACTGAATTACAAAACAGAACAGAGTCACACATGCAGAAAACACACTATGGCTGCTTAACGGGAAAGGTGAGGTGGGGTGATACATAAAACAAGGGTATCAAATTAGCTCAGATACCGTTCCATAAACCCAATATGTAATAGACAAGACCTACTCCTTGCTCAGAGAACTGGACTCAACACGCCCTATTCACCGCACAAGAATATATCTGACTAATAATAATCGTAAAACCTATGTATTGATATCTCTCTGTTAGTGTGTCAAGTGGGTGTAAAGTGGCATAAACACAGCAGTGAAAAGCAGCTAAACCCCATTATAAAAATAAATTACTTTGAAACACCCATGAAACAAAGACAGTGAAAGAGAGAGAAATTCTTACACAATGCGTTCAGGGGCTGTGATGCAACCTGGATTGACCATATCTAGACGCACAGCTGGATGAGACATAAGGGTGGACACTCTTGGGGCTGAGAGGTTTGGTGAGGTTGGGTGAGCAAATGCAGACCCTTTAAAGTAATACTGCGTGGTACCCATCGCATGGGTCCCAAATCTCCAGGTTCAAGGGCATCTTCCTACATCAAAAACATGCATGAGAAACCCAGAAGATGGTACACCGTGTGATGGGGAAAGGTTTCTAAAACGCACCTCATTTCTCATCTCCTTGTGCCCGGGTTCGCCATTCCAGCCGCTTTACTAGCAAGCTCCCTACTTGGAGCATCAGCACCTTTAACCTCCTGTTCCGTACAGGTTGCAATTTGTCCTGAGGATAAACGGGAAGACGTGGAACCAACGAGAGACTAGCTCTTGGTGTTGGGACAGGCACAGGTCACTCTATTTTCCCATCAGAGAGAAGAATTAACCACAGGCTCAGCCTGCCCCCCGGAACCAGAACAGGACCTGAAGCCATTCTGCGATTTTGCGGCCAGCTCCCATAAAAACGAGTTGTAAAATGGAGGTTCAGGGCACTGCAATTCACAAACCTGCAGAGTTATTAATGATAACTCTCGTCCACAAATATATTGAGGGAAGGCAAAGAAGAGGATTTGAAATCAAGGCAGAATTGCAGGAAACAGATTTCAGGAGGTAGATTCGAATCGCCTTTAAAGCACATGAAAAGCGGCAAAACGTTGACAATGATGCCCTTGGCCAAAAAGGGCGTATGCGTTTTTTCCTGAATATATTCAGGAAAAAACGCATACGCCCTTTTTGGCCAACCAAGCAACCTGGAAAGGCAAATCAGCGCTACAAAGAAGTCTCGCTTCCCATCGGTCAAAAGGGCCATGCTGAAAAAAGTGTCAAAACCAGAAATGCAGAACAGGCCATGGAGAAATGGGAGCCTTGCTACACTGATGGGCGGGATGTAAATTGCCAAGAGCCACTCTGGAGAAGTGTCCGGTGAGTCCTGAAACATCTGAAAAACACAGCTTAGAGAGCATAGGGCACTTCCACTCATGGGGGTATAAATTGGGAAAATTAAAAATCAGCAAGACACAAGCACCCCAAAGTTTAGGGCTGCTCTGTTGACCAGGACCTCCCCTTCATTCCACCTTAAATATCCCAGGAAAGAGAAAAATGGATAAAGAAGTTGTGGTCCTTATGTACAATGGAATATCACTCAGCCATGAAATCAATGTCGTAAGGTTAGTAGCAGCATGATGAGTGGATTTAGGTACGACGATTCTAAGTGAAATAAGTCACACAGAAAAGGACACTTCTCATAAGGTATCACTGATAGAGGGAATGTAAAAACCGTTACACTTGAACTGAATTACAAAACAGAACAGAGTCACACATGCAGAAAACACACTATGGCTGCTTAACGGGAAAGGTGAGGTGGGGTGATACATAAAACAAGGGTATCAAATTAGCTCAGATACCGTTCCATAAACCCAATATGTAATAGACAAGACCTACTCCTTGCTCAGAGAACTGGACTCAGCACGCCCTATTCACCGCACAAGAATATATCTGACTAATAATAATCGTAAAACCTATGTATTGATATCTCTCTGTTAGTGTGTCAAGTGGGTGTAAAGCGGCATAAACACAGCAGTGAAAAGCAGCTAAACCCCATTATAAAAATAAATTACTTTGAAACACCCATGAAACAAAGACAGTGAAAGAGAGAGAAATTCTTACACAATGCGTTCAGGGGCTGTGATGCAACCTGGATTGACCATATCTAGACGCACAGCTGGATGAGACATAAGGGTGGACACTCTTGGGGCTGAGAGGTTTGGTGAGGTTGGGTGAGCAAATGCAGACCCTTTAAAGGAATACTGCGTGGTACCCATCGCATGGGTCCCAAATCTCCAGGTTCAAGGGCATCTTCCTACATCAAAAACATGCATGAGAAACCCAGAAGATGGTACACCGTGTGATGGGGAAAGGTTTCTAAAACGCACCTCATTTCTCATCTCCTTGTGCCCGGGTTCGCCATTCCAGCCGCTTTACTAGCAAGCTCCCTACTTGGAGCATCAGCACCTTTAACCTCCTGTTCCGTACAGGTTGCAATTTGTCCTGAGGATAAACGGGAAGACGTGGAACCAACGAGAGACTAGCTCTTGGTGTTGGGACAGGCACAGGTCACTCTATTTTCCCATCAGAGAGAAGAATTAACCACAGGCTCAGCCTGCCCCCCGGAACCAGAACAGGACCTGAAGCCATTCTGCGATTTTGCGGCCAGCTCCCATAAAAACGAGTTGTAAAATGGAGGTTCAGGGCACTGCAATTCACAAACCTGCAGAGTTATTAATGATAACTCTCGTCCACAAATATATTGAGGGAAGGCAAAGAAGAGGATTTGAAATCAAGGCAGAATTGCAGGAAACAGATTTCAGGAGGTAGATTCGAATCGCCTTTAAAGCACATGAAAAGCGGCAAAACGTTGACAATGATGCCCTTGGCCAAAAAGGGCGTATGCGTTTTTTCCTGAATATATTCAGGAAAAAACGCATACGCCCTTTTTGGCCAACCAAGCAACCTGGAAAGGCAAATCAGCGCTACAAAGAAGTCTCGCTTCCCATCGGTCAAAAGGGCCATGCTGAAAAAAGTGTCAAAACCAGAAATGCAGGACAGGCCATGGAGAAATGGGAGCCTTGCTACACTGATGGGCGGGATGTAAATTGCCAAGAGCCACTCTGGAGAAGTGTCCGGTGAGTCCTGAAACATCTGAAAAACACAGCTTAGAGAGCATAGGGCACTTCCACTCATGGGGGTATAAATTGGGAAAATTAAAAATCAGCAAGACACAAGCACCCCAAAGTTTAGGGCTGCTCTGTTGACCAGGACCTCCACTTCATTCCACCTTAAATATCCCAGGAAAGAGAAAAATGGATAAAGAAGTTGTGGTCCTTATGTACAATGGAATATCACTCAGCCATGAAATCAATGTCGTAAGGTTAGTAGCAGCATGATGAGTGGATTTAGGTACGACGATTCTAAGTGAAATAAGTCACACAGAAAAGGACACTTCTCATAAGGTATCACTGATAGAGGGAATGTAAAAACCGTTACACTTGAACTGAATTACAAAACAGAACAGAGTCACACATGCAGAAAACACACTATGGCTGCTTAACGGGAAAGGTGAGGTGGGGTGATACATAAAACAAGGGTATCAAATTAGCTCAGATACCGTTCCATAAACCCAATATGTAATAGACAAGACCTACTCCTTGCTCAGAGAACTGGACTCAACACGCCCTATTCACCGCACAAGAATATATCTGACTAATAATAATCGTAAAACCTATGTATTGATATCTCTCTGTTAGTGTGTCAAGTGGGTGTAAAGCGGCATAAACACAGCAGTGAAAAGCAGCTAAACCCCATTATAAAAATAAATTACTTTGAAACACCCATGAAACAAAGACAGTGAAAGAGAGAGAAATTCTTACACAATGCGTTCAGGGGCTGTGATGCAACCTGGATTGACCATATCTAGACGCACAGCTGGATGAGACATAAGGGTGGACACTCTTGGGGCTGAGAGGTTTGGTGAGGTTGGGTGAGCAAACGCAGACCCTTTAAAGTAATACTGCGTGGTACCCATCGCATGGGTCCCAAATCTCCAGGTTCAAGGGCATCTTCCTACATCAAAAACATGCATGAGAAACCCAGAAGATGGTACACCGTGTGATGGGGAAAGGTTTCTAAAACGCACCTCATTTCTCATCTCCTTGTGCCCGGGTTCGCCATTCCAGCCGCTTTACTAGCAAGCTCCCTACTTGGAGCATCAGCACCTTTAACCTCCTGTTCCGTACAGGTTGCAATTTGTCCTGAGGATAAACGGGAAGACGTGGAACCAACGAGAGACCAGCTCTTGGTGTTGGGACAGGCACAGGTCACTCTATTTTCCCATCAGAAAGAAGAATTAACCACAGGCTCAGGCTGACCCCCGGAACCAGAACAGGGCCTGAAGCCATTCTGCGATTTTGCGGCCAGCTCCCATAAAAACGAGTTGTAAAATGGAGGTTCAGGGCACTGCAATTCACAAACCTGCAGAGTTATAAATGATAACTCTCGTCCACAAATATATTGAGGGAAGGCAAAGAAGAGGATTTGAAATCAAGGCAGAATTGCAGGAAACAGATTTCAGGAGGTAGATTCGAATCGCCTTTAAAGCACATGAAAAGCGGCAAAACGTTGACAATGATGCCCTTGGCCAAAAAGGGCGTATGCGTTTTTTCCTGAATATATTCAGGAAAAAACGCATACGCCCTTTTTGGCCAACCAAGCAACCTGGAAAGGCAAATCAGCGCTACAAAGAAGTCTCGCTTCCCATCGGTCAAAAGGGCCATGCTGAAAAAAGTGTCAAAACCAGAAATGCAGGACAGGCCATGGAGAAATGGGAGCCTTGCTACACTGATGGGCGGGATGTAAATTGCCAAGAGCCACTCTGGAGAAGTGTCCGGTGAGTCCTGAAACATCTGAAAAACACAGCTTAGAGAGCATAGGGCACTTCCACTCATGGGGGTATAAATTGGGAAAATTAAAAATCAGCAAGACACAAGCACCCCAAAGTTTAGGGCTGCTCTGTTGACCAGGACCTCCACTTCATTCCACCTTAAATATCCCAGGAAAGAGAAAAATGGATAAAGAAGTTGTGGTCCTTATGTACAATGGAATATCACTCAGCCATGAAATCAATGTCGTAAGGTTAGTAGCAGCATGATGAGTGGATTTAGGTACGACGATTCTAAGTGAAATAAGTCACACAGAAAAGGACACTTCTCATAAGGTATCACTGATAGAGGGAATGTAAAAACCGTTACACTTGAACTGAATTACAAAACAGAACAGAGTCACACATGCAGAAAACACACTATGGCTGCTTAACGGGAAAGGTGAGGTGGGGTGATACATAAAACAAGGGTATCAAATTAGCTCAGATACCGTTCCATAAACCCAATATGTAATAGACAAGACCTACTCCTTGCTCAGAGAACTGGACTCAGCACGCCCTATTCACCGCACAAGAATATATCTGACTAATAATAATCGTAAAACCTATGTATTGATATCTCTCTGTTAGTGTGTCAAGTGGGTGTAAAGCGGCATAAACACAGCAGTGAAAAGCAGCTAAACCCCATTATAAAAATAAATTACTTTGAAACACCCATGAAACAAAGACAGTGAAAGAGAGAGAAATTCTTACACAATGCGTTCAGGGGCTGTGATGCAACCTGGATTGACCATATCTAGACGCACAGCTGGATGAGACATAAGGGTGGACACTCTTGGGGCTGAGAGGTTTGGTGAGGTTGGGTGAGCAAATGCAGACCCTTTAAAGTAATACTGCGTGGTACCCATCGCATGGGTCTCAAATCTCCAGGTTCAAGGGCATCTTCCTACATCAAAAACATGCATGAGAAACCCAGAAGATGGTACACCGTGTGATGGGGAAAGGTTTCTAAAACGCACCTCATTTCTCATCTCCTTGTGCCCGGGTTCGCCATTCCAGCCGCTTTACTAGCAAGCTCCCTACTTGGAGCATCAGCACCTTTAACCTCCTGTTCCGTACAGGTTGCAATTTGTCCTGAGGATAAACGGGAAGACGTGGAACCAATGAGAGACTAGCTCTTGGAGTTGGGACAGGCACAGGTCACTCTATTTTCCCATCAGAGAGAAGAATTAACCACAGGCTCAGCCTGCCCCCCGGAACCAGAACAGGACCTGAAGCCATTCTGCGATTTTGCGGCCAGCTCCCATAAAAACGAGTTGTAAAATGGAGGTTCAGGGCACTGCAATTCACAAACCTGCAGAGTTATTAATGATAACTCTCGTCCACAAATATATTGAGGGAAGGCAAAGAAGAGGATTTGAAATCAAGGCAGAATTGCAGGAAACAGATTTCAGGAGGTAGATTCGAATCGCCTTTAAAGCACATGAAAAGCGGCAAAACGTTGACAATGATGCCCTTGGCCAAAAAGGGCGTATGCGTTTTTTCCTGAATATATTCAGGAAAAAACGCATACGCCCTTTTTGGCCAACCAAGCAACCTGGAAAGGCAAATCAGCGCTACAAAGAAGTCTCGCTTCCCATCGGTCAAAAGGGCCATGCTGAAAAAAGTGTCAAAACCAGAAATGCAGGACAGGCCATGGAGAAATGGGAGCCTTGCTACACTGATGGGCGGGATGTAAATTGCCAAGAGCCACTCTGGAGAAGTGTCCGGTGAGTCCTGAAACATCTGAAAAACACAGCTTAGAGAGCATAGGGCACTTCCACTCATGGGGGTATAAATTGGGAAAATTAAAAATCAGCAAGACACAAGCACCCCAAAGTTTAGGGCTGCTCTGTTGACCAGGACCTCCACTTCATTCCACCTTAAATATCCCAGGAAAGAGAAAAATGGATAAAGAAGTTGTGGTCCTTATGTACAATGGAATATCACTCACCCATGAAATCAATGTCGTAAGGTTAGTAGCAGCATGATGAGTGGATTTAGGTACGACGATTCTAAGTGAAATAAGTCACACAGAAAAGGACACTTCTCATAAGGTATCACTGATAGAGGGAATGTAAAAACCGTTACACTTGAACTGAATTACAAAACAGAACAGAGTCACACATGCAGAAAACACACTATGGCTGCTTAACGGGAAAGGTGAGGTGGGGTGATACATAAAACAAGGGTATCAAATTAGCTCAGATACCGTTCCATAAACCCAATATGTAATAGACAAGACCTACTCCTTGCTCAGAGAACTGGACTCAACACGCCCTATTCACCGCACAAGAATATATCTGACTAATAATAATCGTAAAACCTATGTATTGATATCTCTCTGTTAGTGTGTCAAGTGGGTGTAAAGCGGCATAAACACAGCAGTGAAAAGCAGCTAAACCCCATTATAAAAATAAATTACTTTGAAACACCCATGAAACAAAGACAGTGAAAGAGAGAGAAATTCTTACACAATGCGTTCAGGGGCTGTGATGCAACCTGGATTGACCATATCTAGACGCACAGCTGGATGAGACATAAGGGTGGACACTCTTGGGGCTGAGAGGTTTGGTGAGGTTGGGTGAGCAAACGCAGACCCTTTAAAGTAATACTGCGTGGTACCCATCGCATGGGTCCCAAATCTCCAGGTTCAAGGGCATCTTCCTACATCAAAAACATGCATGAGAAACCCAGAAGATGGTACACCGTGTGATGGGGAAAGGTTTCTAAAACGCACCTCATTTCTCATCTCCTTGTGCCCGGGTTCGCCATTCCAGCCGCTTTACTAGCAAGCTCCCTACTTGGAGCATCAGCACCTTTAACCTCCTGTTCCGTACAGGTTGCAATTTGTCCTGAGGATAAACGGGAAGACGTGGAACCAACGAGAGACCAGCTCTTGGTGTTGGGACAGGCACAGGTCACTCTATTTTCCCATCAGAAAGAAGAATTAACCACAGGCTCAGGCTGACCCCCGGAACCAGAACAGGGCCTGAAGCCATTCTGAGATTTTGCGGCCAGCTCCCATAAAAACGAGTTGTAAAATGGAGGTTCAGGGCACTGCAATTCACAAACCTGCAGAGTTATAAATGATAACTCTCGTCCACAAATATATTGAGGGAAGGCAAAGAAGAGGATTTGAAATCAAGGCAGAATTGCAGGAAACAGATTTCAGGAGGTAGATTCGAATCGCCTTTAAAGCACATGAAAAGCGGCAAAACGTTGACAATGATGCCCTTGGCCAAAAAGGGCGTATGCGTTTTTTCCTGAATATATTCAGGAAAAAACGCATACGCCCTTTTTGGCCAACCAAGCAACCTGGAAAGGCAAATCAGCGCTACAAAGAAGTCTCGCTTCCCATCGGTCAAAAGGGCCATGCTGAAAAAAGTGTCAAAACCAGAAATGCAGGACAGGCCATGGAGAAATGGGAGCCTTGCTACACTGATGGGCGGGATGTAAATTGCCAAGAGCCACTCTGGAGAAGTGTCCGGTGAGTCCTGAAACATCTGAAAAACACAGCTTAGAGAGCACAGGGCACTTCCACTCATGGGGGTATAAATTGGGAAAATTAAAAATCAGCAAGACACAAGCACCCCAAAGTTTAGGGCTGCTCTGTTGACCAGGACCTCCACTTCATTCCACCTTAAATATCCCAGGAAAGAGAAAAATGGATAAAGAAGTTGTGGTCCTTATGTACAATGGAATATCACTCAGCCATGAAATCAATGTCGTAAGGTTAGTAGCAGCATGATGAGTGGATTTAGGTACGACGATTCTAAGTGAAATAAGTCACACAGAAAAGGACACTTCTCATAAGGTATCACTGATAGAGGGAATGTAAAAACCGTTACACTTGAACTGAATTACAAAACAGAACAGAGTCACACATGCAGAAAACACACTATGGCTGCTTAACGGGAAAGGTGAGGTGGGGTGATACATAAAACAAGGGTATCAAATTAGCTCAGATACCGTTCCATAAACCCAATATGTAATAGACAAGACCTACTCCTTGCTCAGAGAACTGGACTCAGCACGCCCTATTCACCACACAAGAATATATCTGACTAATAATAATCGTAAAACCTATGTATTGATATCTCTCTGTTAGTGTGTCAAGTGGGTGTAAAGCGGCATAAACACAGCAGTGAAAAGCAGCTAAACCCCATTATAAAAATAAATTACTTTGAAACACCCATGAAACAAAGACAGTGAAAGAGAGAGAAATTCTTACACAATGCGTTCAGGGGCTGTGATGCAACCTGGATTGACCATATCTAGACGCACAGCTGGATGAGACATAAGGGTGGACACTCTTGGGGCTGAGAGGTTTGGTGAGGTTGGGTGAGCAAATGCAGACCCTTTAAAGTAATACTGCGTGGTACCCATCGCATGGGTCCCAAATCTCCAGGTTCAAGGGCATCTTCCTACATCAAAAACATGCATGAGAAACCCAGAAGATGGTACACCGTGTGATGGGGAAAGGTTTCTAAAACGCACCTCATTTCTCATCTCCTTGTGCCCGGGTTCGCCATTCCAGCCGCTTTACTAGCAAGCTCCCTACTTGGAGCATCAGCACCTTTAACCTCCTGTTCCGTACAGGTTGCAATTTGTCCTGAGGATAAACGGGAAGACGTGGAACCAATGAGAGACTAGCTCTTGGTGTTGGGACAGGCACAGGTCACTCTATTTTCCCATCAGAGAGAAGAATTAACCACAGGCTCAGCCTGCCCCCCGGAACCAGAACAGGACCTGAAGCCATTCTGCGATTTTGCGGCCAGCTCCCATAAAAACGAGTTGTAAAATGGAGGTTCAGGGCACTGCAATTCACAAACCTGCAGAGTTATTAATGATAACTCTCGTCCACAAATATATTGAGGGAAGGCAAAGAAGAGGATTTGAAATCAAGGCAGAATTGCAGGAAACAGATTTCAGGAGGTAGATTCGAATCGCCTTTAAAGCACATGAAAAGCGGCAAAACGTTGACAATGATGCCCTTGGCCAAAAAGGGCGTATGCGTTTTTTCCTGAATATATTCAGGAAAAAACGCATACGCCCTTTTTGGCCAACCAAGCAACCTGGAAAGGCAAATCAGCGCTACAAAGAAGTCTCGCTTCCCATCGGTCAAAAGGGCCATGCTGAAAAAAGTGTCAAAACCAGAAATGCAGGACAGGCCATGGAGAAATGGGAGCCTTGCTACACTGATGGGCGGGATGTAAATTGCCAAGAGCCACTCTGGAGAAGTGTCCGGTGAGTCCTGAAACATCTGAAAAACACAGCTTAGAGAGCATAGGGCACTTCCACTCATGGGGGTATAAATTGGGAAAATTAAAAATCAGCAAGACACAAGCACCCCAAAGTTTAGGGCTGCTCTGTTGACCAGGACCTCCACTTCATTCCACCTTAAATATCCCAGGAAAGAGAAAAATGGATAAAGAAGTTGTGGTCCTTATGTACAATGGAATATCACTCACCCATGAAATCAATGTCGTAAGGTTAGTAGCAGCATGATGAGTGGATTTAGGTACGACGATTCTAAGTGAAATAAGTCACACAGAAAAGGACACTTCTCATAAGGTATCACTGATAGAGGGAATGTAAAAACCGTTACACTTGAACTGAATTACAAAACAGAACAGAGTCACACATGCAGAAAACACACTATGGCTGCTTAACGGGAAAGGTGAGGTGGGGTGATACATAAAACAAGGGTATCAAATTCGCTCAGATACCGTTCCATAAACCCAATATGTAATAGACAAGACCTACTCCTTGCTCAGAGAACTGGACTCAACACGCCCTATTCACCGCACAAGAATATATCTGACTAATAATAATCGTAAAACCTATGTATTGATATCTCTCTGTTAGTGTGTCAAGTGGGTGTAAAGCGGCATAAACACAGCAGTGAAAAGCAGCTAAACCCCATTATAAAAATAAATTACTTTGAAACACCCATGAAACAAAGACAGTGAAAGAGAGAGAAATTCTTACACAATGCGTTCAGGGGCTGTGATGCAACCTGGATTGACCATATCTAGACGCACAGCTGGATGAGACATAAGGGTGGACACTCTTGGGGCTGAGAGGTTTGGTGAGGTTGGGTGAGCAAACGCAGACCCTTTAAAGTAATACTGCGTGGTACCCATCGCATGGGTCCCAAATCTCCAGGTTCAAGGGCATCTTCCTACATCAAAAACATGCATGAGAAACCCAGAAGATGGTACACCGTGTGATGGGGAAAGGTTTCTAAAACGCACCTCATTTCTCATCTCCTTGTGCCCGGGTTCGCCATTCCAGCCGCTTTACTAGCAAGCTCCCTACTTGGAGCATCAGCACCTTTAACCTCCTGTTCCGTACAGGTTGCAATTTGTCCTGAGGATAAACGGGAAGACGTGGAACCAACGAGAGACTAGCTCTTGGTGTTGGGACAGGCACAGGTCACTCTATTTTCCCATCAGAAAGAAGAATTAACCACAGGCTCAGCCTGCCCCCCGGAACCAGAACAGGACCTGAAGCCATTCTGCGATTTTGCGGCCAGCTCCCATAAAAACGAGTTGTAAAATGGAGGTTCAGGGCACTGCAATTCACAAACCTGCAGAGTTATTAATGATAACTCTCGTCCACAAATATATTGAGGGAAGGCAAAGAAGAGGATTTGAAATCAAGGCAGAATTGCAGGAAACAGATTTCAGGAGGTAGATTCGAATCGCCTTTAAAGCACATGAAAAGCGGCAAAACGTTGACAATGATGCCCTTGGCCAAAAAGGGCGTATGCGTTTTTTCCTGAATATATTCAGGAAAAAACGCATACGCCCTTTTTGGCCAACCAAGCAACCTGGAAAGGCAAATCAGCGCTACAAAGAAGTCTCGCTTCCCATCGGTCAAAAGGGCCATGCTGAAAAAAGTGTCAAAACCAGAAATGCAGGACAGGCCATGGAGAAATGGGAGCCTTGCTACACTGATGGGCGGGATGTAAATTGCCAAGAGCCACTCTGGAGAAGTGTCCGGTGAGTCCTGAAACATCTGAAAAACACAGCTTAGAGAGCATAGGGCACTTCCACTCATGGGGGTATAAATTGGGAAAATTAAAAATCAGCAAGACACAAGCACCCCAAAGTTTAGGGCTGCTCTGTTGACCAGGACCTCCACTTCATTCCACCTTAAATATCCCAGGAAAGAGAAAAATGGATAAAGAAGTTCTGGTCCTTATGTACAATGGAATATCACTCAGCCATGAAATCAATGTCGTAAGGTTAGTAGCAGCATGATGAGTGGATTTAGGTACGACGATTCTAAGTGAAATAAGTCACACAGAAAAGGACACTTCTCATAAGGTATCACTGATAGAGGGAATGTAAAAACCGTTACACTTGAACTGAATTACAAAACAGAACAGAGTCACACATGCAGAAAACACACTATGGCTGCTTAACGGGAAAGGTGAGGTGGGGTGATACATAAAACAAGGGTATCAAATTAGCTCAGATACCGTTCCATAAACCCAATATGTAATAGACAAGACCTACTCCTTGCTCAGAGAACTGGACTCAACACGCCCTATTCACCGCACAAGAATATATCTGACTAATAATAATCGTAAAACCTATGTATTGATATCTCTCTGTTAGTGTGTCAAGTGGGTGTAAAGCGGCATAAACACAGCAGTGAAAAGCAGCTAAACCCCATTATAAAAATAAATTACTTTGAAACACCCATGAAACAAAGACAGTGAAAGAGAGAGAAATTCTTACACAATGCGTTCAGGGGCTGTGATGCAACCTGGATTGACCATATCTAGATGCACAGCTGGATGAGACATAAGGGTGGACACTCTTGGGGCTGAGAGGTTTGGTGAGGTTGGGTGAGCAAACGCAGACCCTTTAAAGTAATACTGCGTGGTACCCATCGCATGGGTCCCAAATCTCCAGGTTCAAGGGCATCTTCCTACATCAAAAACATGCATGAGAAACCCAGAAGATGGTACACCGTGTGATGGGGAAAGGTTTCTAAAACGCACCTCATTTCTCATCTCCTTGTGCCCGGGTTCGCCATTCCAGCCGCTTTACTAGCAAGCTCCCTACTTGGAGCATCAGCACCTTTAACCTCCTGTTCCGTACAGGTTGCAATTTGTCCTGAGGATAAACGGGAAGATGTGGAACCAACGAGAGACCAGCTCTTGGTGTTGGGACAGGCACAGGTCACTCTATTTTCCCATCAGAAAGAAGAATTAACCACAGGCTCAGGCTGACCCCCGGAACCAGAACAGGGCCTGAAGCCATTCTGCGATTTTGCGGCCAGCTCCCATAAAAACGAGTTGTAAAATGGAGGTTCAGGGCACTGCAATTCACAAACCTGCAGAGTTATAAATGATAACTCTCGTCCACAAATATATTGAGGGAAGGCAAAGAAGAGGATTTGAAATCAAGGCAGAATTGCAGGAAACAGATTTCAGGAGGTAGATACGAATCGCCTTTAAAGCACATAAAAAGTGGCAAAACGTTGACAATGATGCCCTTGGCCAAAAAGGGCGTATGCGTTTTTTCCTGAATATATTCAGGAAAAAACGCATACGCCCTTTTTGGCCAACCAAGCAACCTGGAAAGGCAAATCAGCGCTACAAAGAAGTCTCGCTTCCCATCGGCCAAAAGGGCCATGCTGAAAAAAGTGTCAAAACCAGAAATGCAGGACAGGCCATGGAGAAATGGGAGCCTTGCTACACTGATGGGCGGGATGTAAATTGCCAAGAGCCACTCTGGAGAAGTGTCCGGTGAGTCCTGAAACATCTGAAAAACACAGCTTAGAGAGCATAGGGCACTTCCACTCATGGGGGTATAAATTGGGAAAATTAAAAATCAGCAAGACACAAGCACCCCAAAGTTTAGGGCTGCTCTGTTGACCAGGACCTCCACTTCATTCCACCTTAAATATCCCAGGAAAGAGAAAAAGGGATAAAGAAGTTCTGGTCCTTATGTACAATGGAATATCACTCAGCCATGAAATCAATGTCGTAAGGTTAGTAGCAGCATGATGAGTGGATTTAGGTACGACGATTCTAAGTGAAATAAGTCACACAGAAAAGGACACTTCTCATAAGGTATCACTGATAGAGGGAATGTAAAAACCGTTACACTTGAACTGAATTACAAAACAGAACAGAGTCACACATGCAGAAAACACACTATGGCTGCTTAACGGGAAAGGTGAGGTGGGGTGATACATAAAACAAGGGTATCAAATTAGCTCAGATACCGTTCCATAAACCCAATATGTAATAGACAAGACCTACTCCTTGCTCAGAGAACTGGACTCAACACGCCCTATTCACCGCACAAGAATATATCTGACTAGTAATAATCTTAAAACCTATGTATTGATATCTCTCTGTTAGTGTGTCAAGTGGGTGTAAAGCGGCATAAACACAGCAGTGAAAAGCAGCTAAACCCCATTATAAAAATAAATTACTTTGAAACACCCATGAAACAAAGACAGTGAAAGAGAGAGAAATTCTTACACAATGCGTTCAGGGGCTGTGATGCAACCTGGATTGACCATATCTAGACGCACAGCTGGATGAGACATAAGGGTGGACACTCTTGGGGCTGAGAGGTTTGGTGAGGTTGGGTGAGCAAACGCAGACCCTTTAAAGTAATACTGCGTGGTACCCATCGCATGGGTCCCAAATCTCCAGGTTCAAGGGCATCTTCCTACATCAAAAACATGCATGAGAAACCCAGAAGATGGTACACCGTGTGATGGGGAAAGGTTTCTAAAACGCACCTCATTTCTCATCTCCTTGTGCCCGGGTTCGCCATTCCAGCCGCTTTACTAGCAAGCTCCCTACTTGGAGCATCAGCACCTTTAACCTCCTGTTCCGTACAGGTTGCAATTTGTCCTGAGGATAAACGGGAAGACGTGGAACCAACGAGAGACTAGCTCTTGGTGTTGGGACAGGCACAGGTCACTCTATTTTCCCATCAGAAAGAAGAATTAACCACAGGCTCAGCCTGCCCCCCGGAACCAGAACAGGACCTGAAGCCATTCTGCGATTTTGCGGCCAGCTCCCATAAAAACGAGTTGTAAAATGGAGGTTCAGGGCACTGCAATTCACAAACCTGCAGAGTTATTAATGATAACTCTCGTCCACAAATATATTGAGGGAAGGCAAAGAAGAGGATTTGAAATCAAGGCAGAATTGCAGGAAACAGATTTCAGGAGGTAGATTCGAATCGCCTTTAAAGCACATGAAAAGCGGCAAAACGTTGACAATGATGCCCTTGGCCAAAAAGGGCGTATGCGTTTTTTCCTGAATATATTCAGGAAAAAACGCATACGCCCTTTTTGGCCAACCAAGCAACCTGGAAAGGCAAATCAGCGCTACAAAGAAGTCTCGCTTCCCATCGGTCAAAAGGGCCATGCTGAAAAAAGTGTCAAAACCAGAAATGCAGGACAGGCCATGGAGAAATGGGAGCCTTGCTACACTGATGGGCGGGATGTAAATTGCCAAGAGCCACTCTGGAGAAGTGTCCGGTGAGTCCTGAAACATCTGAAAAACACAGCTTAGAGAGCATAGGGCACTTCCACTCATGGGGGTATAAATTGGGAAAATTAAAAATCAGCAAGACACAAGCACCCCAAAGTTTAGGGCTGCTCTGTTGACCAGGACCTCCACTTCATTCCACCTTAAATATCCCAGGAAAGAGAAAAATGGATAAAGAAGTTGTGGTCCTTATGTACAATGGAATATCACTCAGCCATGAAATCAATGTCGTAAGGTTAGTAGCAGCATGATGAGTGGATTTAGGTACGACGATTCTAAGTGAAATAAGTCACACAGAAAAGGACACTTCTCATAAGGTATCACTGATAGAGGGAATGTAAAAACCGTTACACTTGAACTGAATTACAAAACAGAACAGAGTCACACATGCAGAAAACACACTATGGCTGCTTAACGGGAAAGGTGAGGTGGGGTGATACATAAAACAAGGGTATCAAATTAGCTCAGATACCGTTCCATAAACCCAATATGTAATAGACAAGACCTACTCCTTGCTCAGAGAACTGGACTCAACACGCCCTATTCACCGCACAAGAATATATCTGACTAATAATAATCGTAAAACCTATGTATTGATATCTCTCTGTTAGTGTGTCAAGTGGGTGTAAAGCGGCATAAACACAGCAGTGAAAAGCAGCTAAACCCCATTATAAAAATAAATTACTTTGAAACACCCATGAAACAAAGACAGTGAAAGAGAGAGAAATTCTTACACAATGCGTTCAGGGGCTGTGATGCAACCTGGATTGACCATATCTAGATGCACAGCTGGATGAGACATAAGGGTGGACACTCTTGGGGCTGAGAGGTTTGGTGAGGTTGGGTGAGCAAACGCAGACCCTTTAAAGTAATACTGCGTGGTACCCATCGCATGGGTCCCAAATCTCCAGGTTCAAGGGCATCTTCCTACATCAAAAACATGCATGAGAAACCCAGAAGATGGTACACCGTGTGATGGGGAAAGGTTTCTAAAACGCACCTCATTTCTCATCTCCTTGTGCCCGGGTTCGCCATTCCAGCCGCTTTACTAGCAAGCTCCCTACTTGGAGCATCAGCACCTTTAACCTCCTGTTCCGTACAGGTTGCAATTTGTCCTGAGGATAAACGGGAAGACGTGGAACCAACGAGAGACCAGCTCTTGGTGTTGGGACAGGCACAGGTCACTCTATTTTCCCATCAGAAAGAAGAATTAACCACAGGCTCAGGCTGACCCCCGGAACCAGAACAGGGCCTGAAGCCATTCTGCGATTTTGCGGCCAGCTCCCATAAAAACGAGTTGTAAAATGGAGGTTCAGGGCACTGCAATTCACAAACCTGCAGAGTTATAAATGATAACTCTCGTCCACAAATATATTGAGGGAAGGCAAAGAAGAGGATTTGAAATCAAGGCAGAATTGCAGGAAACAGATTTCAGGAGGTAGATACGAATCGCCTTTAAAGCACATAAAAAGTGGCAAAACGTTGACAATGATGCCCTTGGCCAAAAAGGGCGTATGCGTTTTTTCCTGAATATATTCAGGAAAAAACGCATACGCCCTTTTTGGCCAACCAAGCAACCTGGAAAGGCAAATCAGCGCTACAAAGAAGTCTCGCTTCCCATCGGCCAAAAGGGCCATGCTGAAAAAAGTGTCAAAACCAGAAATGCAGGACAGGCCATGGAGAAATGGGAGCCTTGCTACACTGATGGGCGGGATGTAAATTGCCAAGAGCCACTCTGGAGAAGTGTCCGGTGAGTCCTGAAACATCTGAAAAACACAGCTTAGAGAGCATAGGGCACTTCCACTCATGGGGGTATAAATTGGGAAAATTAAAAATCAGCAAGACACAAGCACCCCAAAGTTTAGGGCTGCTCTGTTGACCAGGACCTCCACTTCATTCCACCTTAAATATCCCAGGAAAGAGAAAAAGGGATAAAGAAGTTCTGGTCCTTATGTACAATGGAATATCACTCAGCCATGAAATCAATGTCGTAAGGTTAGTAGCAGCATGATGAGTGGATTTAGGTACGACGATTCTAAGTGAAATAAGTCACACAGAAAAGGACACTTCTCATAAGGTATCACTGATAGAGGGAATGTAAAAACCGTTACACTTGAACTGAATTACAAAACAGAACAGAGTCACACATGCAGAAAACACACTATGGCTGCTTAACGGGAAAGGTGAGGTGGGGTGATACATAAAACAAGGGTATCAAATTAGCTCAGATACCGTTCCATAAACCCAATATGTAATAGACAAGACCTACTCCTTGCTCAGAGAACTGGACTCAACACGCCCTATTCACCGCACAAGAATATATCTGACTAGTAATAATCTTAAAACCTATGTATTGATATCTCTCTGTTAGTGTGTCAAGTGGGTGTAAAGCGGCATAAACACAGCAGTGAAAAGCAGCTAAACCCCATTATAAAAATAAATTACTTTGAAACACCCATGAAACAAAGACAGTGAAAGAGAGAGAAATTCTTACACAATGCGTTCAGGGGCTGTGATGCAACCTGGATTGACCATATCTAGACGCACAGCTGGATGAGACATAAGGGTGGACACTCTTGGGGCTGAGAGGTTTGGTGAGGTTGGGTGAGCAAACGCAGACCCTTTAAAGTAATACTGCGTGGTACCCATCGCATGGGTCCCAAATCTCCAGGTTCAAGGGCATCTTCCTACATCAAAAACATGCATGAGAAACCCAGAAGATGGTACACCGTGTGATGGGGAAAGGTTTCTAAAACGCACCTCATTTCTCATCTCCTTGTGCCCGGGTTCGCCATTCCAGCCGCTTTACTAGCAAGCTCCCTACTTGGAGCATCAGCACCTTTAACCTCCTGTTCCGTACAGGTTGCAATTTGTCCTGAGGATAAACGGGAAGACGTGGAACCAACGAGAGACTAGCTCTTGGAGTTGGGACAGGCACAGGTCACTCTATTTTCCCATCAGAGAGAAGAATTAACCACAGGCTCAGCCTGCCCCCCGGAACCAGAACAGGACCTGAAGCCATTCTGCGATTTTGCGGCCAGCTCCCATAAAAACGAGTTGTAAAATGGAGGTTCAGGGCACTGCAATTCACAAACCTGCAGAGTTATTAATGATAACTCTCGTCCACAAATATATTGAGGGAAGGCAAAGAAGAGGATTTGAAATCAAGGCAGAATTGCAGGAAACAGATTTCAGGAGGTAGATTCGAATCGCCTTTAAAGCACATGAAAAGCGGCAAAACGTTGACAATGATGCCCTTGGCCAAAAAGGGCGTATGCGTTTTTTCCTGAATATATTCAGGAAAAAACGCATACGCCCTTTTTGGCCAACCAAGCAACCTGGAAAGGCAAATCAGCGCTACAAAGAAGTCTCGCTTCCCATCGGTCAAAAGGGCCATGCTGAAAAAAGTGTCAAAACCAGAAATGCAGGACAGGCCATGGAGAAATGGGAGCCTTGCTACACTGATGGGCGGGATGTAAATTGCCAAGAGCCACTCTGGAGAAGTGTCCGGTGAGTCCTGAAACATCTGAAAAACACAGCTTAGAGAGCATAGGGCACTTCCACTCATGGGGGTATAAATTGGGAAAATTAAAAATCAGCAAGACACAAGCACCCCAAAGTTTAGGGCTGCTCTGTTGACCAGGACCTCCACTTCATTCCACCTTAAATATCCCAGGAAAGAGAAAAATGGATAAAGAAGTTGTGGTCCTTATGTACAATGGAATATCACTCAGCCATGAAATCAATGTCGTAAGGTTAGTAGCAGCATGATGAGTGGATTTAGGTACGACGATTCTAAGTGAAATAAGTCACACAGAAAAGGACACTTCTCATAAGGTATCACTGATAGAGGGAATGTAAAAACCGTTACACTTGAACTGAATTACAAAACAGAACAGAGTCACACATGCAGAAAACACACTATGGCTGCTTAACGGGAAAGGTGAGGTGGGGTGATACATAAAACAAGGGTATCAAATTAGCTCAGATACCGTTCCATAAACCCAATATGTAATAGACAAGACCTACTCCTTGCTCAGAGAACTGGACTCAACACGCCCTATTCACCGCACAAGAATATATCTGACTAATAATAATCGTAAAACCTATGTATTGATATCTCTCTGTTAGTGTGTCAAGTGGGTGTAAAGCGGCATAAACACAGCAGTGAAAAGCAGCTAAACCCCATTATAAAAATAAATTACTTTGAAACACCCATGAAACAAAGACAGTGAAAGAGAGAGAAATTCTTACACAATGCGTTCAGGGGCTGTGATGCAACCTGGATTGACCATATCTAGACGCACAGCTGGATGAGACATAAGGGTGGACACTCTTGGGGCTGAGAGGTTTGGTGAGGTTGGGTGAGCAAACGCAGACCCTTTAAAGTAATACTGCGTGGTACCCATCGCATGGGTCCCAAATCTCCAGGTTCAAGGGCATCTTCCTACATCAAAAACATGCATGAGAAACCCAGAAGATGGTACACCGTGTGATGGGGAAAGGTTTCTAAAACGCACCTCATTTCTCATCTCCTTGTGCCCGGGTTCGCCATTCCAGCCGCTTTACTAGCAAGCTCCCTACTTGGAGCATCAGCACCTTTAACCTCCTGTTCCGTACAGGTTGCAATTTGTCCTGAGGATAAACGGGAAGACGTGGAACCAACGAGAGACCAGCTCTTGGTGTTGGGACAGGCACAGGTCACTCTATTTTCCCATCAGAAAGAAGAATTAACCACAGGCTCAGGCTGACCCCCGGAACCAGAACAGGGCCTGAAGCCATTCTGCGATTTTGCGGCCAGCTCCCATAAAAACGAGTTGTAAAATGGAGGTTCAGGGCACTGCAATTCACAAACCTGCAGAGTTATAAATGATAACTCTCGTCCACAAATATATTGAGGGAAGGCAAAGAAGAGGATTTGAAATCAAGGCAGAATTGCAGGAAACAGATTTCAGGAGGTAGATACGAATCGCCTTTAAAGCACATGAAAAGCGGCAAAACGTTGACAATGATGCCCTTGGCCAAAAAGGGCGTATGCGTTTTTTCCTGAATATATTCAGGAAAAAACGCATACGCCCTTTTTGGCCAACCAAGCAACCTGGAAAGGCAAATCAGCGCTACAAAGAAGTCTCGCTTCCCATCGGTCAAAAGGGCCATGCTGAAAAAAGTGTCAAAACCAGAAATGCAGGACAGGCCATGGAGAAATGGGAGCCTTGCTACACTGATGGGCGGGATGTAAATTGCCAAGAGCCACTCTGGAGAAGTGTCCGGTGAGTCCTGAAACATCTGAAAAACACAGCTTAGAGAGCATAGGGCACTTCCACTCATGGGGGTATAAATTGGGAAAATTAAAAATCAGCAAGACACAAGCACCCCAAAGTTTAGGGCTGCTCTGTTGACCAGGACCTCCACTTCATTCCACCTTAAATATCCCAGGAAAGAGAAAAATGGATAAAGAAGTTGTGGTCCTTATGTACAATGGAATATCACTCAGCCATGAAATCAATGTCGTAAGGTTAGTAGCAGCATGATGAGTGGATTTAGGTACGACGATTCTAAGTGAAATAAGTCACACAGAAAAGGACACTTCTCATAAGGTATCACTGATAGAGGGAATGTAAAAACCGTTACACTTGAACTGAATTACAAAACAGAACAGAGTCACACATGCAGAAAACACACTATGGCTGCTTAACGGGAAAGGTGAGGTGGGGTGATACATAAAACAAGGGTATCAAATTAGCTCAGATACCGTTCCATAAACCCAATATGTAATAGACAAGACCTACTCCTTGCTCAGAGAACTGGACTCAACACGCCCTATTCACCGCACAAGAATATATCTGACTAATAATAATCGTAAAACCTATGTATTGATATCTCTCTGTTAGTGTGTCAAGTGGGTGTAAAGCGGCATAAACACAGCAGTGAAAAGCAGCTAAACCCCATTATAAAAATAAATTACTTTGAAACACCCATGAAACAAAGACAGTGAAAGAGAGAGAAATTCTTACACAATGCATTCAGGGGCTGTGATGCAACCTGGATTGACCATATCTAGACGCACAGCTGGATGAGACATAAGGGTGGACACTCTTGGGGCTGAGAGGTTTGGTGAGGTTGGGTGAGCAAACGCAGACCCTTTAAAGTAATACTGCGTGGTACCCATCGCATGGGTCCCAAATCTCCAGGTTCAAGGGCATCTTCCTACATCAAAAACATGCATGAGAAACCCAGAAGATGGTACACCGTGTGATGGGGAAAGGTTTCTAAAACGCACCTCATTTCTCATCTCCTTGTGCCCGGGTTCGCCATTCCAGCCGCTTTACTAGCAAGCTCCCTACTTGGAGCATCAGCACCTTTAACCTCCTGTTCCGTACAGGTTGCAATTTGTCCTGAGGATAAACGGGAAGACGTGGAACCAACGAGAGACTAGCTCTTGGAGTTGGGACAGGCACAGGTCACTCTATTTTCCCATCAGAGAGAAGAATTAACCACAGGCTCAGCCTGCCCCCCGGAACCAGAACAGGGCCTGAAGCCATTCTGCGATTTTGCGGCCAGCTCCCATAAAAACGAGTTGTAAAATGGAGGTTCAGGGCACTGCAATTCACAAACCTGCAGAGTTATTAATGATAACTCTCGTCCACAAATATATTGAGGGAAGGCAAAGAAGAGGATTTGAAATCAAGGCAGAATTGCAGGAAACAGATTTCAGGAGGTAGATTCGAATCGCCTTTAAAGCACATGAAAAGCGGCAAAACGTTGACAATGATGCCCTTGGCCAAAAAGGGCGTATGCGTTTTTTCCTGAATATATTCAGGAAAAAACGCATACGCCCTTTTTGGCCAACCAAGCAACCTGGAAAGGCAAATCAGCGCTACAAAGAAGTCTCGCTTCCCATCGGTCAAAAGGGCCATGCTGAAAAAAGTGTCAAAACCAGAAATGCAGGACAGGCCATGGAGAAATGGGAGCCTTGCTACACTGATGGGCGGGATGTAAATTGCCAAGAGCCACTCTGGAGAAGTGTCCGGTGAGTCCTGAAACATCTGAAAAACACAGCTTAGAGAGCATAGGGCACTTCCACTCATGGGGGTATAAATTGGGAAAATTAAAAATCAGCAAGACACAAGCACCCCAAAGTTTAGGGCTGCTCTGTTGACCAGGACCTCCACTTCATTCCACCTTAAATATCCCAGGAAAGAGAAAAATGGATAAAGAAGTTGTGGTCCTTATGTACAATGGAATATCACTCAGCCATGAAATCAATGTCGTAAGGTTAGTAGCAGCATGATGAGTGGATTTAGGTACGACGATTCTAAGTGAAATAAGTCACACAGAAAAGGACACTTCTCATAAGGTATCACTGATAGAGGGAATGTAAAAACCGTTACACTTGAACTGAATTACAAAACAGAACAGAGTCACACATGCAGAAAACACACTATGGCTGCTTAACGGGAAAGGTGAGGTGGGGTGATACATAAAACAAGGGTATCAAATTAGCTCAGATACCGTTCCATAAACCCAATATGTAATAGACAAGACCTACTCCTTGCTCAGAGAACTGGACTCAACACGCCCTATTCACCGCACAAGAATATATCTGACTAATAATAATCGTAAAACCTATGTATTGATATCTCTCTGTTAGTGTGTCAAGTGGGTGTAAAGCGGCATAAACACAGCAGTGAAAAGCAGCTAAACCCCATTATAAAAATAAATTACTTTGAAACACCCATGAAACAAAGACAGTGAAAGAGAGAGAAATTCTTACACAATGCGTTCAGGGGCTGTGATGCAACCTGGATTGACCATATCTAGACGCACAGCTGGATGAGACATAAGGGTGGACACTCTTGGGGCTGAGAGGTTTGGTGAGGTTGGGTGAGCAAACGCAGACCCTTTAAAGTAATACTGCGTGGTACCCATCGCATGGGTCCCAAATCTCCAGGTTCAAGGGCATCTTCCTACATCAAAAACATGCATGAGAAACCCAGAAGATGGTACACCGTGTGATGGGGAAAGGTTTCTAAAACGCACCTCATTTCTCATCTCCTTGTGCCCGGGTTCGCCATTCCAGCCGCTTTACTAGCAAGCTCCCTACTTGGAGCATCAGCACCTTTAACCTCCTGTTCCGTACAGGTTGCAATTTGTCCTGAGGATAAACGGGAAGACGTGGAACCAACGAGAGACCAGCTCTTGGTGTTGGGACAGGCACAGGTCACTCTATTTTCCCATCAGAAAGAAGAATTAACCACAGGCTCAGGCTGACCCCCGGAACCAGAACAGGGCCTGAAGCCATTCTGCGATTTTGCGGCCAGCTCCCATAAAAACGAGTTGTAAAATGGAGGTTCAGGGCACTGCAATTCACAAACCTGCAGAGTTATAAATGATAACTCTCGTCCACAAATATATTGAGGGAAGGCAAAGAAGAGGATTTGAAATCAAGGCAGAATTGCAGGAAACAGATTTCAGGAGGTAGATACGAATCGCCTTTAAAGCACATGAAAAGCGGCAAAACGTTGACAATGATGCCCTTGGCCAAAAAGGGCGTATGCGTTTTTTCCTGAATATATTCAGGAAAAAACGCATACGCCCTTTTTGGCCAACCAAGCAACCTGGAAAGGCAAATCAGCGCTACAAAGAAGTCTCGCTTCCCATCGGTCAAAAGGGCCATGCTGAAAAAAGTGTCAAAACCAGAAATGCAGGACAGGCCATGGAGAAATGGGAGCCTTGCTACACTGATGGGCGGGATGTAAATTGCCAAGAGCCACTCTGGAGAAGTGTCCGGTGAGTCCTGAAACATCTGAAAAACACAGCTTAGAGAGCATAGGGCACTTCCACTCATGGGGGTATAAATTGGGAAAATTAAAAATCAGCAAGACACAAGCACCCCAAAGTTTAGGGCTGCTCTGTTGACCAGGACCTCCACTTCATTCCACCTTAAATATCCCAGGAAAGAGAAAAAGGGATAAAGAAGTTCTGGTCCTTATGTACAATGGAATATCACTCAGCCATGAAATCAATGTCGTAAGGTTAGTAGCAGCATGATGAGTGGATTTAGGTACGACGATTCTAAGTGAAATAAGTCACACAGAAAAGGACACTTCTCATAAGGTATCACTGATAGAGGGAATGTAAAAACCGTTACACTTGAACTGAATTACAAAACAGAACAGAGTCACACATGCAGAAAACACACTATGGCTGCTTAACGGGAAAGGTGAGGTGGGGTGATACATAAAACAAGGGTATCAAATTAGCTCAGATACCGTTCCATAAACCCAATATGTAATAGACAAGACCTACTCCTTGCTCAGAGAACTGGACTCAACACGCCCTATTCACCGCACAAGAATATATCTGACTAGTAATAATCGTAAAACCTATGTATTGATATCTCTCTGTTAGTGTGTCAAGTGGGTGTAAAGCGGCATAAACACAGCAGTGAAAAGCAGCTAAACCCCATTATAAAAATAAATTACTTTGAAACACCCATGAAACAAAGACAGTGAAAGAGAGAGAAATTCTTACACAATGCGTTCAGGGGCTGTGATGCAACCTGGATTGACCATATCTAGACGCACAGCTGGATGAGACATAAGGGTGGACACTCTTGGGGCTGAGAGGTTTGGTGAGGTTGGGTGAGCAAACGCAGACCCTTTAAAGTAATACTGCGTGGTACCCATCGCATGGGTCCCAAATCTCCAGGTTCAAGGGCATCTTCCTACATCAAAAACATGCATGAGAAACCCAGAAGATGGTACACCGTGTGATGGGGAAAGGTTTCTAAAACGCACCTCATTTCTCATCTCCTTGTGCCCGGGTTCGCCATTCCAGCCGCTTTACTAGCAAGCTCCCTACTTGGAGCATCAGCACCTTTAACCTCCTGTTCCGTACAGGTTGCAATTTGTCCTGAGGATAAACGGGAAGACGTGGAACCAACGAGAGACCAGCTCTTGGTGTTGGGACAGGCACAGGTCACTCTATTTTCCCATCAGAAAGAAGAATTAACCACAGGCTCAGCCTGCCCCCCGGAACCAGAACAGGGCCTGAAGCCATTCTGCGATTTTGCGGCCAGCTCCCATAAAAACGAGTTGTAAAATGGAGGTTCAGGGCACTGTAATTCACAAACCTGCAGAGTTATAAATGATAACTCTCGTCCACAAATATATTGAGGGAAGGCAAAGAAGAGGATTTGAAATCAAGGCAGAATTGCAGGAAACAGATTTCAGGAGGTAGATACGAATCGCCTTTAAAGCACATGAAAAGCGGCAAAACGTTGACAATGATGCCCTTGGCCAAAAAGGGCGTATGCGTTTTTTCCTGAATATATTCAGGAAAAAACGCATACGCCCTTTTTGGCCAACCAAGCAACCTGGAAAGGCAAATCAGCGCTACAAAGAAGTCTCGCTTCCCATCGGTCAAAAGGGCCATGCTGAAAAAAGTGTCAAAACCAGAAATGCAGGACAGGCCATGGAGAAATGGGAGCCTTGCTACACTGATGGGCGGGATGTAAATTGCCAAGAGCCACTCTGGAGAAGTGACCGGTGAGTCCTGAAACATCTGAAAAACACAGCTTAGAGAGCATAGGGCACTTCCACTCATGGGGGTATAAATTGGGAAAATTAAAAATCAGCAAGACACAAGCACCCCAAAGTTTAGGGCTGCTCTGTTGACCAGGACCTCCACTTCATTCCACCTTAAATATCCCAGGAAAGAGAAAAATGGATAAAGAAGTTGTGGTCCTTATGTACAATGGAATATCACTCAGCCATGAAATCAATGTCGTAAGGTTAGTAGCAGCATGATGAGTGGATTTAGGTACGACGATTCTAAGTGAAATAAGTCACACAGAAAAGGACATTTCTCATAAGGTATCACTGATAGAGGGAATGTAAAAACCGTTACACTTGAACTGAATTACAAAACAGAACAGAGTCACACATGCAGAAAACACACTATGGCTGCTTAACGGGAAAGGTGAGGTGGGGTGATACATAAAACAAGGGTATCAAATTAGCTCAGATACCGTTCCATAAACCCAATATGTAATAGACAAGACCTACTCCTTGCTCAGAGAACTGGACTCAACACGCCCTATTCACCGCACAAGAATATATCTGACTAGTAATAATCGTAAAACCTATGTATTGATATCTCTCTGTTAGTGTGTCAAGTGGGTGTAAAGCGGCATAAACACAGCAGTGAAAAGCAGCTAAACCCCATTATAAAAATAAATTACTTTGAAACACCCATGAAACAAAGACAGTGAAACAGAGAGAAATTCTTACACAATGCGTTCAGGGGCTGTGATGCAACCTGGATTGACCATATCTAGACGCACAGCTGGATGAGACATAAGGGTGGACACTCTTGGGGCTGAGAGGTTTGGTGAGGTTGGGTGAGCAAACGCAGACCCTTTAAAGTAATACTGCGTGGTACCCATCGCATGGGTCCCAAATCTCCAGGTTCAAGGGCATCTTCCTACATCAAAAACATGCATGAGAAACCCAGAAGATGGTACACCGTGTGATGGGGAAAGGTTTCTAAAACGCACCTCATTTCTCATCTCCTTGTGCCCGGGTTCGCCATTCCAGCCGCTTTACTAGCAAGCTCCCTACTTGGAGCATCAACACCTTTAACCTCCTGTTCCGTACAGGTTGCAATTTGTCCTGAGGATAAACGGGAAGACGTGGAACCAACGAGAGACCAGCTCTTGGTGTTGGGACAGGCACAGGTCACTCTATTTTCCCATCAGAAAGAAGAATTAACCACAGGCTCAGGCTGACCCCCGGAACCAGAACAGGGCCTGAAGCCATTCTGCGATTTTGCGGCCAGCTCCCATAAAAACGAGTTGTAAAATGGAGGTTCAGGGCACTGCAATTCACAAACCTGCAGAGTTATAAATGATAACTCTCGTCCACAAATATATTGAGGGAAGGCAAAGAAGAGGATTTGAAATCAAGGCAGAATTGCAGGAAACAGATTTCAGGAGGTAGATACGAATCGCCTTTAAAGCACATGAAAAGCGGCAAAACGTTGACAATGATGCCCTTGGCCAAAAAGGGCGTATGCGTTTTTTCCTGAATATATTCAGGAAAAAACGCATACGCCCTTTTTGGCCAACCAAGCAACCTGGAAAGGCAAATCAGCGCTACAAAGAAGTCTCGCTTCCCATCGGTCAAAAGGGCCATGCTGAAAAAAGTGTCAAAACCAGAAATGCAGGACAGGCCATGGAGAAATGGGAGCCTTGCTACACTGATGGGCGGGATGTAAATTGCCAAGAGCCACTCTGGAGAAGTGTCCGGTGAGTCCTGAAACATCTGAAAAACACAGCTTAGAGAGCATAGGGCACTTCCACTCATGGGGGTATAAATTGGGAAAATTAAAAATCAGCAAGACACAAGCACCCCAAAGTTTAGGGCTGCTCTGTTGACCAGGACCTCCACTTCATTCCACCTTAAATATCCCAGGAAAGAGAAAAAGGGATAAAGAAGTTCTGGTCCTTATGTACAAAGGAATATCACTCAGCCATGAAATCAATGTCGTAAGGTTAGTAGCAGCATGATGAGTGGATTTAGGTATGACGATTCTAAGTGAAATAAGTCACACAGAAAAGGACACTTCTCATAAGGTATCACTGATAGAGGGAATGTAAAAACCGTTACACTTGAACTGAATTACAAAACAGAACAGAGTCACACATGCAGAAAACACACTATGGCTGCTTAACGGGAAAGGTGAGGTGGGGTGATACATAAAACAAGGGTATCAAATTAGCTCAGATACCGTTCCATAAACCCAATATGTAATAGACAAGACCTACTCCTTGCTCAGAGAACTGGACTCAACACGCCCTATTCACCGCACAAGAATATATCTGACTAATAATAATCGTAAAACCTATGTATTGATATCTCTCTGTTAGTGTGTCAAGTGGGTGTAAAGCGGCATAAACACAGCAGTGAAAAGCAGCTAAACCCCATTATAAAAATAAATTACTTTGAAACACCCATGAAACAAAGACAGTGAAAGAGAGAGAAATTCTTACACAATGCGTTCAGGGGCTGTGATGCAACCTGGATTGACCATATCTAGATGCACAGCTGGATGAGACATAAGGGTGGACACTCTTGGGGCTGAGAGGTTTGGTGAGGTTGGGTGAGCAAACGCAGACCCTTTAAAGTAATACTGCGTGGTACCCATCGCATGGGTCCCAAATCTCCAGGTTCAAGGGCATCTTCCTACATCAAAAACATGCATGAGAAACCCAGAAGATGGTACACCGTGTGATGGGGAAAGGTTTCTAAAACGCACCTCATTTCTCATCTCCTTGTGCCCGGGTTCGCCATTCCAGCCGCTTTACTAGCAAGCTCCCTACTTGGAGCATCAGCACCTTTAACCTCCTGTTCCGTACAGGTTGCAATTTGTCCTGAGGATAAACGGGAAGACGTGGAACCAACGAGAGACCAGCTCTTGGTGTTGGGACAGGCACAGGTCACTCTATTTTCCCATCAGAAAGAAGAATTAACCACAGGCTCAGGCTGACCCCCGGAACCAGAACAGGGCCTGAAGCCATTCTGCGATTTTGCGGCCAGCTCCCATAAAAACGAGTTGTAAAATGGAGGTTCAGGGCACTGCAATTCACAAACCTGCAGAGTTATAAATGATAACTCTCGTCCACAAATATATTGAGGGAAGGCAAAGAAGAGGATTTGAAATCAAGGCAGAATTGCAGGAAACAGATTTCAGGAGGTAGATACGAATCGCCTTTAAAGCACATAAAAAGTGGCAAAACGTTGACAATGATGCCCTTGGCCAAAAAGGGCGTATACGTTTTTTCCTGAATATATTCAGGAAAAAATGCATACGCCCTTTTTGGCCAACCAAGCAACCTGGAAAGGCAAATCAGCGCTACAAAGAAGTCTCGCTTCCCATCGGCCAAAAGGGCCATGCTGAAAAAAGTGTCAAAACCAGAAATGCAGGACAGGCCATGGAGAAATGGGAGCCTTGCTACACTGATGGGCGGGATGTAAATTGCCAAGAGCCACTCTGGAGAAGTGTCCGGTGAGTCCTGAAACATCTGAAAAACACAGCTTAGAGAGCATAGGGCACTTCCACTCATGGGGGTATAAATTGGGAAAATTAAAAATCAGCAAGACACAAGCACCCCAAAGTTTAGGGCTGCTCTGTTGACCAGGACCTCCACTTCATTCCACCTTAAATATCCCAGGAAAGAGAAAAAGGGATAAAGAAGTTGTGGTCCTTATGTACAATGGAATATCACTCAGCCATGAAATCAATGTCGTAAGGTTAGTAGCAGCATGATGAGTGGATTTAGGTACGACGATTCTAAGTGAAATAAGTCACACAGAAAAGGACACTTCTCATAAGGTATCACTGATAGAGGGAATGTAAAAACCGTTACACTTGAACTGAATTACAAAACAGAACAGAGTCACACATGCAGAAAACACACTATGGCTGCTTAACGGGAAAGGTGAGGTGGGGTGATACATAAAACAAGGGTATCAAATTAGCTCAGATACCGTTCCATAAACCCAATATGTAATAGACAAGACCTACTCCTTGCTCAGAGAACTGGACTCAACACGCCCTATTCACCGCACAAGAATATATCTGACTAGTAATAATCGTAAAACCTATGTATTGATATCTCTCTGTTAGTGTGTCAAGTGGGTGTAAAGCGGCATAAACACAGCAGTGAAAAGCAGCTAAACCCCATTATAAAAATAAATTACTTTGAAACACCCATGAAACAAAGACAGTGAAAGAGAGAGAAATTCTTACACAATGCGTTCAGGGGCTGTGATGCAACCTGGATTGACCATATCTAGACGCACAGCTGGATGAGACATAAGGGTGGACACTCTTGGGGCTGAGAGGTTTGGTGAGGTTGGGTGAGCAAACGCAGACCCTTTAAAGTAATACTGCGTGGTACCCATCGCATGGGTCCCAAATCTCCAGGTTCAAGGGCATCTTCCTACATCAAAAACATGCATGAGAAACCCAGAAGATGGTACACCGTGTGATGGGGAAAGGTTTCTAAAACGCACCTCATTTCTCATCTCCTTGTGCCCGGGTTCGCCATTCCAGCCGCTTTACTAGCAAGCTCCCTACTTGGAGCATCAGCACCTTTAACCTCCTGTTCCGTACAGGTTGCAATTTGTCCTGAGGATAAACGGGAAGACGTGGAACCAACGAGAGACTAGCTCTTGGAGTTGGGACAGGCACAGGTCACTCTATTTTCCCATCAGAGAGAAGAATTAACCACAGGCTCAGCCTGCCCCCCGGAACCAGAACAGGACCTGAAGCCATTCTGCGATTTTGCGGCCAGCTCCCATAAAAACGAGTTGTAAAATGGAGGTTCAGGGCACTGCAATTCACAAACCTGCAGAGTTATTAATGATAACTCTCGTCCACAAATATATTGAGGGAAGGCAAAGAAGAGGATTTGAAATCAAGGCAGAATTGCAGGAAACAGATTTCAGGAGGTAGATTCGAATCGCCTTTAAAGCACATGAAAAGCGGCAAAACGTTGACAATGATGCCCTTGGCCAAAAAGGGCGTATGCGTTTTTTCCTGAATATATTCAGGAAAAAACGCATACGCCCTTTTTGGCCAACCAAGCAACCTGGAAAGGCAAATCAGCGCTACAAAGAAGTCTCGCTTCCCATCGGTCAAAAGGGCCATGCTGAAAAAAGTGTCAAAACCAGAAATGCAGGACAGGCCATGGAGAAATGGGAGCCTTGCTACACTGATGGGCGGGATGTAAATTGCCAAGAGCCACTCTGGAGAAGTGTCCGGTGAGTCCTGAAACATCTGAAAAACACAGCTTAGAGAGCATAGGGCACTTCCACTCATGGGGGTATAAATTGGGAAAATTAAAAATCAGCAAGACACAAGCACCCCAAAGTTTAGGGCTGCTCTGTTGACCAGGACCTCCACTTCATTCCACCTTAAATATCCCAGGAAAGAGAAAAATGGATAAAGAAGTTGTGGTCCTTATGTACAATGGAATATCACTCAGCCATGAAATCAATGTCGTAAGGTTAGTAGCAGCATGATGAGTGGATTTAGGTACGACGATTCTAAGTGAAATAAGTCACACAGAAAAGGACACTTCTCATAAGGTATCACTGATAGAGGGAATGTAAAAACCGTTACACTTGAACTGAATTACAAAACAGAACAGAGTCACACATGCAGAAAACACACTATGGCTGCTTAACGGGAAAGGTGAGGTGGGGTGATACATAAAACAAGGGTATCAAATTAGCTCAGATACCGTTCCATAAACCCAATATGTAATAGACAAGACCTACTCCTTGCTCAGAGAACTGGACTCAACACGCCCTATTCACCGCACAAGAATATATCTGACTAATAATAATCGTAAAACCTATGTATTGATATCTCTCTGTTAGTGTGTCAAGTGGGTGTAAAGCGGCATAAACACAGCAGTGAAAAGCAGCTAAACCCCATTATAAAAATAAATTACTTTGAAACACCCATGAAACAAAGACAGTGAAAGAGAGAGAAATTCTTACACAATGCGTTCAGGGGCTGTGATGCAACCTGGATTGACCATATCTAGACGCACAGCTGGATGAGACATAAGGGTGGACACTCTTGGGGCTGAGAGGTTTGGTGAGGTTGGGTGAGCAAACGCAGACCCTTTAAAGTAATACTGCGTGGTACCCATCGCATGGGTCCCAAATCTCCAGGTTCAAGGGCATCTTCCTACATCAAAAACATGCATGAGAAACCCAGAAGATGGTACACCGTGTGATGGGGAAAGGTTTCTAAAACGCACCTCATTTCTCATCTCCTTGTGCCCGGGTTCGCCATTCCAGCCGCTTTACTAGCAAGCTCCCTACTTGGAGCATCAGCACCTTTAACCTCCTGTTCCGTACAGGTTGCAATTTGTCCTGAGGATAAACGGGAAGACGTGGAACCAACGAGAGACCAGCTCTTGGTGTTGGGACAGGCACAGGTCACTCTATTTTCCCATCAGAAAGAAGAATTAACCACAGGCTCAGGCTGACCCCCGGAACCAGAACAGGGCCTGAAGCCATTCTGCGATTTTGCGGCCAGCTCCCATAAAAACGAGTTGTAAAATGGAGGTTCAGGGCACTGCAATTCACAAACCTGCAGAGTTATAAATGATAACTCTCGTCCACAAATATATTGAGGGAAGGCAAAGAAGAGGATTTGAAATCAAGGCAGAATTGCAGGAAACAGATTTCAGGAGGTAGATACGAATCGCCTTTAAAGCACATGAAAAGCGGCAAAACGTTGACAATGATGCCCTTGGCCAAAAAGGGCGTATGCGTTTTTTCCTGAATATATTCAGGAAAAAACGCATACGCCCTTTTTGGCCAACCAAGCAACCTGGAAAGGCAAATCAGCGCTACAAAGAAGTCTCGCTTCCCATCGGTCAAAAGGGCCATGCTGAAAAAAGTGTCAAAACCAGAAATGCAGGACAGGCCATGGAGAAATGGGAGCCTTGCTACACTGATGGGCGGGATGTAAATTGCCAAGAGCCACTCTGGAGAAGTGTCCGGTGAGTCCTGAAACATCTGAAAAACACAGCTTAGAGAGCATAGGGCACTTCCACTCATGGGGGTATAAATTGGGAAAATTAAAAATCAGCAAGACACAAGCACCCCAAAGTTTAGGGCTGCTCTGTTGACCAGGACCTCCACTTCATTCCACCTTAAATATCCCAGGAAAGAGAAAAAGGGATAAAGAAGTTCTGGTCCTTATGTACAAAGGAATATCACTCAGCCATGAAATCAATGTCGTAAGGTTAGTAGCAGCATGATGAGTGGATTTAGGTACGACGATTCTAAGTGAAATAAGTCACACAGAAAAGGACACTTCTCATAAGGTATCACTGATAGAGGGAATGTAAAAACCGTTACACTTGAACTGAATTACAAAACAGAACAGAGTCACACATGCAGAAAACACACTATGGCTGCTTAACGGGAAAGGTGAGGTGGGGTGATACATAAAACAAGGGTATCAAATTAGCTCAGATACCGTTCCATAAACCCAATATGTAATAGACAAGACCTACTCCTTGCTCAGAGAACTGGACTCAACACGCCCTATTCACCGCACAAGAATATATCTGACTAGTAATAATCGTAAAACCTATGTATTGATATCTCTCTGTTAGTGTGTCAAGTGGGTGTAAAGCGGCATAAACACAGCAGTGAAAAGCAGCTAAACCCCATTATAAAAATAAATTACTTTGAAACACCCATGAAACAAAGACAGTGAAAGAGAGAGAAATTCTTACACAATGCGTTCAGGGGCTGTGATGCAACCTGGATTGACCATATCTAGACGCACAGCTGGATGAGACATAAGGGTGGACACTCTTGGGGCTGAGAGGTTTGGTGAGGTTGGGTGAGCAAACGCAGACCCTTTAAAGTAATACTGCGTGGTACCCATCGCATGGGTCCCAAATCTCCAGGTTCAAGGGCATCTTCCTACATCAAAAACATGCATGAGAAACCCAGAAGATGGTACACCGTGTGATGGGGAAAGGTTTCTAAAACGCACCTCATTTCTCATCTCCTTGTGCCCGGGTTCGCCATTCCAGCCGCTTTACTAGCAAGCTCCCTACTTGGAGCATCAGCACCTTTAACCTCCTGTTCCGTACAGGTTGCAATTTGTCCTGAGGATAAACGGGAAGACGTGGAACCAACGAGAGACTAGCTCTTGGAGTTGGGACAGGCACAGGTCACTCTATTTTCCCATCAGAAAGAAGAATTAACCACAGGCTCAGCCTGCCCCCCGGAACCAGAACAGGGCCTGAAGCCATTCTGCGATTTTGCGGCCAGCTCCCATAAAAACGAGTTGTAAAATGGAGGTTCAGGGCACTGTAATTCACAAACCTGCAGAGTTATAAATGATAACTCTCGTCCACAAATATATTGAGGGAAGGCAAAGAAGAGGATTTGAAATCAAGGCAGAATTGCAGGAAACAGATTTCAGGAGGTAGATACGAATCGCCTTTAAAGCACATGAAAAGCGGCAAAACGTTGACAATGATGCCCTTGGCCAAAAAGGGCGTATGCGTTTTTTCCTGAATATATTCAGGAAAAAACGCATACGCCCTTTTTGGCCAACCAAGCAACCTGGAAAGGCAAATCAGCGCTACAAAGAAGTCTCGCTTCCCATCGGTCAAAAGGGCCATGCTGAAAAAAGTGTCAAAACCAGAAATGCAGGACAGGCCATGGAGAAATGGGAGCCTTGCTACACTGATGGGCGGGATGTAAATTGCCAAGAGCCACTCTGGAGAAGTGACCGGTGAGTCCTGAAACATCTGAAAAACACAGCTTAGAGAGCATAGGGCACTTCCACTCATGGGGGTATAAATTGGGAAAATTAAAAATCAGCAAGACACAAGCACCCCAAAGTTTAGGGCTGCTCTGTTGACCAGGACCTCCACTTCATTCCACCTTAAATATCCCAGGAAAGAGAAAAATGGATAAAGAAGTTGTGGTCCTTATGTACAATGGAATATCACTCAGCCATGAAATCAATGTCGTAAGGTTAGTAGCAGCATGATGAGTGGATTTAGGTACGACGATTCTAAGTGAAATAAGTCACACAGAAAAGGACATTTCTCATAAGGTATCACTGATAGAGGGAATGTAAAAACCGTTACACTTGAACTGAATTACAAAACAGAACAGAGTCACACATGCAGAAAACACACTATGGCTGCTTAACGGGAAAGGTGAGGTGGGGTGATACATAAAACAAGGGTATCAAATTAGCTCAGATACCGTTCCATAAACCCAATATGTAATAGACAAGACCTACTCCTTGCTCAGAGAACTGGACTCAACACGCCCTATTCACCGCACAAGAATATATCTGACTAGTAATAATCGTAAAACCTATGTATTGATATCTCTCTGTTAGTGTGTCAAGTGGGTGTAAAGCGGCATAAACACAGCAGTGAAAAGCAGCTAAACCCCATTATAAAAATAAATTACTTTGAAACACCCATGAAACAAAGACAGTGAAAGAGAGAGAAATTCTTACACAATGCGTTCAGGGGCTGTGATGCAACCTGGATTGACCATATCTAGACGCACAGCTGGATGAGACATAAGGGTGGACACTCTTGGGGCTGAGAGGTTTGGTGAGGTTGGGTGAGCAAACGCAGACCCTTTAAAGTAATACTGCGTGGTACCCATCGCATGGGTCCCAAATCTCCAGGTTCAAGGGCATCTTCCTACATCAAAAACATGCATGAGAAACCCAGAAGATGGTACACCGTGTGATGGGGAAAGGTTTCTAAAACGCACCTCATTTCTCATCTCCTTGTGCCCGGGTTCGCCATTCCAGCCGCTTTACTAGCAAGCTCCCTACTTGGAGCATCAACACCTTTAACCTCCTGTTCCGTACAGGTTGCAATTTGTCCTGAGGATAAACGGGAAGACGTGGAACCAACGAGAGACCAGCTCTTGGTGTTGGGACAGGCACAGGTCACTCTATTTTCCCATCAGAAAGAAGAATTAACCACAGGCTCAGGCTGACCCCCGGAACCAGAACAGGGCCTGAAGCCATTCTGCGATTTTGCGGCCAGCTCCCATAAAAACGAGTTGTAAAATGGAGGTTCAGGGCACTGCAATTCACAAACCTGCAGAGTTATAAATGATAACTCTCGTCCACAAATATATTGAGGGAAGGCAAAGAAGAGGATTTGAAATCAAGGCAGAATTGCAGGAAACAGATTTCAGGAGGTAGATACGAATCGCCTTTAAAGCACATGAAAAGCGGCAAAACGTTGACAATGATGCCCTTGGCCAAAAAGGGCGTATGCGTTTTTTCCTGAATATATTCAGGAAAAAACGCATACGCCCTTTTTGGCCAACCAAGCAACCTGGAAAGGCAAATCAGCGCTACAAAGAAGTCTCGCTTCCCATCGGTCAAAAGGGCCATGCTGAAAAAAGTGTCAAAACCAGAAATGCAGGACAGGCCATGGAGAAATGGGAGCCTTGCTACACTGATGGGCGGGATGTAAATTGCCAAGAGCCACTCTGGAGAAGTGTCCGGTGAGTCCTGAAACATCTGAAAAACACAGCTTAGAGAGCATAGGGCACTTCCACTCATGGGGGTATAAATTGGGAAAATTAAAAATCAGCAAGACACAAGCACCCCAAAGTTTAGGGCTGCTCTGTTGACCAGGACCTCCACTTCATTCCACCTTAAATATCCCAGGAAAGAGAAAAAGGGATAAAGAAGTTCTGGTCCTTATGTACAATGGAATATCACTCAGCCATGAAATCAATGTCGTAAGGTTAGTAGCAGCATGATGAGTGGATTTAGGTACGACGATTCTAAGTGAAATAAGTCACACAGAAAAGGACACTTCTCATAAGGTATCACTGATAGAGGGAATGTAAAAACTGTTACACTTGAACTGAATTACAAAACAGAACAGAGTCACACATGCAGAAAACACACTATGGCTGCTTAACGGGAAAGGTGAGGTGGGGTGATACATAAAACAAGGGTATCAAATTAGCTCAGATACCGTTCCATAAACCCAATATGTAATAGACAAGACCTACTCCTTGCTCAGAGAACTGGACTCAACACGCCCTATTCACCACACAAGAATATATCTGACTAATAATAATCGTAAAACCTATGTATTGATATCTCTCTGTTAGTGTGTCAAGTGGGTGTAAAGCGGCGTAAACACAGCAGTGAAAAGCAGCTAAACCCCATTATAAAAATAAATTACTTTGAAACACCCATGAAACAAAGACAGTGAAAGAGAGAGAAATTCTTACACAATGCGTTCAGGGGCTGTGATGCAACCTGGATTGACCATATCTAGACGCACAGCTGGATGAGACATAAGGGTGGACACTCTTGGGGCTGAGAGGTTTGGTGAGGTTGGGTGAGCAAATGCAGACCCTTTAAAGTAATACTGCGTGGTACCCATCGCATGGGTCCCAAATCTCCAGGTTCAAGGGCATCTTCCTACATCAAAAACATGCATGAGAAACCCAGAAGATGGTACACCGTGTGATGGGGAAAGGTTTCTAAAACGCACCTCATTTCTCATCTCCTTGTGCCCGGGTTCGCCATTCCAGCCGCTTTACTAGCAAGCTCCCTACTTGGAGCATCAGCACCTTTAACCTCCTGTTCCGTACAGGTTGCAATTTGTCCTGAGGATAAACGGGAAGACGTGGAACCAACGAGAGACTAGCTCTTGGTGTTGGGACAGGCACAGGTCACTCTATTTTCCCATCAGAAAGAAGAATTAACCACAGGCTCAGCCTGCCCCCCGGAACCAGAACAGGGCCTGAAGCCATTCTGCGATTTTGCGGCCAGCTCCCATAAAAACGAGTTGTAAAATGGAGGTTCAGGGCACTGCAATTCACAAACCTGCAGAGTTATAAATGATAACTCTCGTCCACAAATATATTGAGGGAAGGCAAAGAAGAGGATTTGAAATCAAGGCAGAATTGCAGGAAACAGATTTCAGGAGGTAGATACGAATCGCCTTTAAAGCACATGAAAAGCGGCAAAACGTTGACAATGATGCCCTTGGCCAAAAAGGGCGTATGCGTTTTTTCCTGAATATATTCAGGAAAAAACGCATACGCCCTTTTTGGCCAACCAAGCAACCTGGAAAGGCAAATCAGCGCTACAAAGAAGTCTCGCTTCCCATCGGTCAAAAGGGCCATGCTGAAAAAAGTGTCAAAACCAGAAATGCAGGACAGGCCATGGAGAAATGGGAGCCTTGCTACACTGATGGGCGGGATGTAAATTGCCAAGAGCCACTCTGGAGAAGTGTCCGGTGAGTCCTGAAACATCTGAAAAACACAGCTTAGAGAGCATAGGGCACTTCCACTCATGGGGGTATAAATTGGGAAAATTAAAAATCAGCAAGACACAAGCACCCCAAAGTTTAGGGCTGCTCTGTTGACCAGGACCTCCACTTCATTCCACCTTAAATATCCCAGGAAAGAGAAAAATGGATAAAGAAGTTGTGGTCCTTATGTACAATGGAATATCACTCAGCCATGAAATCAATGTCGTAAGGTTAGTAGCAGCATGATGAGTGGATTTAGGTACGACGATTCTAAGTGAAATAAGTCACACAGAAAAGGACACTTCTCATAAGGTATCACTGATAGAGGGAATGTAAAACTGTTACACATGAATTGAATTACAAAACAGAACAGAGTCACACATGCAGAAAACACACTATGGCTGCTTAACGGGAAAGGTGAGGTGGGGTGATACATAAAACAAGGGTATCAAATTAGCTCAGATACCGTTCCATAAACCCAATATGTAATAGACAAGACCTACTCCTTGCTCAGAGAACTGGACTCAACACGCCCTATTCACCACACAAGAATATATCTGACTAATAATAATCGTAAAACCTATGTATTGATATCTCTCTGTTAGTGTGTCAAGTGGGTGTAAAGCGGCGTAAACACAGCAGTGAAAAGCAGCTAAACCCCATTATAAAAATAAATTACTTTGAAACACCCATGAAACAAAGACAGTGAAAGAGAGAGAAATTCTTACACAATGCGTTCAGGGGCTGTGATGCAACCTGGATTGACCATATCTAGACGCACAGCTGGATGAGACATAAGGGTGGACACTCTTGGGGCTGAGAGGTTTGGTGAGGTTGGGTGAGCAAACGCAGACCCTTTAAAGTAATACTGCGTGGTACCCATCGCATGGGTCCCAAATCTCCAGGTTCAAGGGCATCTTCCTACATCAAAAACATGCATGAGAAACCCAGAAGATGGTACACCGTGTGATGGGGAAAGGTTTCTAAAACGCACCTCATTTCTCATCTCCTTGTGCCCGGGTTCGCCATTCCAGCCGCTTTACTAGCAAGCTCCCTACTTGGAGCATCAGCACCTTTAACCTCCTGTTCCGTACAGGTTGCAATTTGTCCTGAGGATAAACGGGAAGACGTGGAACCAACGAGAGACTAGCTCTTGGTGTTGGGACAGGCACAGGTCACTCTATTTTCCCATCAGAAAGAAGAATTAACCACAGGCTCAGCCTGCCCCCCGGAACCAGAACAGGGCCTGAAGCCATTCTGCGATTTTGCGGCCAGCTCCCATAAAAACGAGTTGTAAAATGGAGGTTCAGGGCACTGCAATTCACAAACCTGCAGAGTTATAAATGATAACTCTCGTCCACAAATATATTGAGGGAAGGCAAAGAAGAGGATTTGAAATCAAGGCAGAATTGCAGGAAACAGATTTCAGGAGGTAGATACGAATCGCCTTTAAAGCACATGAAAAGCGGCAAAACGTTGACAATGATGCCCTTGGCCAAAAAGGGCGTATGCGTTTTTTCCTGAATATATTCAGGAAAAAACGCATACGCCCTTTTTGGCCAACCAAGCAACCTGGAAAGGCAAATCAGCGCTACAAAGAAGTCTCGCTTCCCATCGGTCAAAAGGGCCATGCTGAAAAAAGTGTCAAAACCAGAAATGCAGGACAGGCCATGGAGAAATGGGAGCCTTGCTACACTGATGGGCGGGATGTAAATTGCCAAGAGCCACTCTGGAGAAGTGTCCGGTGAGTCCTGAAACATCTGAAAAACACAGCTTAGAGAGCATAGGGCACTTCCACTCATGGGGGTATAAATTGGGAAAATTAAAAATCAGCAAGACACAAGCACCCCAAAGTTTAGGGCTGCTCTGTTGACCAGGACCTCCACTTCATTCCACCTTAAATATCCCAGGAAAGAGAAAAATGGATAAAGAAGTTGTGGTCCTTATGTACAATGGAATATCACTCAGCCATGAAATCAATGTCGTAAGGTTAGTAGCAGCATGATGAGTGGATTTAGGTACGACGATTCTAAGTGAAATAAGTCACACAGAAAAGGACACTTCTCATAAGGTATCACTGATAGAGGGAATGTAAAACTGTTACACATGAATTGAATTACAAAACAGAACAGAGTCACACATGCAGAAAACACACTATGGCTGCTTAACGGGAAAGGTGAGGTGGGGTGATACATAAAACAAGGGTATCAAATTAGCTCAGATACCGTTCCATAAACCCAATATGTAATAGACAAGACCTACTCCTTGCTCAGAGAACTGGACTCAACACGCCCTATTCACCACACAAGAATATATCTGACTAATAATAATCGTAAAACCTATGTATTGATATCTCTCTGTTAGTGTGTCAAGTGGGTGTAAAGCGGCGTAAACACAGCAGTGAAAAGCAGCTAAACCCCATTATAAAAATAAATTACTTTGAAACACCCATGAAACAAAGACAGTGAAAGAGAGAGAAATTCTTACACAATGCGTTCAGGGGCTGTGATGCAACCTGGATTGACCATATCTAGACGCACAGCTGGATGAGACATAAGGGTGGACACTCTTGGGGCTGAGAGGTTTGGTGAGGTTGGGTGAGCAAACGCAGACCCTTTAAAGTAATACTGCGTGGTACCCATCGCATGGGTCCCAAATCTCCAGGTTCAAGGGCATCTTCCTACATCAAAAACATGCATGAGAAACCCAGAAGATGGTACACCGTGTGATGGGGAAAGGTTTCTAAAACGCACCTCATTTCTCATCTCCTTGTGCCCGGGTTCGCCATTCCAGCCGCTTTACTAGCAAGCTCCCTACTTGGAGCATCAGCACCTTTAACCTCCTGTTCCGTACAGGTTGCAATTTGTCCTGAGGATAAACGGGAAGACGTGGAACCAACGAGAGACTAGCTCTTGGTGTTGGGACAGGCACAGGTCACTCTATTTTCCCATCAGAAAGAAGAATTAACCACAGGCTCAGCCTGCCCCCCGGAACCAGAACAGGGCCTGAAGCCATTCTGCGATTTTGCGGCCAGCTCCCATAAAAACGAGTTGTAAAATGGAGGTTCAGGGCACTGCAATTCACAAACCTGCAGAGTTATAAATGATAACTCTCGTCCACAAATATATTGAGGGAAGGCAAAGAAGAGGATTTGAAATCAAGGCAGAATTGCAGGAAACAGATTTCAGGAGGTAGATACGAATCGCCTTTAAAGCACATGAAAAGCGGCAAAACGTTGACAATGATGCCCTTGGCCAAAAAGGGCGTATGCGTTTTTTCCTGAATATATTCAGGAAAAAACGCATACGCCCTTTTTGGCCAACCAAGCAACCTGGAAAGGCAAATCAGCGCTACAAAGAAGTCTCGCTTCCCATCGGTCAAAAGGGCCATGCTGAAAAAAGTGTCAAAACCAGAAATGCAGGACAGGCCATGGAGAAATGGGAGCCTTGCTACACTGATGGGCGGGATGTAAATTGCCAAGAGCCACTCTGGAGAAGTGACCGGTGAGTCCTGAAACATCTGAAAAACACAGCTTAGAGAGCATAGGGCACTTCCACTCATGGGGGTATAAATTGGGAAAATTAAAAATCAGCAAGACACAAGCACCCCAAAGTTTAGGGCTGCTCTGTTGACCAGGACCTCCACTTCATTCCACCTTAAATATCCCAGGAAAGAGAAAAATGGATAAAGAAGTTGTGGTCCTTATGTACAATGGAATATCACTCAGCCATGAAATCAATGTCGTAAGGTTAGTAGCAGCATGATGAGTGGATTTAGGTACGACGATTCTAAGTGAAATAAGTCACACAGAAAAGGACACTTCTCATAAGGTATCACTGATAGAGGGAATGTAAAAACTGTTACACATGAACTGAATTACAAAACAGAACAGAGTCACACATGCAGAAAACACACTATGGCTGCTTAACGGGAAAGGTGAGGTGGGGTGATACATAAAACAAGGGTATCAAATTAGCTCAGATACCGTTCCATAAACCCAATATGTAATAGACAAGACCTACTCCTTGCTCAGAGAACTGGACTCAACACGCCCTATTCACCGCACAAGAATATATCTGACTAATAATAATCGTAAAACCTATGTATTGATATCTCTCTGTTAGTGTGTCAAGTGGGTGTAAAGCGGCATAAACACAGCAGTGAAAAGCAGCTAAACCCCATTATAAAAATAAATTACTTTGAAACACCCATGAAACAAAGACAGTGAAAGAGAGAGAAATTCTTACACAATGCGTTCAGGGGCTGTGATGCAACCTGGATTGACCATATCTAGACGCACAGCTGGATGAGACATAAGGGTGGACACTCTTGGGGCTGAGAGGTTTGGTGAGGTTGGGTGAGCAAACGCAGACCCTTTAAAGGAATACTGCGTGGTACCCATCGCATGGGTCCCAAATCTCCAGGTTCAAGGGCATCTTCCTACATCAAAAACATGCATGAGAAACCCAGAAGATGGTACACCGTGTGATGGGGAAAGGTTTCTAAAACGCACCTCATTTCTCATCTCCTTGTGCCCGGGTTCGCCATTCCAGCCGCTTTACTAGCAAGCTCCCTACTTGGAGCATCAGCACCTTTAACCTCCTGTTCCGTAAAGGTTGCAATTTGTCCTGAGGATAAACGGGAAGACGTGGAACCAACGAGAGACTAGCTCTTGGTGTTGGGACAGGCACAGGTCACTCTATTTTCCCATCAGAAAGAAGAATTAACCACAGGCTCAGCCTGCCCCCCGGAACCAGAACAGGGCCTGAAGCCATTCTGCGATTTTGCGGCCAGCTCCCATAAAAACGAGTTGTAAAATGGAGGTTCAGGGCTCTGTAATTCACAAACCTGCAGAGTTATAAATGATAACTCTCGTTCACAAATATATTGAGGGAAGGCAAATAAGAGGATTTGAAATCAAGGCAGAATTGCAGGAAACAGATTTCAGGAGGTAGATACGAATCGCCTTTAAAGCACATGAAAAGCGGCAAAACGTTGACAATGATGCCCTTGGCCAAAAAGGGCGTATGCGTTTTTTCCTGAATATATTCAGGAAAAAACGCATACGCCCTTTTTGGCCAACCAAGCAACCTGGAAAGGCAAATCAGCGCTACAAAGAAGTCTCGCTTCCCATCGGTCAAAAGGGCCATGCTGAAAAAAGTGTCAAATCCAGAAATGCAGGACAGGCCATGGAGAAATGGGAGCCTTGCTACACTGATGGGCGGGATGTAAATTGCCAAGAGCCACTCTGGAGAAGTGTCCGGTGAGTCCTGAAACATCTGAAAAACACAGCTTAGAGAGCAGAGGGCACTTCCACTCATGGGGGTATAAATTGGGAAAATTAAAAATCAGCAAGACACAAGCACCCCAAAGTTTAGGGCTGCTCTGTTGACCAGGACCTCCACTTCATTCCACCTTAAATATCCCAGGAAAGAGAAAAATGGATAAAGAAGTTGTGGTCCTTATGTACAATGGAATATCACTCAGCCATGAAATCAATGTCGTAAGGTTAGTAGCAGCATGATGAGTGGATTTAGGTACGACGATTCTAAGTGAAATAAGTCACACAGAAAAGGACACTTCTCATAAGGTATCACTGATAGAGGGAATGTAAAAACTGTTACACTTGAACTGAATTACAAAACAGAACAGAGTCACACATGCAGAAAACACACTATGGCTGCTTAACGGGAAAGGTGAGGTGGGGTGATACATAAAACAAGGGTATCAAATTAGCTCAGATACCGTTCAATAAACCCAATATGTAATAGACAAGACCTACTCCTTGCTCAGAGAACTGGACTCAACACGCCCTATTCACCACACAAGAATATATCTGACTAATAATAATCGTAAAACCTATGTATTGATATCTCTCTGTTAGTGTGTCAAGTGGGTGTAAAGCGGCGTAAACACAGCAGTGAAAAGCAGCTAAACCCCATTATAAAAATAAATTACTTTGAAACACCCATGAAACAAAGACAGTGAAAGAGAGAGAAATTCTTACACAATGCGTTCAGGGGCTGTGATGCAACCTGGATTGACCATATCTAGACGCACAGCTGGATGAGACATAAGGGTGGACACTCTTGGGGCTGAGAGGTTTGGTGAGGTTGGGTGAGCAAACGCAGACCCTTTAAAGTAATACTGCGTGGTACCCATCGCATGGGTCCCAAATCTCCAGGTTCAAGGGCATCTTCCTACATCAAAAACATGCATGAGAAACCCAGAAGATGGTACACCGTGTGATGGGGAAAGGTTTCTAAAACGCACCTCATTTCTCTTCTCCTTGTGCCCGGGTTCGCCATTCCAGCCGCTTTACTAGCAAGCTCCCTACTTGGAGCATCAGCACCTTTAACCTCCTGTTCCTTACAGGTTGCAGTTTGTCCTGAGGATAAACGGGAAGACGTGGAACCAACGAGAGACCAGCTCTTGGTGTTGGGACAGGCACAGGTCACTCTATTTTCCCATCAGAAAGAAGAATTAAGCACAGGCTCAGCCTGCCCCCCGGAACCAGAACAGGGCCTGAAGCCATTCTGCGATTTTGCGGCCAGCTCCCATTAAAACGAGTTGTAAAATGGAGGTTCAGGGCACTGCAATTCACAAACCTGCAGAGTTATTAATGTTAACTCTCGTCCACAAATATATTGAGGGAAGGCAAAGAAGAGGATTTGAAATCAAGGCAGAATTGCAGGAAACAGATTTCAGGAGGTAGATACGAATCGCCTTTAAAGCACATGAAAAGCGGCAAAACGTTGACAATGATGCCCTTGGCCAAAAAGGGCGTATGCGTTTTTTCCTGAATATATTCAGGAAAAAACGCATACGCCCTTTTTGGCCAACCAAGCAACCTGGAAAGGCAAATCAGCGCTACAAAGAAGTCTCGCTTCCCATCGGTCAAAAGGGCCATGCTGAAAAAAGTGTCAAACCCAGAAATGCAGGACAGGCCATGGAGAAATGGGAGCCTTGCTACACTGATGGGCGGGATGTAAATTGCCAAGAGCCACTCTGGAGAAGTGTCCGGTGAGTCCTGAAATATCTGAAAAACACAGCTTAGAGAGCATAGGGCACTTCCACTCATGGGGGTATAAATTGGGAAAATTAAAAATCAGCAAGACACAAGCACCCCAAAGTTGAGGGCTGCTCTGTTGACCAGGACCTCCACTTCATTCCACCTTCAATATCCCAGGAAAGAGAAAAATGGATAAAGAAGTTGTGGTCCTTATGTACAATGGAATATCACTCAGCCATGAAATCAATGTCGTAAGGTTAGTAGCAGCATGATGAGTGGATTTAGGTACGACGATTCTAAGTGAAATAAGTCACACAGAAAAGGACACTTCTCATAAGGTATCACTGATAGAGGGAATGTAAAAACCGTTACACTTGAACTGAATTACAAAACAGAACAGAGTCACACATGCAGAAAACACACTATGGCTGCTTAACGGGAAAGGTGAGGTGGGGTGATACATAAAACAAGGGTATCAAATTAGCTCAGATACCGTTCCATAAACCCAATATGTAATAGACAAGACCTACTCCTTGCTCAGAGAACTGGACTCAACACGCCCTATTCACCGCACAAGAATATATCTGACTAATAATAATCGTAAAACCTATGTATTGATATCTCTCTGTTAGTGTGTCAAGTGGGTGTAAAGCGGCATAAACACAGCAGTGAAAAGCAGCTAAACCCCATTATAAAAATAAATTACTTTGAAACACCCATGAAACAAAGACAGTGAAACAGAGAGAAATTCTTACACAATGCGTTCAGGGGCTGTGATGCAACCTGGATTGACCATATCTAGATGCACAGCTGGATGAGACATAAGGGTGGACACTCTTGGGGCTGAGAGGTTTGGTGAGGTTGGGTGAGCAAACGCAGACCCTTTAAAGTAATACTGCGTGGTACCCATCGCATGGGTCCCAAATCTCCAGGTTCAAGGGCATCTTCCTACATCAAAAACATGCATGAGAAACCCAGAAGATGGTACACCGTGTGATGGGGAAAGGTTTCTAAAACGCACCTCATTTCTCATCTCCTTGTGCCCGGGTTCGCCATTCCAGCCGCTTTACTAGCAAGCTCCCTACTTGGAGCATCAGCACCTTTAACCTCCTGTTCCGTACAGGTTGCAATTTGTCCTGAGGATAAACGGGAAGACGTGGAACCAACGAGAGACTAGCTCTTGGTGTTGGGACAGGCACAGGTCACTCTATTTTCCCATCAGAAAGAAGAATTAACCACAGGCTCAGCCTGCCCCCCGGAACCAGAACAGGGCCTGAAGCCATTCTGCGATTTTGCGGCCAGCTCCCATAAAAACGAGTTGTAAAATGGAGGTTCAGGGCACTGCAATTCACAAACCTGCAGAGTTATAAATGATAACTCTCGTCCACAAATATATTGAGGGAAGGCAAAGAAGAGGATTTGAAATCAAGGCAGAATTGCAGGAAACAGATTTCAGGAGGTAGATACGAATCGCCTTTAAAGCACATGAAAAGCGGCAAAACGTTGACAATGATGCCCTTGGCCAAAAAGGGCGTATGCGTTTTTTCCTGAATATATTCAGGAAAAAACGCATACGCCCTTTCTGGCCAACCAAGCAACCTGGAAAGGCAAATCAGCGCTACAAAGAAGACTCGCTACCCGTCGGTCAAAAGGGCCATGCTGAAAAAAGTCTCAAAACCAGAAATGCAGGACAGGCCATGGAGAAATGGGAGCCTTGCTACACTGATGGGCGGGATGTAAATTGCCAACAGCCACTCTGGAGAAGTGTACGGTGTGTCCTGAAACATCTAAAAAACACAGCTTAGAGAGCATAGGGCACTTCCACTTATGGGGATATAAATTGGGAAAATGAAAAATCAGCAAGACACAAGCACCTCAAAGTTTAGGGCTGCTCTGTTGACAAGGACCTCCACTTCATTCCACCTTCAATATCCCAGGAAAGAGAAAAATGGATAAAGAAGTTGTGGTCCTTATGTACAATGGAATATCACTCAGCCATGAAATCAATGTCATAAGGCTAGTAGCAGCATGATGAGTGGATTTAGGTACGACGATTCTAAGTGAAATAAGTCACACAGAAAAGGACACTTCTCATAAGGTATCACTTTTAGAGGGAATGTAAAAGCCGTTACACTTGAACTGAATTACAAAACAGAACAGAGTCACACATGCAGAAAACACACTATGGCTGCTTAACGGGAAAGGTGAGGTGGGGTGATACATAAAACAAGGGTTTCAAATTAGCTCAGATACCGTTCCATAAACCCAATATGTAATAGACAAGACCTACTCCTTGCTCAGAGAACTGGACTCAACACGCCCTATTCACCGCACAAGAATATATCTGACTAGTAATAATCTTAAAACCTATGTATTGATATCTCTCTGTTAGTGTGTCAAGTGGGTGTAAAGCGGCATAAACACAGCAGTGAAAAGCAGCTAAACCCCATTATCAAAATAAATTACTTTGAAACACCCATGAAACAAAGACAGTGAAAGAGAGAGAAATTCTTACACAATGCGTTCAGGGGCTGTGATGCAACCTGGATTGACCATATCTAGACCCACAGCTGGATGAGACATAAGGGTGGACACTCTTGGGGCTGAGAGGTTTGGTGAGGTTGGGTGAGCAAACGCAGACCCTTTAAAGTAATACTGCGTGGTACCCATCGCATGGGTCCCAAATCTCCAGGTTCAAGGGCATCTTCCTACATCGAAAACATGCATGAGAAAACAAAAAGATGGTACACCATGTGATGGGGAAAAGTTTCTAAAACGCACCTCATTTCTCTTCTCCTTGTGCCCGGGTTCGCCATTCCAGCCGCTTTCCTAACAATCTCCCTACTTGGAGCATCAGCACCTTTAACCTCCTGTTCCGTACAGGTTGCAATTTGTCCTGAGGATGAACGGGTAGACGGGGAACCAGTGAGAGACTAGCTCTTGGTGTTGGGACAGGCACAGGTCACTCTATTTTCCCATCAGGAAGAAGAATTAACCAGAGGCTCCTCCTCCCCCCCGGAACCAGAACAGGGCCTGAAGCCATCCTGCGCTTTTGCGGCCAGCTCCCAAAAAAGCGAGTTGTAAAATGGAGCTTCAGGGCACTGCAATTCACAAACCTGCAGAGTTATAAATGATAACTCTCGTCCACAAATATATTGAGGGAAGGCAAAGAAGAGGATTTGAAATCAAGGCAGAATTGCAGGAAACAGATTTCAGGAGGTAGATTCGAATCGCCTTTAAAGCACATGAAAAGAGGCAAAACGTTGACAATGATGCCCTTGGCCACAAAGGGCGTATGCGTTTTTTCCTGAATATATTCAGGAAAAAACGCATACGCCCTTTCTGGCCAACCAAGCAACCTGGAAAGGCAAATCAGCGCTACAAAGAAGACTCGCTACCCGTCGGTCAAAAGGGCCATGCTGAAAAAAGTCTCAAAACCAGAAATGCAGGACAGGCCATGGAGAAATGGGAGCCTTGCTACACTGATGGGCGGGATGTAAATTGCCAACAGCCACTCTGGAGAAGTGTACGGTGTGTCCTGAAACATCTAAAAAACACAGCTTAGAGAGCATAGGGCACTTCCACTTATGGGGATATAAATTGGGAAAATGAAAAATCAGCAAGACACAAGCACCTCAAAATTTAGGGCTGCTCTGTTGACAAGGACCTCCACTTCATTCCACCTTCAATATCCCAGGAAAGAGAAAAATGGATAAAGAAGTTGTGGTCCTTATGTACAATGGAATATCACTCAGCCATGAAATCAATGTCATAAGGCTAGTAGCAGCATGATGAGTGGATTTAGGTACGACGATTCTAAGTGAAATAAGTCACACAGAAAAGGACACTTCTCATAAGGTATCACTTATAGAGGGAATGTAAAAGCCGTTACACTTGAACTGAATTACAAAACAGAACAGAGTCACACATGCAGAAAACACACTATGGCTGCTTAACGGGAAAGGTGAGGTGGGCTGATACATAAAACAAGGGTTTCAAATTAGCTCAGATACCATTCCATAAACCCAATATGTAATAGAAAAGACCTACTCCTTGCTCAGAGAACTGGACTCAACACGCCCTATTCACCGCACAAGAATATATCTGACTAGTAATAATCTTAAAACCTATGTATTGATATCTCTCTGTTAGTGTGTCAAGTGGGTGTAAAGCGGCATAAACACAGCAGTGAAAAGCAGCTAAACCCCATTATCAAAATAAATTACTTTGAAACACCCATGAAACAAAGACAGTGAAAGAGAGAGAAATTCTTACACAATGCGTTCAGGGGCTGTGATGCAACCTGGATTGACCATATCTAGACCCACAGCTGGATGAGACATAAGGGTGGACACTCTTGGGGCTGAGAGGTTTGGTGAGGTTGGGTGAGCAAACGCAGACCCTTTAAAGTAATACTGCGTGGTACCCATCGCATGGGTCCCAAATCTCCAGGTTCAAGGGCATCTTCCTACATCGAAAACATGCATGAGAAAACAAAAAGATGGTACACCATGTGATGGGGAAAGGTTTCTAAAACGCACCTCATTTCTCTTCTCCTTGTGCCCGGGTTCGCCATTCCAGCCGCTTTCCTAACAATCTCCCTATTTGGAGCATCAGCACCTTTAACCTCCTGTTCCGTACAGGTTGCAATTTGTCCTGAGGATGAACGGGTAGACGGGGAACCAGTGAGAGACTAGCTCTTGGTGTTGGGACAGGCACAGGTCACTCTATTTTCCCATCAGAAAGAAGAATTAACCACAGGCTCAGCCTGCCCCCCGGAACCAGAACAGGGCCTGAAGCCATTCTGCGATTTTGCGGCCAGCTCCCATAAAAACGAGTTGTAAAATGGAGGTTCAGGGCACTGCAATTCACAAACCTGCAGAGTTATAAATGATAACTCTCGTCCACAAATATATTGAGGGAAGGCAAAGAAGAGGATTTGAAATCAAGGCAGAATTGCAGGAAACAGATTTCAGGAGGTAGATACGAATCGCCTTTAAAGCACATGAAAAGCGGCAAAACGTTGACAATGATGCCCTTGGCCAAAAAGGGCGTATGCGTTTTTTCCTGAATATATTCAGGAAAAAACGCATACGCCCTTTTTGGCCAACCAAGCAACCTGGAAAGGCAAATCAGCGCTACAAAGAAGTCTCGCTTCCCATCGGTCAAAAGGGCCATGCTGAAAAAAGTGTCAAAACCAGAAATGCAGGACAGGCCATGGAGAAATGGGAGCCTTGCTACACTGATGGGCGGGATGTAAATTGCCAAGAGCCACTCTGGAGAAGTGACCGGTGAGTCCTGAAACATCTGAAAAACACAGCTTAGAGAGCATAGGGCACTTCCACTCATGGGGGTATAAATTGGGAAAATTAAAAATCAGCAAGACACAAGCACCCCAAAGTTTAGGGCTGCTCTGTTGACCAGGACCTCCACTTCATTCCACCTTAAATATCCCAGGAAAGAGAAAAATGGATAAAGAAGTTGTGGTCCTTATGTACAATGGAATATCACTCAGCCATGAAATCAATGTCGTAAGGTTAGTAGCAGCATGATGAGTGGATTTAGGTACGACGATTCTAAGTGAAATAAGTCACACAGAAAAGGACACTTCTCATAAGGTATCACTGATAGAGGGAATGTAAAAACTGTTACACATGAACTGAATTACAAAACAGAACAGAGTCACACATGCAGAAAACACACTATGGCTGCTTAACGGGAAAGGTGAGGTGGGGTGATACATAAAACAAGGGTATCAAATTAGCTCAGATACCGTTCCATAAACCCAATATGTAATAGACAAGACCTACTCCTTGCTCAGAGAACTGGACTCAACACGCCCTATTCACCGCACAAGAATATATCTGACTAATAATAATCGTAAAACCTATGTATTGATATCTCTCTGTTAGTGTGTCAAGTGGGTGTAAAGCGGCATAAACACAGCAGTGAAAAGCAGCTAAACCCCATTATAAAAATAAATTACTTTGAAACACCCATGAAACAAAGACAGTGAAAGAGAGAGAAATTCTTACACAATGCGTTCAGGGGCTGTGATGCAACCTGGATTGACCATATCTAGACGCACAGCTGGATGAGACATAAGGGTGGACACTCTTGGGGCTGAGAGGTTTGGTGAGGTTGGGTGAGCAAACGCAGACCCTTTAAAGTAATACTGCGTGGTACCCATCGCATGGGTCCCAAATCTCCAGGTTCAAGGGCATCTTCCTACATCAAAAACATGCATGAGAAACCCAGAAGATGGTACACCGTGTGATGGGGAAAGGTTTCTAAAACGCACCTCATTTCTCATCTCCTTGTGCCCGGGTTCGCCATTCCAGCCGCTTTACTAGCAAGCTCCCTACTTGGAGCATCAGCACCTTTAACCTCCTGTTCCGTACAGGTTGCAATTTGTCCTGAGGATAAACGGGAAGACGTGGAACCAACGAGAGACTAGCTCTTGGTGTTGGGACAGGCACAGGTCACTCTATTTTCCCATCAGAAAGAAGAATTAACCACAGGCTCAGCCTGCCCCCCGGAACCAGAACAGGGCCTGAAGCCATTCTGCGATTTTGCGGCCAGCTCCCATAAAAACGAGTTGTAAAATGGAGGTTCAGGGCACTGCAATTCACAAACCTGCAGAGTTATAAATGATAACTCTCGTCCACAAATATATTGAGGGAAGGCAAAGAAGAGGATTTGAAATCAAGGCAGAATTGCAGGAAACAGATTTCAGGAGGTAGATACGAATCGCCTTTAAAGCACATGAAAAGCGGCAAAACGTTGACAATGATGCCCTTGGCCAAAAAGGGCGTATGCGTTTTTTCCTGAATATATTCAGGAAAAAACGCATACGCCCTTTTTGGCCAACCAAGCAACCTGGAAAGGCAAATCAGCGCTACAAAGAAGTCTCGCTTCCCATCGGTCAAAAGGGCCATGCTGAAAAAAGTGTCAAAACCAGAAATGCAGGACAGGCCATGGAGAAATGGGAGCCTTGCTACACTGATGGGCGGGATGTAAATTGCCAAGAGCCACTCTGGAGAAGTGTCCGGTGAGTCCTGAAACATCTGAAAAACACAGCTTAGAGAGCATAGGGCACTTCCACTCATGGGGGTATAAATTGGGAAAATTAAAAATCAGCAAGACACAAGCACCCCAAAGTTTAGGGCTGCTCTGTTGACCAGGACCTCCACTTCATTCCACCTTAAATATCCCAGGAAAGAGAAAAATGGATAAAGAAGTTGTGGTCCTTATGTACAATGGAATATCACTCAGCCATGAAATCAATGTCGTAAGGTTAGTAGCAGCATGATGAGTGGATTTAGGTACGACGATTCTAAGTGAAATAAGTCACACAGAAAAGGACACTTCTCATAAGGTATCACTGATAGAGGGAATGTAAAACTGTTACACATGAATTGAATTACAAAACAGAACAGAGTCACACATGCAGAAAACACACTATGGCTGCTTAACGGGAAAGGTGAGGTGGGGTGATACATAAAACAAGGGTATCAAATTAGCTCAGATACCGTTCCATAAACCCAATATGTAATAGACAAGACCTACTCCTTGCTCAGAGAACTGGACTCAACACGCCCTATTCACCACACAAGAATATATCTGACTAATAATAATCGTAAAACCTATGTATTGATATCTCTCTGTTAGTGTGTCAAGTGGGTGTAAAGCGGCATAAACACAGCAGTGAAAAGCAGCTAAACCCCATTATAAAAATAAATTACTTTGAAACACCCATGAAACAAAGACAGTGAAACAGAGAGAAATTCTTACACAATGCGTTCAGGGGCTGTGATGCAACCTGGATTGACCATATCTAGACGCACAGCTGGATGAGACATAAGGGTGGACACTCTTGGGGCTGAGAGGTTTGGTGAGGTTGGGTGAGCAAACGCAGACCCTTTAAAGTAATACTGCGTGGTACCCATCGCATGGGTCCCAAATCTCCAGGTTCAAGGGCATCTTCCTACATCAAAAACATGCATGAGAAACCCAGAAGATGGTACACCGTGTGATGGGGAAAGGTTTCTAAAACGCACCTCATTTCTCATCTCCTTGTGCCCGGGTTCGCCATTCCAGCCGCTTTACTAGCAAGCTCCCTACTTGGAGCATCAGCACCTTTAACCTCCTGTTCCGTACAGGTTGCAATTTGTCCTGAGGATAAACGGGAAGACGTGGAACCAACGAGAGACTAGCTCTTGGTGTTGGGACAGGCACAGGTCACTCTATTTTCCCATCAGAAAGAAGAATTAACCACAGGCTCAGCCTGCCCCCCGGAACCAGAACAGGGCCTGAAGCCATTCTGCGATTTTGCGGCCAGCTCCCATAAAAACGAGTTGTAAAATGGAGGTTCAGGGCTCTGTAATTCACAAACCTGCAGAGTTATAAATGATAACTCTCGTTCACAAATATATTGAGGGAAGGCAAATAAGAGGATTTGAAATCAAGGCAGAATTGCAGGAAACAGATTTCAGGAGGTAGATACGAATCGCCTTTAAAGCACATGAAAAGCGGCAAAACGTTGACAATGATGCCCTTGGCCAAAAAGGGCGTATGCGTTTTTTCCTGAATATATTCAGGAAAAAACGCATACGCCCTTTTTGGCCAACCAAGCAACCTGGAAAGGCAAATCAGCGCTACAAAGAAGTCTCGCTTCCCATCGGTCAAAAGGGCCATGCTGAAAAAAGTGTCAAACCCAGAAATGCAGGACAGGCCATGGAGAAATGGGAGCCTTGCTACACTGATGGGCGGGATGTAAATTGCCAAGAGCCACTCTGGAGAAGTGTCCGGTGAGTCCTGAAACATCTGAAAAACACAGCTTAGAGAGCATAGGGCACTTCCACTCATGGGGGTATAAATTGGGAAAATTAAAAATCAGCAAGACACAAGCACCCCAAAGTTTAGGGCTGCTCTGTTGACCAGGACCTCCACTTCATTCCACCTTAAATATCCCAGGAAAGAGAAAAATGGATAAAGAAGTTGTGGTCCTTATGTACAATGGAATATCACTCAGCCATGAAATCAATGTCGTAAGGTTAGTAGCAGCATGATGAGTGGATTTAGGTACGACGATTCTAAGTGAAATAAGTCACACAGAAAAGGACACTTCTCATAAGGTATCACTGATAGAGGGAATGTAAAAACTGTTACACTTGAACTGAATTACAAAACAGAACAGAGTCACACATGCAGAAAACACACTATGGCTGCTTAACGGGAAAGGTGAGGTGGGGTGATACATAAAACAAGGGTATCAAATTAGCTCAGATACCGTTCCATAAACCCAATATGTAATAGACAAGACCTACTCCTTGCTCAGAGAACTGGACTCAACACGCCCTATTCACCACACAAGAATATATCTGACTAATAATAATCGTAAAACCTATGTATTGATATCTCTCTGTTAGTGTGTCAAGTGGGTGTAAAGCGGCATAAACACAGCAGTGAAAAGCAGCTAAACCCCATTATAAAAATAAATTACTTTGAAACACCCATGAAACAAAGACAGTGAAACAGAGAGAAATTCTTACACAATGCGTTCAGGGGCTGTGATGCAACCTGGATTGACCATATCTAGACGCACAGCTGGATGAGACATAAGGGTGGACACTCTTGGGGCTGAGAGGTTTGGTGAGGTTGGGTGAGCAAACGCAGACCCTTTAAAGTAATACTGCGTGGTACCCATCGCATGGGTCCCAAATCTCCAGGTTCAAGGGCATCTTCCTACATCAAAAACATGCATGAGAAACCCAGAAGATGGTACACCGTGTGATGGGGAAAGGTTTCTAAAACGCACCTCATTTCTCTTCTCCTTGTGCCCGGGTTCGCCATTCCAGCCGCTTTACTAGCAAGCTCCCTACTTGGAGCATCAGCACCTTTAACCTCCTGTTCCTTACAGGTTGCAGTTTGTCCTGAGGATAAACGGGAAGACGTGGAACCAACGAGAGACCAGCTCTTGGTGTTGGGACAGGCACAGGTCACTCTATTTTCCCATCAGAAAGAAGAATTAAGCACAGGCTCAGCCTGCCCCCCGGAACCAGAACAGGGCCTGAAGCCATTCTGCGATTTTGCGGCCAGCTCCCATAAAAACGAGTTGTAAAATGGAGGTTCAGGGCACTGCAATTCACAAACCTGCAGAGTTATTAATGTTAACTCTCGTCCACAAATATATTGAGGGAAGGCAAAGAAGAGGATTTGAAATCAAGGCAGAATTGCAGGAAACAGATTTCAGGAGGTAGATACGAATCGCCTTTAAAGCACATGAAAAGCGGCAAAACGTTGACAATGATGCCCTTGGCCAAAAAGGGCGTATGCGTTTTTTCCTGAATATATTCAGGAAAAAACGCATACGCCCTTTTTGGCCAACCAAGCAACCTGGAAAGGCAAATCAGCGCTACAAAGAAGTCTCGCTTCCCATCGGTCAAAAGGGCCATGCTGAAAAAAGTGTCAAACCCAGAAATGCAGGACAGGCCATGGAGAAATGGGAGCCTTGCTACACTGATGGGCGGGATGTAAATTGCCAAGAGCCACTCTGGAGAAGTGTCCGGTGAGTCCTGAAATATCTGAAAAACACAGCTTAGAGAGCATAGGGCACTTCCACTCATGGGGGTATAAATTGGGAAAATTAAAAATCAGCAAGACACAAGCACCCCAAAGTTGAGGGCTGCTCTGTTGACCAGGACCTCCACTTCATTCCACCTTCAATATCCCAGGAAAGAGAAAAATGGATAAAGAAGTTGTGGTCCTTATGTACAATGGAATATCACTCAGCCATGAAATCAATGTCGTAAGGTTAGTAGCAGCATGATGAGTGGATTTAGGTACGACGATTCTAAGTGAAATAAGTCACACAGAAAAGGACACTTCTCATAAGGTATCACTGATAGAGGGAATGTAAAAACCGTTACACTTGAACTGAATTACAAAACAGAACAGAGTCACACATGCAGAAAACACACTATGGCTGCTTAACGGGAAAGGTGAGGTGGGGTGATACATAAAACAAGGGTATCAAATTAGCTCAGATACCGTTCCATAAACCCAATATGTAATAGACAAGACCTACTCCTTGCTCAGAGAACTGGACTCAACACGCCCTATTCACCGCACAAGAATATATCTGACTAATAATAATCGTAAAACCTATGTATTGATATCTCTCTGTTAGTGTGTCAAGTGGGTGTAAAGCGGCATAAACACAGCAGTGAAAAGCAGCTAAACCCCATTATAAAAATAAATTACTTTGAAACACCCATGAAACAAAGACAGTGAAACAGAGAGAAATTCTTACACAATGCGTTCAGGGGCTGTGATGCAACCTGGATTGACCATATCTAGATGCACAGCTGGATGAGACATAAGGGTGGACACTCTTGGGGCTGAGAGGTTTGGTGAGGTTGGGTGAGCAAACGCAGACCCTTTAAAGTAATACTGCGTGGTACCCATCGCATGGGTCCCAAATCTCCAGGTTCAAGGGCATCTTCCTACATCAAAAACATGCATGAGAAACCCAGAAGATGGTACACCGTGTGATGGGGAAAGGTTTCTAAAACGCACCTCATTTCTCATCTCCTTGTGCCCGGGTTCGCCATTCCAGCCGCTTTACTAGCAAGCTCCCTACTTGGAGCATCAGCACCTTTAACCTCCTGTTCCGTACAGGTTGCAATTTGTCCTGAGGATAAACGGGAAGACGTGGAACCAACGAGAGACTAGCTCTTGGTGTTGGGACAGGCACAGGTCACTCTATTTTCCCATCAGAAAGAAGAATTAACCACAGGCTCAGCCTGCCCCCCGGAACCAGAACAGGGCCTGAAGCCATTCTGCGATTTTGCGGCCAGCTCCCATAAAAACGAGTTGTAAAATGGAGGTTCAGGGCACTGCAATTCACAAACCTGCAGAGTTATAAATGATAACTCTCGTCCACAAATATATTGAGGGAAGGCAAAGAAGAGGATTTGAAATCAAGGCAGAATTGCAGGAAACAGATTTCAGGAGGTAGATACGAATCGCCTTTAAAGCACATGAAAAGCGGCAAAACGTTGACAATGATGCCCTTGGCCAAAAAGGGCGTATGCGTTTTTTCCTGAATATATTCAGGAAAAAACGCATACGCCCTTTCTGGCCAACCAAGCAACCTGGAAAGGCAAATCAGCGCTACAAAGAAGACTCGCTACCCGTCGGTCAAAAGGGCCATGCTGAAAAAAGTCTCAAAACCAGAAATGCAGGACAGGCCATGGAGAAATGGGAGCCTTGCTACACTGATGGGCGGGATGTAAATTGCCAACAGCCACTCTGGAGAAGTGTACGGTGTGTCCTGAAACATCTAAAAAACACAGCTTAGAGAGCATAGGGCACTTCCACTTATGGGGATATAAATTGGGAAAATGAAAAATAGGCAAGACACAAGCACCTCAAAGTTTAGGGCTGCTCTGTTGACAAGGACCTCCACTTCATTCCACCTTCAATATCCCAGGAAAGAGAAAAATGGATAAAGAAGTTGTGGTCCTTATGTACAATGGAATATCACTCAGCCATGAAATCAATGTCATAAGGCTAGTAGCAGCATGATGAGTGGATTTAGGTACGACGATTCTAAGTGAAATAAGTCACACAGAAAAGGACACTTCTCATAAGGTATCACTTTTAGAGGGAATGTAAAAGCCGTTACACTTGAACTGAATTACAAAACAGAACAGAGTCACACATGCAGAAAACACACTATGGCTGCTTAACGGGAAAGGTGAGGTGGGGTGATACATAAAACAAGGGTTTCAAATTAGCTCAGATACCGTTCCATAAACCCAATATGTAATAGACAAGACCTACTCCTTGCTCAGAGAACTGGACTCAACACGCCCTATTCACCGCACAAGAATATATCTGACTAGTAATAATCTTAAAACCTATGTATTGATATCTCTCTGTTAGTGTGTCAAGTGGGTGTAAAGCGGCATAAACACAGCAGTGAAAAGCAGCTAAACCCCATTATCAAAATAAATTACTTTGAAACACCCATGAAACAAAGACAGTGAAAGAGAGAGAAATTCTTACACAATGCGTTCAGGGGCTGTGATGCAACCTGGATTGACCATATCTAGACCCACAGCTGGATGAGACATAAGGGTGGACACTCTTGGGGCTGAGAGGTTTGGTGAGGTTGGGTGAGCAAACGCAGACCCTTTAAAGTAATACTGCGTGGTACCCATCGCATGGGTCCCAAATCTCCAGGTTCAAGGGCATCTTCCTACATCGAAAACATGCATGAGAAAACAAAAAGATGGTACACCATGTGATGGGGAAAAGTTTCTAAAACGCACCTCATTTCTCTTCTCCTTGTGCCCGGGTTCGCCATTCCAGCCGCTTTCCTAACAATCTCCCTACTTGGAGCATCAGCACCTTTAACCTCCTGTTCCGTACAGGTTGCAATTTGTCCTGAGGATGAACGGGTAGACGGGGAACCAGTGAGAGACTAGCTCTTGGTGTTGGGACAGGCACAGGTCACTCTATTTTCCCATCAGGAAGAAGAATTAACCAGAGGCTCCTCCTCCCCCCCGGAACCAGAACAGGGCCTGAAGCCATCCTGCGCTTTTGCGGCCAGCTCCCAAAAAAGCGAGTTGTAAAATGGAGCTTCAGGGCACTGCAATTCACAAACCTGCAGAGTTATAAATGATAACTCTCGTCCACAAATATATTGAGGGAAGGCAAAGAAGAGAATTTGAAATCAAGGCAGAATTGCAGGAAACAGATTTCAGGAGGTAGATTCGAATCGCCTTTAAAGCACATGAAAAGAGGCAAAACGTTGACAATGATGCCCTTGGCCACAAAGGGCGTATGCGTTTTTTCCTGAATATATTCAGGAAAAAACGCATACGCCCTTTCTGGCCAACCAAGCAACCTGGAAAGGCAAATCAGCGCTACAAAGAAGACTCGCTACCCGTCGGTCAAAAGGGCCATGCTGAAAAAAGTCTCAAAACCAGAAATGCAGGACAGGCCATGGAGAAATGGGAGCCTTGCTACACTGATGGGCGGGATGTAAATTGCCAACAGCCACTCTGGAGAAGTGTACGGTGTGTCCTGAAACATCTAAAAAACACAGCTTAGAGAGCATAGGGCACTTCCACTTATGGGGATATAAATTGGGAAAATGAAAAATCAGCAAGACACAAGCACCTCAAAATTTAGGGCTGCTCTGTTGACAAGGACCTCCACTTCATTCCACCTTCAATATCCCAGGAAAGAGAAAAATGGATAAAGAAGTTGTGGTCCTTATGTACAATGGAATATCACTCAGCCATGAAATCAATGTCATAAGGCTAGTAGCAGCATGATGAGTGGATTTAGGTACGACGATTCTAAGTGAAATAAGTCACACAGAAAAGGACACTTCTCATAAGGTATCACTTATAGAGGGAATGTAAAAGCCGTTACACTTGAACTGAATTACAAAACAGAACAGAGTCACACATGCAGAAAACACACTATGGCTGCTTAACGGGAAAGGTGAGGTGGGCTGATACATAAAACAAGGGTTTCAAATTAGCTCAGATACCATTCCATAAACCCAATATGTAATAGAAAAGACCTACTCCTTGCTCAGAGAACTGGACTCAACACGCCCTATTCACCGCACAAGAATATATCTGACTAGTAATAATCTTAAAACCTATGTATTGATATCTCTCTGTTAGTGTGTCAAGTGGGTGTAAAGCGGCATAAACACAGCAGTGAAAAGCAGCTAAACCCCATTATCAAAATAAATTACTTTGAAACACCCATGAAACAAAGACAGTGAAAGAGAGAGAAATTCTTACACAATGCGTTCAGGGGCTGTGATGCAACCTGGATTGACCATATCTAGACCCACAGCTGGATGAGACATAAGGGTGGACACTCTTGGGGCTGAGAGGTTTGGTGAGGTTGGGTGAGCAAACGCAGACCCTTTAAAGTAATACTGCGTGGTACCCATCGCATGGGTCCCAAATCTCCAGGTTCAAGGGCATCTTCCTACATCGAAAACATGCATGAGAAAACAAAAAGATGGTACACCATGTGATGGGGAAAGGTTTCTAAAACGCACCTCATTTCTCTTCTCCTTGTGCCCGGGTTCGCCATTCCAGCCGCTTTCCTAACAATCTCCCTATTTGGAGCATCAGCACCTTTAACCTCCTGTTCCGTACAGGTTGCAATTTGTCCTGAGGATGAACGGGTAGACGGGGAACCAGTGAGAGACTAGCTCTTGGTGTTGGGACAGGCACAGGTCACTCTATTTTCCCATCAGAAAGAAGAATTAACCACAGGCTCAGCCTGCCCCCCGGAACCAGAACAGGGCCTGAAGCCATTCTGCGATTTTGCGGCCAGCTCCCATAAAAACGAGTTGTAAAATGGAGGTTCAGGGCACTGCAATTCACAAACCTGCAGAGTTATAAATGATAACTCTCGTCCACAAATATATTGAGGGAAGGCAAAGAAGAGGATTTGAAATCAAGGCAGAATTGCAGGAAACAGATTTCAGGAGGTAGATACGAATCGCCTTTAAAGCACATGAAAAGCGGCAAAACGTTGACAATGATGCCCTTGGCCAAAAAGGGCGTATGCGTTTTTTCCTGAATATATTCAGGAAAAAACGCATACGCCCTTTTTGGCCAACCAAGCAACCTGGAAAGGCAAATCAGCGCTACAAAGAAGTCTCGCTTCCCATCGGTCAAAAGGGCCATGCTGAAAAAAGTGTCAAAACCAGAAATGCAGGACAGGCCATGGAGAAATGGGAGCCTTGCTACACTGATGGGCGGGATGTAAATTGCCAAGAGCCACTCTGGAGAAGTGACCGGTGAGTCCTGAAACATCTGAAAAACACAGCTTAGAGAGCATAGGGCACTTCCACTCATGGGGGTATAAATTGGGAAAATTAAAAATCAGCAAGACACAAGCACCCCAAAGTTTAGGGCTGCTCTGTTGACCAGGACCTCCACTTCATTCCACCTTAAATATCCCAGGAAAGAGAAAAATGGATAAAGAAGTTGTGGTCCTTATGTACAATGGAATATCACTCAGCCATGAAATCAATGTCGTAAGGTTAGTAGCAGCATGATGAGTGGATTTAGGTACGACGATTCTAAGTGAAATAAGTCACACAGAAAAGGACACTTCTCATAAGGTATCACTGATAGAGGGAATGTAAAAACTGTTACACATGAACTGAATTACAAAACAGAACAGAGTCACACATGCAGAAAACACACTATGGCTGCTTAACGGGAAAGGTGAGGTGGGGTGATACATAAAACAAGGGTATCAAATTAGCTCAGATACCGTTCCATAAACCCAATATGTAATAGACAAGACCTACTCCTTGCTCAGAGAACTGGACTCAACACGCCCTATTCACCGCACAAGAATATATCTGACTAATAATAATCGTAAAACCTATGTATTGATATCTCTCTGTTAGTGTGTCAAGTGGGTGTAAAGCGGCATAAACACAGCAGTGAAAAGCAGCTAAACCCCATTATAAAAATAAATTACTTTGAAACACCCATGAAACAAAGACAGTGAAAGAGAGAGAAATTCTTACACAATGCGTTCAGGGGCTGTGATGCAACCTGGATTGACCATATCTAGACGCACAGCTGGATGAGACATAAGGGTGGACACTCTTGGGGCTGAGAGGTTTGGTGAGGTTGGGTGAGCAAACGCAGACCCTTTAAAGTAATACTGCGTGGTACCCATCGCATGGGTCCCAAATCTCCAGGTTCAAGGGCATCTTCCTACATCAAAAACATGCATGAGAAACCCAGAAGATGGTACACCGTGTGATGGGGAAAGGTTTCTAAAACGCACCTCATTTCTCATCTCCTTGTGCCCGGGTTCGCCATTCCAGCCGCTTTACTAGCAAGCTCCCTACTTGGAGCATCAGCACCTTTAACCTCCTGTTCCGTACAGGTTGCAATTTGTCCTGAGGATAAACGGGAAGACGTGGAACCAACGAGAGACTAGCTCTTGGTGTTGGGACAGGCACAGGTCACTCTATTTTCCCATCAGAAAGAAGAATTAACCACAGGCTCAGCCTGCCCCCCGGAACCAGAACAGGGCCTGAAGCCATTCTGCGATTTTGCGGCCAGCTCCCATAAAAACGAGTTGTAAAATGGAGGTTCAGGGCACTGCAATTCACAAACCTGCAGAGTTATAAATGATAACTCTCGTCCACAAATATATTGAGGGAAGGCAAAGAAGAGGATTTGAAATCAAGGCAGAATTGCAGGAAACAGATTTCAGGAGGTAGATACGAATCGCCTTTAAAGCACATGAAAAGCGGCAAAACGTTGACAATGATGCCCTTGGCCAAAAAGGGCGTATGCGTTTTTTCCTGAATATATTCAGGAAAAAACGCATACGCCCTTTTTGGCCAACCAAGCAACCTGGAAAGGCAAATCAGCGCTACAAAGAAGTCTCGCTTCCCATCGGTCAAAAGGGCCATGCTGAAAAAAGTGTCAAACCCAGAAATGCAGGACAGGCCATGGAGAAATGGGAGCCTTGCTACACTGATGGGCGGGATGTAAATTGCCAAGAGCCACTCTGGAGAAGTGTCCGGTGAGTCCTGAAACATCTGAAAAACACAGCTTAGAGAGCATAGGGCACTTCCACTCATGGGGGTATAAATTGGGAAAATTAAAAATCAGCAAGACACAAGCACCCCAAAGTTTAGGGCTGCTCTGTTGACCAGGACCTCCACTTCATTCCACCTTAAATATCCCAGGAAAGAGAAAAATGGATAAAGAAGTTGTGGTCCTTATGTACAATGGAATATCACTCAGCCATGAAATCAATGTCGTAAGGTTAGTAGCAGCATGATGAGTGGATTTAGGTACGACGATTCTAAGTGAAATAAGTCACACAGAAAAGGACACTTCTCATAAGGTATCACTGATAGAGGGAATGTAAAACTGTTACACATGAATTGAATTACAAAACAGAACAGAGTCACACATGCAGAAAACACACTATGGCTGCTTAACGGGAAAGGTGAGGTGGGGTGATACATAAAACAAGGGTATCAAATTAGCTCAGATACCGTTCCATAAACCCAATATGTAATAGACAAGACCTACTCCTTGCTCAGAGAACTGGACTCAACACGCCCTATTCACCACACAAGAATATATCTGACTAATAATAATCGTAAAACCTATGTATTGATATCTCTCTGTTAGTGTGTCAAGTGGGTGTAAAGCGGCATAAACACAGCAGTGAAAAGCAGCTAAACCCCATTATAAAAATAAATTACTTTGAAACACCCATGAAACAAAGACAGTGAAACAGAGAGAAATTCTTACACAATGCGTTCAGGGGCTGTGATGCAACCTGGATTGACCATATCTAGACGCACAGCTGGATGAGACATAAGGGTGGACACTCTTGGGGCTGAGAGGTTTGGTGAGGTTGGGTGAGCAAACGCAGACCCTTTAAAGTAATACTGCGTGGTACCCATCGCATGGGTCCCAAATCTCCAGGTTCAAGGGCATCTTCCTACATCAAAAACATGCATGAGAAACCCAGAAGATGGTACACCGTGTGATGGGGAAAGGTTTCTAAAACGCACCTCATTTCTCATCTCCTTGTGCCCGGGTTCGCCATTCCAGCCGCTTTACTAGCAAGCTCCCTACTTGGAGCATCAGCACCTTTAACCTCCTGTTCCGTACAGGTTGCAATTTGTCCTGAGGATAAACGGGAAGACGTGGAACCAACGAGAGACTAGCTCTTGGTGTTGGGACAGGCACAGGTCACTCTATTTTCCCATCAGAAAGAAGAATTAACCACAGGCTCAGCCTGCCCCCCGGAACCAGAACAGGGCCTGAAGCCATTCTGCGATTTTGCGGCCAGCTCCCATAAAAACGAGTTGTAAAATGGAGGTTCAGGGCTCTGTAATTCACAAACCTGCAGAGTTATAAATGATAACTCTCGTTCACAAATATATTGAGGGAAGGCAAATAAGAGGATTTGAAATCAAGGCAGAATTGCAGGAAACAGATTTCAGGAGGTAGATACGAATCGCCTTTAAAGCACATGAAAAGCGGCAAAACGTTGACAATGATGCCCTTGGCCAAAAAGGGCGTATGCGTTTTTTCCTGAATATATTCAGGAAAAAACGCATACGCCCTTTTTGGCCAACCAAGCAACCTGGAAAGGCAAATCAGCGCTACAAAGAAGTCTCGCTTCCCATCGGTCAAAAGGGCCATGCTGAAAAAAGTGTCAAATCCAGAAATGCAGGACAGGCCATGGAGAAATGGGAGCCTTGCTACACTGATGGGCGGGATGTAAATTGCCAAGAGCCACTCTGGAGAAGTGTCCGGTGAGTCCTGAAACATCTGAAAAACACAGCTTAGAGAGCATAGGGCACTTCCACTCATGGGGGTATAAATTGGGAAAATTAAAAATCAGCAAGACACAAGCACCCCAAAGTTTAGGGCTGCTCTGTTGACCAGGACCTCCACTTCATTCCACCTTAAATATCCCAGGAAAGAGAAAAATGGATAAAGAAGTTGTGGTCCTTATGTACAATGGAATATCACTCAGCCATGAAATCAATGTCGTAAGGTTAGTAGCAGCATGATGAGTGGATTTAGGTACGACGATTCTAAGTGAAATAAGTCACACAGAAAAGGACACTTCTCATAAGGTATCACTGATAGAGGGAATGTAAAAACTGTTACACTTGAACTGAATTACAAAACAGAACAGAGTCACACATGCAGAAAACACACTATGGCTGCTTAACGGGAAAGGTGAGGTGGGCTGATACATAAAACAAGGGTATCAAATTAGCTCAGATACCGTTCCATAAACCCAATATGTAATAGACAAGACCTACTCCTTGCTCAGAGAACTGGACTCAACACGCCCTATTCACCACACAAGAATATATCTGACTAATAATAATCGTAAAACCTATGTATTGATATCTCTCTGTTAGTGTGTCAAGTGGGTGTAAAGCGGCGTAAACACAGCAGTGAAAAGCAGCTAAACCCCATTATAAAAATAAATTACTTTGAAACACCCATGAAACAAAGACAGTGAAAGAGAGAGAAATTCTTACACAATGCATTCAGGGGCTGTGATGCAACCTGGATTGACCATATCTAGACGCACAGCTGGATGAGACATAAGGGTGGACACTCTTGGGGCTGAGAGGTTTGGTGAGGTTGGGTGAGCAAACGCAGACCCTTTAAAGTAATACTGCGTGGTACCCATCGCATGGGTCCCAAATCTCCAGGTTCAAGGGCATCTTCCTACATCAAAAACATGCATGAGAAACCCAGAAGATGGTACACCGTGTGATGGGGAAAGGTTTCTAAAACGCACCTCATTTCTCTTCTCCTTGTGCCCGGGTTCGCCATTCCAGCCGCTTTACTAGCAAGCTCCCTACTTGGAGCATCAGCACCTTTAACCTCCTGTTCCGTACAGGTTGCAGTTTGTCCTGAGGATAAACGGGAAGACGTGGAACCAACGAGAGACCAGCTCTTGGTGTTGGGACAGGCACAGGTCACTCTATTTTCCCATCAGAAAGAAGAATTAAGCACAGGCTCAGCCTGCCCCCCGGAACCAGAACAGGGCCTGAAGCCATTCTGCGATTTTGCGGCCAGCTCCCATAAAAACGAGTTGTAAAATGGAGGTTCAGGGCACTGCAATTCACAAACCTGCAGAGTTATTAATGTTAACTCTCGTCCACAAATATATTGAGGGAAGGCAAAGAAGAGGATTTGAAATCAAGGCAGAATTGCAGGAAACAGATTTCAGGAGGTAGATACGAATCGCCTTTAAAGCACATGAAAAGCGGCAAAACGTTGACAATGATGCCCTTGGCCAAAAAGGGCGTATGCGTTTTTTCCTGAATATATTCAGGAAAAAACGCATACGCCCTTTTTGGCCAACCAAGCAACCTGGAAAGGCAAATCAGCGCTACAAAGAAGTCTCGCTTCCCATCGGTCAAAAGGGCCATGCTGAAAAAAGTGTCAAACCCAGAAATGCAGGACAGGCCATGGAGAAATGGGAGCCTTGCTACACTGATGGGCGGGATGTAAATTGCCAAGAGCCACTCTGGAGAAGTGTCCGGTGAGTCCTGAAACATCTGAAAAACACAGCTTAGAGAGCATAGGGCACTTCCACTCATGGGGGTATAAATTGGGAAAATTAAAAATCAGCAAGACACAAGCACCCCAAAGTTGAGGGCTGCTCTGTTGACCAGGACCTCCACTTCATTCCACCTTCAATATCCCAGGAAAGAGAAAAATGGATAAAGAAGTTGTGGTCCTTATGTACAATGGAATATCACTCAGCCATGAAATCAATGTCGTAAGGTTAGTAGCAGCATGATGAGTGGATTTAGGTACGACGATTCTAAGTGAAATAAGTCACACAGAAAAGGACACTTCTCATAAGGTATCACTGATAGAGGGAATGTAAAAACCGTTACACTTGAACTGAATTACAAAACAGAACAGAGTCACACATGCAGAAAACACACTATGGCTGCTTAACGGGAAAGGTGAGGTGGGGTGATACATAAAACAAGGGTATCAAATTAGCTCAGATACCGTTCCATAAACCCAATATGTAATAGACAAGACCTACTCCTTGCTCAGAGAACTGGACTCAACACGCCCTATTCACCGCACAAGAATATATCTGACTAATAATAATCGTAAAACCTATGTATTGATATCTCTCTGTTAGTGTGTCAAGTGGGTGTAAAGCGGCATAAACACTGCAGTGAAAAGCAGCTAAACCCCATTATAAAAATAAATTACTTTGAAACACCCATGAAACAAAGACAGTGAAACAGAGAGAAATTCTTACACAATGCGTTCAGGGGCTGTGATGCAACCTGGATTGACCATGTCTAGACGCACAGCAGGATGAGACATAAGGGTGGACACTCTTGGGGCTGAGAGGTTTGGTGAGGTTGGGTGAGCAAACGCAGACCCTTTAAAGTAATACTGCGTGGTACCCATCGCATGGGTCCCAAATCTCCAGGTTCAAGGGCATCTTCCTACATCAAAAACATGCATGAGAAACCCAGAAGATGGTACACCGTGTGATGGGGAAAGGTTTCTAAAACGCACCTCATTTCTCATCTCCTTGTGCCCGGGTTCGCCATTCCAGCCGCTTTACTAGCAAGCTCCCTACTTGGAGCATCAGCACCTTTAACCTCCTGTTCCGTACAGGTTGCAATTTGTCCTGAGGATAAACGGGAAGACGTGGAACCAACGAGAGACTAGCTCTTGGTGTTGGGACAGGCACAGGTCACTCTATTTTCCCATCAGAAAGAAGAATTAACCACAGGCTCAGCCTGCCCCCCGGAACCAGAACAGGGCCTGAAGCCATTCTGCGATTTTGCGGCCAGCTCCCATAAAAACGAGTTGTAAAATGGAGGTTCAGGGCACTGCAATTCACAAACCTGCAGAGTTATAAATGATAACTCTCGTCCACAAATATATTGAGGGAAGGCAAAGAAGAGGATTTGAAATCAAGGCAGAATTGCAGGAAACAGATTTCAGGAGGTAGATACGAATCGCCTTTAAAGCACATGAAAAGCGGCAAAACGTTGACAATGATGCCCTTGGCCAAAAAGGGCGTATGCGTTTTTTCCTGAATATATTCAGGAAAAAACGCATACGCCCTTTTTGGCCAACCAAGCAACCTGGAAAGGCAAATCAGCGCTACAAAGAAGTCTCGCTTCCCATCGGTCAAAAGGGCCATGCTGAAAAAAGTCTCAAAACCAGAAATGCAGGACAGGCCATGGAGAAATGGGAGCCTTGCTACACTGATGGGCGGGATGTAAATTGCCAACAGCCACTCTGGAGAAGTGTACGGTGTGTCCTGAAACATCTAAAAAACACAGCTTAGAGAGCATAGGGCACTTCCACTTATGGGGATATAAATTGGGAAAATGAAAAATCAGCAAGACACAAGCACCTCAAAGTTTAGGGCTGCTCTGTTGACAAGGACCTCCACTTCATTCCACCTTCAATATCCCAGGAAAGAGAAAAATGGATAAAGAAGTTGTGGTCCTTATGTACAATGGAATATCACTCAGCCATGAAATCAATGTCATAAGGCTAGTAGCAGCATGATGAGTGGATTTAGGTACGACGATTCTAAGTGAAATAAGTCACACAGAAAAGGACACTTCTCATAAGGTATCACTTTTAGAGGGAATGTAAAAGCCGTTACACTTGAACTGAATTACAAAACAGAACAGAGTCACACATGCAGAAAACACACTATGGCTGCTTAACGGGAAAGGTGAGGTGGGGTGATACATAAAACAAGGGTTTCAAATTAGCTCAGATACCGTTCCATAAACCCAATATGTAATAGACAAGACCTACTCCTTGCTCAGAGAACTGGACTCAACACGCCCTATTCACCGCACAAGAATATATCTGACTAGTAATAATCTTAAAACCTATGTATTGATATCTCTCTGTTAGTGTGTCAAGTGGGTGTAAAGCGGCATAAACACAGCAGTGAAAAGCAGCTAAACCCCATTATAAAAATAAATTACTTTGAAACACCCATGAAACAAAGACAGTGAAAGAGAGAGAAATTCTTACACAATGCGTTCAGGGGCTGTGATGCAACCTGGATTGACCATATCTAGACCCACAGCTGGATGAGACATAAGGGTGGACACTCTTGGGGCTGAGAGGTTTGGTGAGGTTGGGTGAGCAAACGCAGACCCTTTAAAGTAATACTGCGTGGTACCCATCGCATGGGTCCCAAATCTCCAGGTTCAAGGGCATCTTCCTACATCGAAAACATGCATGAGAAAACAAAAAGATGGTACACCATGTGATGGGGAAAGGTTTCTAAAACGCACCTCATTTCTCTTCTCCTTGTGCCCGGGTTCGCCATTCCAGCCGCTTTCCTAACAATCTCCCTACTTGGAGCATCAGCACCTTTAACCTCCTGTTCCGTACAGGTTGCAATTTGTCCTGAGGATGAACGGGTAGACGGGGAACCAGTGAGAGACTAGCTCTTGGTGTTGGGACAGGCACAGGTCTCTCTATTTTCCCATCAGGAAGAAGAATTAACCAGAGGCTCCTCCTCCCCCCCGGAACCAGAACAGGGACTGAAGCCATCCTGCGCTTTTGCGGCCAGCTCCCAAAAAAGCGAGTTGTAAAATGGAGCTTCAGGGCACTGCAATTCACAAACCTGCAGAGTTATAAATGATAACTCTCGTCCACAAATATATTGAGGGAAGGCAAAGAAGAGGATTTGAAATCAAGGCAGAATTGCAGGAAACAGATTTCAGGAGGTAGATTCGAATCCCCTTTAAAGCACATGAAAAGAGGCAAAACGTTGACAATGATGCCCTTGGCCACAAAGGGCGTATGCGTTTTTTCCTGAATATATTCAGGAAAAAACGCATACGCCCTTTCTGGCCAACCAAGCAACCTGGAAAGGCAAATCAGCGCTACAAAGAAGACTCGCTACCCGTCGGTCAAAAGGGCCATGCTGAAAAAAGTCTCAAAACCAGAAATGCAGGACAGGCCATGGAGAAATGGGAGCCTTGCTACACTGATGGGCGGGATGTAAATTGCCAACAGCCACTCTGGAGAAGTGTACGGTGTGTCCTGAAACATCTAAAAAACACAGCTTAGAGAGCATAGGGCACTTCCACTTATGGGGATATAAATTGGGAAAATGAAAAATCAGCAAGACACAAGCACCTCAAAGTTTAGGGCTGCTCTGTTGACAAGGACCTCCACTTCATTCCACCTTCAATATCCCAGGAAAGAGAAAAATGGATAAAGAAGTTGTGGTCCTTATGTACAATGGAATATCACTCAGCCATGAAATCAATGTCATAAGGCTAGTAGCAGCATGATGAGGGGATTTAGGTACGACGATTCTAAGTGAAATAAGTCACACAGAAAAGGACACTTCTCATAAGGTATCACTTATAGAGGGAATGTAAAAGCCGTTACACTTGAACTGAATTACAAAACAGAACAGAGTGACACATGCAGAAAACACACTATGGCTGCTTAACGGGAAAGGTGAGGTGGGCTGATACATAAAACAAGGGTTTCAAATTAGCTCAGATACCATTCCATAAACCCAATATGTAATAGAAAAGACCTACTCCTTGCTCAGAGAACTGGACTCAACACGCCCTATTCACCGCACAAGAATATATCTGACTAGTAATAATTTTAAAACCTATGTATTGATATCTCTCTGTTAGTGTGTCAAGTGGGTGTAAAGCGGCATAAACACAGCAGTGAAAAGCAGCTAAACCCCATTATCAAAATAAATTACTTTGAAACACCCATGAAACAAAGACAGTGAAAGAGAGAGAAATTCTTACACAATGCGTTCAGGGGCTGTGATGCAACCTGGATTGACCATATCTAGACCCACAGCTGGATGAGACATAAGGGTGGACACTCTTGGGGCTGAGAGGTTTGGTGAGGTTGGGTGAGCAAACGCAGACCCTTTAAAGTAATACTGCGTGGTACCCATCGCATGGTTCCCAAATCTCCAGGTTCAAGGGCATCTTCCTACATCGAAAACATGCATGAGAAAACAAAAAGATGGTACACTATGTGATGGGGAAAGGTTTCTAAAACGCACCTCATTTCTCTTCTCCTTGTGCCCGGGTTCGCCATTCCAGCCGCTTTCCTAACAATCTCCCTACTTGGAGCATCAGCACCTTTAACCTCCTGTTCCGTACAGGTTGCAATTTGTCCTGAGGATGAACGGGTAGACGGGGAACCAGTGAGAGACTAGCTCTTGGTGTTGGGACAGGCACAGGTCACTCTATTTTCCCATCAGAAAGAAGAATTAACCACAGGCTCAGCCTGACCCCCGGAACCAGAACAGGGCCTGAAGCCATTCTGCGATTTTGCGGCCAGCTCCCATAAAAACGAGTTGTAAAATGGAGGTTCAGGGCACTGCAATTCACAAACCTGCAGAGTTATAAATGATAACTCTCGTCCACAAATATATTGAGGGAAGGCAAAGAAGAGGATTTGAAATCAAGGCAGAATTGCAGGAAACAGATTTCAGGAGGTAGATACGAATCGCCTTTAAAGCACATGAAAAGCGGCAAAACGTTGACAATGATGCCCTTGGCCAAAAAGGGCGTATGCGTTTTTTCCTGAATATATTCAGGAAAAAACGCATACGCCCTTTTTGGCCAACCAAGCAACCTGGAAAGGCAAATCAGCGCTACAAAGAAGTCTCGCTTCCCATCGGTCAAAAGGGCCATGCTGAAAAAAGTGTCAAAACCAGAAATGCAGGACAGGCCATGGAGAAATGGGAGCCTTGCTACACTGATGGGCGGGATGTAAATTGCCAAGAGCCACTCTGGAGAAGTGACCGGTGAGTCCTGAAACATCTGAAAAACACAGCTTAGAGAGCATAGGGCACTTCCACTCATGGGGGTATAAATTGGGAAAATTAAAAATCAGCAAGACACAAGCACCCCAAAGTTTAGGGCTGCTCTGTTGACCAGGACCTCCACTTCATTCCACCTTAAATATCCCAGGAAAGAGAAAAATGGATAAAGAAGTTGTGGTCCTTATGTACAATGGAATATCACTCAGCCATGAAATCAATGTCGTAAGGTTAGTAGCAGCATGATGAGTGGATTTAGGTACGACGATTCTAAGTGAAATAAGTCACACAGAAAAGGACACTTCTCATAAGGTATCACTGATAGAGGGAATGTAAAAACTGTTACACATGAACTGAATTACAAAACAGAACAGAGTCACACATGCAGAAAACACACTATGGCTGCTTAACGGGAAAGGTGAGGTGGGGTGATACATAAAACAAGGGTATCAAATTAGCTCAGATACCGTTCCATAAACCCAATATGTAATAGACAAGACCTACTCCTTGCTCAGAGAACTGGACTCAACACGCCCTATTCACCGCACAAGAATATATCTGACTAATAATAATCGTAAAACCTATGTATTGATATCTCTCTGTTAGTGTGTCAAGTGGGTGTAAAGCGGCATAAACACAGCAGTGAAAAGCAGCTAAACCCCATTATAAAAATAAATTACTTTGAAACACCCATGAAACAAAGACAGTGAAAGAGAGAGAAATTCTTACACAATGCGTTCAGGGGCTGTGATGCAACCTGGATTGACCATATCTAGACGCACAGCTGGATGAGACATAAGGGTGGACACTCTTGGGGCTGAGAGGTTTGGTGAGGTTGGGTGAGCAAACGCAGACCCTTTAAAGTAATACTGCGTGGTACCCATCGCATGGGTCCCAAATCTCCAGGTTCAAGGGCATCTTCCTACATCAAAAACATGCATGAGAAACCCAGAAGATGGTACACCGTGTGATGGGGAAAGGTTTCTAAAACGCACCTCATTTCTCATCTCCTTGTGCCCGGGTTCGCCATTCCAGCCGCTTTACTAGCAAGCTCCCTACTTGGAGCATCAGCACCTTTAACCTCCTGTTCCGTACAGGTTGCAATTTGTCCTGAGGATAAACGGGAAGACGTGGAACCAACGAGAGACTAGCTCTTGGTGTTGGGACAGGCACAGGTCACTCTATTTTCCCATCAGAAAGAAGAATTAACCACAGGCTCAGCCTGCCCCCCGGAACCAGAACAGGGCCTGAAGCCATTCTGCGATTTTGCGGCCAGCTCCCATAAAAACGAGTTGTAAAATGGAGGTTCAGGGCACTGCAATTCACAAACCTGCAGAGTTATAAATGATAACTCTCGTCCACAAATATATTGAGGGAAGGCAAAGAAGAGGATTTGAAATCAAGGCAGAATTGCAGGAAACAGATTTCAGGAGGTAGATACGAATCGCCTTTAAAGCACATGAAAAGCGGCAAAACGTTGACAATGATGCCCTTGGCCAAAAAGGGCGTATGCGTTTTTTCCTGAATATATTCAGGAAAAAACGCATACGCCCTTTTTGGCCAACCAAGCAACCTGGAAAGGCAAATCAGCGCTACAAAGAAGTCTCGCTTCCCATCGGTCAAAAGGGCCATGCTGAAAAAAGTGTCAAAACCAGAAATGCAGGACAGGCCATGGAGAAATGGGAGCCTTGCTACACTGATGGGCGGGATGTAAATTGCCAAGAGCCACTCTGGAGAAGTGACCGGTGAGTCCTGAAACATCTGAAAAACACAGCTTAGAGAGCATAGGGCACTTCCACTCATGGGGGTATAAATTGGGAAAATTAAAAATCAGCAAGACACAAGCACCCCAAAGTTTAGGGCTGCTCTGTTGACCAGGACCTCCACTTCATTCCACCTTAAATATCCCAGGAAAGAGAAAAATGGATAAAGAAGTTGTGGTCCTTATGTACAATGGAATATCACTCAGCCATGAAATCAATGTCGTAAGGTTAGTAGCAGCATGATGAGTGGATTTAGGTACGACGATTCTAAGTGAAATAAGTCACACAGAAAAGGACACATCTCATAAGGTATCACTGATAGAGGGAATGTAAAACTGTTACACATGAATTGAATTACAAAACAGAACAGAGTCACACATGCAGAAAACACACTATGGCTGCTTAACGGGAAAGGTGAGGTGGGGTGATACATAAAACAAGGGTATCAAATTAGCTCAGATACCGTTCCATAAACCCAATATGTAATAGACAAGACCTACTCCTTGCTCAGAGAACTGGACTCAACACGCCCTATTCACCACACAAGAATATATCTGACTAATAATAATCGTAAAACCTATGTATTGATATCTCTCTGTTAGTGTGTCAAGTGGGTGTAAAGCGGCATAAACACAGCAGTGAAAAGCAGCTAAACCCCATTATAAAAATAAATTACTTTGAAACACCCATGAAACAAAGACAGTGAAACAGAGAGAAATTCTTACACAATGCGTTCAGGGGCTGTGATGCAACCTGGATTGACCATATCTAGACGCACAGCTGGATGAGACATAAGGGTGGACACTCTTGGGGCTGAGAGGTTTGGTGAGGTTGGGTGAGCAAACGCAGACCCTTTAAAGGAATACTGCGTGGTACCCATCGCATGGGTCCCAAATCTCCAGGTTCAAGGGCATCTTCCTACATCAAAAACATGCATGAGAAACCCAGAAGATGGTACACCGTGTGATGGGGAAAGGGTTCTAAAACGCACCTCATTTCTCATCTCCTTGTGCCCGGGTTCGCCATTCCAGCCGCTTTACTAGCAAGCTCCCTACTTGGAGCATCAGCACCTTTAACCTCCTGTTCCATACAGGTTGCAATTTGTCCTGAGGATAAACGGGAAGACGTGGAACCAACGAGAGACTAGCTCTTGGTGTTGGGACAGGCACAGGTCACTCTATTTTCCCATCAGAAAGAAGAATTAACCACAGGCTCAGCCTGACCCCCGGAACCAGAACAGGGCCTGAAGCCATTCTGCGATTTTGCGGCCAGCTCCCATAAAAACGAGTTGTAAAATGGAGCTTCAGGGCACTGCAATTCACAAACCTGCAGAGTTATAAATGATAACTCTCGTCCACAAATATATTGAGGGAAGGCAAAGAAGAGGATTTGAAATCAAGGCAGAATTGCAGGAAACAGATTTCAGGAGGTAGATTCGAATCCCCTTTAAAGCACATGAAAAGAGGCAAAACGTTGACAATGATGCCCTTGGCCACAAAGGGCGTATGCGTTTTTTCCTGAATATATTCAGGAAAAAACGCATACGCCCTTTCTGGCCAACCAAGCAACCTGGAAAGGCAAATCAGCGCTACAAAGAAGACTCGCTACCCGTCGGTCAAAAGGGCCATGCTGAAAAAAGTCTCAAAACCAGAAATGCAGGACAGGCCATGGAGAAATGGGAGCCTTGCTACACTGATGGGCGGGATGTAAATTGCCAACAGCCACTCTGGAGAAGTGTACGGTGTGTCCTGAAACATCTAAAAAACACAGCTTAGAGAGCATAGGGCACTTCCACTTATGGGGATATAAATTGGGAAAATGAAAAATCAGCAAGACACAAGCACCTCAAAGTTTAGGGCTGCTCTGTTGACAAGGACCTCCACTTCATTCCACCTTCAATATCCCAGGAAAGAGAAAAATGGATAAAGAAGTTGTGGTCCTTATGTACAATGGAATATCACTCAGCCATGAAATCAATGTCATAAGGCTAGTAGCAGCATGATGAGGGGATTTAGGTACGACGATTCTAAGTGAAATAAGTCACACAGAAAAGGACACTTCTCATAAGGTATCACTTATAGAGGGAATGTAAAAGCCGTTACACTTGAACTGAATTACAAAACAGAACAGAGTGACACATGCAGAAAACACACTATGGCTGCTTAACGGGAAAGGTGAGGTGGGCTGATACATAAAACAAGGGTTTCAAATTAGCTCAGATACCATTCCATAAACCCAATATGTAATAGAAAAGACCTACTCCTTGCTCAGAGAACTGGACTCAACACGCCCTATTCACCGCACAAGAATATATCTGACTAGTAATAATTTTAAAACCTATGTATTGATATCTCTCTGTTAGTGTGTCAAGTGGGTGTAAAGCGGCATAAACACAGCAGTGAAAAGCAGCTAAACCCCATTATCAAAATAAATTACTTTGAAACACCCATGAAACAAAGACAGTGAAAGAGAGAGAAATTCTTACACAATGCGTTCAGGGGCTGTGATGCAACCTGGATTGACCATATCTAGACCCACAGCTGGATGAGACATAAGGGTGGACACTCTTGGGGCTGAGAGGTTTGGTGAGGTTGGGTGAGCAAACGCAGACCCTTTAAAGTAATACTGCGTGGTACCCATCGCATGGGTCCCAAATCTCCAGGTTCAAGGGCATCTTCCTACATCGAAAACATGCATGAGAAAACAAAAAGATGGTACACTATGTGATGGGGAAAGGTTTCTAAAACGCACCTCATTTCTCTTCTCCTTGTGCCCGGGTTCGCCATTCCAGCCGCTTTCCTAACAATCTCCCTACTTGGAGCATCAGCACCTTTAACCTCCTGTTCCGTACAGGTTGCAATTTGTCCTGAGGATGAACGGGTAGACGGGGAACCAGTGAGAGACTAGCTCTTGGTGTTGGGACAGGCACAGGTCACTCTATTTTCCCATCAGAAAGAAGAATTAACCACAGGCTCAGCCTGACCCCCGGAACCAGAACAGGGCCTGAAGCCATTCTGCGATTTTGCGGCCAGCTCCCATAAAAACGAGTTGTAAAATGGAGGTTCAGGGCACTGCAATTCACAAACCTGCAGAGTTATAAATGATAACTCTCGTCCACAAATATATTGAGGGAAGGCAAAGAAGAGGATTTGAAATCAAGGCAGAATTGCAGGAAACAGATTTCAGGAGGTAGATACGAATCGCCTTTAAAGCACATGAAAAGCGGCAAAACGTTGACAATGATGCCCTTGGCCAAAAAGGGCGTATGCGTTTTTTCCTGAATATATTCAGGAAAAAACGCATACGCCCTTTTTGGCCAACCAAGCAACCTGGAAAGGCAAATCAGCGCTACAAAGAAGTCTCGCTTCCCATCGGTCAAAAGGGCCATGCTGAAAAAAGTGTCAAAACCAGAAATGCAGGACAGGCCATGGAGAAATGGGAGCCTTGCTACACTGATGGGCGGGATGTAAATTGCCAAGAGCCACTCTGGAGAAGTGACCGGTGAGTCCTGAAACATCTGAAAAACACAGCTTAGAGAGCATAGGGCACTTCCACTCATGGGGGTATAAATTGGGAAAATTAAAAATCAGCAAGACACAAGCACCCCAAAGTTTAGGGCTGCTCTGTTGACCAGGACCTCCACTTCATTCCACCTTAAATATCCCAGGAAAGAGAAAAATGGATAAAGAAGTTGTGGTCCTTATGTACAATGGAATATCACTCAGCCATGAAATCAATGTCGTAAGGTTAGTAGCAGCATGATGAGTGGATTTAGGTACGACGATTCTAAGTGAAATAAGTCACACAGAAAAGGACACTTCTCATAAGGTATCACTGATAGAGGGAATGTAAAAACTGTTACACATGAACTGAATTACAAAACAGAACAGAGTCACACATGCAGAAAACACACTATGGCTGCTTAACGGGAAAGGTGAGGTGGGGTGATACATAAAACAAGGGTATCAAATTAGCTCAGATACCGTTCCATAAACCCAATATGTAATAGACAAGACCTACTCCTTGCTCAGAGAACTGGACTCAACACGCCCTATTCACCGCACAAGAATATATCTGACTAATAATAATCGTAAAACCTATGTATTGATATCTCTCTGTTAGTGTGTCAAGTGGGTGTAAAGCGGCATAAACACAGCAGTGAAAAGCAGCTAAACCCCATTATAAAAATAAATTACTTTGAAACACCCATGAAACAAAGACAGTGAAAGAGAGAGAAATTCTTACACAATGCGTTCAGGGGCTGTGATGCAACCTGGATTGACCATATCTAGACGCACAGCTGGATGAGACATAAGGGTGGACACTCTTGGGGCTGAGAGGTTTGGTGAGGTTGGGTGAGCAAACGCAGACCCTTTAAAGTAATACTGCGTGGTACCCATCGCATGGGTCCCAAATCTCCAGGTTCAAGGGCATCTTCCTACATCAAAAACATGCATGAGAAACCCAGAAGATGGTACACCGTGTGATGGGGAAAGGTTTCTAAAACGCACCTCATTTCTCATCTCCTTGTGCCCGGGTTCGCCATTCCAGCCGCTTTACTAGCAAGCTCCCTACTTGGAGCATCAGCACCTTTAACCTCCTGTTCCGTACAGGTTGCAATTTGTCCTGAGGATAAACGGGAAGACGTGGAACCAACGAGAGACTAGCTCTTGGTGTTGGGACAGGCACAGGTCACTCTATTTTCCCATCAGAAAGAAGAATTAACCACAGGCTCAGCCTGCCCCCCGGAACCAGAACAGGGCCTGAAGCCATTCTGCGATTTTGCGGCCAGCTCCCATAAAAACGAGTTGTAAAATGGAGGTTCAGGGCACTGCAATTCACAAACCTGCAGAGTTATAAATGATAACTCTCGTCCACAAATATATTGAGGGAAGGCAAAGAAGAGGATTTGAAATCAAGGCAGAATTGCAGGAAACAGATTTCAGGAGGTAGATACGAATCGCCTTTAAAGCACATGAAAAGCGGCAAAACGTTGACAATGATGCCCTTGGCCAAAAAGGGCGTATGCGTTTTTTCCTGAATATATTCAGGAAAAAACGCATACGCCCTTTTTGGCCAACCAAGCAACCTGGAAAGGCAAATCAGCGCTACAAAGAAGTCTCGCTTCCCATCGGTCAAAAGGGCCATGCTGAAAAAAGTGTCAAAACCAGAAATGCAGGACAGGCCATGGAGAAATGGGAGCCTTGCTACACTGATGGGCGGGATGTAAATTGCCAAGAGCCACTCTGGAGAAGTGACCGGTGAGTCCTGAAACATCTGAAAAACACAGCTTAGAGAGCATAGGGCACTTCCACTCATGGGGGTATAAATTGGGAAAATTAAAAATCAGCAAGACACAAGCACCCCAAAGTTTAGGGCTGCTCTGTTGACCAGGACCTCCACTTCATTCCACCTTAAATATCCCAGGAAAGAGAAAAATGGATAAAGAAGTTGTGGTCCTTATGTACAATGGAATATCACTCAGCCATGAAATCAATGTCGTAAGGTTAGTAGCAGCATGATGAGTGGATTTAGGTACGACGATTCTAAGTGAAATAAGTCACACAGAAAAGGACACATCTCATAAGGTATCACTGATAGAGGGAATGTAAAACTGTTACACATGAATTGAATTACAAAACAGAACAGAGTCACACATGCAGAAAACACACTATGGCTGCTTAACGGGAAAGGTGAGGTGGGGTGATACATAAAACAAGGGTATCAAATTAGCTCAGATACCGTTCCATAAACCCAATATGTAATAGACAAGACCTACTCCTTGCTCAGAGAACTGGACTCAACACGCCCTATTCACCACACAAGAATATATCTGACTAATAATAATCGTAAAACCTATGTATTGATATCTCTCTGTTAGTGTGTCAAGTGGGTGTAAAGCGGCATAAACACAGCAGTGAAAAGCAGCTAAACCCCATTATAAAAATAAATTACTTTGAAACACCCATGAAACAAAGACAGTGAAACAGAGAGAAATTCTTACACAATGCGTTCAGGGGCTGTGATGCAACCTGGATTGACCATATCTAGACGCACAGCTGGATGAGACATAAGGGTGGACACTCTTGGGGCTGAGAGGTTTGGTGAGGTTGGGTGAGCAAACGCAGACCCTTTAAAGGAATACTGCGTGGTACCCATCGCATGGGTCCCAAATCTCCAGGTTCAAGGGCATCTTCCTACATCAAAAACATGCATGAGAAACCCAGAAGATGGTACACCGTGTGATGGGGAAAGGGTTCTAAAACGCACCTCATTTCTCATCTCCTTGTGCCCGGGTTCGCCATTCCAGCCGCTTTACTAGCAAGCTCCCTACTTGGAGCATCAGCACCTTTAACCTCCTGTTCCATACAGGTTGCAATTTGTCCTGAGGATAAACGGGAAGACGTGGAACCAACGAGAGACTAGCTCTTGGTGTTGGGACAGGCACAGGTCACTCTATTTTCCCATCAGAAAGAAGAATTAACCACAGGCTCAGCCTGACCCCCGGAACCAGAACAGGGCCTGAAGCCATTCTGCGATTTTGCGGCCAGCTCCCATAAAAACGAGTTGTAAAATGGAGGTTCAGGGCACTGCAATTCACAAACCTGCAGAGTTATAAATGATAACTCTCGTCCACAAATATATTGAGGGAAGGCAAAGAAGAGGATTTGAAATCAAGGCAGAATTGCAGGAAACAGATTTCAGGAGGTAGATACGAATCGCCTTTAAAGCACATGAAAAGCGGCAAAACGTTGACAATGATGCCCTTGGCCAAAAAGGGCGTATGCGTTTTTTCCTGAATATATTCAGGAAAAAACGCATACGCCCTTTTTGGCCAACCAAGCAACCTGGAAAGGCAAATCAGCGCTACAAAGAAGTCTCGCTTCCCATCGGTCAAAAGGGCCATGCTGAAAAAAGTGTCAAAACCAGAAATGCAGGACAGGCCATGGAGAAATGGGAGCCTTGCTACACTGATGGGCGGGATGTAAATTGCCAAGAGCCACTCTGGAGAAGTGACCGGTGAGTCCTGAAACATCTGAAAAACACAGCTTAGAGAGCATAGGGCACTTCCACTCATGGGGGTATAAATTGGGAAAATTAAAAATCAGCAAGACACAAGCACCCCAAAGTTTAGGGCTGCTCTGTTGACCAGGACCTCCACTTCATTCCACCTTAAATATCCCAGGAAAGAGAAAAATGGATAAAGAAGTTGTGGTCCTTATGTACAATGGAATATCACTCAGCCATGAAATCAATGTCGTAAGGTTAGTAGCAGCATGATGAGTGGATTTAGGTACGACGATTCTAAGTGAAATAAGTCACACAGAAAAGGACACTTCTCATAAGGTATCACTGATAGAGGGAATGTAAAACTGTTACACATGAATTGAATTACAAAACAGAACAGAGTCACACATGCAGAAAACACACTATGGCTGCTTAACGGGAAAGGTGAGGTGGGGTGATACATAAAACAAGGGTATCAAATTAGCTCAGATACCGTTCCATAAACCCAATATGTAATAGACAAGACCTACTCCTTGCTCAGAGAACTGGACTCAACACGCCCTATTCACCACACAAGAATATATCTGACTAATAATAATCGTAAAACCTATGTATTGATATCTCTCTGTTAGTGTGTCAAGTGGGTGTAAAGCGGCATAAACACAGCAGTGAAAAGCAGCTAAACCCCATTATAAAAATAAATTACTTTGAAACACCCATGAAACAAAGACAGTGAAAGAGAGAGAAATTCTTACACAATGCGTTCAGGGGCTGTGATGCAACCTGGATTGACCATATCTAGACGCACAGCTGGATGAGACATAAGGGTGGACACTCTTGGGGCTGAGAGGTTTGGTGAGGTTGGGTGAGCAAACGCAGACCCTTTAAAGTAATACTGCGTGGTACCCATCGCATGGGTCCCAAATCTCCAGGTTCAAGGGCATCTTCCTACATCAAAAACATGCATGAGAAACCCAGAAGATGGTACACCGTGTGATGGGGAAAGGTTTCTAAAACGCACCTCATTTCTCATCTCCTTGTGCCCGGGTTCGCCATTCCAGCCGCTTTACTAGCAAGCTCCCTACTTGGAGCATCAGCACCTTTAACCTCCTGTTCCGTACAGGTTGCAATTTGTCCTGAGGATAAACGGGAAGACGTGGAACCAACGAGAGACTAGCTCTTGGTGTTTTGACAGGCACAGGTCACTCTATTTTCCCATCAGAAAGAAGAATTAACCACAGGCTCAGCCTGCCCCCCGGAACCAGAACAGGGCCTGAAGCCATTCTGCGATTTTGCGGCCAGCTCCCATAAAAACGAGTTGTAAAATGGAGGTTCAGGGCTCTGTAATTCACAAACCTGCAGAGTTATAAATGATAACTCTCGTTCACAAATATATTGAGGGAAGGCAAAGAAGAGGATTTGAAATCAAGGCAGAATTGCAGGAAACAGATTTCAGGAGGTAGATACGAATCGCCTTTAAAGCACATGAAAAGCGGCAAAACGTTGACAATGATGCCCTTGGCCAAAAAGGGCGTATGCGTTTTTTCCTGAATATATTCAGGAAAAAACGCATACGCCCTTTTTGGCCAACCAAGCAACCTGGAAAGGCAAATCAGCGCTACAAAGAAGTCTCGCTTCCCATCGGTCAAAAGGGCCATGCTGAAAAAAGTGTCAAAACCAGAAATGCAGGACAGGCCATGGAGAAATGGGAGCCTTGCTACACTGATGGGCGGGATGTAAATTGCCAAGAGCCACTCTGGAGAAGTGTCCGGTGAGTCCTGAAACATCTGAAAAACACAGCTTAGAGAGCATAGGGCACTTCCACTCATGGGGGTATAAATTGGGAAAATTAAAAATCAGCAAGACACAAGCACCCCAAAGTTTAGGGCTGCTCTGTTGACCAGGACCTCCACTTCATTCCACCTTAAATATCCCAGGAAAGAGAAAAATGGATAAAGAAGTTGTGGTCCTTATGTACAATGGAATATCACTCAGCCATGAAATCAATGTCGTAAGGTTAGTAGCAGCATGATGAGTGGATTTAGGTACGACGATTCTAAGTGAAATAAGTCACACAGAAAAGGACACTTCTCATAAGGTATCACTGATAGAGGGAATGTAAAAACTGTTACACTTGAACTGAATTACAAAACAGAAGAGAGTCACACATGCAGAAAACACACTATGGCTGCTTAACGGGAAAGGTGAGGTGGGGTGATACATAAAACAAGGGTATCAAATTAGCTCAGATACCGTTCCATAAACCCAATATGTAATAGACAAGACCTACTCCTTGCTCAGAGAACTGGACTCAACACGCCCTATTCACCACACAAGAATATATCTGACTAATAATAATCGTAAAACCTATGTATTGATATCTCTCTGTTAGTGTGTCAAGTGGGTGTAAAGCGGCGTAAACACAGCAGTGAAAAGCAGCTAAACCCCATTATAAAAATAAATTACTTTGAAACACCCATGAAACAAAGACAGTGAAAGAGAGAGAAATTCTTACACAATGCGTTCAGGGGCTGTGATGCAACCTGGATTGACCATATCTAGACGCACAGCTGGATGAGACATAAGGGTGGACACTCTTGGGGCTGAGAGGTTTGGTGAGGTTGGGTGAGCAAACGCAGACCCTTTAAAGTAATACTGCGTGGTACCCATCGCATGGGTCCCAAATCTCCAGGTTCAAGGGCATCTTCCTACATCAAAAACATGCATGAGAAACCCAGAAGATGGTACACCGTGTGATGGGGAAAGGTTTCTAAAACGCACCTCATTTCTCTTCTCCTTGTGCCCGGGTTCGCCATTCCAGCCGCTTTACTAGCAAGCTCCCTACTTGGAGCATCAGCACCTTTAACCTCCTGTTCCGTACAGGTTGCAGTTTGTCCTGAGGATAAACGGGAAGACGTGGAACCAACGAGAGACCAGCTCTTGGTGTTGGGACAGGCACAGGTCACTCTATTTTCCCATCAGAAAGAAGAATTAAGCACAGGCTCAGCCTGCCCCCCGGAACCAGAACAGGGCCTGAAGCCATTCTGCGATTTTGCGGCCAGCTCCCATAAAAACGAGTTGTAAAATGGAGGTTCAGGGCACTGCAATTCACAAACCTGCAGAGTTATTAATGTTAACTCTCGTCCACAAATATATTGAGGGAAGGCAAAGAAGAGGATTTGAAATCAAGGCAGAATTGCAGGAAACAGATTTCAGGAGGTAGATACGAATCGCCTTTAAAGCACATGAAAAGCGGCAAAACGTTGACAATGATGCCCTTGGCCAAAAAGGGCGTATGCGTTTTTTCCTGAATATATTCAGGAAAAAACGCATACGCCCTTTTTGGCCAACCAAGCAACCTGGAAAGGCAAATCAGCGCTACAAAGAAGTCTCGCTTCCCATCGGTCAAAAGGGCCATGCTGAAAAAAGTGTCAAACCCAGAAATGCAGGACAGGCCATGGAGAAATGGGAGCCTTGCTACACTGATGGGCGGGATGTAAATTGCCAAGAGCCACTCTGGAGAAGTGTCCGGTGAGTCCTGAAACATCTGAAAAACACAGCTTAGAGAGCATAGGGCACTTCCACTCATGGGGGTATAAATTGGGAAAATTAAAAATCAGCAAGACACAAGCACCCCAAAGTTGAGGGCTGCTCTGTTGACCAGGACCTCCACTTCATTCCACCTTCAATATCCCAGGAAAGAGAAAAATGGATAAAGAAGTTGTGGTCCTTATGTACAATGGAATATCACTCAGCCATGAAATCAATGTCGTAAGGTTAGTAGCAGCATGATGAGTGGATTTAGGTACGACGATTCTAAGTGAAATAAGTCACACAGAAAAGGACACTTCTCATAAGGTATCACTGATAGAGGGAATGTAAAAACCGTTACACTTGAACTGAATTACAAAACAGAACAGAGTCACACATGCAGAAAACACACTATGGCTGCTTAACGGGAAAGGTGAGGTGGGGTGATACATAAAACAAGGGTATCAAATTAGCTCAGATACCGTTCCATAAACCCAATATGTAATAGACAAGACCTACTCCTTGCTCAGAGAACTGGACTCAACACGCCCTATTCACCGCACAAGAATATATCTGACTAATAATAATCGTAAAACCTATGTATTGATATCTCTCTGTTAGTGTGTCAAGTGGGTGTAAAGCGGCATAAACACTGCAGTGAAAAGCAGCTAAACCCCATTATAAAAATAAATTACTTTGAAACACCCATGAAACAAAGACAGTGAAACAGAGAGAAATTCTTACACAATGCGTTCAGGGGCTGTGATGCAACCTGGATTGACCATATCTAGACGCACAGCTGGATGAGACATAAGGGTGGACACTCTTGGGGCTGAGAGGTTTGGTGAGGTTGGGTGAGCAAACGCAGACCCTTTAAAGTAATACTGCGTGGTACCCATCGCATGGGTCCCAAATCTCCAGGTTCAAGGGCATCTTCCTACATCAAAAACATGCATGAGAAACCCAGAAGATGGTACACCGTGTGATGGGGAAAGGTTTCTAAAACGCACCTCATTTCTCATCTCCTTGTGCCCGGGTTCGCCATTCCAGCCGCTTTACTAGCAAGCTCCCTACTTGGAGCATCAGCACCTTTAACCTCCTGTTCCGTACAGGTTGCAATTTGTCCTGAGGATAAACGGGAAGACGTGGAACCAACGAGAGACTAGCTCTTGGTGTTGGGACAGGCACAGGTCACTCTATTTTCCCATCAGAAAGAAGAATTAACCACAGGCTCAGCCTGCCCCCCGGAACCAGAACAGGGCCTGAAGCCATTCTGCGATTTTGCGGCCAGCTCCCATAAAAACGAGTTGTAAAATGGAGGTTCAGGGCACTGCAATTCACAAACCTGCAGAGTTATAAATGATAACTCTCGTCCACAAATATATTGAGGGAAGGCAAAGAAGAGGATTTGAAATCAAGGCAGAATTGCAGGAAACAGATTTCAGGAGGTAGATACGAATCGCCTTTAAAGCACATGAAAAGCGGCAAAACGTTGACAATGATGCCCTTGGCCAAAAAGGGCGTATGCGTTTTTTCCTGAATATATTCAGGAAAAAACGCATACGCCCTTTTTGGCCAACCAAGCAACCTGGAAAGGCAAATCAGCGCTACAAAGAAGTCTCGCTTCCCATCGGTCAAAAGGGCCATGCTGAAAAAAGTGTCAAAACCAGAAATGCAGGACAGGCCATGGAGAAATGGGAGCCTTGCTACACTGATGGGCGGGATGTAAATTGCCAAGAGCCACTCTGGAGAAGTGTCCGGTGAGTCCTGAAACATCTGAAAAACACAGCTTAGAGAGCATAGGGCACTTCCACTCATGGGGGTATAAATTGGGAAAATTAAAAATCAGCAAGACACAAGCACCCCAAAGTTTAGGGCTGCTCTGTTGACCAGGACCTCCACTTCATTCCACCTTCAATATCCCAGGAAAGAGAAAAATGGATAAAGAAGTTGTGGTCCTTATGTACAATGGAATATCACTCAGCCATGAAATCAATGTCGTAAGGTTAGTAGCAGCATGATGAGTGGATTTAGGTACGACGATTCTAAGTGAAATAAGTCACACAGAAAAGGACACTTCTCATAAGGTATCACTGATAGAGGGAATGTAAAAACTGTTACACATGAACTGAATTACAAAACAGAACAGAGTCACACATGCAGAAAACACACTATGGCTGCTTAACGGGAAAGGTGAGGTGGGGTGATACATAAAACAAGGGTATCAAATTAGCTCAGATACCGTTCCATAAACCCAATATGTAATAGACAAGACCTACTCCTTGCTCAGAGAACTGGACTCAACACGCCCTATTCACCGCACAAGAATATATCTGACTAATAATAATCGTAAAACCTATGTATTGATATCTCTCTGTTAGTGTGTCAAGTGGGTGTAAAGCGGCATAAACACTGCAGTGAAAAGCAGCTAAACCCCATTATAAAAATAAATTACTTTGAAACACCCATGAAACAAAGACAGTGAAACAGAGAGAAATTCTTACACAATGCGTTCAGGGGCTGTGATGCAACCTGGATTGACCATATCTAGACGCACAGCTGGATGAGACATAAGGGTGGACACTCTTGGGGCTGAGAGGTTTGGTGAGGTTGGGTGAGCAAACGCAGACCCTTTAAAGTAATACTGCGTGGTACCCATCGCATGGGTCCCAAATCTCCAGGTTCAAGGGCATCTTCCTACATCAAAAACATGCATGAGAAACCCAGAAGATGGTACACCGTGTGATGGGGAAAGGTTTCTAAAACGCACCTCATTTCTCATCTCCTTGTGCCCGGGTTCGCCATTCCAGCCGCTTTACTAGCAAGCTCCCTACTTGGAGCATCAGCACCTTTAACCTCCTGTTCCGTACAGGTTGCAATTTGTCCTGAGGATAAACGGGAAGACGTGGAACCAACGAGAGACTAGCTCTTGGTGTTGGGACAGGCACAGGTCACTCTATTTTCCCATCAGAAAGAAGAATTAACCACAGGCTCAGCCTGCCCCCCAGAACCAGAACAGGGCCTGAAGCCATTCTGCGATTTTGCGGCCAGCTCGTATAAAAACGAGTTGTAAAATGGAGGTTCAGGGCACTGTAATTCACAAAGCTGCAGAGTTATAAATGATAACTCTCGTCCACAAATATATTGAGGGAAGGCAAAGAAGAGGATTTGAAATCAAGGCAGAATTGCAGGAAACAGATTTCAGGAGGTCGATTCGAATCGCCTTTAAAGCACATGAAAAGCGGCAAAACGTTGACAATGATGCCCTTGGCCAAAAAGGGCGTATGCGTTTTTTCCTGAATATATTCAGGAAAAAACGCATACGCCCTTTTTGGCCAACCAAGCAACCTGGAAAGGCAAATCAGCGCTACAAAGAAGTCTCGCTTCCCATCGGTCAAAAGGGCCATGCTGAAAAAAGTGTCAAAACCAGAAATGCAGGACAGGCCATGGAGAAATGGGAGCCTTGCTACACTGATGGGCGGGATGTAAATTGCCAAGAGCCACTCTGGAGAAGTGTCCGGTGAGTCCTGAAACATCTGAAAAACACAGCTTAGAGAGCATAGGGCACTTCCACTCATGGGGGTATAAATTGGGAAAATTAAAAATCAGCAAGACACAAGCACCCCAAAGTTTAGGGCTGCTCTGTTGACCAGGACCTCCACTTCATTCCACCTTAAATATCCCAGGAAAGAGAAAAATGGATAAAGAAGTTGTGGTCCTTATGTACAATGGAATATCACTCAGCCATGAAATCAATGTCGTAAGGTTAGTAGCAGCATGATGAGTGGATTTAGGTACGACGATTCTAAGTGAAATAAGTCACACAGAAAAGGACACTTCTCATAAGGTATCACTGATAGAGGGAATGTAAAAACTGTTACACATGAACTGAATTACAAAACAGAACAGAGTCACACATGCAGAAAACACACTATGGCTGCTTAACGGGAAAGGTGAGGTGGGGTGATACATAAAACAAGGGTATCAAATTAGCTCAGATACCGTTCCATAAACCCAATATGTAATAGACAAGACCTACTCCTTGCTCAGAGAACTGGACTCAACACGCCCTATTCACCGCACAAGAATATATCTGACTAATAATAATCGTAAAACCTATGTATTGATATCTCTCTGTTAGTGTGTCAAGTGGGTGTAAAGCGGCATAAACACTGCAGTGAAAAGCAGCTAAACCCCATTATAAAAATAAATTACTTTGAAACACCCATGAAACAAAGACAGTGAAACAGAGAGAAATTCTTACACAATGCGTTCAGGGGCTGTGATGCAACCTGGATTGACCATATCTAGACGCACAGCTGGATGAGACATAAGGGTGGACACTCTTGGGGCTGAGAGGTTTGGTGAGGTTGGGTGAGCAAACGCAGACCCTTTAAAGTAATACTGCGTGGTACCCATCGCATGGGTCCCAAATCTCCAGGTTCAAGGGCATCTTCCTACATCAAAAACATGCATGAGAAACCCAGAAGATGGTACACCGTGTGATGGGGAAAGGTTTCTAAAACGCACCTCATTTCTCATCTCCTTGTGCCCGGGTTCGCCATTCCAGCCGCTTTACTAGCAAGCTCCCTACTTGGAGCATCAGCACCTTTAACCTCCTGTTCCGTACAGGTTGCAATTTGTCCTGAGGATAAACGGGAAGACGTGGAACCAACGAGAGACTAGCTCTTGGTGTTGGGACAGGCACAGGTCACTCTATTTTCCCATCAGAAAGAAGAATTAACCACAGGCTCAGCCTGCCCCCCAGAACCAGAACAGGGCCTGAAGCCATTCTGCGATTTTGCGGCCAGCTCGTATAAAAACGAGTTGTAAAATGGAGGTTCAGGGCACTGTAATTCACAAAGCTGCAGAGTTATAAATGATAACTCTCGTCCACAAATATATTGAGGGAAGGCAAAGAAGAGGATTTGAAATCAAGGCAGAATTGCAGGAAACAGATTTCAGGAGGTCGATTCGAATCGCCTTTAAAGCACATGAAAAGCGGCAAAACGTTGACAATGATGCCCTTGGCCAAAAAGGGCGTATGCGTTTTTTCCTGAATATATTCAGGAAAAAACGCATACGCCCTTTTTGGCCAACCAAGCAACCTGGAAAGGCAAATCAGCGCTACAAAGAAGTCTCGCTTCCCATCGGTCAAAAGGGCCATGCTGAAAAAAGTGTCAAAACCAGAAATGCAGGACAGGCCATGGAGAAATGGGAGCCTTGCTACACTGATGGGCGGGATGTAAATTGCCAAGAGCCACTCTGGAGAAGTGTCCGGTGAGTCCTGAAACATCTGAAAAACACAGCTTAGAGAGCATAGGGCACTTCCACTCATGGGGGTATAAATTGGGAAAATTAAAAATCAGCAAGACACAAGCACCCCAAAGTTTAGGGCTGCTCTGTTGACCAGGACCTCCACTTCATTCCACCTTAAATATCCCAGGAAAGAGAAAAATGGATAAAGAAGTTGTGGTCCTTATGTACAATGGAATATCACTCAGCCATGAAATCAATGTCGTAAGGTTAGTAGCAGCATGATGAGTGGATTTAGGTACGACGATTCTAAGTGAAATAAGTCACACAGAAAAGGACACTTCTCATAAGGTATCACTGATAGAGGGAATGTAAAAACTGTTACACATGAACTGAATTACAAAACAGAACAGAGTCACACATGCAGAAAACACACTATGGCTGCTTAACGGGAAAGGTGAGGTGGGGTGATACATAAAACAAGGGTATCAAATTAGCTCAGATACCGTTCCATAAACCCAATATGTAATAGACAAGACCTACTCCTTGCTCAGAGAACTGGACTCAACACGCCCTATTCACCGCACAAGAATATATCTGACTAATAATAATCGTAAAACCTATGTATTGATATCTCTCTGTTAGTGTGTCAAGTGGGTGTAAAGCGGCATAAACACTGCAGTGAAAAGCAGCTAAACCCCATTATAAAAATAAATTACTTTGAAACACCCATGAAACAAAGACAGTGAAACAGAGAGAAATTCTTACACAATGCGTTCAGGGGCTGTGATGCAACCTGGATTGACCATATCTAGACGCACAGCTGGATGAGACATAAGGGTGGACACTCTTGGGGCTGAGAGGTTTGGTGAGGTTGGGTGAGCAAACGCAGACCCTTTAAAGTAATACTGCGTGGTACCCATCGCATGGGTCCCAAATCTCCAGGTTCAAGGGCATCTTCCTACATCAAAAACATGCATGAGAAACCCAGAAGATGGTACACCGTGTGATGGGGAAAGGTTTCTAAAACGCACCTCATTTCTCATCTCCTTGTGCCCGGGTTCGCCATTCCAGCCGCTTTACTAGCAAGCTCCCTACTTGGAGCATCAGCACCTTTAACCTCCTGTTCCGTACAGGTTGCAATTTGTCCTGAGGATAAACGGGAAGACGTGGAACCAACGAGAGACTAGCTCTTGGTGTTGGGACAGGCACAGGTCACTCTATTTTCCCATCAGAAAGAAGAATTAACCACAGGCTCAGCCTGCCCCTCAGAACCAGAACAGGGCCTGAAGCCATTCTGCGATTTTGCGGCCAGCTCGTATAAAAACGAGTTGTAAAATGGAGGTTCAGGGCACTGTAATTCACAAAGCTGCACAGTTATAAATGATAACTCTCGTCCACAAATATATTGAGGGAAGGCAAAGAAGAGGATTTGAAATCAAGGCAGAATTGCAGGAAACAGATTTCAGGAGGTCGATTCGAATCGCCTTTAAAGCACATGAAAAGCGGCAAAACGTTGACAATGATGCCCTTGGCCAAAAAGGGCGTATGCGTTTTTTCCTGAATATATTCAGGAAAAAACGCATACGCCCTTTTTGGCCAACCAAGCAACCTGGAAAGGCAAATCAGCGCTACAAACAAGTCTCGCTTCCCATCGGTCAAAAGGGCCATGCTGAAAAAAGTGTCAAAACCAGAAATGCAGGACAGGCCATGGAGAAATGGGAGCCTTGCTACACTGATGGGCGGGATGTAAATTGCCAAGAGCCACTCTGGAGAAGTGTCCGGTGAGTCCTGAAACATCTGAAAAACACAGCTTAGAGAGCATAGGGCACTTCCACTCATGGGGGTATAAATTGGGAAAATTAAAAATCAGCAAAACACAAGCACCCCAAAGTTTAGGGCTGCTCTGTTGACCAGGACCTCCACTTCATTCCACCTTCAATATCCCAGGAAAGAGAAAAATGGATAAAGAAGTTGTGGTCCTTATGTACAATGGAATATCACTCAGCCATGAAATCAATGTCGTAAGGTTAGTAGCAGCATGATGAGTGGATTTAGGTACGACGATTCTAAGTGAAATAAGTCACACAGAAAAGGACACTTCTCATAAGGTATCACTGATAGAGGGAATGTAAAAACCGTTACACTTGAACTGAATTACAAAACAGAACAGAGTCACACATGCAGAAAACACACTATGGCTGCTTAACGGGAAAGGTGAGGTGGGGTGATACATAAAACAAGGGTATCAAATTAGCTCAGATACCGTTCCATAAACCCAATATGTAATAGACAAGACCTACTCCTTGCTCAGAGAACTGGACTCAACACGCCCTATTCACCGCACAAGAATATATCTGACTAATAATAATCGTAAAACCTATGTATTGATATCTCTCTGTTAGTGTGTCAAGTGGGTGTAAAGCGGCATAAACACAGCAGTGAAAAGCAGCTAAACCCCATTATAAAAATAAATTACTTTGAAACACCCATGAAACAAAGACAGTGAAAGAGAGAGAAATTCTTACACAATGCGTTCAGGGGATGTGATGCAACCTGGATTGACCATATCTAGACGCACAGCTGGATGAGACATAAGGGTGGACACTCTTGGGGCTGAGAGGTTTGGTGAGGTTGGGTGAGCAAACGCAGACCCTTTAAAGTAATACTGCGTGGTACCCATCGCATGGGTCCCAAATCTCCAGGTTCAAGGGCATCTTCCTACATCAAAAACATGCATGAGAAACCCAGAAGATGGTACACCGTGTGATGGGGAAAGGGTTCTAAAACGCACCTCATTTCTCATCTCCTTGTGCCCGGGTTCGCCATTCCAGCCGCTTTACTAGCAAGCTCCCTACTTGGAGCATCAGCACCTTTAACCTCCTGTTCCATACAGGTTGCAATTTGTCCTGAGGATAAACGGGAAGACGTGGAACCAACGAGAGACTAGCTCTTGGTGTTGGGACAGGCACAGGTCACTCTATTTTCCCATCAGAAAGAAGAATTAACCACAGGCTCAGCCTGACCCCCGGAACCAGAACAGGGCCTGAAGCCATTCTGCGATTTTGCGGCCAGCTCCCATAAAAACGAGTTGTAAAATGGAGGTTCAGGGCACTGCAATTCACAAACCTGCAGAGTTATAAATGATAACTCTCGTCCACAAATATATTGAGGGAAGGCAAAGAAGAGGATTTGAAATCAAGGCAGAATTGCAGGAAACAGATTTCAGGAGGTAGATACGAATCGCCTTTAAAGCACATGAAAAGCGGCAAAACGTTGACAATGATGCCCTTGGCCAAAAAGGGCGTATGCGTTTTTTCCTGAATATATTCAGGAAAAAACGCATACGCCCTTTTTGGCCAACCAAGCAACCTGGAAAGGCAAATCAGCGCTACAAAGAAGTCTCGCTTCCCATCGGTCAAAAGGGCCATGCTGAAAAAAGTGTCAAAACCAGAAATGCAGGACAGGCCATGGAGAAATGGGAGCCTTGCTACACTGATGGGCGGGATGTAAATTGCCAAGAGCCACTCTGGAGAAGTGACCGGTGAGTCCTGAAACATCTGAAAAACACAGCTTAGAGAGCATAGGGCACTTCCACTCATGGGGGTATAAATTGGGAAAATTAAAAATCAGCAAGACACAAGCACCCCAAAGTTTAGGGCTGCTCTGTTGACCAGGACCTCCACTTCATTCCACCTTAAATATCCCAGGAAAGAGAAAAATGGATAAAGAAGTTGTGGTCCTTATGTACAATGGAATATCACTCAGCCATGAAATCAATGTCGTAAGGTTAGTAGCAGCATGATGAGTGGATTTAGGTACGACGATTCTAAGTGAAATAAGTCACACAGAAAAGGACACTTCTCATAAGGTATCACTGATAGAGGGAATGTAAAACTGTTACACATGAATTGAATTACAAAACAGAACAGAGTCACACATGCAGAAAACACACTATGGCTGCTTAACGGGAAAGGTGAGGTGGGGTGATACATAAAACAAGGGTATCAAATTAGCTCAGATACCGTTCCATAAACCCAATATGTAATAGACAAGACCTACTCCTTGCTCAGAGAACTGGACTCAACACGCCCTATTCACCACACAAGAATATATCTGACTAATAATAATCGTAAAACCTATGTATTGATATCTCTCTGTTAGTGTGTCAAGTGGGTGTAAAGCGGCATAAACACAGCAGTGAAAAGCAGCTAAACCCCATTATAAAAATAAATTACTTTGAAACACCCATGAAACAAAGACAGTGAAAGAGAGAGAAATTCTTACACAATGCGTTCAGGGGCTGTGATGCAACCTGGATTGACCATATCTAGACGCACAGCTGGATGAGACATAAGGGTGGACACTCTTGGGGCTGAGAGGTTTGGTGAGGTTGGGTGAGCAAACGCAGACCCTTTAAAGTAATACTGCGTGGTACCCATCGCATGGGTCCCAAATCTCCAGGTTCAAGGGCATCTTCCTACATCAAAAACATGCATGAGAAACCCAGAAGATGGTACACCGTGTGATGGGGAAAGGTTTCTAAAACGCACCTCATTTCTCATCTCCTTGTGCCCGGGTTCGCCATTCCAGCCGCTTTACTAGCAAGCTCCCTACTTGGAGCATCAGCACCTTTAACCTCCTGTTCCGTACAGGTTGCAATTTGTCCTGAGGATAAACGGGAAGACGTGGAAGCAACGAGAGACTAGCTCTTGGTGTTGGGACAGGCACAGGTCACTCTATTTTCCCATCAGAAAGAAGAATTAACCACAGGCTCAGCCTGCCCCCCGGAACCAGAACAGGGCCTGAAGCCATTCTGCGATTTTGCGGCCAGCTCCCATAAAAACGAGTTGTAAAATGGAGGTTCAGGGCACTGCAATTCACAAACCTGCAGAGTTATAAATGATAACTCTCGTCCACAAATATATTGAGGGAAGGCAAAGAAGAGGATTTGAAATCAAGGCAGAATTGCAGGAAACAGATTTCAGGAGGTAGATACGAATCGCCTTTAAAGCACATGAAAAGCGGCAAAACGTTGACAATGATGCCCTTGGCCAAAAAGGGCGTATGCGTTTTTTCCTGAATATATTCAGGAAAAAACGCATACGCCCTTTTTGGCCAACCAAGCAACCTGGAAAGGCAAATCAGCGCTACAAAGAAGTCTCGCTTCCCATCGGTCAAAAGGGCCATGCTGAAAAAAGTGTCAAAACCAGAAATGCAGGACAGGCCATGGAGAAATGGGAGCCTTGCTACACTGATGGGCGGGATGTAAATTGCCAAGAGCCACTCTGGAGAAGTGACCGGTGAGTCCTGAAACATCTGAAAAACACAGCTTAGAGAGCATAGGGCACTTCCACTCATGGGGGTATAAATTGGGAAAATTAAAAATCAGCAAGACACAAGCACCCCAAAGTTTAGGGCTGCTCTGTTGACCAGGACCTCCACTTCATTCCACCTTAAATATCCCAGGAAAGAGAAAAATGGATAAAGAAGTTGTGGTCCTTATGTACAATGGAATATCACTCAGCCATGAAATCAATGTCGTAAGGTTAGTAGCAGCATGATGAGTGGATTTAGGTACGACGATTCTAAGTGAAATAAGTCACACAGAAAAGGACACATCTCATAAGGTATCACTGATAGAGGGAATGTAAAACTGTTACACATGAATTGAATTACAAAACAGAACAGAGTCACACATGCAGAAAACACACTATGGCTGCTTAACGGGAAAGGTGAGGTGGGGTGATACATAAAACAAGGGTATCAAATTAGCTCAGATACCGTTCCATAAACCCAATATGTAATAGACAAGACCTACTCCTTGCTCAGAGAACTGGACTCAACACGCCCTATTCACCACACAAGAATATATCTGACTAATAATAATCGTAAAACCTATGTATTGATATCTCTCTGTTAGTGTGTCAAGTGGGTGTAAAGCGGCATAAACACAGCAGTGAAAAGCAGCTAAACCCCATTATAAAAATAAATTACTTTGAAACACCCATGAAACAAAGACAGTGAAACAGAGAGAAATTCTTACACAATGCGTTCAGGGGCTGTGATGCAACCTGGATTGACCATATCTAGACGCACAGCTGGATGAGACATAAGGGTGGACACTCTTGGGGCTGAGAGGTTTGGTGAGGTTGGGTGAGCAAACGCAGACCCTTTAAAGGAATACTGCGTGGTACCCATCGCATGGGTCCCAAATCTCCAGGTTCAAGGGCATCTTCCTACATCAAAAACATGCATGAGAAACCCAGAAGATGGTACACCGTGTGATGGGGAAAGGGTTCTAAAACGCACCTCATTTCTCATCTCCTTGTGCCCGGGTTCGCCATTCCAGCCGCTTTACTAGCAAGCTCCCTACTTGGAGCATCAGCACCTTTAACCTCCTGTTCCATACAGGTTGCAATTTGTCCTGAGGATAAACGGGAAGACGTGGAACCAACGAGAGACTAGCTCTTGGTGTTGGGACAGGCACAGGTCACTCTATTTTCCCATCAGAAAGAAGAATTAACCACAGGCTCAGCCTGACCCCCGGAACCAGAACAGGGCCTGAAGCCATTCTGCGATTTTGCGGCCAGCTCCCATAAAAACGAGTTGTAAAATGGAGGTTCAGGGCACTGCAATTCACAAACCTGCAGAGTTATAAATGATAACTCTCGTCCACAAATATATTGAGGGAAGGCAAAGAAGAGGATTTGAAATCAAGGCAGAATTGCAGGAAACAGATTTCAGGAGGTAGATACGAATCGCCTTTAAAGCACATGAAAAGCGGCAAAACGTTGACAATGATGCCCTTGGCCAAAAAGGGCGTATGCGTTTTTTCCTGAATATATTCAGGAAAAAACGCATACGCCCTTTTTGGCCAACCAAGCAACCTGGAAAGGCAAATCAGCGCTACAAAGAAGTCTCGCTTCCCATCGGTCAAAAGGGCCATGCTGAAAAAAGTGTCAAAACCAGAAATGCAGGACAGGCCATGGAGAAATGGGAGCCTTGCTACACTGATGGGCGGGATGTAAATTGCCAAGAGCCACTCTGGAGAAGTGACCGGTGAGTCCTGAAACATCTGAAAAACACAGCTTAGAGAGCATAGGGCACTTCCACTCATGGGGGTATAAATTGGGAAAATTAAAAATCAGCAAGACACAAGCACCCCAAAGTTTAGGGCTGCTCTGTTGACCAGGACCTCCACTTCATTCCACCTTAAATATCCCAGGAAAGAGAAAAATGGATAAAGAAGTTGTGGTCCTTATGTACAATGGAATATCACTCAGCCATGAAATCAATGTCGTAAGGTTAGTAGCAGCATGATGAGTGGATTTAGGTACGACGATTCTAAGTGAAATAAGTCACACAGAAAAGGACACTTCTCATAAGGTATCACTGATAGAGGGAATGTAAAACTGTTACACATGAATTGAATTACAAAACAGAACAGAGTCACACATGCAGAAAACACACTATGGCTGCTTAACGGGAAAGGTGAGGTGGGGTGATACATAAAACAAGGGTATCAAATTAGCTCAGATACCGTTCCATAAACCCAATATGTAATACACAAGACCTACTCCTTGCTCAGAGAACTGGACTCAACACGCCCTATTCACCACACAAGAATATATCTGACTAATAATAATCGTAAAACCTATGTATTGATATCTCTCTGTTAGTGTGTCAAGTGGGTGTAAAGCGGCATAAACACAGCAGTGAAAAGCAGCTAAACCCCATTATAAAAATAAATTACTTTGAAACACCCATGAAACAAAGACAGTGAAAGAGAGAGAAATTCTTACACAATGCGTTCAGGGGCTGTGATGCAACCTGGATTGACCATATCTAGACGCACAGCTGGATGAGACATAAGGGTGGACACTCTTGGGGCTGAGAGGTTTGGTGAGGTTGGGTGAGCAAACGCAGACCCTTTAAAGTAATACTGCGTGGTACCCATCGCATGGGTCCCAAATCTCCAGGTTCAAGGGCATCTTCCTACATCAAAAACATGCATGAGAAACCCAGAAGATGGTACACCGTGTGATGGGGAAAGGTTTCTAAAACGCACCTCATTTCTCTTCTCCTTGTGCCCGGGTTCGCCATTCCAGCCGCTTTACTAGCAAGCTCCCTACTTGGAGCATCAGCACCTTTAACCTCCTGTTCCGTACAGGTTGCAGTTTGTCCTGAGGATAAACGGGAAGACGTGGAACCAACGAGAGACCAGCTCTTGGTGTTGGGACAGGCACAGGTCACTCTATTTTCCCATCAGAAAGAAGAATTAAGCACAGGCTCAGCCTGCCCCCCGGAACCAGAACAGGGCCTGAAGCCATTCTGCGATTTTGCGGCCAGCTCCCATAAAAACGAGTTGTAAAATGGAGGTTCAGGGCACTGCAATTCACAAACCTGCAGAGTTATTAATGTTAACTCTCGTCCACAAATATATTGAGGGAAGGCAAAGAAGAGGATTTGAAATCAAGGCAGAATTGCAGGAAACAGATTTCAGGAGGTAGATACGAATCGCCTTTAAAGCACATGAAAAGCGGCAAAACGTTGACAATGATGCCCTTGGCCAAAAAGGGCGTATGCGTTTTTTCCTGAATATATTCAGGAAAAAACGCATACGCCCTTTTTGGCCAACCAAGCAACCTGGAAAGGCAAATCAGCGCTACAAAGAAGTCTCGCTTCCCATCGGTCAAAAGGGCCATGCTGAAAAAAGTGTCAAACCCAGAAATGCAGGACAGGCCATGGAGAAATGGGAGCCTTGCTACACTGATGGGCGGGATGTAAATTGCCAAGAGCCACTCTGGAGAAGTGTCCGGTGAGTCCTGAAACATCTGAAAAACACAGCTTAGAGAGCATAGGGCACTTCCACTCATGGGGGTATAAATTGGGAAAATTAAAAATCAGCAAGACACAAGCACCCCAAAGTTGAGGGCTGCTCTGTTGACCAGGACCTCCACTTCATTCCACCTTCAATATCCCAGGAAAGAGAAAAATGGATAAAGAAGTTGTGGTCCTTATGTACAATGGAATATCACTCAGCCATGAAATCAATGTCGTAAGGTTAGTAGCAGCATGATGAGTGGATTTAGGTACGACGATTCTAAGTGAAATAAGTCACACAGAAAAGGACACTTCTCATAAGGTATCACTGATAGAGGGAATGTAAAAACCATTACACTTGAACTGAATTACAAAACAGAACAGAGTCACACATGCAGAAAACACACTATGGCTGCTTAACGGGAAAGGTGAGGTGGGGTGATACATAAAACAAGGGTATCAAATTAGCTCAGATACCGTTCCATAAACCCAATATGTAATAGACAAGACCTACTCCTTGCTCAGAGAACTGGACTCAACACGCCCTATTCACCGCACAAGAATATATCTGACTAATAATAATCGTAAAACCTATGTATTGATATCTCTCTGTTAGTGTGTCAAGTGGGTGTAAAGCGGCATAAACACTGCAGTGAAAAGCAGCTAAACCCCATTATAAAAATAAATTACTTTGAAACACCCATGAAACAAAGACAGTGAAACAGAGAGAAATTCTTACACAATGCGTTCAGGGGCTGTGATGCAACCTGGATTGACCATATCTAGACGCACAGCTGGATGAGACATAAGGGTGGACACTCTTGGGGCTGAGAGGTTTGGTGAGGTTGGGTGAGCAAACGCAGACCCTTTAAAGTAATACTGCGTGGTACCCATCGCATGGGTCCCAAATCTCCAGGTTCAAGGGCATCTTCCTACATCAAAAACATGCATGAGAAACCCAGAAGATGGTACACCGTGTGATGGGGAAAGGTTTCTAAAACGCACCTCATTTCTCATCTCCTTGTGCCCGGGTTCGCCATTCCAGCCGCTTTACTAGCAAGCTCCCTACTTGGAGCATCAGCACCTTTAACCTCCTGTTCCGTACAGGTTGCAATTTGTCCTGAGGATAAACGGGAAGACGTGGAACCAACGAGAGACTAGCTCTTGGTGTTGGGACAGGCACAGGTCACTCTATTTTCCCATCAGAAAGAAGAATTAACCACAGGCTCAGCCTGCCCCCCGGAACCAGAACAGGGCCTGAAGCCATTCTGCGATTTTGCGGCCAGCTCCCATAAAAACGAGTTGTAAAATGGAGGTTCAGGGCACTGCAATTCACAAACCTGCAGAGTTATAAATGATAACTCTCGTCCACAAATATATTGAGGGAAGGCAAAGAAGAGGATTTGAAATCAAGGCAGAATTGCAGGAAACAGATTTCAGGAGGTAGATACGAATCGCCTTTAAAGCACATGAAAAGCGGCAAAACGTTGACAATGATGCCCTTGGCCAAAAAGGGCGTATGCGTTTTTTCCTGAATATATTCAGGAAAAAACGCATACGCCCTTTTTGGCCAACCAAGCAACCTGGAAAGGCAAATCAGCGCTACAAAGAAGTCTCGCTTCCCATCGGTCAAAAGGGCCATGCTGAAAAAAGTGTCAAAACCAGAAATGCAGGACAGGCCATGGAGAAATGGGAGCCTTGCTACACTGATGGGCGGGATGTAAATTGCCAAGAGCCACTCTGGAGAAGTGTCCGGTGAGTCCTGAAACATCTGAAAAACACAGCTTAGAGAGCATAGGGCACTTCCACTCATGGGGGTATAAATTGGGAAAATTAAAAATCAGCAAGACACAAGCACCCCAAAGTTTAGGGCTGCTCTGTTGACCAGGACCTCCACTTCATTCCACCTTCAATATCCCAGGAAAGAGAAAAATGGATAAAGAAGTTGTGGTCCTTATGTACAATGGAATATCACTCAGCCATGAAATCAATGTCGTAAGGTTAGTAGCAGCATGATGAGTGGATTTAGGTACGACGATTCTAAGTGAAATAAGTCACACAGAAAAGGACACTTCTCATAAGGTATCACTGATAGAGGGAATGTAAAAACTGTTACACATGAACTGAATTACAAAACAGAACAGAGTCACACATGCAGAAAACACACTATGGCTGCTTAACGGGAAAGGTGAGGTGGGGTGATACATAAAACAAGGGTATCAAATTAGCTCAGATACCGTTCCATAAACCCAATATGTAATAGACAAGACCTACTCCTTGCTCAGAGAACTGGACTCAACACGCCCTATTCACCGCACAAGAATATATCTGACTAATAATAATCGTAAAACCTATGTATTGATATCTCTCTGTTAGTGTGTCAAGTGGGTGTAAAGCGGCATAAACACTGCAGTGAAAAGCAGCTAAACCCCATTATAAAAATAAATTACTTTGAAACACCCATGAAACAAAGACAGTGAAACAGAGAGAAATTCTTACACAATGCGTTCAGGGGCTGTGATGCAACCTGGATTGACCATATCTAGACGCACAGCTGGATGAGACATAAGGGTGGACACTCTTGGGGCTGAGAGGTTTGGTGAGGTTGGGTGAGCAAACGCAGACCCTTTAAAGTAATACTGCGTGGTACCCATCGCATGGGTCCCAAATCTCCAGGTTCAAGGGCATCTTCCTACATCAAAAACATGCATGAGAAACCCAGAAGATGGTACACCGTGTGATGGGGAAAGGTTTCTAAAACGCACCTCATTTCTCATCTCCTTGTGCCCGGGTTCGCCATTCCAGCCGCTTTACTAGCAAGCTCCCTACTTGGAGCATCAGCACCTTTAACCTCCTGTTCCGTACAGGTTGCAATTTGTCCTGAGGATAAACGGGAAGACGTGGAACCAACGAGAGACTAGCTCTTGGTGTTGGGACAGGCACAGGTCACTCTATTTTCCCATCAGAAAGAAGAATTAACCACAGGCTCAGCCTGCCCCCCAGAACCAGAACAGGGCCTGAAGCCATTCTGCGATTTTGCGGCCAGCTCGTATAAAAACGAGTTGTAAAATGGAGGTTCAGGGCACTGTAATTCACAAAGCTGCAGAGTTATAAATGATAACTCTCGTCCACAAATATATTGAGGGAAGGCAAAGAAGAGGATTTGAAATCAAGGCAGAATTGCAGGAAACAGATTTCAGGAGGTCGATTCGAATCGCCTTTAAAGCACATGAAAAGCGGCAAAACGTTGACAATGATGCCCTTGGCCAAAAAGGGCGTATGCGTTTTTTCCTGAATATATTCAGGAAAAAACGCATACGCCCTTTTTGGCCAACCAAGCAACCTGGAAAGGCAAATCAGCGCTACAAAGAAGTCTCGCTTCCCATCGGTCAAAAGGGCCATGCTGAAAAAAGTGTCAAAACCAGAAATGCAGGACAGGCCATGGAGAAATGGGAGCCTTGCTACACTGATGGGCGGGATGTAAATTGCCAAGAGCCACTCTGGAGAAGTGTCCGGTGAGTCCTGAAACATCTGAAAAACACAGCTTAGAGAGCATAGGGCACTTCCACTCATGGGGGTATAAATTGGGAAAATTAAAAATCAGCAAGACACAAGCACCCCAAAGTTTAGGGCTGCTCTGTTGACCAGGACCTCCACTTCATTCCACCTTAAATATCCCAGGAAAGAGAAAAATGGATAAAGAAGTTGTGGTCCTTATGTACAATGGAATATCACTCAGCCATGAAATCAATGTCGTAAGGTTAGTAGCAGCATGATGAGTGGATTTAGGTACGACGATTCTAAGTGAAATAAGTCACACAGAAAAGGACACTTCTCATAAGGTATCACTGATAGAGGGAATGTAAAAACTGTTACACATGAACTGAATTACAAAACAGAACAGAGTCACACATGCAGAAAACACACTATGGCTGCTTAACGGGAAAGGTGAGGTGGGGTGATACATAAAACAAGGGTATCAAATTAGCTCAGATACCGTTCCATAAACCCAATATGTAATAGACAAGACCTACTCCTTGCTCAGAGAACTGGACTCAACACGCCCTATTCACCGCACAAGAATATATCTGACTAATAATAATCGTAAAACCTATGTATTGATATCTCTCTGTTAGTGTGTCAAGTGGGTGTAAAGCGGCATAAACACTGCAGTGAAAAGCAGCTAAACCCCATTATAAAAATAAATTACTTTGAAACACCCATGAAACAAAGACAGTGAAACAGAGAGAAATTCTTACACAATGCGTTCAGGGGCTGTGATGCAACCTGGATTGACCATATCTAGACGCACAGCTGGATGAGACATAAGGGTGGACACTCTTGGGGCTGAGAGGTTTGGTGAGGTTGGGTGAGCAAACGCAGACCCTTTAAAGTAATACTGCGTGGTACCCATCGCATGGGTCCCAAATCTCCAGGTTCAAGGGCATCTTCCTACATCAAAAACATGCATGAGAAACCCAGAAGATGGTACACCGTGTGATGGGGAAAGGTTTCTAAAACGCACCTCATTTCTCATCTCCTTGTGCCCGGGTTCGCCATTCCAGCCGCTTTACTAGCAAGCTCCCTACTTGGAGCATCAGCACCTTTAACCTCCTGTTCCGTACAGGTTGCAATTTGTCCTGAGGATAAACGGGAAGACGTGGAACCAACGAGAGACTAGCTCTTGGTGTTGGGACAGGCACAGGTCACTCTATTTTCCCATCAGAAAGAAGAATTAACCACAGGCTCAGCCTGCCCCCCAGAACCAGAACAGGGCCTGAAGCCATTCTGCGATTTTGCGGCCAGCTCGTATAAAAACGAGTTGTAAAATGGAGGTTCAGGGCACTGTAATTCACAAAGCTGCAGAGTTATAAATGATAACTCTCGTCCACAAATATATTGAGGGAAGGCAAAGAAGAGGATTTGAAATCAAGGCAGAATTGCAGGAAACAGATTTCAGGAGGTCGATTCGAATCGCCTTTAAAGCACATGAAAAGCGGCAAAACGTTGACAATGATGCCCTTGGCCAAAAAGGGCGTATGCGTTTTTTCCTGAATATATTCAGGAAAAAACGCATACGCCCTTTTTGGCCAACCAAGCAACCTGGAAAGGCAAATCAGCGCTACAAAGAAGTCTCGCTTCCCATCGGTCAAAAGGGCCATGCTGAAAAAAGTGTCAAAACCAGAAATGCAGGACAGGCCATGGAGAAATGGGAGCCTTGCTACACTGATGGGCGGGATGTAAATTGCCAAGAGCCACTCTGGAGAAGTGTCCGGTGAGTCCTGAAACATCTGAAAAACACAGCTTAGAGAGCATAGGGCACTTCCACTCATGGGGGTATAAATTGGGAAAATTAAAAATCAGCAAGACACAAGCACCCCAAAGTTTAGGGCTGCTCTGTTGACCAGGACCTCCACTTCATTCCACCTTAAATATCCCAGGAAAGAGAAAAATGGATAAAGAAGTTGTGGTCCTTATGTACAATGGAATATCACTCAGCCATGAAATCAATGTCGTAAGGTTAGTAGCAGCATGATGAGTGGATTTAGGTACGACGATTCTAAGTGAAATAAGTCACACAGAAAAGGACACTTCTCATAAGGTATCACTGATAGAGGGAATGTAAAAACTGTTACACATGAACTGAATTACAAAACAGAACAGAGTCACACATGCAGAAAACACACTATGGCTGCTTAACGGGAAAGGTGAGGTGGGGTGATACATAAAACAAGGGTATCAAATTAGCTCAGATACCGTTCCATAAACCCAATATGTAATAGACAAGACCTACTCCTTGCTCAGAGAACTGGACTCAACACGCCCTATTCACCGCACAAGAATATATCTGACTAATAATAATCGTAAAACCTATGTATTGATATCTCTCTGTTAGTGTGTCAAGTGGGTGTAAAGCGGCATAAACACTGCAGTGAAAAGCAGCTAAACCCCATTATAAAAATAAATTACTTTGAAACACCCATGAAACAAAGACAGTGAAACAGAGAGAAATTCTTACACAATGCGTTCAGGGGCTGTGATGCAACCTGGATTGACCATATCTAGACGCACAGCTGGATGAGACATAAGGGTGGACACTCTTGGGGCTGAGAGGTTTGGTGAGGTTGGGTGAGCAAACGCAGACCCTTTAAAGTAATACTGCGTGGTACCCATCGCATGGGTCCCAAATCTCCAGGTTCAAGGGCATCTTCCTACATCAAAAACATGCATGAGAAACCCAGAAGATGGTACACCGTGTGATGGGGAAAGGTTTCTAAAACGCACCTCATTTCTCATCTCCTTGTGCCCGGGTTCGCCATTCCAGCCGCTTTACTAGCAAGCTCCCTACTTGGAGCATCAGCACCTTTAACCTCCTGTTCCGTACAGGTTGCAATTTGTCCTGAGGATAAACGGGAAGACGTGGAACCAACGAGAGACTAGCTCTTGGTGTTGGGACAGGCACAGGTCACTCTATTTTCCCATCAGAAAGAAGAATTAACCACAGGCTCAGCCTGCCCCTCAGAACCAGAACAGGGCCTGAAGCCATTCTGCGATTTTGCGGCCAGCTCGTATAAAAACGAGTTGTAAAATGGAGGTTCAGGGCACTGTAATTCACAAAGCTGCACAGTTATAAATGATAACTCTCGTCCACAAATATATTGAGGGAAGGCAAAGAAGAGGATTTGAAATCAAGGCAGAATTGCAGGAAACAGATTTCAGGAGGTCGATTCGAATCGCCTTTAAAGCACATGAAAAGCGGCAAAACGTTGACAATGATGCCCTTGGCCAAAAAGGGCGTATGCGTTTTTTCCTGAATATATTCAGGAAAAAACGCATACGCCCTTTTTGGCCAACCAAGCAACCTGGAAAGGCAAATCAGCGCTACAAACAAGTCTCGCTTCCCATCGGTCAAAAGGGCCATGCTGAAAAAAGTGTCAAAACCAGAAATGCAGGACAGGCCATGGAGAAATGGGAGCCTTGCTACACTGATGGGCGGGATGTAAATTGCCAAGAGCCACTCTGGAGAAGTGTCCGGTGAGTCCTGAAACATCTGAAAAACACAGCTTAGAGAGCATAGGGCACTTCCACTCATGGGGGTATAAATTGGGAAAATTAAAAATCAGCAAAACACAAGCACCCCAAAGTTTAGGGCTGCTCTGTTGACCAGGACCTCCACTTCATTCCACCTTCAATATCCCAGGAAAGAGAAAAATGGATAAAGAAGTTGTGGTCCTTATGTACAATGGAATATCACTCAGCCATGAAATCAATGTCGTAAGGTTAGTAGCAGCATGATGAGTGGATTTAGGTACGACGATTCTAAGTGAAATAAGTCACACAGAAAAGGACACTTCTCATAAGGTATCACTGATAGAGGGAATGTAAAAACCGTTACACTTGAACTGAATTACAAAACAGAACAGAGTCACACATGCAGAAAACACACTATGGCTGCTTAACGGGAAAGGTGAGGTGGGGTGATACATAAAACAAGGGTATCAAATTAGCTCAGATACCGTTCCATAAACCCAATATGTAATAGACAAGACCTACTCCTTGCTCAGAGAACTGGACTCAACACGCCCTATTCACCGCACAAGAATATATCTGACTAATAATAATCGTAAAACCTATGTATTGATATCTCTCTGTTAGTGTGTCAAGTGGGTGTAAAGCGGCATAAACACAGCAGTGAAAAGCAGCTAAACCCCATTATAAAAATAAATTACTTTGAAACACCCATGAAACAAAGACAGTGAAAGAGAGAGAAATTCTTACACAATGCGTTCAGGGGATGTGATGCAACCTGGATTGACCATATCTAGACGCACAGCTGGATGAGACATAAGGGTGGACACTCTTGGGGCTGAGAGGTTTGGTGAGGTTGGGTGAGCAAACGCAGACCCTTTAAAGTAATACTGCGTGGTACCCATCGCATGGGTCCCAAATCTCCAGGTTCAAGGGCATCTTCCTACATCAAAAACATGCATGAGAAACCCAGAAGATGGTACACCGTGTGATGGGGAAAGGGTTCTAAAACGCACCTCATTTCTCATCTCCTTGTGCCCGGGTTCGCCATTCCAGCCGCTTTACTAGCAAGCTCCCTACTTGGAGCATCAGCACCTTTAACCTCCTGTTCCATACAGGTTGCAATTTGTCCTGAGGATAAACGGGAAGACGTGGAACCAACGAGAGACTAGCTCTTGGTGTTGGGACAGGCACAGGTCACTCTATTTTCCCATCAGAAAGAAGAATTAACCACAGGCTCAGCCTGACCCCCGGAACCAGAACAGGGCCTGAAGCCATTCTGCGATTTTGCGGCCAGCTCCCATAAAAACGAGTTGTAAAATGGAGGTTCAGGGCACTGCAATTCACAAACCTGCAGAGTTATAAATGATAACTCTCGTCCACAAATATATTGAGGGAAGGCAAAGAAGAGGATTTGAAATCAAGGCAGAATTGCAGGAAACAGATTTCAGGAGGTAGATACGAATCGCCTTTAAAGCACATGAAAAGCGGCAAAACGTTGACAATGATGCCCTTGGCCAAAAAGGGCGTATGCGTTTTTTCCTGAATATATTCAGGAAAAAACGCATACGCCCTTTTTGGCCAACCAAGCAACCTGGAAAGGCAAATCAGCGCTACAAAGAAGTCTCGCTTCCCATCGGTCAAAAGGGCCATGCTGAAAAAAGTGTCAAAACCAGAAATGCAGGACAGGCCATGGAGAAATGGGAGCCTTGCTACACTGATGGGCGGGATGTAAATTGCCAAGAGCCACTCTGGAGAAGTGACCGGTGAGTCCTGAAACATCTGAAAAACACAGCTTAGAGAGCATAGGGCACTTCCACTCATGGGGGTATAAATTGGGAAAATTAAAAATCAGCAAGACACAAGCACCCCAAAGTTTAGGGCTGCTCTGTTGACCAGGACCTCCACTTCATTCCACCTTAAATATCCCAGGAAAGAGAAAAATGGATAAAGAAGTTGTGGTCCTTATGTACAATGGAATATCACTCAGCCATGAAATCAATGTCGTAAGGTTAGTAGCAGCATGATGAGTGGATTTAGGTACGACGATTCTAAGTGAAATAAGTCACACAGAAAAGGACACTTCTCATAAGGTATCACTGATAGAGGGAATGTAAAACTGTTACACATGAATTGAATTACAAAACAGAACAGAGTCACACATGCAGAAAACACACTATGGCTGCTTAACGGGAAAGGTGAGGTGGGGTGATACATAAAACAAGGGTATCAAATTAGCTCAGATACCGTTCCATAAACCCAATATGTAATAGACAAGACCTACTCCTTGCTCAGAGAACTGGACTCAACACGCCCTATTCACCACACAAGAATATATCTGACTAATAATAATCGTAAAACCTATGTATTGATATCTCTCTGTTAGTGTGTCAAGTGGGTGTAAAGCGGCATAAACACAGCAGTGAAAAGCAGCTAAACCCCATTATAAAAATAAATTACTTTGAAACACCCATGAAACAAAGACAGTGAAAGAGAGAGAAATTCTTACACAATGCGTTCAGGGGCTGTGATGCAACCTGGATTGACCATATCTAGACGCACAGCTGGATGAGACATAAGGGTGGACACTCTTGGGGCTGAGAGGTTTGGTGAGGTTGGGTGAGCAAACGCAGACCCTTTAAAGTAATACTGCGTGGTACCCATCGCATGGGTCCCAAATCTCCAGGTTCAAGGGCATCTTCCTACATCAAAAACATGCATGAGAAACCCAGAAGATGGTACACCGTGTGATGGGGAAAGGTTTCTAAAACGCACCTCATTTCTCATCTCCTTGTGCCCGGGTTCGCCATTCCAGCCGCTTTACTAGCAAGCTCCCTACTTGGAGCATCAGCACCTTTAACCTCCTGTTCCGTACAGGTTGCAATTTGTCCTGAGGATAAACGGGAAGACGTGGAAGCAACGAGAGACTAGCTCTTGGTGTTGGGACAGGCACAGGTCACTCTATTTTCCCATCAGAAAGAAGAATTAACCACAGGCTCAGCCTGCCCCCCGGAACCAGAACAGGGCCTGAAGCCATTCTGCGATTTTGCGGCCAGCTCCCATAAAAACGAGTTGTAAAATGGAGGTTCAGGGCTCTGTAATTCACAAACCTGCAGAGTTATAAATGATAACTCTCGTTCACAAATATATTGAGGGAAGGCAAAGAAGAGGATTTGAAATCAAGGCAGAATTGCAGGAAACAGATTTCAGGAGGTAGATACGAATCGCCTTTAAAGCACATGAAAAGCGGCAAAACGTTGACAATGATGCCCTTGGCCAAAAAGGGCGTATGCGTTTTTTCCTGAATATATTCAGGAAAAAACGCATACGCCCTTTTTGGCCAACCAAGCAACCTGGAAAGGCAAATCAGCGCTACAAAGAAGTCTCGCTTCCCATCGGTCAAAAGGGCCATGCTGAAAAAAGTGTCAAAACCAGAAATGCAGGACAGGCCATGGAGAAATGGGAGCCTTGCTACACTGATGGGCGGGATGTAAATTGCCAAGAGCCACTCTGGAGAAGTGTCCGGTGAGTCCTGAAACATCTGAAAAACACAGCTTAGAGAGCATAGGGCACTTCCACTCATGGGGGTATAAATTGGGAAAATTAAAAATCAGCAAGACACAAGCACCCCAAAGTTTAGGGCTGCTCTGTTGACCAGGACCTCCACTTCATTCCACCTTAAATATCCCAGGAAAGAGAAAAATGGATAAAGAAGTTGTGGTCCTTATGTACAATGGAATATCACTCAGCCATGAAATCAATGTCGTAAGGTTAGTAGCAGCATGATGAGTGGATTTAGGTACGACGATTCTAAGTGAAATAAGTCACACAGAAAAGGACACTTCTCATAAGGTATCACTGATAGAGGGAATGTAAAAACTGTTACACTTGAACTGAATTACAAAACAGAAGAGAGTCACACATGCAGAAAACACACTATGGCTGCTTAACGGGAAAGGTGAGGTGGGGTGATACATAAAACAAGGGTATCAAATTAGCTCAGATACCGTTCCATAAACCCAATATGTAATAGACAAGACCTACTCCTTGCTCAGAGAACTGGACTCAACACGCCCTATTCACCACACAAGAATATATCTGACTAATAATAATCGTAAAACCTATGTATTGATATCTCTCTGTTAGTGTGTCAAGTGGGTGTAAAGCGGCGTAAACACAGCAGTGAAAAGCAGCTAAACCCCATTATAAAAATAAATTACTTTGAAACACCCATGAAACAAAGACAGTGAAAGAGAGAGAAATTCTTACACAATGCGTTCAGGGGCTGTGATGCAACCTGGATTGACCATATCTAGACGCACAGCTGGATGAGACATAAGGGTGGACACTCTTGGGGCTGAGAGGTTTGGTGAGGTTGGGTGAGCAAACGCAGACCCTTTAAAGTAATACTGCGTGGTACCCATCGCATGGGTTCCAAATCTCCAGGTTCAAGGGCATCTTCCTACATCAAAAACATGCATGAGAAACCCAGAAGATGGTACACCGTGTGATGGGGAAAGGTTTCTAAAACGCACCTCATTTCTCTTCTCCTTGTGCCCGGGTTCGCCATTCCAGCCGCTTTACTAGCAAGCTCCCTACTTGGAGCATCAGCACCTTTAACCTCCTGTTCCGTACAGGTTGCAGTTTGTCCTGAGGATAAACGGGAAGACGTGGAACCAACGAGAGACCAGCTCTTGGTGTTGGGACAGGCACAGGTCACTCTATTTTCCCATCAGAAAGAAGAATTAAGCACAGGCTCAGCCTGCCCCCCGGAACCAGAACAGGGCCTGAAGCCATTCTGCGATTTTGCGGCCAGCTCCCATAAAAACGAGTTGTAAAATGGAGGTTCAGGGCACTGCAATTCACAAACCTGCAGAGTTATTAATGATAACTCTCGTCCACAAATATATTGAGGGAAGGCAAAGAAGAGGATTTGAAATCAAGGCAGAATTGCAGGAAACAGATTTCAGGAGGTAGATACGAATCGCCTTTAAAGCACATGAAAAGCGGCAAAACGTTGACAATGATGCCCTTGGCCAAAAAGGGCGTATGCGTTTTTTCCTGAATATATTCAGGAAAAAACGCATACGCCCTTTTTGGCCAACCAAGCAACCTGGAAAGGCAAATCAGCGCTACAAAGAAGTCTCGCTTCCCATCGGTCAAAAGGGCCATGCTGAAAAAAGTGTCAAAACCAGAAATGCAGGACAGGCCATGGAGAAATGGGAGCCTTGCTACACTGATGGGCGGGATGTAAATGGCCAAGAGCCACTCTGGAGAAGTGTCCGGTGAGTCCTGAAACATCTGAAAAACACAGCTTAGAGAGCATAGGGCACTTCCACTCATGGGGGTATAAATTGGGAAAATGAAAAATCAGCAAGACACAAGCACCCCAAAGTTTAGGGCTGCTCTGTTGACCAGGACCTCCACTTCATTCCACCTTAAATATCCCAGGAAAGAGAAAAATGGATAAAGAAGTTGTGGTCCTTATGTACAATGGAATATCACTCAGCCATGAAATCAATGTCGTAAGGTTAGTAGCAGCATGATTAGTGGATTTAGGTACGACGATTCTAAGTGAAATAAGTCACACAGAAAAGGACACTTCTCATAAGGTATCACTGATAGAGGGAATGTAAAAACCGTTACACTTGAACTGAATTACAAAACATAACAGAGACACACATGCAGAAAACACACTATGGCTGCTTAACGGGAAAGGTGAGGTGGGGTGATACATAAAACAAGGGTATCAAATTAGCTCAGATACCGTTCCATAAACCCAATATGTAATAGACAAGACCTACTCCTTGCTCAGAGAACTGGACTCAACACGCCCTATTCACCGCACAAGAATATATCTGACTAATAATAATCGTAAAACCTATGTATTGATATCTCTCTGTTAGTGTGTCAAGTGGGTGTAAAGCGGCATAAACACAGCAGTGAAAAGCAGCTAAACCCCATTATAAAAATAAATTACTTTGAAACACCCATGAAACAAAGACAGTGAAAGAGAGAGAAATTCTTACACAATGCGTTCAGGGGCTGTGATGCAACCTGGATTGACCATATCTAGACGCACAGCTGGATGAGACATAAGGGTGGACACTCTTGGGGCTGAGAGGTTTGGTGAGGTTGGGTGAGCAAACGCAGACCCTTTAAAGTAATACTGCGTGGTACCCATCGCATGGGTCCCAAATCTCCAGGTTCAAGGGCATCTTCCTACATCAAAAACATGCATGAGAAACCCAGAAGATGGTACACCGTGTGATGGGGAAAGGTTTCTAAAACGCACCTCATTTCTCATCTCCTTGTGCCCGGGTTCGCCATTCCAGCCGCTTTACTAGCAAGCTCCCTACTTGGAGCATCAGCACCTTTAACCTCCTGTTCCGTACAGGTTGCAATTTGTCCTGAGGATAAACGGGAAGACGTGGAACCAACGAGAGACTAGCTCTTGGTGTTGGGACAGGCACAGGTCACTCTATTTTCCCATCAGAAAGAAGAATTAACCACAGGCTCAGCCTGCCCCCCGGAACCAGAACAGGGCCTGAAGCCATTCTGCGATTTTGCGGCCAGCTCCCATAAAAACGAGTTGTAAAATGGAGGTTCAGGGCACTGCAATTCACAAACCTGCAGAGTTATAAATGATAACTCTCGTCCACAAATATATTGAGGGAAGGCAAAGAAGAGGATTTGAAATCAAGGCAGAATTGCAGGAAACAGATTTCAGGAGGTAGATACGAATCGCCTTTAAAGCACATGAAAAGCGGCAAAACGTTGACAATGATGCCCTTGGCCAAAAAGGGCGTATGCGTTTTTTCCTGAATATATTCAGGAAAAAACGCATACGCCCTTTTTGGCCAACCAAGCAACCTGGAAAGGCAAATCAGCGCTACAAAGAAGTCTCGCTTCCCATCGGTCAAAAGGGCCATGCTGAAAAAAGTGTCAAAACCAGAAATGCAGGACAGGCCATGGAGAAATGGGAGCCTTGCTACACTGATGGGCGGGATGTAAATTGCCAAGAGCCACTCTGGAGAAGTGACCGGTGAGTCCTGAAACATCTGAAAAACACAGCTTAGAGAGCATAGGGCACTTCCACTCATGGGGGTATAAATTGGGAAAATTAAAAATCAGCAAGACACAAGCACCCCAAAGTTTAGGGCTGCTCTGTTGACCAGGACCTCCACTTCATTCCACCTTAAATATCCCAGGAAAGAGAAAAATGGATAAAGAAGTTGTGGTCCTTATGTACAATGGAATATCACTCAGCCATGAAATCAATGTCGTAAGGTTAGTAGCAGCATGATGAGTGGATTTAGGTACGACGATTCTAAGTGAAATAAGTCACACAGAAAAGGACACTTCTCATAAGGTATCACTGATAGAGGGAATGTAAAACTGTTACACATGAATTGAATTACAAAACAGAACAGAGTCACACATGCAGAAAACACACTATGGCTGCTTAACGGGAAAGGTGAGGTGGGGTGATACATAAAACAAGGGTATCAAATTAGCTCAGATACCGTTCCATAAACCCAATATGTAATAGACAAGACCTACTCCTTGCTCAGAGAACTGGACTCAACACGCCCTATTCACCACACAAGAATATATCTGACTAATAATAATCGTAAAACCTATGTATTGATATCTCTCTGTTAGTGTGTCAAGTGGGTGTAAAGCGGCATAAACACAGCAGTGAAAAGCAGCTAAACCCCATTATAAAAATAAATTACTTTGAAACACCCATGAAACAAAGACAGTGAAACAGAGAGAAATTCTTACACAATGCGTTCAGGGGCTGTGATGCAACCTGGATTGACCATATCTAGACGCACAGCTGGATGAGACATAAGGGTGGACACTCTTGGGGCTGAGAGGTTTGGTGAGGTTGGGTGAGCAAACGCAGACCCTTTAAAGTAATACTGCGTGGTACCCATCGCATGGGTCCCAAATCTCCAGGTTCAAGGGCATCTTCCTACATCAAAAACATGCATGAGAAACCCAGAAGATGGTACACCGTGTGATGGGGAAAGGTTTCTAAAACGCACCTCATTTCTCATCTCCTTGTGCCCGGGTTCGCCATTCCAGCCGCTTTACTAGCAAGCTCCCTACTTGGAGCATCAGCACCTTTAACCTCCTGTTCCGTACAGGTTGCAATTTGTCCTGAGGATAAACGGGAAGACGTGGAACCAACGAGAGACTAGCTCTTGGTGTTGGGACAGGCACAGGTCACTCTATTTTCCCATCAGAAAGAAGAATTAACCACAGGCTCAGCCTGCCCCCCGGAACCAGAACAGGGCCTGAAGCCATTCTGCGATTTTGCGGCCAGCTCCCATAAAAACGAGTTGTAAAATGGAGGTTCAGGGCTCTGTAATTCACAAACCTGCAGAGTTATAAATGATAACTCTCGTTCACAAATATATTGAGGGAAGGCAAAGAAGAGGATTTGAAATCAAGGCAGAATTGCAGGAAACAGATTTCAGGAGGTAGATACGAATCGCCTTTAAAGCACATGAAAAGCGGCAAAACGTTGACAATGATGCCCTTGGCCAAAAAGGGCGTATGCGTTTTTTCCTGAATATATTCAGGAAAAAACGCATACGCCCTTTTTGGCCAACCAAGCAACCTGGAAAGGCAAATCAGCGCTACAAAGAAGTCTCGCTTCCCATCGGTCAAAAGGGCCATGCTGAAAAAAGTGTCAAAACCAGAAATGCAGGACAGGCCATGGAGAAATGGGAGCCTTGCTACACTGATGGGCGGGATGTAAATTGCCAAGAGCCACTCTGGAGAAGTGTCCGGTGAGTCCTGAAACATCTGAAAAACACAGCTTAGAGAGCATAGGGCACTTCCACTCATGGGGGTATAAATTGGGAAAATTAAAAATCAGCAAGACACAATCACCCCAAAGTTTAGGGCTGCTCTGTTGACCAGGACCTCCACTTCATTCCACCTTAAATATCCCAGGAAAGAGAAAAATGGATAAAGAAGTTGTGGTCCTTATGTACAATGGAATATCACTCAGCCATGAAATCAATGTCGTAAGGTTAGTAGCAGCATGATGAGTGGATTTAGGTACGACGATTCTAAGTGAAATAAGTCACACAGAAAAGGACACTTCTCATAAGGTATCACTGATAGAAGGAATGTAAAAACTGTTACACTTGAACTGAATTACAAAACAGAAGAGAGTCACACATGCAGAAAACACACTATGGCTGCTTAACGGGAAAGGTGAGGTGGGGTGATACATAAAACAAGGGTATCAAATTAGCTCAGATACCGTTCCATAAACCCAATATGTAATAGACAAGACCTACTCCTTGCTCAGAGAACTGGACTCAACACGCCCTATTCACCACACAAGAATATATCTGACTAATAATAATCGTAAAACCTATGTATTGATATCTCTCTGTTAGTGTGTCAAGTGGGTGTAAAGCGGCATAAACACAGCAGTGAAAAGCAGCTAAACCCCATTATAAAAATAAATTACTTTGAAACACCCATGAAACAAAGACAGTGAAAGAGAGAGAAATTCTTACACAATGCGTTCAGGGGCTGTGATGCAACCTGGATTGACCATATCTAGACGCACAGCTGGATGAGACATAAGGGTGGACACTCTTGGGGCTGAGAGGTTTGGTGAGGTTGGGTGAGCAAACGCAGACCCTTTAAAGTAATACTGCGTGGTACCCATCGCATGGGTCCCAAATCTCCAGGTTCAAGGGCATCTTCCTACATCAAAAACATGCATGAGAAACCCAGAAGATGGTACACCGTGTGATGGGGAAAGGTTTCTAAAACGCACCTCATTTCTCTTCTCCTTGTGCCCGGGTTCGCCATTCCAGCCGCTTTACTAGCAAGCTCCCTACTTGGAGCATCAGCACCTTTAACCTCCTGTTCCGTACAGGTTGCAGTTTGTCCTGAGGATAAACGGGAAGACGTGGAACCAACGAGAGACCAGCTCTTGGTGTTGGGACAGGCACAGGTCACTCTATTTTCCCATCAGAAAGAAGAATTAAGCACAGGCTCAGCCTGCCCCCCGGAACCAGAACAGGGCCTGAAGCCATTCTGCGATTTTGCGGCCAGCTCCCATAAAAACGAGTTGTAAAATGGAGGTTCAGGGCACTGCAATTCACAAACCTGCAGAGTTATTAATGATAACTCTCGTCCACAAATATATTGAGGGAAGGCAAAGAAGAGGATTTGAAATCAAGGCAGAATTGCAGGAAACAGATTTCAGGAGGTAGATACGAATCGCCTTTAAAGCACATGAAAAGCGGCAAAACGTTGACAATGATGCCCTTGGCCAAAAAGGGCGTATGCGTTTTTTCCTGAATATATTCAGGAAAAAACGCATACGCCCTTTTTGGCCAACCAAGCAACCTGGAAAGGCAAATCAGCGCTACAAAGAAGTCTCGCTTCCCATCGGTCAAAAGGGCCATGCTGAAAAAAGTGTCAAAACCAGAAATGCAGGACAGGCCATGGAGAAATGGGAGCCTTGCTACACTGATGGGCGGGATGTAAATTGCCAAGAGCCACTCTGGAGAAGTGTCCGGTGAGTCCTGAAACATCTGAAAAACACAGCTTAGAGAGCATAGGGCACTTCCACTCATGGGGGTATAAATTGGGAAAATTAAAAATCAGCAAGACACAAGCACCCCAAAGTTGAGGGCTGCTCTGTTGACCAGGACCTCCACTTCATTCCACCTTCAATATCCCAGGAAAGAGAAAAATGGATAAAGAAGTTGTGGTCCTTATGTACAATGGAATATCACTCAGCCATGAAATCAATGTCGTAAGGTTAGTAGCAGCATGATGAGTGGATTTAGGTACGACGATTCTAAGTGAAATAAGTCACACAGAAAAGGACACTTCTCATAAGGTATCACTGATAGAGGGAATGTAAAAACCGTTACACTTGAACTGAATTACAAAACAGAACAGAGTCACACATGCAGAAAACACACTATGGCTGCTTAACGGGAAAGGTGAGGTGGGGTGATACATAAAACAAGGGTATCAAATTAGCTCAGATACCGTTCCATAAACCCAATATGTAATAGACAAGACCTACTCCTTGCTCAGAGAACTGGACTCAACACGCCCTATTCACCGCACAAGAATATATCTGACTAATAATAATCGTAAAACCTATGTATTGATATCTCTCTGTTAGTGTGTCAAGTGGGTGTAAAGCGGCATAAACACAGCAGTGAAAAGCAGCTAAACCCCATTATAAAAATAAATTACTTTGAAACACCCATGAAACAAAGACAGTGAAAGAGAGAGAAATTCTTACACAATGCGTTCAGGGGCTGTGATGCAACCTGGATTGACCATATCTAGACGCACAGCTGGATGAGACATAAGGGTGGACACTCTTGGGGCTGAGAGGCTTGGTGAGGTTGGGTGAGCAAACGCAGACCCTTTAAAGGAATACTGCGTGGTACCCATCGCATGGGTCCCAAATCTCCAGGTTCAAGGGCATCTTCCTACATCAAAAACATGCATGAGAAACCCAGAAGATGGTACACCATGTGATGGGGAAAGGTTTCTAAAACGCACCTCATTTCTCATCTCCTTGTGCCCGGGTTCGCCATTCCAGCCGCTTTACTAGCAAGCTCCCTACTTGGAGCATCAGCACCTTTAACCTCCTGTTCCATACAGGTTGCAATTTGTCCTGAGGATAAACGGGAAGACGTGGAACCAACGAGAGACTAGCTCTTGGTGTTGGGACAGGCACAGGTCACTCTATTTTCCCATCAGAAAGAAGAATTAACCACAGGCTCAGCCTGCCCCCCGGAACCAGAACAGGGCCTGAAGCCATTCTGCGATTTTGCGGCCAGCTCCCATAAAAACGAGTTGTAAAATGGAGGTTCAGGGCACTGCAATTCACAAACCTGCAGAGTTATAAATGATAACTCTCGTCCACAAATATATTGAGGGAAGGCAAAGAAGAGGATTTGAAATCAAGGCAGAATTGCAGGAAACAGATTTCAGGAGGTAGATACGAATCGCCTTTAAAGCACATGAAAAGCGGCAAAACGTTGACAATGATGCCCTTGGCCAAAAAGGGCGTATGCGTTTTTTCCTGAATATATTCAGGAAAAAACGCATACGCCCTTTTTGGCCAACCAAGCAACCTGGAAAGGCAAATCAGCGCTACAAAGAAGTCTCGCTACCCATCGGTCAAAAGGGCCATGCTGAAAAAAGTGTCAAAACCAGAAATGCAGGACAGGCCATGGAGAAATGGGAGCCTTGCTACACTGACGGGCGGGATGTAAATTGCCAAGAGCCACTCTGGGGAAGTGTCCGGTGAGTCCTGAAACATCTGAAAAACACAGCTTAGAGAGCATAGGGCACTTCCACTCATGGGGGTATAAATTGGGAAAATTAAAAATCAGCAAGACACAAGCACCCCAAAGTTTAGGGCTGCTCTGTTGACCAGGACCTCCACTTCATTCCACCTTAAATATCCCAGGAAAGAGAAAAATGGATAAAGAAGTTGTGGTCCTTATGTACAATGGAATATCACTCAGCCATGAAATCAATGTCGTAAGGTTAGTAGCAGCATGATGAGTGGATTTAGGTACGACGATTCTAAGTGAAATAAGTCACACAGAAAAGGACACTTCTCATAAGGTATCACTGATAGAGGGAATGTAAAAACTGTTACACATGAACTGAATTACAAAACAGAACAGAGTCACACATGCAGAAAACACACTATGGCTGCTTAACGGGAAAGGTGAGGTGGGGTGATACATAAAACAAGGGTATCAAATTAGCTCAGATACCGTTCCATAAACCCAATATGTAATAGACAAGACCTACTCCTTGCTCAGAGAACTGGACTCAACACGCCCTATTCACCGCACAAGAATATATCTGACTAATAATAATCGTAAAACCTATGTATTGATATCTCTCTGTTAGTGTGTCAAGTGGGTGTAAAGCGGCATAAACACTGCAGTGAAAAGCAGCTAAACCCCATTATAAAAATAAATTACTTTGAAACACCCATGAAACAAAGACAGTGAAACAGAGAGAAATTCTTACACAATGCGTTCAGGGGCTGTGATGCAACCTGGATTGACCATATCTAGACGCACAGCTGGATGAGACATAAGGGTGGACACTCTTGGGGCTGAGAGGTTTGGTGAGGTTGGGTGAGCAAACGCAGACCCTTTAAAGTAATACTGCGTGGTACCCATCGCATGGGTCCCAAATCTCCAGGTTCAAGGGCATCTTCCTACATCAAAAACATGCATGAGAAACCCAGAAGATGGTACACCGTGTGATGGGGAAAGGTTTCTAAAACGCACCTCATTTCTCATCTCCTTGTGCCCGGGTTCGCCATTCCAGCCGCTTTACTAGCAAGCTCCCTACTTGGAGCATCAGCACCTTTAACCTCCTGTTCCGTACAGGTTGCAATTTGTCCTGAGGATAAACGGGAAGACGTGGAACCAACGAGAGACTAGCTCTTGGTGTTGGGACAGGCACAGGTCACTCTATTTTCCCATCAGAAAGAAGAATTAACCACAGGCTCAGCCTGCCCCTCAGAACCAGAACAGGGCCTGAAGCCATTCTGCGATTTTGCGGCCAGCTCGTATAAAAACGAGTTGTAAAATGGAGGTTCAGGGCACTGTAATTCACAAAGCTGCACAGTTATAAATGATAACTCTCGTCCACAAATATATTGAGGGAAGGCAAAGAAGAGGATTTGAAATCAAGGCAGAATTGCAGGAAACAGATTTCAGGAGGTCGATTCGAATCGCCTTTAAAGCACATGAAAAGCGGCAAAACGTTGACAATGATGCCCTTGGCCAAAAAGGGCGTATGCGTTTTTTCCTGAATATATTCAGGAAAAAACGCATACGCCCTTTTTGGCCAACCAAGCAACCTGGAAAGGCAAATCAGCGCTACAAACAAGTCTCGCTTCCCATCGGTCAAAAGGGCCATGCTGAAAAAAGTGTCAAAACCAGAAATGCAGGACAGGCCATGGAGAAATGGGAGCCTTGCTACACTGATGGGCGGGATGTAAATTGCCAAGAGCCACTCTGGAGAAGTGTCCGGTGAGTCCTGAAACATCTGAAAAACACAGCTTAGAGAGCATAGGGCACTTCCACTCATGGGGGTATAAATTGGGAAAATTAAAAATCAGCAAAACACAAGCACCCCAAAGTTTAGGGCTGCTCTGTTGACCAGGACCTCCACTTCATTCCACCTTCAATATCCCAGGAAAGAGAAAAATGGATAAAGAAGTTGTGGTCCTTATGTACAATGGAATATCACTCAGCCATGAAATCAATGTCGTAAGGTTAGTAGCAGCATGATGAGTGGATTTAGGTACGACGATTCTAAGTGAAATAAGTCACACAGAAAAGGACACTTCTCATAAGGTATCACTGATAGAGGGAATGTAAAAACCGTTACACTTGAACTGAATTACAAAACAGAACAGAGTCACACATGCAGAAAACACACTATGGCTGCTTAACGGGAAAGGTGAGGTGGGGTGATACATAAAACAAGGGTATCAAATTAGCTCAGATACCGTTCCATAAACCCAATATGTAATAGACAAGACCTACTCCTTGCTCAGAGAACTGGACTCAACACGCCCTATTCACCGCACAAGAATATATCTGACTAATAATAATCGTAAAACCTATGTATTGATATCTCTCTGTTAGTGTGTCAAGTGGGTGTAAAGCGGCATAAACACAGCAGTGAAAAGCAGCTAAACCCCATTATAAAAATAAATTACTTTGAAACACCCATGAAACAAAGACAGTGAAAGAGAGAGAAATTCTTACACAATGCGTTCAGGGGATGTGATGCAACCTGGATTGACCATATCTAGACGCACAGCTGGATGAGACATAAGGGTGGACACTCTTGGGGCTGAGAGGTTTGGTGAGGTTGGGTGAGCAAACGCAGACCCTTTAAAGTAATACTGCGTGGTACCCATCGCATGGGTCCCAAATCTCCAGGTTCAAGGGCATCTTCCTACATCAAAAACATGCATGAGAAACCCAGAAGATGGTACACCGTGTGATGGGGAAAGGGTTCTAAAACGCACCTCATTTCTCATCTCCTTGTGCCCGGGTTCGCCATTCCAGCCGCTTTACTAGCAAGCTCCCTACTTGGAGCATCAGCACCTTTAACCTCCTGTTCCATACAGGTTGCAATTTGTCCTGAGGATAAACGGGAAGACGTGGAACCAACGAGAGACTAGCTCTTGGTGTTGGGACAGGCACAGGTCACTCTATTTTCCCATCAGAAAGAAGAATTAACCACAGGCTCAGCCTGACCCCCGGAACCAGAACAGGGCCTGAAGCCATTCTGCGATTTTGCGGCCAGCTCCCATAAAAACGAGTTGTAAAATGGAGGTTCAGGGCACTGCAATTCACAAACCTGCAGAGTTATAAATGATAACTCTCGTCCACAAATATATTGAGGGAAGGCAAAGAAGAGGATTTGAAATCAAGGCAGAATTGCAGGAAACAGATTTCAGGAGGTAGATACGAATCGCCTTTAAAGCACATGAAAAGCGGCAAAACGTTGACAATGATGCCCTTGGCCAAAAAGGGCGTATGCGTTTTTTCCTGAATATATTCAGGAAAAAACGCATACGCCCTTTTTGGCCAACCAAGCAACCTGGAAAGGCAAATCAGCGCTACAAAGAAGTCTCGCTTCCCATCGGTCAAAAGGGCCATGCTGAAAAAAGTGTCAAAACGAGAAATGCAGGACAGGCCATGGAGAAATGGGAGCCTTGCTACACTGATGGGCGGGATGTAAATTGCCAAGAGCCACTCTGGAGAAGTGACCGGTGAGTCCTGAAACATCTGAAAAACACAGCTTAGAGAGCATAGGGCACTTCCACTCATGGGGGTATAAATTGGGAAAATTAAAAATCAGCAAGACACAAGCACCCCAAAGTTTAGGGCTGCTCTGTTGACCAGGACCTCCACTTCATTCCACCTTAAATATCCCAGGAAAGAGAAAAATGGATAAAGAAGTTGTGGTCCTTATGTACAATGGAATATCACTCAGCCATGAAATCAATGTCGTAAGGTTAGTAGCAGCATGATGAGTGGATTTAGGTACGACGATTCTAAGTGAAATAAGTCACACAGAAAAGGACACTTCTCATAAGGTATCACTGATAGAGGGAATGTAAAACTGTTACACATGAATTGAATTACAAAACAGAACAGAGTCACACATGCAGAAAACACACTATGGCTGCTTAACGGGAAAGGTGAGGTGGGGTGATACATAAAACAAGGGTATCAAATTAGCTCAGATACCGTTCCATAAACCCAATATGTAATAGACAAGACCTACTCCTTGCTCAGAGAACTGGACTCAACACGCCCTATTCACCACACAAGAATATATCTGACTAATAATAATCGTAAAACCTATGTATTGATATCTCTCTGTTAGTGTGTCAAGTGGGTGTAAAGCGGCATAAACACAGCAGTGAAAAGCAGCTAAACCCCATTATAAAAATAAATTACTTTGAAACACCCATGAAACAAAGACAGTGAAAGAGAGAGAAATTCTTACACAATGCGTTCAGGGGCTGTGATGCAACCTGGATTGACCATATCTAGACGCACAGCTGGATGAGACATAAGGGTGGACACTCTTGGGGCTGAGAGGTTTGGTGAGGTTGGGTGAGCAAACGCAGACCCTTTAAAGTAATACTGCGTGGTACCCATCGCATGGGTCCCAAATCTCCAGGTTCAAGGGCATCTTCCTACATCAAAAACATGCATGAGAAACCCAGAAGATGGTACACCGTGTGATGGGGAAAGGTTTCTAAAACGCACCTCATTTCTCATCTCCTTGTGCCCGGGTTCGCCATTCCAGCCGCTTTACTAGCAAGCTCCCTACTTGGAGCATCAGCACCTTTAACCTCCTGTTCCGTACAGGTTGCAATTTGTCCTGAGGATAAACGGGAAGACGTGGAAGCAACGAGAGACTAGCTCTTGGTGTTGGGACAGGCACAGGTCACTCTATTTTCCCATCAGAAAGAAGAATTAACCACAGGCTCAGCCTGCCCCCCGGAACCAGAACAGGGCCTGAAGCCATTCTGCGATTTTGCGGCCAGCTCCCATAAAAACGAGTTGTAAAATGGAGGTTCAGGGCTCTGTAATTCACAAACCTGCAGAGTTATAAATGATAACTCTCGTTCACAAATATATTGAGGGAAGGCAAAGAAGAGGATTTGAAATCAAGGCAGAATTGCAGGAAACAGATTTCAGGAGGTAGATACGAATCGCCTTTAAAGCACATGAAAAGCGGCAAAACGTTGACAATGATGCCCTTGGCCAAAAAGGGCGTATGCGTTTTTTCCTGAATATATTCAGGAAAAAACGCATACGCCCTTTTTGGCCAACCAAGCAACCTGGAAAGGCAAATCAGCGCTACAAAGAAGTCTCGCTTCCCATCGGTCAAAAGGGCCATGCTGAAAAAAGTGTCAAAACCAGAAATGCAGGACAGGCCATGGAGAAATGGGAGCCTTGCTACACTGATGGGCGGGATGTAAATTGCCAAGAGCCACTCTGGAGAAGTGTCCGGTGAGTCCTGAAACATCTGAAAAACACAGCTTAGAGAGCATAGGGCACTTCCACTCATGGGGGTATAAATTGGGAAAATTAAAAATCAGCAAGACACAAGCACCCCAAAGTTTAGGGCTGCTCTGTTGACCAGGACCTCCACTTCATTCCACCTTAAATATCCCAGGAAAGAGAAAAATGGATAAAGAAGTTGTGGTCCTTATGTACAATGGAATATCACTCAGCCATGAAATCAATGTCGTAAGGTTAGTAGCAGCATGATGAGTGGATTTAGGTACGACGATTCTAAGTGAAATAAGTCACACAGAAAAGGACACTTCTCATAAGGTATCACTGATAGAGGGAATGTAAAAACTGTTACACTTGAACTGAATTACAAAACAGAAGAGAGTCACACATGCAGAAAACACACTATGGCTGCTTAACGGGAAAGGTGAGGTGGGGTGATACATAAAACAAGGGTATCAAATTAGCTCAGATACCGTTCCATAAACCCAATATGTAATAGACAAGACCTACTCCTTGCTCAGAGAACTGGACTCAACACGCCCTATTCACCACACAAGAATATATCTGACTAATAATAATCGTAAAACCTATGTATTGATATCTCTCTGTTAGTGTGTCAAGTGGGTGTAAAGCGGCGTAAACACAGCAGTGAAAAGCAGCTAAACCCCATTATAAAAATAAATTACTTTGAAACACCCATGAAACAAAGACAGTGAAAGAGAGAGAAATTCTTACACAATGCGTTCAGGGGCTGTGATGCAACCTGGATTGACCATATCTAGACGCACAGCTGGATGAGACATAAGGGTGGACACTCTTGGGGCTGAGAGGTTTGGTGAGGTTGGGTGAGCAAACGCAGACCCTTTAAAGTAATACTGCGTGGTACCCATCGCATGGGTTCCAAATCTCCAGGTTCAAGGGCATCTTCCTACATCAAAAACATGCATGAGAAACCCAGAAGATGGTACACCGTGTGATGGGGAAAGGTTTCTAAAACGCACCTCATTTCTCTTCTCCTTGTGCCCGGGTTCGCCATTCCAGCCGCTTTACTAGCAAGCTCCCTACTTGGAGCATCAGCACCTTTAACCTCCTGTTCCGTACAGGTTGCAGTTTGTCCTGAGGATAAACGGGAAGACGTGGAACCAACGAGAGACCAGCTCTTGGTGTTGGGACAGGCACAGGTCACTCTATTTTCCCATCAGAAAGAAGAATTAAGCACAGGCTCAGCCTGCCCCCCGGAACCAGAACAGGGCCTGAAGCCATTCTGCGATTTTGCGGCCAGCTCCCATAAAAACGAGTTGTAAAATGGAGGTTCAGGGCACTGCAATTCACAAACCTGCAGAGTTATTAATGATAACTCTCGTCCACAAATATATTGAGGGAAGGCAAAGAAGAGGATTTGAAATCAAGGCAGAATTGCAGGAAACAGATTTCAGGAGGTAGATACGAATCGCCTTTAAAGCACATGAAAAGCGGCAAAACGTTGACAATGATGCCCTTGGCCAAAAAGGGCGTATGCGTTTTTTCCTGAATATATTCAGGAAAAAACGCATACGCCCTTTTTGGCCAACCAAGCAACCTGGAAAGGCAAATCAGCGCTACAAAGAAGTCTCGCTTCCCATCGGTCAAAAGGGCCATGCTGAAAAAAGTGTCAAAACCAGAAATGCAGGACAGGCCATGGAGAAATGGGAGCCTTGCTACACTGATGGGCGGGATGTAAATGGCCAAGAGCCACTCTGGAGAAGTGTCCGGTGAGTCCTGAAACATCTGAAAAACACAGCTTAGAGAGCATAGGGCACTTCCACTCATGGGGGTATAAATTGGGAAAATGAAAAATCAGCAAGACACAAGCACCCCAAAGTTTAGGGCTGCTCTGTTGACCAGGACCTCCACTTCATTCCACCTTAAATATCCCAGGAAAGAGAAAAATGGATAAAGAAGTTGTGGTCCTTATGTACAATGGAATATCACTCAGCCATGAAATCAATGTCGTAAGGTTAGTAGCAGCATGATTAGTGGATTTAGGTACGACGATTCTAAGTGAAATAAGTCACACAGAAAAGGACACTTCTCATAAGGTATCACTGATAGAGGGAATGTAAAAACCGTTACACTTGAACTGAATTACAAAACATAACAGAGACACACATGCAGAAAACACACTATGGCTGCTTAACGGGAAAGGTGAGGTGGGGTGATACATAAAACAAGGGTATCAAATTAGCTCAGATACCGTTCCATAAACCCAATATGTAATAGACAAGACCTACTCCTTGCTCAGAGAACTGGACTCAACACGCCCTATTCACCGCACAAGAATATATCTGACTAATAATAATCGTAAAACCTATGTATTGATATCTCTCTGTTAGTGTGTCAAGTGGGTGTAAAGCGGCATAAACACAGCAGTGAAAAGCAGCTAAACCCCATTATAAAAATAAATTACTTTGAAACACCCATGAAACAAAGACAGTGAAAGAGAGAGAAATTCTTACACAATGCGTTCAGGGGCTGTGATGCAACCTGGATTGACCATATCTAGACGCACAGCTGGATGAGACATAAGGGTGGACACTCTTGGGGCTGAGAGGTTTGGTGAGGTTGGGTGAGCAAACGCAGACCCTTTAAAGTAATACTGCGTGGTACCCATCGCATGGGTCCCAAATCTCCAGGTTCAAGGGCATCTTCCTACATCAAAAACATGCATGAGAAACCCAGAAGATGGTACACCGTGTGATGGGGAAAGGTTTCTAAAACGCACCTCATTTCTCATCTCCTTGTGCCCGGGTTCGCCATTCCAGCCGCTTTACTAGCAAGCTCCCTACTTGGAGCATCAGCACCTTTAACCTCCTGTTCCGTACAGGTTGCAATTTGTCCTGAGGATAAACGGGAAGACGTGGAACCAACGAGAGACTAGCTCTTGGTGTTGGGACAGGCACAGGTCACTCTATTTTCCCATCAGAAAGAAGAATTAACCACAGGCTCAGCCTGCCCCCCGGAACCAGAACAGGGCCTGAAGCCATTCTGCGATTTTGCGGCCAGCTCCCATAAAAACGAGTTGTAAAATGGAGGTTCAGGGCACTGCAATTCACAAACCTGCAGAGTTATAAATGATAACTCTCGTCCACAAATATATTGAGGGAAGGCAAAGAAGAGGATTTGAAATCAAGGCAGAATTGCAGGAAACAGATTTCAGGAGGTAGATACGAATCGCCTTTAAAGCACATGAAAAGCGGCAAAACGTTGACAATGATGCCCTTGGCCAAAAAGGGCGTATGCGTTTTTTCCTGAATATATTCAGGAAAAAACGCATACGCCCTTTTTGGCCAACCAAGCAACCTGGAAAGGCAAATCAGCGCTACAAAGAAGTCTCGCTTCCCATCGGTCAAAAGGGCCATGCTGAAAAAAGTGTCAAAACCAGAAATGCAGGACAGGCCATGGAGAAATGGGAGCCTTGCTACACTGATGGGCGGGATGTAAATTGCCAAGAGCCACTCTGGAGAAGTGACCGGTGAGTCCTGAAACATCTGAAAAACACAGCTTAGAGAGCATAGGGCACTTCCACTCATGGGGGTATAAATTGGGAAAATTAAAAATCAGCAAGACACAAGCACCCCAAAGTTTAGGGCTGCTCTGTTGACCAGGACCTCCACTTCATTCCACCTTAAATATCCCAGGAAAGAGAAAAATGGATAAAGAAGTTGTGGTCCTTATGTACAATGGAATATCACTCAGCCATGAAATCAATGTCGTAAGGTTAGTAGCAGCATGATGAGTGGATTTAGGTACGACGATTCTAAGTGAAATAAGTCACACAGAAAAGGACACTTCTCATAAGGTATCACTGATAGAGGGAATGTAAAACTGTTACACATGAATTGAATTACAAAACAGAACAGAGTCACACATGCAGAAAACACACTATGGCTGCTTAACGGGAAAGGTGAGGTGGGGTGATACATAAAACAAGGGTATCAAATTAGCTCAGATACCGTTCCATAAACCCAATATGTAATAGACAAGACCTACTCCTTGCTCAGAGAACTGGACTCAACACGCCCTATTCACCACACAAGAATATATCTGACTAATAATAATCGTAAAACCTATGTATTGATATCTCTCTGTTAGTGTGTCAAGTGGGTGTAAAGCGGCATAAACACAGCAGTGAAAAGCAGCTAAACCCCATTATAAAAATAAATTACTTTGAAACACCCATGAAACAAAGACAGTGAAACAGAGAGAAATTCTTACACAATGCGTTCAGGGGCTGTGATGCAACCTGGATTGACCATATCTAGACGCACAGCTGGATGAGACATAAGGGTGGACACTCTTGGGGCTGAGAGGTTTGGTGAGGTTGGGTGAGCAAACGCAGACCCTTTAAAGTAATACTGCGTGGTACCCATCGCATGGGTCCCAAATCTCCAGGTTCAAGGGCATCTTCCTACATCAAAAACATGCATGAGAAACCCAGAAGATGGTACACCGTGTGATGGGGAAAGGTTTCTAAAACGCACCTCATTTCTCATCTCCTTGTGCCCGGGTTCGCCATTCCAGCCGCTTTACTAGCAAGCTCCCTACTTGGAGCATCAGCACCTTTAACCTCCTGTTCCGTACAGGTTGCAATTTGTCCTGAGGATAAACGGGAAGACGTGGAACCAACGAGAGACTAGCTCTTGGTGTTGGGACAGGCACAGGTCACTCTATTTTCCCATCAGAAAGAAGAATTAACCACAGGCTCAGCCTGCCCCCCGGAACCAGAACAGGGCCTGAAGCCATTCTGCGATTTTGCGGCCAGCTCCCATAAAAACGAGTTGTAAAATGGAGGTTCAGGGCTCTGTAATTCACAAACCTGCAGAGTTATAAATGATAACTCTCGTTCACAAATATATTGAGGGAAGGCAAAGAAGAGGATTTGAAATCAAGGCAGAATTGCAGGAAACAGATTTCAGGAGGTAGATACGAATCGCCTTTAAAGCACATGAAAAGCGGCAAAACGTTGACAATGATGCCCTTGGCCAAAAAGGGCGTATGCGTTTTTTCCTGAATATATTCAGGAAAAAACGCATACGCCCTTTTTGGCCAACCAAGCAACCTGGAAAGGCAAATCAGCGCTACAAAGAAGTCTCGCTTCCCATCGGTCAAAAGGGCCATGCTGAAAAAAGTGTCAAAACCAGAAATGCAGGACAGGCCATGGAGAAATGGGAGCCTTGCTACACTGATGGGCGGGATGTAAATTGCCAAGAGCCACTCTGGAGAAGTGTCCGGTGAGTCCTGAAACATCTGAAAAACACAGCTTAGAGAGCATAGGGCACTTCCACTCATGGGGGTATAAATTGGGAAAATTAAAAATCAGCAAGACACAATCACCCCAAAGTTTAGGGCTGCTCTGTTGACCAGGACCTCCACTTCATTCCACCTTAAATATCCCAGGAAAGAGAAAAATGGATAAAGAAGTTGTGGTCCTTATGTACAATGGAATATCACTCAGCCATGAAATCAATGTCGTAAGGTTAGTAGCAGCATGATGAGTGGATTTAGGTACGACGATTCTAAGTGAAATAAGTCACACAGAAAAGGACACTTCTCATAAGGTATCACTGATAGAAGGAATGTAAAAACTGTTACACTTGAACTGAATTACAAAACAGAAGAGAGTCACACATGCAGAAAACACACTATGGCTGCTTAACGGGAAAGGTGAGGTGGGGTGATACATAAAACAAGGGTATCAAATTAGCTCAGATACCGTTCCATAAACCCAATATGTAATAGACAAGACCTACTCCTTGCTCAGAGAACTGGACTCAACACGCCCTATTCACCACACAAGAATATATCTGACTAATAATAATCGTAAAACCTATGTATTGATATCTCTCTGTTAGTGTGTCAAGTGGGTGTAAAGCGGCATAAACACAGCAGTGAAAAGCAGCTAAACCCCATTATAAAAATAAATTACTTTGAAACACCCATGAAACAAAGACAGTGAAAGAGAGAGAAATTCTTACACAATGCGTTCAGGGGCTGTGATGCAACCTGGATTGACCATATCTAGACGCACAGCTGGATGAGACATAAGGGTGGACACTCTTGGGGCTGAGAGGTTTGGTGAGGTTGGGTGAGCAAACGCAGACCCTTTAAAGTAATACTGCGTGGTACCCATCGCATGGGTCCCAAATCTCCAGGTTCAAGGGCATCTTCCTACATCAAAAACATGCATGAGAAACCCAGAAGATGGTACACCGTGTGATGGGGAAAGGTTTCTAAAACGCACCTCATTTCTCTTCTCCTTGTGCCCGGGTTCGCCATTCCAGCCGCTTTACTAGCAAGCTCCCTACTTGGAGCATCAGCACCTTTAACCTCCTGTTCCGTACAGGTTGCAGTTTGTCCTGAGGATAAACGGGAAGACGTGGAACCAACGAGAGACCAGCTCTTGGTGTTGGGACAGGCACAGGTCACTCTATTTTCCCATCAGAAAGAAGAATTAAGCACAGGCTCAGCCTGCCCCCCGGAACCAGAACAGGGCCTGAAGCCATTCTGCGATTTTGCGGCCAGCTCCCATAAAAACGAGTTGTAAAATGGAGGTTCAGGGCACTGCAATTCACAAACCTGCAGAGTTATTAATGATAACTCTCGTCCACAAATATATTGAGGGAAGGCAAAGAAGAGGATTTGAAATCAAGGCAGAATTGCAGGAAACAGATTTCAGGAGGTAGATACGAATCGCCTTTAAAGCACATGAAAAGCGGCAAAACGTTGACAATGATGCCCTTGGCCAAAAAGGGCGTATGCGTTTTTTCCTGAATATATTCAGGAAAAAACGCATACGCCCTTTTTGGCCAACCAAGCAACCTGGAAAGGCAAATCAGCGCTACAAAGAAGTCTCGCTTCCCATCGGTCAAAAGGGCCATGCTGAAAAAAGTGTCAAAACCAGAAATGCAGGACAGGCCATGGAGAAATGGGAGCCTTGCTACACTGATGGGCGGGATGTAAATTGCCAAGAGCCACTCTGGAGAAGTGTCCGGTGAGTCCTGAAACATCTGAAAAACACAGCTTAGAGAGCATAGGGCACTTCCACTCATGGGGGTATAAATTGGGAAAATTAAAAATCAGCAAGACACAAGCACCCCAAAGTTGAGGGCTGCTCTGTTGACCAGGACCTCCACTTCATTCCACCTTCAATATCCCAGGAAAGAGAAAAATGGATAAAGAAGTTGTGGTCCTTATGTACAATGGAATATCACTCAGCCATGAAATCAATGTCGTAAGGTTAGTAGCAGCATGATGAGTGGATTTAGGTACGACGATTCTAAGTGAAATAAGTCACACAGAAAAGGACACTTCTCATAAGGTATCACTGATAGAGGGAATGTAAAAACCGTTACACTTGAACTGAATTACAAAACAGAACAGAGTCACACATGCAGAAAACACACTATGGCTGCTTAACGGGAAAGGTGAGGTGGGGTGATACATAAAACAAGGGTATCAAATTAGCTCAGATACCGTTCCATAAACCCAATATGTAATAGACAAGACCTACTCCTTGCTCAGAGAACTGGACTCAACACGCCCTATTCACCGCACAAGAATATATCTGACTAATAATAATCGTAAAACCTATGTATTGATATCTCTCTGTTAGTGTGTCAAGTGGGTGTAAAGCGGCATAAACACAGCAGTGAAAAGCAGCTAAACCCCATTATAAAAATAAATTACTTTGAAACACCCATGAAACAAAGACAGTGAAAGAGAGAGAAATTCTTACACAATGCGTTCAGGGGCTGTGATGCAACCTGGATTGACCATATCTAGACGCACAGCTGGATGAGACATAAGGGTGGACACTCTTGGGGCTGAGAGGCTTGGTGAGGTTGGGTGAGCAAACGCAGACCCTTTAAAGGAATACTGCGTGGTACCCATCGCATGGGTCCCAAATCTCCAGGTTCAAGGGCATCTTCCTACATCAAAAACATGCATGAGAAACCCAGAAGATGGTACACCATGTGATGGGGAAAGGTTTCTAAAACGCACCTCATTTCTCATCTCCTTGTGCCCGGGTTCGCCATTCCAGCCGCTTTACTAGCAAGCTCCCTACTTGGAGCATCAGCACCTTTAACCTCCTGTTCCATACAGGTTGCAATTTGTCCTGAGGATAAACGGGAAGACGTGGAACCAACGAGAGACTAGCTCTTGGTGTTGGGACAGGCACAGGTCACTCTATTTTCCCATCAGAAAGAAGAATTAACCACAGGCTCAGCCTGCCCCCCGGAACCAGAACAGGGCCTGAAGCCATTCTGCGATTTTGCGGCCAGCTCCCATAAAAACGAGTTGTAAAATGGAGGTTCAGGGCACTGCAATTCACAAACCTGCAGAGTTATAAATGATAACTCTCGTCCACAAATATATTGAGGGAAGGCAAAGAAGAGGATTTGAAATCAAGGCAGAATTGCAGGAAACAGATTTCAGGAGGTAGATACGAATCGCCTTTAAAGCACATGAAAAGCGGCAAAACGTTGACAATGATGCCCTTGGCCAAAAAGGGCGTATGCGTTTTTTCCTGAATATATTCAGGAAAAAACGCATACGCCCTTTTTGGCCAACCAAGCAACCTGGAAAGGCAAATCAGCGCTACAAAGAAGTCTCGCTTCCCATCGGTCAAAAGGGCCATGCTGAAAAAAGTGTCAAAACCAGAAATGCAGGACAGGCCATGGAGAAATGGGAGCCTTGCTACACTGATGGGCGGGATGTAAATGTCCAAGAGCCACTCTGGAGAAGTGTCCGGTGAGTCCTGAAACATCTGAAAAACACAGCTTAGAGAGCATAGGGCACTTCCACTCATGGGGGTATAAATTGGGAAAATTAAAAATCAGCAAGACACAAGCACCCCAAAGTTTAGGGCTGCTCTGTTGACCAGGACCTCCACTTCATTCCACCTTAAATATCCCAGGAAAGAGAAAAATGGATAAAGAAGTTGTGGTCCTTATGTACAATGGAATATCACTCAGCCATGAAATCAATGTCGTAAGGTTAGTAGCAGCATGATGAGTGGATTTAGGTACGACGATTCTAAGTGAAATAAGTCACACAGAAAAGGACACTTCTCATAAGGTATCACTGATAGAGGGAATGTAAAAACCGTTACACTTGAACTGAATTACAAAACAGAACAGAGTCACACATGCAGAAAACACACTATGGCTGCTTAACGGGAAAGGTGAGGTGGGGTGATACATAAAACAAGGGTATCAAATTAGCTCAGATACCGTTCCATAAACCCAATATGTAATAGACAAGACCTACTCCTTGCTCAGAGAACTGGACTCAACACGCCCTATTCACCGCACAAGAATATATCTGACTAATAATAATCGTAAAACCTATGTATTGATATCTCTCTGTTAGTGTGTCAAGTGGGTGTAAAGCGGCATAAACACAGCAGTGAAAAGCAGCTAAACCCCATTATAAAAATAAATTACTTTGAAACACCCATGAAACAAAGACAGTGAAAGAGAGAGAAATTCTTACACAATGCGTTCAGGGGCTGTGATGCAACCTGGATTGACCATATCTAGACGCACAGCTGGATGAGACATAAGGGTGGACACTCTTGGGGCTGAGAGGTTTGGTGAGGTTGGGTGAGCAAACGCAGACCCTTTAAAGTAATACTGCGTGGTACCCATCGCATGGGTCCCAAATCCCCAGGTTCAAGGGCATCTTCCTACATCAAAAACATGCATGAGAAACCCAGAAGATGGTACACCGTGTGATGGGGAAAGGTTTCTAAAACGCACCTCATTTCTCATCTCCTTGTGCCCGGGTTTGCCATTCCAGCCGCTTTACTAGCAAGCTCCCTACTTGGAGCATCAGCACCTTTAACCTCCTGTTCCATACAGGTTGCAATTTGTCCTGAGGATAAACGGGAAGACGTGGAACCAACGAGAGACTAGCTCTTGGTGTTGGGACAGGCACAGGTCACTCTATTTTCCCATCAGAAAGAAGAATTAACCACAGGCTCAGCCTGACCCCCGGAACCAGAACAGGGCCTGAAGCCATTCTGAGATTTTGCGGCCAGCTCCCATAAAAACGAGTTGTAAAATGGAGGTTCAGGGCACTGCAATTCACAAACCTGCAGAGTTATAAATGATAACTCTCGTCCACAAATATATTGAGGGAAGGCAAAGAAGAGGATTTGAAATCAAGGCAGAATTGCAGGAAACAGATTTCAGGAGGTAGATACGAATCGCCTTTAAAGCACATGAAAAGCGGCAAAACGTTGACAATGATGCCCTTGGCCAAAAAGGGCGTATGCGTTTTTTCCTGAATATATTCAGGAAAAAACGCATACGCCCTTTTTGGCCAACCAAGCAACCTGGAAAGGCAAATCAGCGCTACAAAGAAGTCTCGCTTCCCATCGGTCAAAAGGGCCATGCTGAAAAAAGTGTCAAAACCAGAAATGCAGGACAGGCCATGGAGAAATGGGAGCCTTGCTACACTGATGGGCGGGATGTAAATGGCCAAGAGCCACTCTGGAGAAGTGTCCGGTGAGTCCTGAAACATCTGAAAAACACAGCTTAGAGAGCATAGGGCACTTCCACTCATGGGGGTATAAATTGGGAAAATTAAAAATCAGCAAGACACAAGCACCCCAAAGTTTAGGGCTGCTCTGTTGACCAGGACCTCCACTTCATTCCACCTTAAATATCCCAGGAAAGAGAAAAATGGATAAAGAAGTTGTGGTCCTTATGTACAATGGAATATCACTCAGCCATGAAATCAATGTCGTAAGGTTAGTAGCAGCATGATGAGTGGATTTAGGTACGACGATTCTAAGTGAAATAAGTCACACAGAAAAGGACACTTCTCATAAGGTATCACTGATAGAGGGAATGTAAAAACCGTTACACTTGAACTGAATTACAAAACAGAACAGAGTCACACATGCAGAAAACACACTATGGCTGCTTAACGGGAAAGGTGAGGTGGGGTGATACATAAAACAAGGGTATCAAATTAGCTCAGATACCGTTCCATAAACCCAATATGTAATAGACAAGACCTACTCCTTGCTCAGAGAACTGGACTCAACACGCCCTATTCACCGCACAAGAATATATCTGACTAATAATAATCGTAAAACCTATGTATTGATATCTCTCTGTTAGTGTGTCAAGTGGGTGTAAAGCGGCATAAACAGAGCAGTGAAAAGCAGCTAAACCCCATTATAAAAATAAATTACTTTGAAACACCCATGAAACAAAGACAGTGAAAGAGAGAGAAATTCTTACACAATGCGTTCAGGGGCTGTGATGCAACCTGGATTGACCATATCTAGACGCACAGCTGGATGAGACATAAGGGTGGACACTCTTGGGGCTGAGAGGTTTGGTGAGGTTGGGTGAGCAAACGCAGACCCTTTAAAGTAATACTGCGTGGTACCCATCGCATGGGTCCCAAATCCCAAGGTTCAAGGGCATCTTCCTACATCAAAAACATGCATGAGAAACCCAGAAGATGGTACACCGTGTGATGGGGAAAGGTTTCTAAAACGCACCTCATTTCTCATCTCCTTGTGCCCGGGTTCGCCATTCCAGCCGCTTTACTAGCAAGCTCCCTACTTGGAGCATCAGCACCTTTAACCTCCTGTTCCATACAGGTTGCAATTTGTCCTGAGGATAAACGGGAAGACGTGGAACCAACGAGAGACTAGCTCTTGGTGTTGGGACAGGCACAGGTCACTCTATTTTCCCATCAGAAAGAAGAATTAACCACAGGCTCAGCCTGCCCCCCGGATCCAGAACAGGGCCTGAAGCCATTCTGCGATTTTGCGGCCAGCTCCCATAAAAACGAGTTGTAAAATGGAGGTTCAGGGCACTGCAATTCACAAACCTGCAGAGTTATAAATGATAACTCTCGTCCACAAATATATTGAGGGAAGGCAAAGAAGAGGATTTGAAATCAAGGCAGAATTGCAGGAAACAGATTTCAGGAGGTAGATACGAATCGCCTTTAAAGCACATGAAAAGCGGCAAAACGTTGACAATGATGCCCTTGGCCAAAAAGGGCGTATGCGTTTTTTCCTGAATATATTCAGGAAAAAACGCATACGCCCTTTTTGGCCAACCAAGGAACCTGGAAAGGCAAATCAGCGCTACAGAGAAGTCTCGCTTCCCATCGGTCAAAAGGGCCATGCTGAAAAAAGTGTCAAAACCAGAAAAGCAGGACAGGCCATGGAGAAATGGGAGCCTTGCTACACTGATGGGCGGGATGTAAATTGCCAAGAGCCACTCTGGAGAAATGTCCTGTGAGTCCTGAAACATCTGAAAAACACAGCTTAGAGAGCATAGGGCACTTCCACTCATGGGGGTATAAATTGGGAAAATTAAAAATCAGCAAGACACAAGCACCCCAAAGTTTAGGGCTGCTCTGTTGACCAGGACCTCCACTTCATTCCACCTTAAATATCCCAGGAAAGAGAAAAATGGATAAAGAAGTTGTGGTCCTTATGTACAATGGAATATCACTCAGCCATGAAATCAATGTCGTAAGGTTAGTAGCAGCATGATGAGTGGATTTAGGTACGACGATTCTAAGTGAAATAAGTCACACAGAAAAGGACACTTCTCATAAGGTATCACTGATAGAGGGAATGTAAAAACCGTTACACTTGAACTGAATTACAAAACAGAACAGAGTCACACATGCAGAAAACACACTATGGCTGCTTAACGGGAAAGGTGAGGTGGGGTGATACATAAAACAAGGGTATCAAATTAGCTCAGATACCGTTCCATAAACCCAATATGTAATAGACAAGACCTACTCCTTGCTCAGAGAACTGGACTCAACACGCCCTATTCACCGCACAAGAATATATCTGACTAATAATAATCGTAAAACCTATGTATTGATATCTCTCTGTTAGTGTGTCAAGTGGGTGTAAAGCGGCATAAGCACAGCAGTGAAAAGCAGCTAAACCCCATTATAAAAATAAATTACTTTGAAACACCCATGAAACAAAGACAGTGAAAGAGAGAGAAATTCTTACACAATGCGTTCAGGGGCTGTGATGCAACCTGGATTGACCATATCTAGACGCACAGCTGGATGAGACATAAGGGTGGACACTCTTGGGGCTGAGAGGTTTGGTGAGGTTGGGTGAGCAAACGCAGACCCTTTAAAGTTATACTGCGTGGTACCCATCGCATGGGTCCCAAATCTCCAGGTTCAAGGGCATCTTCCTACATCAAAAACATGCATGAGAAACCCAGAAGATGGTACACTGTGTGATGGGGAAAGGTTTCTAAAACGCACCTCATTTCTCATCTCCTTGTGCCCGGGTTTGCCATTCCAGCCGCTTTACTAGCAAGCTCCCTACTTGGAGCATCAGCACCTTTAACCTCCTGTTCCATACAGGTTGCAATTTGTCCTGAGGATAAACGGGAAGACGTGGAACCAACGAGAGACTAGCTCTTGGTGTTGGGACAGGCACAGGTCACTCTATTTTCCCATCAGAAAGAAGAATTAACCACAGGCTCAGCCTGCCCCCCGGAACCAGAACAGGGCCTGAAGCCATTCTGCGATTTTGCGGCCAGCTCCCATAAAAACGAGTTGTAAAATGGAGGTACAGGGCACTGCCATTCACAAACCTGCAGAGTTATAAATGATAACTCTCGTCCACAAATATATAGAGGGAAGGCAAAGAAGAGGATTTGAAATCAAGGCAGAATTGCAGGAAACAGATTTCAGGAGGTAGATACGAATCGCCTTTAAAGCACATGAAAAGCGGCAAAACGTTGACAATGATGCCCTTGGCCAAAAAGGGCGTATGCGTTTTTTCCTGAATATATTCAGGAAAAAACGCATACGCCCTTTTTGGCCAACCAAGCAACCTGGAAAGGCAAATCAGCGCTACAAAGAAGTCTCGCTTCCCATCGGTCAAAAGGGCCATGCTGAAAAAAGTGTCAAAACCAGAAATGCAGGACAGGCCATGGAGAAATGGGAGCCTTGCTACACTGATGGGCGGGATGTAAATTGCCAAGAGCCACTCTGGAGAAGTGTCCGGTGAGTCCTGAAACATCTGAAAAACACAGCTTAGAGAGCATAGGGCACTTCCACTCATGGGGGTATAAATTGGGAAAATTAAAAATCAGCAAGACACAAGCACCCCAAAGTTTAGGGCTGCTCTGTTGACCAGGACCTCCACTTCATTCCACCTTAAATATCCCAGGAAAGAGAAAAATGGATAAAGAAGTTGTGGTCCTTATGTACAATGGAATATCACTCAGCCATGAAATCAATGTCGTAAGGTTAGTAGCAGCATGATGAGTGGATTTAGGTACGACGATTCTAAGTGAAATAAGTCACACAGAAAAGGACACTTCTCATAAGGTATCACTGATAGAGGGAATGTAAAAACCGTTACACTTGAACTGAATTACAAAACAGAACAGAGTCACACATGCAGAAAACACACTATGGCTGCTTAACGGGAAAGGTGAGGTGGGGTGATACATAAAACAAGGGTATCAAATTAGCTCAGATACCGTTCCATAAACCCAATATGTAATAGACAAGACCTACTCCTTGCTCAGAGAACTGGACTCAACACGCCCTATTCGCCGCACAAGAATATATCTGACTAATAATAATCGTAAAACCTATGTACTGATATCTCTCTGTTAGTGTGTCAAGTGGGTGTAAAGCGGCATAAACACAGCAGTGAAAAGCAGCTAAACCCCATTATAAAAATAAATTACTTTGAAACACCCATGAAACAAAGACAGTGAAAGAGAGAGAAATTCTTACACAATGCGTTCAGGGGCTGTGATGCAACCTGGATTGACCATATCTAGACGCACAGCTGGATGAGACATAAGGGTGGACACTCTTGGGGCTGAGAGGTTTGGTGAGGTTGGGTGAGCAAACGCAGACCCTTTAAAGTAATACTGCGTGGTACCCATCGCATGGGTCCCAAATCTCCAGGTTCAAGGGCATCTTCCTACATCAAAAACATGCATGAGAAACCCAGAAGATGGTACACCGTGTGATGGGGAAAGGTTTCTAAAACGCACCTCATTTCTCATCTCCTTGTGCCCAGGTTCGCCATTCCAGCTGCTTTACTAGCAAGCTCCCTACTTGGGGCATCAGCACCTTTAACCTCCTGTTCCATACAGGTTGCAATTTGTCCTGAGGATAAACGGGAAGACGTGGAGCCAACGAGAGACTAGCTCTTGGTGTTGGGACAGGCACAGGTCACTCTATTTCCCCATCAGAAAGAAGAATTAACCACAGGCTCAGCCTGACCCCCGGAACCAGAACAGGGCCTGAAGCCATTCTGCGATTTTGCGGCCAGCTCCCATAAAAACGAGTTGTAAAATGGAGGTTCAGGGCACTGCAATTCACAAACCTGCAGAGTTATAAATGATAACTCTCGTCCACAAATATATTGAGGGAAGGCAAAGAAGAGGATTTGAAATCAAGGCAGAATTGCAGGAAACAGATTTCAGGAGGTAGATACGAATCGCCTTTAAAGCACATGAAAAGCAGCAAAACGTTGACAATGATGCCCTTGGCCAAAAAGGGCGTATGCGTTTTTTCCTGAATATATTCAGGAAAAAACGCATACGCCCTTTTTGGCCAACCAAGCAACCTGGAAAGGCAAATCAGCGCTACAAAGAAGTCTCGCTTCCCATCGGTCAAAAGGGCCATGCTGAAAAAAGTGTCAAAACCAGAAATGCAGGACAGGCCATGGAGAAATGGGAGCCTTGCTACACTGATGGTCGGGATGTAAATTGCCAAGAGCCACTCTGGAGAAGTGTCCGGTGAGTCCTGAAACATCTGAAAAACACAGCTTAGAGAGCATAGGGCACTTCCACTCATGGGGGTATAAATTGGGAAAATTAAAAATCAGCAAAACACAAGCACCCCAAAGTTGAGGGCTGCTCTGTTGACAAGGACCTCCACTTCATTCCACCTTAAATATCCCAGGAAAGAGAAAAATGGATAAAGAAGTTGTGGTCCTTATGTACAATGGAATATCACTCAGCCATGAAATCAATGTCGTAAGGTTAGTAGCAGCATGATGAGTGGATTTAGGTACGACGATTCTAAGTGAAATAAGTCACACAGAAAAGGACACTTCTCATAAGGTATCACTGATAGAGGGAATGTAAAAACCGTTACACTTGAACTGAATTACAAAACAGAACAGAGTCACACATGCAGAAAACACACTATGGCTGCTTAACGGGAAAGGTGAGGTGGGGTGATACATAAAACAAGGGTATCAAATTAGCTCAGATACCGTTCCATAAACCCAATATGTAATAGACAAGACCTACTCCTTGCTCAGAGAACTGGACTCAACACGCCCTATTCACCGCACAAGAATATATCTGACTAATAATAATCGTAAAACCTATGTATTGATATCTCTCTGTTAGTGTGTCAAGTGGGTGTAAAGCGGCATAAACAGAGCAGTGAAAAGCAGCTAAACCCCATTATAAAAATAAATTACTTTGAAACACCCATGAAACAAAGACAGTGAAAGAGAGAGAAATTCTTACACAATGCGTTCAGGGGCTGTGATGCAACCTGGATTGACCATATCTAGACGCACAGCTGGATGAGACATAAGGGTGGACACTCTTGGGGCTGAGAGGTTTGGTGAGGTTGGGTGAGCAAACGCAGACCCTTTAAAGGAATACTGCGTGGTACCCATCGCATGGGTCCCAAATCCCCAGGTTCAAGGGCATCTTCCTACATCAAAAACATGCATGAGAAACCCAGAAGATGGTACACCGTGTGATGGGGAAAGGTTTCTAAAACGCACCTCATTTCTCATCTCCTTGTGCCCGGGTTTGCCATTCCAGCCGCTTTACTAGCAAGCTCCCTACTTGGAGCATCAGCACCTTTAACCTCCTGTTCCATACAGGTTGCAATTTGTCCTGAGGATAAACGGGAAGACGTGGAACCAACGAGAGACTAGCTCTTGGTGTTGGGACAGGCACAGGTCACTCTATTTTCCCATCAGAAAGAAGAATTAACCACAGGCTCAGCCTGACCCCCGGAACCAGAACAGGGCCTGAAGCCATTCTGCGATTTTGCGGCCAGCTCCCATAAAAACGAGTTGTAAAATGGAGGTTCAGGGCACTGCAATTCACAAACCTGCAGAGTTATAAATGATAACTCTCGTCCACAAATATATTGAGGGAAGGCAAAGAAGAGGATTTGAAATCAAGGCAGAATTGCAGGAAACAGATTTCAGGAGGTAGATACGAATCGCCTTTAAAGCACATGAAAAGCGGCAAAACGTTGACAATGATGCCCTTGGCCAAAAAGGGCGTATGTGTTTTTTCCTGAATATATTCAGGAAAAAACGCATACGCCCTTTTTGGCCAACCAAGGAACCTGGAAAGGCAAATCAGCGCTACAAAGAAGTCTCGCTTCCCATCGGTCAAAAGGGCCATGCTGAAAAAAGTGTCAAAACCAGAAAAGCAGGACAGGCCATGGAGAAATGGGAGCCTTGCTACACTGATGGGCGGGATGTAAATTGCCAAGAGCCACTCTGGAGAAGTGTCCGGTGAGTCCTGAAACATCTGAAAAACACAGCTTAGAGAGCAGAGGGCACTTCCACTCATGGGGGTATAAATTGGGAAAATTAAAAATCAGCAAGACACAAGCACCCCAAAGTTTAGGGCTGCTCTGTTGACCAGGACCTCCACTTCATTCCACCTTAAATATCCCAGGAAAGAGAAAAATGGATAAAGAAGTTGTGGTCCTTATGTACAATGGAATATCACTCAGCCATGAAATCAATGTCGTAAGGTTAGTAGCAGCATGATGAGTGGATTTAGGTACGACGATTCTAAGTGAAATAAGTCACACAGAAAAGGACACTTCTCATAAGGTATCACTGATAGAGGGAATGTAAAAACCGTTACACTTGAACTGAATTACAAAACAGAACAGAGTCACACATGCAGAAAACACACTATGGCTGCTTAACGGGAAAGGTGAGGTGGGGTGATACATAAAACAAGGGTATCAAATTAGCTCAGATACCGTTCCATAAACCCAATATGTAATAGACAAGACCTACTCCTTGCTCAGAGAACTGGACTCAACACGCCCTATTCACCGCACAAGAATATATCTGACTAATAATAATCGTAAAACCTATGTATTGATATCTCTCTGTTAGTGTGTCAAGTGGGTGTAAAGCGGCATAAGCACAGCAGTGAAAAGCAGCTAAACCCCATTATAAAAATAAATTACTTTGAAACACCCATGAAACAAAGACAGTGAAAGAGAGAGAAATTCTTACACAATGCGTTCAGGGGCTGTGATGCAACCTGGATTGACCATATCTAGACGCACAGCTGGATGAGACATAAGGGTGGACACTCTTGGGGCTGAGAGGTTTGGTGAGGTTGGGTGAGCAAACGCAGACCCTTTAAAGTTATACTGCGTGGTACCCATCGCATGGGTCCCAAATCTCCAGGTTCAAGGGCATCTTCCTACATCAAAAACATGCATGAGAAACCCAGAAGATGGTACACCGTGTGATGGGGAAAGGTTTCTAAAACGCACCTCATTTCTCATCTCCTTGTGCCCGGGTTCGCCATTCCAGCTGCTTTACTAGCAAGCTCCCTACTTGGAGCATCAGCACCTTTAACCTCCTGTTCCATACAGGTTGCAATTTGTCCTGAGGATAAACGGGAAGACGTGGAACCAACGAGAGACTAGCTCTTGGTGTTGGGACAGGCACAGGTCACTCTATTTTCCCATCAGAAAGAAGAATTAACCACAGGCTCAGCCTGCCCCCCGGAACCAGAACAGGGCCTGAAGCCATTCTGCGATTTTGCGGCCAGCTCCCATAAAAACGAGTTGTAAAATGGAGGTTCAGGGCACTGCAATTCACAAACCTGCAGAGTTATAAATGATAACTCTCGTCCACAAATATATTGAGGGAAGGCAAAGAAGAGGATTTGAAATCAAGGCAGAATTGCAGGAAACAGATTTCAGGAGGTAGATACGAATCGCCTTTAAAGCACATGAAAAGCGGCAAAACGTTGACAATGATGCCCTTGGCCAAAAAGGGCGTATGCGTTTTTTCCTGAATATATTCAGGAAAAAACGCATACGCCCTTTTTGGCCAACCAAGCAACCTGGAAAGGCAAATCAGCGCTACAAAGAAGTCTCGCTTCCCATCGGTCAAAAGGGCCATGCTGAAAAAAGTGTCAAAACCAGAAATGCAGGACAGGCCATGGAGAAATGGGAGCCTTGCTACACTGATGGTCGGGATGTAAATTGCCAAGAGCCACTCTGGAGAAGTGTCCGGTGAGTCCTGAAACATCTGAAAAACACAGCTTAGAGAGCATAGGGCACTTCCACTCATGGGGGTATAAATTGGGAAAATTAAAAATCAGCAAAACACAAGCACCCCAAAGTTGAGGGCTGCTCTGTTGACAAGGACCTCCACTTCATTCCACCTTAAATATCCCAGGAAAGAGAAAAATGGATAAAGAAGTTGTGGTCCTTATGTACAATGGAATATCACTCAGCCATGAAATCAATGTCGTAAGGTTAGTAGCAGCATGATGAGTGGATTTAGGTACGACGATTCTAAGTGAAATAAGTCACACAGAAAAGGACACTTCTCATAAGGTATCACTGATAGAGGGAATGTAAAAACCGTTACACTTGAACTGAATTACAAAACAGAACAGAGTCACACATGCAGAAAACACACTATGGCTGCTTAACGGGAAAGGTGAGGTGGGGTGATACATAAAACAAGGGTATCAAATTAGCTCAGATACCGTTCCATAAACCCAATATGTAATAGACAAGACCTACTCCTTGCTCAGAGAACTGGACTCAACACGCCCTATTCACCGCACAAGAATATATCTGACTAATAATAATCGTAAAACCTATGTATTGATATCTCTCTGTTAGTGTGTCAAGTGGGTGTAAAGCGGCATAAGCACAGCAGTGAAAAGCAGCTAAACCCCATTATAAAAATAAATTACTTTGAAACACCCATGAAACAAAGACAGTGAAAGAGAGAGAAATTCTTACACAATGCGTTCAGGGGCTGTGATGCAACCTGGATTGACCATATCTAGACGCACAGCTGGATGAGACATAAGGGTGGACACTCTTGGGGCTGAGAGGTTTGGTGAGGTTGGGTGAGCAAACGCAGACCCTTTAAAGTTATACTGCGTGGTACCCATCGCATGGGTCCCAAATCTCCAGGTTCAAGGGCATCTTCCTACATCAAAAACATGCATGAGAAACCCAGAAGATGGTACACCGTGTGATGGGGAAAGGTTTCTAAAACGCACCTCATTTCTCATCTCCTTGTGCCCGTGTTCGCCATTCCAGCTGCTTTACTAGCAAGCTCCCTACTTGGAGCATCAGCACCTTTAACCTCCTGTTCCATACAGGTTGCAATTTGTCCTGAGGATAAACGGGAAGACGTGGAACCAACGAGAGACTAGCTCTTGGTGTTGGGACAGGCACAGGTCACTCTATTTTCCCATCAGAAAGAAGAATTAACCACAGGCTCAGCCTGCCCCCCGGAACCAGAACAGGGCCTGAAGCCATTCTGCGATTTTGCGGCCAGCTCCCATAAAAACGAGTTGTAAAATGGAGGTTCAGGGCACTGCAATTCACAAACCTGCAGAGTTATAAATGATAACTCTCGTCCACAAATATATTGAGGGAAGGCAAAGAAGAGGATTTGAAATCAAGGCAGAATTGCAGGAAACAGATTTCAGGAGGTAGATACGAATCGCCTTTAAAGCACATGAAAAGCGGCAAAACGTTGACAATGATGCCCTTGGCCAAAAAGGGCGTATGCGTTTTTTCCTGAATATATTCAGGAAAAAACGCATACGCCCTTTTTGGCCAACCAAGCAACCTGGAAAGGCAAATCAGCGCTACAAAGAAGTCTCGCTTCCCATCGGTCAAAAGGGCCATGCTGAAAAAAGTGTCAAAACCAGAAATGCAGGACAGGCCATGGAGAAATGGGAGCCTTGCTACACTGATGGTCGGGATGTAAATTGCCAAGAGCCACTCTGGAGAAGTGTCCGGTGAGTCCTGAAACATCTGAAAAACACAGCTTAGAGAGCATAGGGCACTTCCACTCATGGGGGTATAAATTGGGAAAATTAAAAATCAGCAAAACACAAGCACCCCAAAGTTGAGGGCTGCTCTGTTGACAAGGACCTCCACTTCATTCCACCTTAAATATCCCAGGAAAGAGAAAAATGGATAAAGAAGTTGTGGTCCTTATGTACAATGGAATATCACTCAGCCATGAAATCAATGTCGTAAGGTTAGTAGCAGCATGATGAGTGGATTTAGGTACGACGATTCTAAGTGAAATAAGTCACACAGAAAAGGACACTTCTCATAAGGTATCACTGATAGAGGGAATGTAAAAACCGTTACACTTGAACTGAATTACAAAACAGAACAGAGTCACACATGCAGAAAACACACTATGGCTGCTTAACGGGAAAGGTGAGGTGGGGTGATACATAAAACAAGGGTATCAAATTAGCTCAGATACCGTTCCATAAACCCAATATGTAATAGACAAGACCTACTCCTTGCTCAGAGAACTGGACTCAACACGCCCTATTCACCGCACAAGAATATATCTGACTAATAATAATCGTAAAACTTATGCATTGATATCTCTCTGTTAGTGTGTCAAGTGGGTGTAAAGCGGCATAAACACAGCAGTGAAAAGCAGCTAAACCCCATTATAAAAATAAATTACTTTGAAACACCCATGAAACAAAGACAGTGAAAGAGAGAGAAATTCTTACACAATGCGTTCAGGGGCTGTGATGCAACCTGGATTGACCATATCTAGACGCACAGCTGGATGAGACATAAGGGTGGACACTCTTGGGGCTGAGAGGTTTGGTGAGGTTGGGTGAGCAAACGCAGACCCTTTAAAGTAATACTGCGTGGTACCCATCGCTTGGGTCCCAAATCTCCAGGTTCAAGGGCATCTTCCTACATCAAAAACATGCATGAGAAACCCAGAAGATGGTACACCGTGTGATGGGGAAAGGTTTCTAAAACGCACCTCATTTCTCATCTCCTTGTGCCCAGGTTCGCCATTCCAGCTGCTTTACTAGCAAGCTCCCTACTTGGGGCATCAGCACCTTTAACCTCCTGTTCCATACAGGTTGCAATTTGTCCTGAGGATAAACGGGAAGACGTGGAGCCAACGAGAGACTAGCTCTTGGTGTTGGGACAGGCACAGGTCACTCTATTTCCCCATCAGAAAGAAGAATTAACCACAGGCTCAGCCTGCCCCCCGGAACCAGAACAGGGCCTGAAGCCATTCTGCGATTTTGCGGCCAGCTCCCATAAAAACGAGTTGTAAAATGGAGGTTCAGGGCACTGCAATTCACAAACCTGCAGAGTTATAAATGATAACTCTCGTCCACAAATATATTGAGGGAAGGCAAAGAAGAGGATTTGAAATCAAGGCAGAATTGCAGGAAACAGATTTCAGGAGGTAGATACGAATCGCCTTTAAAGCACATGAAAAGCGGCAAAACGTTGACAATGATGCCCTTGGCCAAAAAGGGCGTATGCGTTTTTTCCTGAATATATTCAGGAAAAAACGCATACGCCCTTTTTGGCCAACCAAGCAACCTGGAAAGGCAAATCAGCGCTACAAAGAAGTCTCGCTTCCCATCGGTCAAAAGGGCCATGCTGAAAAAAGTGTCAAAACCAGAAATGCAGGACAGGCCATGGAGAAATGGGAGCCTTGCTACACTGATGGTCGGGATGTAAATTGCCAAGAGCCACTCTGGAGAAGTGTCCGGTGAGTCCTGAAACATCTGAAAAACACAGCTTAGAGAGCATAGGGCACTTCCACTCATGGGGGTATAAATTGGGAAAATTAAAAATCAGCAAAACACAAGCACCCCAAAGTTGAGGGCTGCTCTGTTGACAAGGACCTCCACTTCATTCCACCTTAAATATCCCAGGAAAGAGAAAAATGGATAAAGAAGTTGTGGTCCTTATGTACAATGGAATATCACTCAGCCATGAAATCAATGTCGTAAGGTTAGTAGCAGCATGATGAGTGGATTTAGGTACGACGATTCTAAGTGAAATAAGTCACACAGAAAAGGACACTTCTCATAAGGTATCACTGATAGAGGGAATGTAAAAACCGTTACACTTGAACTGAATTACAAAACAGAACAGAGTCACACATGCAGAAAACACACTATGGCTGCTTAACGGGAAAGGTGAGGTGGGGTGATACATAAAACAAGGGTATCAAATTAGCTCAGATACCGTTCCATAAACCCAATATGTAATAGACAAGACCTACTCCTTGCTCAGAGAACTGGACTCAACACGCCCTATTCACCGCACAAGAATATATCTGACTAATAATAATCGTAAAACTTATGCATTGATATCTCTCTGTTAGTGTGTCAAGTGGGTGTAAAGCGGCATAAACACAGCAGTGAAAAGCAGCTAAACCCCATTATAAAAATAAATTACTTTGAAACACCCATGAAACAAAGACAGTGAAAGAGAGAGAAATTCTTACACAATGCGTTCAGGGGCTGTGATGCAACCTGGATTGACCATATCTAGACGCACAGCTGGATGAGACATAAGGGTGGACACTCTTGGGGCTGAGAGGTTTGGTGAGGTTGGGTGAGCAAACGCAGACCCTTTAAAGTAATACTGCGTGGTACCCATCGCTTGGGTCCCAAATCTCCAGGTTCAAGGGCATCTTCCTACATCAAAAACATGCATGAGAAACCCAGAAGATGGTACACCGTGTGATGGGGAAAGGTTTCTAAAACGCACCTCATTTCTCATCTCCTTGTGCCCAGGTTCGCCATTCCAGCTGCTTTACTAGCAAGCTCCCTACTTGGGGCATCAGCACCTTTAACCTCCTGTTCCATACAGGTTGCAATTTGTCCTGAGGATAAACGGGAAGACGTGGAGCCAACGAGAGACTAGCTCTTGGTGTTGGGACAGGCACAGGTCACTCTATTTCCCCATCAGAAAGAAGAATTAACCACAGGCTCAGCCTGCCCCCCGGAACCAGAACAGGGCCTGAAGCCATTCTGCGATTTTGCGGCCAGCTCCCATAAAAACGAGTTGTAAAATGGAGGTTCAGGGCACTGCAATTCACAAACCTGCAGAGTTATAAATGATAACTCTCGTCCACAAATATATTGAGGGAAGGCAAAGAAGAGGATTTGAAATCAAGGCAGAATTGCAGGAAACAGATTTCAGGAGGTAGATACGAATCGCCTTTAAAGCACATGAAAAGCAGCAAAACGTTGACAATGATGCCCTTGGCCAAAAAGGGCGTATGCGTTTTTTCCTGAATATATTCAGGAAAAAACGCATACGCCCTTTTTGGCCAACCAAGCAACCTGGAAAGGCAAATCAGCGCTACAAAGAAGTCTCGCTTCCCATCGGTCAAAAGGGCCATGCTGAAAAAAGTGTCAAAACCAGAAATGCAGGACAGGCCATGGAGAAATGGGAGCCTTGCTACACTGATGGTCGGGATGTAAATTGCCAAGAGCCACTCTGGAGAAGTGTCCGGTGAGTCCTGAAACATCTGAAAAACACAGCTTAGAGAGCATAGGGCACTTCCACTCATGGGGGTATAAATTGGGAAAATTAAAAATCAGCAAAACACAAGCACCCCAAAGTTGAGGGCTGCTCTGTTGACAAGGACCTCCACTTCATTCCACCTTAAATATCCCAGGAAAGAGAAAAATGGATAAAGAAGTTGTGGTCCTTATGTACAATGGAATATCACTCAGCCATGAAATCAATGTCGTAAGGTTAGTAGCAGCATGATGAGTGGATTTAGGTACGACGATTCTAAGTGAAATAAGTCACACAGAAAAGGACACTTCTCATAAGGTATCACTGATAGAGGGAATGTAAAAACCGTTACACTTGAACTGAATTACAAAACAGAACAGAGTCACACATGCAGAAAACAAACTATGGCTGCTTAACGGGAAAGGTGAGGTGGGGTGATACATAAAACAAGGGTATCAAATTAGCTCAGATACCGTTCCATAAACCCAATATGTAATAGACAAGACCTACTCCTTGCTCAGAGAACTGGACTCAACACGCCCTATTCACCGCACAAGAATATATCTGACTAATAATAATCGTGAAACCTATGTATTGATATCTCTCTGTTAGTGTGTCAAGTGGGTGTAAAGCGGCATAAACACAGCAGTGAAAAGCAGCTAAACCCCATTATAAAAATAAATTACTTTGAAACACCCATGAAACAAAGACAGTGAAAGAGAGAGAAATTCTTACACAATGCGTTCAGGGGCTGTGATGCAACCTGGATTGACCATATCTAGACGCACAGCTGGATGAGACATAAGGGTGGACACTCTTGGGGCTGAGAGGTTTGGTGAGGTTGGGTGAGCAAACGCAGACCCTTTAAAGTAATACTGCGTGGTACCCATCGCATGGGTCCCAAATCCCCAGGTTCAAGGGCATCTTCCTACATCAAAAACATGCATGAGAAACCCAGAAGATGGTACACCGTGTGATGGGGAAAGGTTTCTAAAACGCACCTCATTTCTCTTCTCCTTGTGCCCGGGTTCGCCATTCCAGCCGCTTTACTAGCAAGCTCCCTACTTGGAGCATCAGCACCTTTAACCTCCTGTTCCATACAGGTTGCAATTTGTCCTGAGGATAAACGGGAAGACGTGGAACCAACGAGAGACTTGCTCTTGGTGTTGGGACAGGCACAGGTCACTCTATTTTCCCATCAGAAAGAAGAATTAACCACAGGCTCAGCCTGCCCCCCGGAACCAGAACAGGGCCTGAAGCCATTCTGCGATTTTGCGGCCAGCTCCCATAAAAACGAGTTGTAAAATGGAGGTTCAGGGCACTGCAATTCACAAACCTGCAGAGTTATAAATGATAACTCTCGTCCACAAATATATTGAGGGAAGGCAAAGAAGAGGATTTGAAATCAAGGCAGAATTGCAGGAAACAGATTTCAGGAGGTAGATACGAATCGCCTTTAAAGCACATGAAAAGCGGCAAAACGTTGACAATGATGCCCTTGGCCAAAAAGGGCGTATGTGTTTTTTCCTGAATATATTCAGGAAAAAACGCATACGCCCTTTTTGGCCAACCAAGGAACCTGGAAAGGCAAATCAGCGCTACAAAGAAGTCTCGCTTCCCATCGGTCAAAAGGGCCATGCTGAAAAAAGTGTCAAAACCAGAAAAGCAGGACAGGCCATGGAGAAATGGGAGCCTTGCTACACTGATGGGCGGGATGTAAATTGCCAAGAGCCACTCTGGAGAAGTGTCCGGTGAGTCCTGAAACATCTGAAAAACACAGCTTAGAGAGCAGAGGGCACTTCCACTCATGGGGGTATAATTTGGGAAAATTAAAAATCAGCAAGACACAAGCACCCCAAAGTTTAGGGCTGCTCTGTTGACCAGGACCTCCACTTCATTCCACCTTAAATATCCCAGGAAAGAGAAAAATGGATAAAGAAGTTGTGGTCCTTATGTACAATGGAATATCACTCAGCCATGAAATCAATGTCGTAAGGTTAGTAGCAGCATGATGAGTGGATTTAGGTACGACGATTCTAAGTGAAATAAGTCACACAGAAAAGGACACTTCTCATAAGGTATCACTGATAGAGGGAATGTAAAAACCGTTACACTTGAACTGAATTACAAAACAGAACAGAGTCACACATGCAGAAAACACACTATGGCTGCTTAACGGGAAAGGTGAGGTGGGGTGATACATAAAACAAGGGTATCAAATTAGCTCAGATACCGTTCCATAAACCCAATATGTAATAGACAAGACCTACTCCTTGCTCAGAGAACTGGACTCAACACGCCCTATTCACCGCACAAGAATATATCTGACTAATAATAATCGTAAAACCTATGTATTGATATCTCTCTGTTAGTGTGTCAAGTGGGTGTAAAGCGGCATAAGCACAGCAGTGAAAAGCAGCTAAACCCCATTATAAAAATAAATTACTTTGAAACACCCATGAAACAAAGACAGTGAAAGAGAGAGAAATTCTTACACAATGCGTTCAGGGGCTGTGATGCAACCTGGATTGACCATATCTAGACGCACAGCTGGATGAGACATAAGGGTGGACACTCTTGGGGCTGAGAGGTTTGGTGAGGTTGGGTGAGCAAACGCAGACCCTTTAAAGTTATACTGCGTGGTACCCATCGCATGGGTCCCAAATCTCCAGGTTCAAGGGCATCTTCCTACATCAAAAACATGCATGAGAAACCCAGAAGATGGTACACCGTGTGATGGGGAAAGGTTTCTAAAACGCACCTCATTTCTCATCTCCTTGTGCCCGGGTTCGCCATTCCAGCTGCTTTACTAGCAAGCTCCCTACTTGGAGCATCAGCACCTTTAACCTCCTGTTCCATACAGGTTGCAATTTGTCCTGAGGATAAACGGGAAGACGTGGAACCAACGAGAGACTAGCTCTTGGTGTTGGGACAGGCACAGGTCACTCTATTTTCCCATCAGAAAGAAGAATTAACCACAGGCTCAGCCTGACCCCCGGAACCAGAACAGGGCCTGAAGCCATTCTGCGATTTTGCGGCCAGCTCCCATAAAAACGAGTTGTAAAATGGAGGTTCAGGGCACTGCAATTCACAAACCTGCAGAGTTATAAATGATAACTCTCGTCCACAAATATATTGAGGGAAGGCAAAGAAGAGGATTTGAAATCAAGGCAGAATTGCAGGAAACAGATTTCAGGAGGTAGATACGAATCGCCTTTAAAGCACATGAAAAGCGGCAAAACGTTGACAATGATGCCCTTGGCCAAAAAGGGCGTATGCGTTTTTTCCTGAATATATTCAGGAAAAAACGCATACGCCCTTTTTGGCCAACCAAGCAACCTGGAAAGGCAAATCAGCGCTACAAAGAAGTCTCGCTTCCCATCGGTCAAAAGGGCCATGCTGAAAAATGTGTCAAAACCAGAAATGCAGGACAGGCCATGGAGAAATGGGAGCCTTGCTACACTGATGGTCGGGATGTAAATTGCCAAGAGCCACTCTGGAGAAGTGTCCGGTGAGTCCTGAAACATCTGAAAAACACAGCTTAGAGAGCATAGGGCACTTCCACTCATGGGGGTATAAATTGGGAAAATTAAAAATCAGCAAAACACAAGGACCCCAAAGTTGAGGGCTGCTCTGTTGACAAGGACCTCCACTTCATTCCACCTTAAATATCCCAGGAAAGAGAAAAATGGATAAAGAAGTTGTGGTCCTTATGTACAATGGAATATCACTCAGCCATGAAATCAATGTCGTAAGGTTAGTAGCAGCATGATGAGTGGATTTAGGTACGACGATTCTAAGTGAAATAAGTCACACAGAAAAGGACACTTCTCATAAGGTATCACTGATAGAGGGAATGTAAAAACCGTTACACTTGAACTGAATTACAAAACAGAACAGAGTCACACATGCAGAAAACACACTATGGCTGCTTAACGGGAAAGGTGAGGTGGGGTGATACATAAAACAAGGGTATCAAATTAGCTCAGATACCGTTCCATAAACCCAATATGTAATAGACAAGACCTACTCCTTGCTCAGAGAACTGGACTCAACACGCCCTATTCACCGCACAAGAATATATCTGACTAATAATAATCGTAAAACCTATGTATTGATATCTCTCTGTTAGTGTGTCAAGTGGGTGTAAAGCGGCATAAACACAGCAGTGAAAAGCAGCTAAACCCCATTATAAAAATAAATTACTTTGAAACACCCATGAAACAAAGACAGTGAAAGAGAGAGAAATTCTTACACAATGCGTTCAGGGGCTGTGATGCAACCTGGATTGACCATATCTAGACACACAGCTGGATGAGACATAAGGGTGGACACTCTTGGGGCTGAGAGGTTTGGTGAGGTTGGGTGAGCAAACGCAGACCCTTTAAAGTAATACTGCGTGGTACCCATCGCATGGGTCCCAAATCCCCAGGTTCAAGGGCATCTTCCTACATCAAAAACATGCATGAGAAACCCAGAAGATGGTACACCGTGTGATGGGGAAAGGTTTCTAAAACGCACCTCATTTCTCATCTCCTTGTGCCCGGGTTCGCCATTCCAGCCGCTTTACTAGCAAGCTCCCTACTTGGAGCATCAGCACCTTTAACCTCCTGTTCCATACAGGTTGCAATTTGTCCTGAGGATAAACGGGAAGACGTGGAACCAAGGAGAGACTAGCTCTTGGTGTTGGGACAGGCACAGGTCACTCTATTTTCCCATCAGAAAGAAGAATTAACCACAGGCTCAGCCTGACCCCCGGAACCAGAACAGGGCCTGAAGCCATTCTGCGATTTTGCGGCCAGCTCCCATAAAAACGAGTTGTAAAATGGAGGTTCAGGGCACTGCAATTCACAAACCTGCAGAGTTATAAATGATAACTCTCGTCCACAAATATATTGAGGGAAGGCAAAGAAGAGGATTTGAAATCAAGGCAGAATTGCAGGAAACAGATTTCAGGAGGTAGATACGAATCGCCTTTAAAGCACATGAAAAGCGGCAAAACGTTGACAATGATGCCCTTGGCCAAAAAGGGCGTATGTGTTTTTTCCTGAATATATTCAGGAAAAAACGCATACGCCCTTTTTGGCCAACCAAGGAACCTGGAAAGGCAAATCAGCGCTACAAAGAAGTCTCGCTTCCCATCGGTCAAAAGGGCCATGCTGAAAAAAGTGTCAAAACCAGAAAAGCAGGACAGGCCATGGAGAAATGGGAGCCTTGCTACACTGATGGGCGGGATGTAAATTGCCAAGAGCCACTCTGGAGAAGTGTCCGGTGAGTCCTGAAACATCTGAAAAACACAGCTTAGAGAGCAGAGGGCACTTCCACTCATGGGGGTATAAATTGGGAAAATTAAAAATCAGCAAGACACAAGCACCCCAAAGTTTAGGGCTGCTCTGTTGACCAGGACCTCCACTTCATTCCACCTTAAATATCCCAGGAAAGAGAAAAATGGATAAAGAAGTTGTGGTCCTTATGTACAATGGAATATCACTCAGCCATGAAATCAATGTCGTAAGGTTAGTAGCAGCATGATGAGTGGATTTAGGTACGACGATTCTAAGTGAAATAAGTCACACAGAAAAGGACACTTCTCATAAGGTATCACTGATAGAGGGAATGTAAAAACCGTTACACTTGAACTGAATTACAAAACAGAACAGAGTCACACATGCAGAAAACACACTATGGCTGCTTAACGGGAAAGGTGAGGTGGGGTGATACATAAAACAAGGGTATCAAATTAGCTCAGATACCGTTCCATAAACCCAATATGTAATAGACAAGACCTACTCCTTGCTCAGAGAACTGGACTCAACACGCCCTATTCACCGCACAAGAATATATCTGACTAATAATAATCGTAAAACCTATGTATTGATATCTCTCTGTTAGTGTGTCAAGTGGGTGTAAAGCGGCATAAGCACAGCAGTGAAAAGCAGCTAAACCCCATTATAAAAATAAATTACTTTGAAACACCCATGAAACAAAGACAGTGAAAGAGAGAGAAATTCTTACACAATGCGTTCAGGGGCTGTGATGCAACCTGGATTGACCATATCTAGACGCACAGCTGGATGAGACATAAGGGTGGACACTCTTGGGGCTGAGAGGTTTGGTGAGGTTGGGTGAGCAAACGCAGACCCTTTAAAGTTATACTGCGTGGTACCCATCGCATGGGTCCCAAATCTCCAGGTTCAAGGGCATCTTCCTACATCAAAAACATGCATGAGAAACCCAGAAGATGGTACACCGTGTGATGGGGAAAGGTTTCTAAAGTGCACCTCATTTCTCATCTCCTTGTGCCCGGGTTTGCCATTCCAGCCGCTTTACTAGCAAGCTCCCTACTTGGAGCATCAGCACCTTTAACCTCCTGTTCCATACAGGTTGCAATTTGTCCTGAGGATAAACAGGAAGACGTGGAACCAACGAGAGACTAGCTCTTGGTGTTGGGACAGGCACAGGTCACTCTATTTTCCCATCAGAAAGAAGAATTAACCACAGGCTCAGCCTGACCCCCGGAACCAGAACAGGGCCTGAAGCCATTCTGCGATTTTGCGGCCAGCTCCCATAAAAACGAGTTGTAAAATGGAGGTTCAGGGCACTGCCATTCACAAACCTGCAGAGTTATAAATGATAACTCTCGTCCACAAATATATTGAGGGAAGGCAAAGAAGAGGATTTGAAATCAAGGCAGAATTGCAGGAAACAGATTTCAGGAGGTAGATACGAATCGCCTTTAAAGCACATGAAAAGCGGCAAAACGTTGACAATGATGCCCTTGGCCAAAAAGGGCGTATGCGTTTTTTCCTGAATATATTCAGGAAAAAACGAATACGCCCTTTTTGGCCAACCAAGCAACCTGGAAAGGCAAAACAGCGCTACAAAGAAGTCTCGCTTCCCATCGGTCAAAAGGGCCATGCTGAAAAAAGTGTCAAAACCAGAAATGCAGGACAGGCCATGGAGAAATGGGAGCCTTGCTACACTGATGGGCGGGATGTAAATTGCCAAGAGCCACTCTGGAGAAGTGTCCGGTGAGTCCTGAAACATCTGAAAAACACAGCTTAGAGAGCATAGGGCACTTCCACTCATGGGGGTATAAATTGGGAAAATTAAAAATCAGCAAGACACAAGCACCCCAAAGTTTAGGGCTGCTCTGTTGACCAGGACCTCCACTTCATTCCACCTTCAATATCCCAGGAAAGAGAAAAATGGATAAAGAAGTTGTGGTCCTTATGTGCAATGGAATATCACTCAGCCATGAAATCAATGTCATAAGGTTAGTAGCAGCATGATGAGTGGATTTAGGTACGACGATTCTAAGTGAAATAAGTCACACAGAAAAGGACACTTCTCATAAGGTATCACTGATAGAGGGAATGTAAAAACCGTTACACTTGAACTGAATTACAAAACAGAACAGAGTCACACATGCAGAAAACACACTATGGCTGCTTAACGGGAAAGGTGAGGTGGGGTGATACATAAAACAAGGGTATCAAATTAGCTCAGATACCGTTCCATAAACCCAATATGTAATAGACAAGACCTACTCCTTGCTCAGAGAACTGGACTCAACACGCCCTATTCACCGCACAAGAATATATCTGACTAATAATAATCGTAAAACCTATGTATTGATATCTCTCTGTTAGTGTGTCAAGTGGGTGTAAAGCGGCATAAACACAGCAGTGAAAAGCAGCTAAACCCCATTATAAAAATAAATTACTTTGAAACACCCATGAAACAAAGACAGTGAAAGAGAGAGAAATTCTTACACAATGCGTTCAGGGGCTGTGATGCAACCTGGATTGACCATATCTAGACGCACAGCTGGATGAGACATAAGGGTGGACACTCTTGGGGCTGAGAGGTTTGGTGAGGTTGGGTGAGCAAACGCAGACCCTTTAAAGGAATACTGCGTGGTACCCATCGCATGGGTCCCAAATCTCCAGGTTCAAGGGCATCTTCCTACATCAAAAACATGCATGAGAAACCCAGAAGATGGTACACCGTGTGATGGGGAAAGGTTTCTAAAACGCACCTCATTTCTCATCTCCTTGTGCCCGGGTTCGCCATTCCAGCTGCTTTACTAGCAAGCTCCCTACTTGGGGCATCAGCACCTTTAACCTCCTGTTCCATACAGGTTGCAATTTGTCCTGAGGATAAACGGGAAGACGTGGAACCAACGAGAGACTGGCTCTTGGTGTTGGGACAGGCACAGGTCACTCTATTTTCCCATCAGAAAGAAGAATTAACCACAGGCTCAGCCTGCCCCCCGGAACCAGAACAGGGCCTGAAGCCATTCTGCCATTTTGTGGCCAGCTCCCATAAAAACGAGTTGTAAAATGGAGGTTCAGGGCACTGCAATTCACAAACCTGCAGAGTTATTAATGATAACTCTCGTCCACAAATATATTGAGGGAAGGCAAAGAAGAGGATTTGAAATCAAGGCAGAATTGCAGGAAACAGATTTCAGGAGGTAGATACGAATCGCCTTTAAAGCACATGAAAAGCGGCAAAACGTTGACAATGATGCCCTTGGCCAAAAAGGGCGTATGCGTTTTTTCCTGAATATATTCAGGAAAAAACGCATACGCCCTTTTTGGCCAACCAAGCAACCTGGAAAGGCAAATCAGCGCTACAAAGAAGTCTCGCTTCCCATCGGTCAAAAGGGCCATGCTGAAGAAAGTGTCAAAACCAGAAATGCAGGACAGGCCATGGAGAAATGGGAGCCTTGCTACACTGATGGGCGGGATGTAAATTGCCAAGAGCCACTCTGGAGAAGTGTCCGGTGAGTCCTGAAACATCTGAAAAACACAGCTTAGAGAGCATAGGGCACTTCCACTCATGGGGGTATAAATTGGGAAAATTAAAAATCAGCAAAACACAAGCACCCCAAAGTTTAGGGCTGCTCTGTTGACCAGGACCTCCACTTCATTCCACCTTAAATATCCCAGGAAAGAGAAAAATGGATAAAGAAGTTGTGGTCCTTATGTACAATGGAATATCACTCAGCCATGAAATCAATGTCGTAAGGTTAGTAGCAGCATGATGAGTGGATTTAGGTACGACGATTCTAAGTGAAATAAGTCACACAGAAAAGGACACTTCTCATAAGGTATCACTGATAGAGGGAATGTAAAAAGCGTTACACTTGAACTGAATTACAAAACAGAACAGAGTCACACATGCAGAAAACACACTATGGCTGCTTAACGGGAAAGGTGAGGTGGGGTGATACATAAAACAAGGGTATCAAATTAGCTCAGATACCGTTCCATAAACCCAATATGTAATAGACAAGACCTACTCCTTGCTCAGAGAACTGGACTCAACACGCCCTATTCACCGCACAAGAATATATCTGACTAATAATAATCGTAAAACCTATGTATTGATATCTCTCTGTTAGTGTGTCAAGTGGGTGTAAAGCGGCATAAACACAGCAGTGAAAAGCAGCTAAACCCCATTATAAAAATAAATTACTTTGAAACACCCATGAAACAAAGACAGTGAAAGAGAGAGAAATTCTTACACAATGCGTTCAGGGGCTGTGATGCAACCTGGATTGACCATATCTAGACGCACAGCTGGATGAGACATAAGGGTGGACACTCTTGGGGCTGAGAGGTTTGGTGAGGTTGGGTGAGCAAACGCAGACCCTTTAAAGGAATACTGCGTGGTACCCATCGCATGGGTCCCAAATCTCCAGGTTCAAGGGCATCTTCCTACATCAAAAACATGCATGAGAAACCCAGAAGATGGTACACCGTGTGATGGGGAAAGGTTTCTAAAACGCACCTCATTTCTCATCTCCTTGTGCCCGGGTTCGCCATTCCAGCTGCTTTACTAGCAAGCTCCCTACTTGGAGCATCAGCACCTTTAACCTCCTGTTCCATACAGGTTGCAATTTGTCCTGAGGATAAACGGGAAGACGTGGAACCAACGAGAGACTAGCTCTTGGTGTTGGGACAGGCACAGGTCACTCTATTTTCCCATCAGAAAGAAGAATTAACCACAGGCTCAGCCTGCCCCCCGGAACCAGAACAGGGCCTGAAGCCATTCTGCGATTTTGCGGCCAGCTCCCATAAAAACGAGTTGTAAAATGGAGGTTCAGGGCACTGCAATTCACAAACCTGCAGAGTTATAAATGATAACTCTCGTCCACAAATATATTGAGGGAAGGCAAAGAAGAGGATTTGAAATCAAGGCAGAATTGCAGGAAACAGATTTCAGGAGGTAGATACGAATCGCCTTTAAAGCACATGAAAAGCGGCAAAACGTTGACAATGATGCCCTTGGCCAAAAAGGGCGTATGCGTTTTTTCCTGAATATATTCAGGAAAAAACGCATACGCCCTTTTTGGCCAACCAAGCAACCTGGAAAGGCAAATCAGCGCTACAAAGAAGTCTCGCTTCCCATCGGTCAAAAGGGCCATGCTGAAAAAAGTGTCAAAACCAGAAATGCAGGACAGGCCATGGAGAAATGGGAGCCTTGCTACACTGATGGGCGGGATGTAAATTGCCAAGAGCCACTCTGGAGAAGTGTCCGGTGAGTCCTGAAACATCTGAAAAACACAGCTTAGAGAGCATAGGGCACTTCCACTCATGGGGGTATAAATTGGGAAAATTAAAAATCAGCAAGACACAAGCACCCCAAAGTTTAGGGCTGCTCTGTTGACCAGGACCTCCACTTCATTCCACCTTAAATATCCCAGGAAAGAGAAAAATGGATAAAGAAGTTGTGGTCCTTATGTACAATGGAATATCACTCAGCCATGAAATCAATGTCGTAAGGTTAGTAGCAGCATGATGAGTGGATTTAGGTACGACGATTCTAAGTGAAATAAGTCACACAGAAAAGGACACTTCTCATAAGGTATCATTGATAGAGGGAATGTAAAAACCGTTACACTTGAACTGAATTACAAAACAGAACAGAGTCACACATGCAGAAAACACACTATGGCTGCTTAACGGGAAAGGTGAGGTGGGGTGATACATAAAACAAGGGTATCAAATTAGCTCAGATACCGTTCCATAAACCCAATATGTAATAGACAAGACCTACTACTTGCTCAGAGAACTGGACTCAACACGCCCTATTCACCGCACAAGAATATATCTGACTAATAATAATCGTAAAACCTATGTATTGATATCTCTCTGTTAGTGTGTCAAGTGGGTGTAAAGCGGCATAAACACAGCAGTGAAAAGCAGCTAAACCCCATTATAAAAATAAATTACTTTGAAACACCCATGAAACAAAGACAGTGAAAGAGAGAGAAATTCTTACACAATGCGTTCAGGGGCTGTGATGCAACCTGGATTGACCATATCTAGACGCACAGCTGGATGAGACATAAGGGTGGACACTCTTGGGGCTGAGAGGTTTGGTGAGGTTGGGTGAGCAAACGCAGACCCTTTAAAGTAATACTGAGTGGTACCCATCGCATGGGTCCCAAATCCCCAGGTTCAAGGGCATCTTCCTACATCAAAAACATGCATGAGAAACCCAGAAGATGGTACACCGTGTGATGGGGAAAGGTTTCTAAAACGCACCTCATTTCTCATCTCCTTGTGCCCGGGTTCGCCATTCCAGCCACTTTACTAGCAAGCTCCCTACTTGGAGCATCAGCACCTTTAACCTCCTGTTCCATACAGGTTGCAATTTGTCCTGAGGATAAACGGGAAGACGTGGAACCAACGAGAGACTAGCTCTTGGTGTTGGGACAGGCACAGGTCACTCTATTTTCCCATCAGAAAGAAGAATTAACCACAGGCTCAGCCTGACCCCCGGAACCAGAACAGGGCCTGAAGCCATTCTGCGATTTTGCAGCCAGCTCCCATAAAAACGAGTTGTAAAATGGAGGTTCAGGGCACTGCCATTCACAAACCTGCAGAGTTATAAATGATAACTCTCGTCCACAAATATATTGAGGGAAGGCAAAGAAGAGGATTTGAAATCAAGGCAGAATTGCAGGAAACAGATTTCAGGAGGTAGATACGAATCGCCTTTAAAGCACATGAAAAGCGGCAAAACGTTGACAATGATGCCCTTGGCCAAAAAGGGCGTATGCGTTTTTTCCTGAATATATTCAGGAAAAAACGCATACGCCCTTTTTGGCCAACCAAGGAACCTGGAAAGGCAAATCAGCGCTACAAAGAAGTCTCGCTTCCCATCGGTCAAAAGGGCCATGCTGAAAAAAGTGTCAAAACCAGAAAAGCAGGACAGGCCATGGAGAAATGGGAGCCTTGCTACACTGATGGGCGGGATGTAAATTGCCAAGAGCCACTCTGGAGAAGTGTCCGGTGAGTCCTGAAACATCTGAAAAACACAGCTTAGAGAGCAGAGGGCACTTCCACTCATGGGGGTATAAATTGGGAAAATTAAAAATCAGCAAGACACAAGCACCCCAAAGTTTAGGGCTGCTCTGTTGACCAGGACCTCCACTTCATTCCACCTTAAATATCCCAGGAAAGAGAAAAATGGATAAAGAAGTTGTGGTCCTTATGTACAATGGAATATCACTCAGCCATGAAATCAATGTCGTAAGGTTAGTAGCAGCATGATGAGTGGATTTAGGTACGACGATTCTAAGTGAAATAAGTCACACAGAAAAGGACACTTCTCATAAGGTATCACTGATAGAGGGAATGTAAAAACCGTTACACTTGAACTGAATTACAAAACAGAACAGAGTCACACATGCAGAAAACACACTATGGCTGCTTAACGGGAAAGGTGAGGTGGGGTGATACATAAAACAAGGGTATCAAATTAGCTCAGATACCGTTCCATAAACCCAATATGTAATAGACAAGACCTACTCCATGCTCAGAGAACTGGACTCAACACGCCCTATTCACCGCACAAGAATATATCTGACTAATAATAATCGTAAAACCTATGTATTGATACCTCTCTGTTAGTGTGTCAAGTGGGTGTAAAGCGGCATAAGCACAGCAGTGAAAAGCAGCTAAACCCCATTATAAAAATAAATTACTTTGAAACACCCATGAAACAAAGACAGTGAAAGAGAGAGAAATTCTTACACAATGCGTTCAGGGGCTGTGATGCAACCTGGATTGACCATATCTAGACGCACAGCTGGATGAGACAAAAGGGTGGACACTCTTGGGGCTGAGAGGTTTGGTGAGGTTGGGTGAGCAAACGCAGACCCTTTAAAGTTATACTGCGTGGTACCCATCGCATGGGTCCCAAATCTCCAGGTTCAAGGGCATCTTCCTACATCAAAAACATGCATGAGAAACCCAGAAGATGGTACACCGTGTGATGGGGAAAGGTTTCTAAAACGCACCTCATTTCTCATCTCCTTGTGCCCGGGTTTGCCATTCCAGCCGCTTTACTAGCAAGCTCCCTACTTGGAGCATCAGCACCTTTAACCTCCTGTTCCATACAGGTTGCAATTTGTCCTGAGGATAAACGGGAAGACGTGGAACCAACGAGAGACTAGCTCTTGGTGTTGGGACAGGCACAGGTCACTCTATTTTCCCATCAGAAAGAAGAATTAACCACAGGCTCAGCCTGCCCCCCGGAACCAGAACAGGGCCTGAAGCCATTCTGCGATTTTGCGGCCAGCTCCCATAAAAACGAGTTGTAAAATGGAGGTTCAGGGCACTGCAATTCACAAACCTGCAGAGTTATAAATGATAACTCTCGTCCACAAATATATTGAGGGAAGGCAAAGAAGAGGATTTGAAATCAAGGCAGAATTGCAGGAAACAGATTTCAGGAGGTAGATACGAATCGCCTTTAAAGCACATGAAAAGCGGCAAAACGTTGACAATGATGCCCTTGGCCAAAAAGGGCGTATGCGTTTTTTCCTGAATATATTCAGGAAAAAACGCATACGCCCTTTTTGGCCAACCAAGCAACCTGGAAAGGCAAATCAGCGCTACAAAGAAGTCTCGCTTCCCATCGGTCAAAAGGGCCATGCTGAAAAAAGTGTCAAAACCAGAAATGCAGGACAGGCCATGGAGAAATGGGAGCCTTGCTACACTGATGGGCGGGATGTAAATTGCCAACAGCCACTCTGGAGAAGTGTCCGGTGAGTCCTGAAACATCTGAAAAACACAGCTTAGAGAGCATAGGGCACTTCCACTCATGGGGGTATAAATTGGGAAAATTAAAAAGCAGCAAGACACAAGCACCCCAAAGTTTAGGGCTGCTCTGTTGACCAGGACCTCCACTTCATTCCACCTTAAATATCCCAGGAAAGAGAAAAATGGATAAAGAAGTTGTGGTCCTTATGTACAATGGAATATCACTCAGCCATGAAATCAATGTCGTAAGGTTAGTAGCAGCATGATGAGTGGATTTAGGTACGACGATTCTAAGTGAAATAAGTCACACAGAAAAGGACACTTCTCATAAGGTATCACTGATAGAGGGAATGTAAAAACCGTTACACTTGAACTGAATTACAAAACAGAACAGAGTCACACATGCAGAAAACACACTATGGCTGCTTAACGGGAAAGGTGAGGTGGGGTGATACATAAAACAAGGGTATCAAATTAGCTCAGATACCGTTCCATAAACCCAATATGTAATAGACAAGACCTACTCCTTGCTCAGAGAACTGGACTCAACACGCCCTATTCACCGCACAAGAATATATCTGACTAATAATAATCGTAAAACCTATGTATTGATATCTCTCTGTTAGTGTGTCAAGTGGGTGTAAAGCGGCATAAACACAGCAGTGAAAAGCAGCTAAACCCCATTATAAAAATAAATTACTTTGAAACACCCATGAAACAAAGACAGTGAAAGAGAGAGAAATTCTTACACAATGCGTTCAGGGGCTGTGATGCAACCTGGATTGACCATATCTAGACGCACAGCTGGATGAGACATAAGGGTGGACACTCTTGGGGCTGAGAGGTTTGGTGAGGTTGGGTGAGCAAACGCAGACCCTTTAAAGGAATACTGCGTGGTACCCATCGCATGGGTCCCAAATCTCCAGGTTCAAGGGCATCTTCCTACATCAAAAACATGCATGAGAAACCCAGAAGATGGTACACCGTGTGATGGGGAAAGGTTTCTAAAACGCACCTCATTTCTCATCTCCTTGTGCCCGGGTTCGCCATTCCAGCTGCTTTACTAGCAAGCTCCCTACTTGGGGCATCAGCACCTTTAACCTCCTGTTCCATACAGGTTGCAATTTGTCCTGAGGATAAACGGGAAGACGTGGAACCAACGAGAGACTAGCTCTTGGTGTTGGGACAGGCACAGGTCACTCTATTTTCCCATCAGAAAGAAGAATTAACCACAGGCTCAGCCTGCCCCCCGGAACCAGAACAGGGCCTGAAGCCATTCTGCGATTTTGTGGCCAGCTCCCATAAAAACGAGTTGTAAAATGGAGGTTCAGGGCACTGCAATTCACAAACCTGCAGAGTTATTAATGATAACTCTCATCCACAAATATATTGAGGGAAGGCAAAGAAGAGGATTTGAAATCAAGGCAGAATTGCAGGAAACAGATTTCAGGAGGTAGATACGAATCGCCTTTAAAGCACATGAAAAGCGGCAAAACGTTGACAATGATGCCCTTGGCCAAAAAGGGCGTATGCGTTTTTTCCTGAATATATTCAGGAAAAAACGCATACGCCCTTTTTGGCCAACCAAGCAACCTGGAAAGGCAAATCAGCGCTACAAAGAAGTCTCGCTTCCCATCGGTCAAAAGGGCCATGCTGAAAAAAGTGTCAAAACCAGAAATGCAGGACAGGCCATGGAGAAATGGGAGCCTTGCTACACTGATGGGCGGGATGTAAATTGCCAAGAGCCACTCTGGAGAAGTGTCCGGTGAGTCCTGAAACATCTGAAAAACACAGCTTAGAGAGCATAGGGCACTTCCACTCATGGGGGTATAAATTGGGAAAATTAAAAATCAGCAAGACACAAGCACCCCAAAGTTTAGGGCTGCTCTGTTGACCAGGACCTCCACTTCATTCCACCTTAAATATCCCAGGAAAGAGAAAAATGGATAAAGAAGTTGTGGTCCTTATGTACAATGGAATATCACTCAGCCATGAAATCAATGTCGTAAGGTTAGTAGCAGCATGATGAGTGGATTTAGGTACGACGATTCTAAGTGAAATAAGTCACACAGAAAAGGACACTTCTCATAAGGTATCACTGATAGAGGGAATGTAAAAACCGTTACACTTGAACTGAATTACAAAACAGAACAGAGTCACACATGCAGAGAACACACTATGGCTGCTTAACGGGAAAGGTGAGGTGGGGTGATACATAAAACAAGGGTATCAAATTAGCTCAGATACCATTCCATAAACCCAATATGTAATAGACAAGACCTACTCCTTGCTCAGAGAACTGGACTCAACACGCCCTATTCACCGCACAAGAATATATCTGACTAATAATAATCGTAAAACATATGTATTGATATCTCTCTGTTAGTGTGTCAAGTGGGTGTAAAGCGGCATAAACACAGCAGTGAAAAGCAGCTAAACCCCATTATAAAAATAAATTACTTTGAAACACCCATGAAACAAAGACAGTGAAAGAGAGAGAAATTCTTACACAATGCGTTCAGGGGCTGTGATGCAACCTGGATTGACCATATCTAGACGCACAGCTGGATGAGACATAAGGGTGGACACTCTTGGGGCTGAGAGGTTTGGTGAGGTTGGGTGAGCAAACGCAGACCCTTTAAAGTAATACTGCGTGGTACCCATCGCATGGGTCCCAAATCTCCAGGTTCAAGGGCATCTTCCTACATCAAAAACATGCATGAGAAACCCAGAAGATGGTACACCGTGTGATGGGGAAAGGTTTCTAAAACGCACCTCATTTCTCATCTCCTTGTGCCCGGGTTCGCCATTCCAGCTGCTTTACTAGCAAGCTCCCTACTTGGAGCATCAGCACCTTTAACCTCCTGTTCCATACAGGTTGCAATTTGTCCTGAGGATAAACGGGAAGACGTGGAACCAACGAGAGACTAGCTCTTGGTGTTGGGACAGGCACAGGTCACTCTATTTTCCCATCAGAAAGAAGAATTAACCACAGGCTCAGCCTGCCCCCCGGAACCAGAACAGGGCCTGAAGCCATTCTGCGATTTTGCGGCCAGCTCCCATAAAAACGAGTTGTAAAATGGAGGTTCAGGGCACTGCAATTCACAAACCTGCAGAGTTATAAATGATAACTCTCGTCCACAAATATATTGAGGGAAGGCAAAGAAGAGGATTTGAAATCAAGGCAGAATTGCAGGAAACAGATTTCAGGAGGTAGATACGAATCGCCTTTAAAGCACATGAAAAGCGGCAAAACGTTGACAATGATGCCCTTGGCCAAAAAGGGCGTATGCGTTTTTTCCTGAATATATTCAGGAAAAAACGCATACGCCCTTTTTGGCCAACCAAGCAACCTGGAAAGGCAAATCAGCGCTACAAAGAAGTCTCGCTTCCCATCGGTCAAAAGGGCCATGCTGAAAAAAGTGTCAAAACCAGAAATGCAGGACAGGCCATGGAGAAATGGGAGCCTTGCTACACTGACGGGCGGGATGTAAATTGCCAAGAGCCACTCTGGAGAAGTGTCCGGTGAGTCCTGAAACATCTGAAAAACACAGCTTAGAGAGCATAGGGCACTTCCACTCATGGGGGTATAAATTCGCAAATTAAAAATCAGCAAAACACAAGCACCCCAAAGTTTAGGGCTGCTCTGTTGACCAGGACCTCCACTTCATTCCACCTTAAATATCCCAGGAAAGAGAAAAATGGATAAAGAAGTTGTGGTCCTTATGTACAATGGAATATCACTCAGCCATGAAATCAATGTCGTAAGGTTAGTAGCAGCATGATGAGTGGATTTAGGTACGACGATTCTAAGTGAAATAAGTCACACAGAAAAGGACACTTCTCATAAGGTATCACTGATAGAGGGAATGTAAAAACCGTTACACTTGAACTGAATTACAAAACAGAACAGAGTCACACATGCAGAAAACACACTATGGCTGCTTAACGGGAAAGGTGAGGTGGGGTGATACATAAAACAAGGGTATCAAATTAGCTCAGATACCGTTCCATAAACCCAATATGTAATAGACAAGACCTACTCCTTGCTCAGAGAACTGGACTCAACACGCCCTATTCACCGCACAAGAATATATCTGACTAATAATAATCGTAAAACCTATGTATTGATATCTCTCTGTTAGTGTGTCAAGTGGGTGTAAAGCGGCATAAACACAGCAGTGAAAAGCAGCTAAACCCCATTATAAAAATAAATTACTTTGAAACACCCATGAAACAAAGACAGTGAAAGAGAGAGAAATTCTTACACAATGCGTTCAGGGGCTGTGATGCAACCTGGATTGACCATATCTAGACGCACAGCTGGATGAGACATAAGGGTGGACACTCTTGGGGCTGAGAGGTTTGGTGAGGTTGGGTGAGCAAATGCAGACCCTTTAAAGTAATACTGCGTGGTACCCATCGCATGGGTCCCAAATCTCCAGGTTCAAGGGCATCTTCCTACATCAAAAACATGCATGAGAAACCCAGAAGATGGTACACCGTGTGATGGGGAAAGGTTTCTAAAACGCACCTCATTTCTCATCTCCTTGTGCCCGGGTTCGCCATTCCAGCTGCTTTACTAGCAAGCTCCCTACTTGGAGCATCAGCACCTTTAACCTCCTGTTCCATGCAGGTTGCAATTTGTCCTGAGGATAAACGGGAAGACGTGGAACCAACGAGAGACTAGCTCTTGGTGTTGGGACAGGCACAGGTCACTCTATTTTCCCATCAGAAAGAAGAATTAACCACAGGCTCAGCCTGCCCCCCGGAACCAGAACAGGGCCTGAAGCCATTCTGCGCTTTTGCGGCCAGCTCCCATAAAAACGAGTTGTAAAATGGAGGTTCAGGGCACTGCAATTCACAAACCTGCAGAGTTATAAATGATAACTCTCGTCCACAAATATATTGAGGGAAGGCAAAGAAGAGGATTTGAAATCAAGGCAGAATTGCAGGAAACAGATTTCAGGAGGTAGATACGAATCGCCTTTAAAGCACATGAAAAGCGGCAAAACGTTGACAATGATGCCCTTGGCCAAAAAGGGCGTATGCGTTTTTTCCTGAATATATTCAGGAAAAAACGCATATGCCCTTTTTGGCCAACCAAGCAACCTGGAAAGGCAAATCAGCGCTACAAAGAAGTCTCGCTTCCCATCGGTCAAAAGGGCCATGCTGAAAAATGTGTCAAAACCAGAAATGCAGGACAGGCCATGGAGAAATGGGAGCCTTGCTACACTGATGGGCGGGATGTAAATTGCCAAGAGCCACTCTGGAGAAGTGTCCAGTGAGTCCTGAAACATCTGAAAAACACAGCTTAGAGAGCATAGGGCACTTCCACTCATGGGGGTATAAATTGGGAAAATTAAAAATCAGCAAGACACAAGCACCCCAAAGTTGAGGGCTGCTCTGTTGACAAGGACCTCCACTTCATTCCACCTTAAATATCCCAGGAAAGAGAAAAATGGATAAAGAAGTTGTGGTCCTTATGTACAATGGAATATCACTCAGCCATGAAATCAATGTCGTAAGGTTAGTAGCAGCATGATGAGTGGATTTAGGTACGACGATTCTAAGTGAAATAAGTCACACAGAAAAGGACACTTCTCATAAGGTATCACTGATAGAGGGAATGTAAAAACCGTTACACTTGAACTGAATTACAAAACAGAACAGAGTCACACATGCAGAAAACACACTATGGCTGCTTAACGGGAAAGGTGAGGTGGGGTGATACATAAAACAAGGGTATCAAATTAGCTCAGATACCGTTCCATAAACCCAATATGTAATAGACAAGACCTACTCCTTGCTCAGAGAACTGGACTCAACACGCCCTATTCACCGCACAAGAATATATCTGACTAATAATAATCGTAAAACCTATGTATTGATATCTCTCTGTTAGTGTGTCAAGTGGGTGTAAAGCGGCATAAACACAGCAGTGAAAAGCAGCTAAACCCCATTATAAAAATAAATTACTTTGAAACACCCATGAAACAAAGACAGTGAAAGAGAGAGAAATTCTTACACAATGCGTTCAGGGGCTGTGATGCAACCTGGATTGACCATATCTAGACGCACAGCTGGATGAGACATAAGGGTGGACACTCTTGGGGCTGAGAGGTTTGGTGAGGTTGGGTGAGCAAACGCAGACCCTTTAAAGTAATACTGCGTGGTACCCATCGCATGGGTCCCAAATCTCCAGGTTCAAGGGCATCTTCCTACATCAAAAACATGCATGAGAAACCCAGAAGATGGTACACCGTGTGATGGGGAAAGGTTTCTAAAACGCACCTCATTTCTCATCTCCTTGTGCCCGGGTTCGCCATTCCAGCCGCTTTACTAGCAAGCTCCCTACTTGGAGCATCAGCACCTTTAACCTCCTGTTCCATACAGGTTGCAATTTGTCCTGAGGATAAACGGGAAGACGTGGAACCAACGAGAGACTAGCTCTTGGTGTTGGGACAGGCACAGGTCACTCTATTTTCCCATCAGAAAGAAGAATTAACCACAGGCTCAGCCTGCCCCCCGGAACCAGAACAGGGCCTGAAGCCATTCTGCGATTTTGCGGCCAGCTCCCATAAAAACGAGTTGTAAAATGGAGGTTCAGGGCACTGCAATTCACAAACCTGCAGAGTTATAAATGATAACTCTCGTCCACAAATATATTGAGGGAAGGCAAAGAAGAGGATTTGAAATCAAGGCAGAATTGCAGGAAACAGATTTCAGGAGGTAGATACGAATCGCCTTTAAAGCACATGAAAAGCGGCAAAACGTTGACAATGATGCCCTTGGCCAAAAAGGGCGTATGCGTTTTTTCCTGAATATATTCAGGAAAAAACGCATACGCCCTTTTTGGCCAACCAAGCAACCTGGAAAGGCAAATCAGCGCTACAAAGAAGTCTCGCTTCCCATCGGTCAAAAGGGCCATGCTGAAAAAAGTGTCAAAACCAGAAATGCAGGACAGGCCATGGAGAAATGGGAGCCTTGCTACACTGACGGGCGGGATGTAAATTGCCAAGAGCCACTCTGGAGAAGTGTCCGGTGAGTCCTGAAACATCTGAAAAACACAGCTTAGAGAGCATAGGGCACTTCCACTCATGGGGGTATAAATTCGCAAATTAAAAATCAGCAAAACACAAGCACCCCAAAGTTTAGGGCTGCTCTGTTGACCAGGACCTCCACTTCATTCCACCTTAAATATCCCAGGAAAGAGAAAAATGGATAAAGAAGTTGTGGTCCTTATGTACAATGGAATATCACTCAGCCATGAAATCAATGTCGTAAGGTTAGTAGCAGCATGATGAGTGGATTTAGGTACGACGATTCTAAGTGAAATAAGTCACACAGAAAAGGACACTTCTCATAAGGTATCACTGATAGAGGGAATGTAAAAACCGTTACACTTGAACTGAATTACAAAACAGAACAGAGTCACACATGCAGAAAACACACTATGGCTGCTTAACGGGAAAGGTGAGGTGGGGTGATACATAAAACAAGGGTATCAAATTAGCTCAGATACCGTTCCATAAACCCAATATGTAATAGACAAGACCTACTCCTTGCTCAGAGAACTGGACTCAACACGCCCTATTCACCGCACAAGAATATATCTGACTAATAATAATCGTAAAACCTATGTATTGATATCTCTCTGTTAGTGTGTCAAGTGGGTGTAAAGCGGCATAAACACAGCAGTGAAAAGCAGCTAAACCCCATTATAAAAATAAATTACTTTGAAACACCCATGAAACAAAGACAGTGAAAGAGAGAGAAATTCTTACACAATGCGTTCAGGGGCTGTGATGCAACCTGGATTGACCATATCTAGACGCACAGCTGGATGAGACATAAGGGTGGACACTCTTGGGGCTGAGAGGTTTGGTGAGGTTGGGTGAGCAAACGCAGACCCTTTAAAGTAATACTGCGTGGTACCCATCGCATGGGTCCCAAATCTCCAGGTTCAAGGGCATCTTCCTACATCAAAAACATGCATGAGAAACCCAGAAGATGGTACACCGTGTGATGGGGAAAGGTTTCTAAAACGCACCTCATTTCTCATCTCCTTGTGCCCGGGTTCGCCATTCCAGCTGCTTTACTAGCAAGCTCCCTACTTGGAGCATCAGCACCTTTAACCTCCTGTTCCATGCAGGTTGCAATTTGTCCTGAGGATAAACGGGAAGACGTGGAACCAACGAGAGACTAGCTCTTGGTGTTGGGACAGGCACAGGTCACTCTATTTTCCCATCAGAAAGAAGAATTAACCACAGGCTCAGCCTGCCCCCCGGAACCAGAACAGGGCCTGAAGCCATTCTGCGATTTTGCGGCCAGCTCCCATAAAAACGAGTTGTAAAATGGAGGTTCAGGGCACTGCAATTCACAAACCTGCAGAGTTATAAATGATAACTCTCGTCCACAAATATATTGAGGGAAGGCAAAGAAGAGGATTTGAAATCAAGGCAGAATTGCAGGAAACAGATTTCAGGAGGTAGATACGAATCGCCTTTAAAGCACATGAAAAGCGGCAAAACGTTGACAATGATGCCCTTGGCCAAAAAGGGCGTATGCGTTTTTTCCTGAATATATTCAGGAAAAAACGCATACGCCCTTTTTGGCCAACCAAGCAACCTGGAAAGGCAAATCAGCGCTACAAAGAAGTCTCGCTTCCCATCGGTCAAAAGGGCCATGCTGAAAAAAGTGTCAAAACCAGAAATGCAGGACAGGCCATGGAGAAATGGGAGCCTTGCTACACTGACGGGCGGGATGTAAATTGCCAAGAGCCACTCTGGAGAAGTGTCCGGTGAGTCCTGAAACATCTGAAAAACACAGCTTAGAGAGCATAGGGCACTTCCACTCATGGGGGTATAAATTCGCAAATTAAAAATCAGCAAAACACAAGCACCCCAAAGTTTAGGGCTGCTCTGTTGACCAGGACCTCCACTTCATTCCACCTTAAATATCCCAGGAAAGAGAAAAATGGATAAAGAAGTTGTGGTCCTTATGTACAATGGAATATCACTCAGCCATGAAATCAATGTCGTAAGGTTAGTAGCAGCATGATGAGTGGATTTAAGTACGACGATTCTAAGTGAAATAAGTCACACAGAAAAGGACACTTCTCATAAGGTATCACTGATAGAGGGAATGTAAAAACCGTTACACTTGAACTGAATTACAAAACAGAACAGAGTCACACATGCAGAAAACACACTATGGCTGCTTAACGGGAAAGGTGAGGTGGGGTGATACATAAAACAAGGGTATCAAATTAGCTCAGATACCGTTCCATAAACCCAATATGTAATAGACAAGACCTACTCCTTGCTCAGAGAACTGGACTCAACACGCCCTATTCACCGCACAAGAATATATCTGACTAATAATAATCGTAAAACCTATGTATTGATATCTCTCTGTTAGTGTGTCAAGTGGGTGTAAAGCGGCATAAACACAGCAGTGAAAAGCAGCTAAACCCCATTATAAAAATAAATTACTTTGAAACACCCATGAAACAAAGACAGTGAAAGAGAGAGAAATTCTTACACAATGCGTTCAGGGGCTGTGATGCAACCTGGATTGACCATATCTAGACGCACAGCTGGATGAGACATAAGGGTGGACACTCTTGGGGCTGAGAGGTTTGGTGAGGTTGGGTGAGCAAACGCAGACCCTTTAAAGTAATACTGCGTGGTACCCATCGCATGGGTCCCAAATCTCCAGGTTCAAGGGCATCTTCCTACATCAAAAACATGCATGAGAAACCCAGAAGATGGTACACCGTGTGATGGGGAAAGGTTTCTAAAACGCACCTCATTTCTCATCTCCTTGTGCCCGGGTTCGCCATTCCAGCTGCTTTACTAGCAAGCTCCCTACTTGGAGCATCAGCACCTTTAACCTCCTGTTCCATGCAGGTTGCAATTTGTCCTGAGGATAAACGGGAAGACGTGGAACCAACGAGAGACTAGCTCTTGGTGTTGGGACAGGCACAGGTCACTCTATTTTCCCATCAGAAAGAAGAATTAACCACAGGCTCAGCCTGCCCCCCGGAACCAGAACAGGGCCTGAAGCCATTCTGCGATTTTGCGGCCAGCTCCCATAAAAACGAGTTGTAAAATGGAGGTTCAGGGCACTGCAATTCACAAACCTGCAGAGTTATAAATGATAACTCTCGTCCACAAATATATTGAGGGAAGGCAAAGAAGAGGATTTGAAATCAAGGCAGAATTGCAGGAAACAGATTTCAGGAGGTAGATACGAATCGCCTTTAAAGCACATGAAAAGCGGCAAAACGTTGACAATGATGCCCTTGGCCAAAAAGGGCGTATGCGTTTTTTCCTGAATATATTCAGGAAAAAACGCATACGCCCTTTTTGGCCAACCAAGCAACCTGGAAAGGCAAATCAGCGCTACAAAGAAGTCTCGCTTCCCATCGGTCAAAAGGGCCATGCTGAAAAATGTGTCAAAACCAGAAATGCAGGACAGGCCATGGAGAAATGGGAGCCTTGCTACACTGATGGGCGGGATGTAAATTGCCAAGAGCCACTCTGGAGAAGTGTCCAGTGAGTCCTGAAACATCTGAAAAACACAGCTTAGAGAGCATAGGGCACTTCCACTCATGGGGGTATAAATTGGGAAAATTAAAAATCAGCAAGACACAAGCACCCCAAAGTTGAGGGCTGCTCTGTTGACAAGGACCTCCACTTCATTCCACCTTAAATATCCCAGGAAAGAGAAAAATGGATAAAGAAGTTGTGGTCCTTATGTACAATGGAATATCACTCAGCCATGAAATCAATGTCGTAAGGTTAGTAGCAGCATGATGAGTGGATTTAGGTACGACGATTCTAAGTGAAATAAGTCACACAGAAAAGGACACTTCTCATAAGGTATCACTGATAGAGGGAATGTAAAAACCGTTACACTTGAACTGAATTACAAAACAGAACAGAGTCACACATGCAGAAAACACACTATGGCTGCTTAACGGGAAAGGTGAGGTGGGGTGATACATAAAACAAGGGTATCAAATTAGCTCAGATACCGTTCCATAAACCCAATATGTAATAGACAAGACCTACTCCTTGCTCAGAGAACTGGACTCAACACGCCCTATTCACCGCACAAGAATATATCTGACTAATAATAATCGTAAAACATATGTATTGATATCTCTCTGTTAGTGTGTCAAGTGGGTGTAAAGCGGCATAAACACAGCAGTGAAAAGCAGCTAAACCCCATTATAAAAATAAATTACTTTGAAACACCCATGAAACAAAGACAGTGAAAGAGAGAGAAATTCTTACACAATGCGTTCAGGGGCTGTGATGCAACCTGGATTGACCATATCTAGACGCACAGCTGGATGAGACATAAGGGTGGACACTCTTGGGGCTGAGAGGTTTGGTGAGGTTGGGTGAGCAAACGCAGACCCTTTAAAGTAATACTGCGTGGTACCCATCGCATGGGTCCCAAATCTCCAGGTTCAAGGGCATCTTCCTACATCAAAAACATGCATGAGAAACCCAGAAGATGGTACACCGTGTGATGGGGAAAGGTTTCTAAAACACACCTAATTTCTCATCTCCTTGTGCCCAGGTTCGCCATTCCAGCCGCTTTACTAGCAAGCTCCCTACTTGGAGCATCAGCACCTTTAACCTCCTGTTCCATGCAGGTTGCAATTTGTCCTGAGGATAAACGGGAAGACGTGGAACCAACGAGAGACTAGCTCTTGGTGTTGGGACAGGCACAGGTCACTCTATTTTCCCATCAGAAAGTAGAATTAACCACAGGCTCAGCCTGCCCCCCGGAACCAGAACAGGGCCTGAAGCCATTCTGCGATTTTGCGGCCAGCTCCCATAAAAACGAGTTGTAAAATGGAGGTTCAGGGCACTGCAATTCACAAACCTGCAGAGTTATAAATGATAACTCTCGTCCACAAATATATTGAGGGAAGGCAAAGAAGAGGATTTGAAATCAAGGCAGAATTGCAGGAAACAGATTTCAGGAGGTAGATACGAATCGCCTTTAAAGCACATGAAAAGCGGCAAAACGTTGACAATGATGCCCTTGGCCAAAAAGGGCGTATGCGTTTTTTCCTGAATATATTCAGGAAAAAACGCATACGCCCTTTTTGGCCAACCAAGCAACCTGGAAAGGCAAATCAGCGCTACAAAGAAGTCTCGCTTCCCATCGGTCAAAAGGGCCATGCTGAAAAATGTGTCAAAACCAGAAATGCAGGACAGGCCATGGAGAAATGGGAGCCTTGCTACACTGATGGGCGGGATGTGAATTGCCAAGAGCCACTCCGGAGAAGTGTCCGGTGAGTCCTGAAACATCTGAAAAACACAGCTTAGAGAGCATAGGGCACTTCCACTCATGGGGGTATAATTTGGGAAAATGAAAAATCAGCAAGACACAAGCACCCCAAAGTTGAGGGCTGCTCTGTTGACCAGGACCTCCACTTCATTCCACCTTAAATATCCCAGGAAAGAGAAAAATGGATAAAGAAGTTGTGGTCCTTATGTACAATGGAATATCACTCAGCCATGAAATCAATGTCGTAAGGTTAGTAGCAGCATGATGAGTGGATTTAGGTACGACGATTCTAAGTGAAATAAGTCACACAGAAAAGGACACTTCTCATAAGGTATCACTGATAGAGGGAATGTAAAAACCGTTACACTTGAACTGAATTACAAAACAGAACAGAGTCACACATGCAGAAAACACACTATGGCTGCTTAACGGGAAAGGTGAGGTGGGGTGATACATAAAACAAGGGTATCAAATTAGCTCAGATACCGTTCCATAAACCCAATATGTAATAGACAAGACCTACTCCTTGCTCAGAGAACTGGACTCAACACGCCCTATTCACCGCACAAGAATATATCTGACTAATAATAATCGTAAAACCTATGTATTGATATCTCTCTGTTAGTGTGTCAAGTGGGTGTAAAGCGGCATAAACACAGCAGTGAAAAGCAGCTAAACCCCATTATAAAAATAAATTACTTTGAAACACCCATGAAACAAAGACAGTGAAAGAGAGAGAAATTCTTACACAATGCGTTCAGGGGCTGTGATGCAACCTGGATTGACCATATCTAGACGCACAGCTGGATGAGACATAAGGGTGGACACTCTTGGGGCTGAGAGGTTTGGTGAGGTTGGGTGAGCAAACGCAGACCCTTTAAAGTAATACTGCGTGGTACCCATCGCATGGGTCCCAAATCTCCAGGTTCAAGGGCATCTTCCTACATCAAAAACATGCATGAGAAACCCAGAAGATGGTACACCGTGTGATGGGGAAAGGTTTCTAAAACGCACCTCATTTCTCATCTCCTTGTGCCCGGGTTCGCCATTCCAGCCGCTTTACTAGCAAGCTCCCTACTTGGAGCATCAGCACCTTTAACCTCCTGTTCCATACAGGTTGCAATTTGTCCTGAGGATAAACGGGAAGACGTGGAACCAACGAGAGACTAGCTCTTGGTGTTGGGACAGGCACAGGTCACTCTATTTTCCCATCAGAAAGAAGAATTAACCACAGGCTCAGCCTGCCCCCCGGAACCAGAACAGGGCCTGAAGCCATTCTGCGATTTTGCGGCCAGCTCCCATAAAAACGAGTTGTAAAATGGAGGTTCAGGGCACTGCAATTCACAAACCTGCAGAGTTATAAATGATAACTCTCGTCCACAAATATATTGAGGGAAGGCAAAGAAGAGGATTTGAAATCAAGGCAGAATTGCAGGAAACAGATTTCAGGAGGTAGATACGAATCGCCTTTAAAGCACATGAAAAGCGGCAAAACGTTGACAATGATGCCCTTGGCCAAAAAGGGCGTATGCGTTTTTTCCTGAATATATTCAGGAAAAAACGCATACGCCCTTTTTGGCCAACCAAGCAACCTGGAAAGGCAAATCAGCGCTACAAAGAAGTCTCGCTTCCCATCGGTCAAAAGGGCCATGCTGAAAAAAGTGTCAAAACCAGAAATGCAGGACAGGCCATGGAGAAATGGGAGCCTTGCTACACTGACGGGCGGGATGTAAATTGCCAAGAGCCACTCTGGAGAAGTGTCCGGTGAGTCCTGAAACATCTGAAAAACACAGCTTAGAGAGCATAGGGCACTTCCACTCATGGGGGTATAAATTCGCAAATTAAAAATCAGCAAAACACAAGCACCCCAAAGTTTAGGGCTGCTCTGTTGACCAGGACCTCCATTTCATTCCACCTTAAATATCCCAGGAAAGAGAAAAATGGATAAAGAAGTTGTGGTCCTTATGTACAATGGAATATCACTCAGCCATGAAATCAATGTCGTAAGGTTAGTAGCAGCATGATGAGTGGATTTAGGTACGACGATTCTAAGTGAAATAAGTCACACAGAAAAGGACACTTCTCATAAGGTATCACTGATAGAGGGAATGTAAAAACCGTTACACTTGAACTGAATTACAAAACAGAACAGAGTCACACATGCAGAAAACACACTATGGCTGCTTAACGGGAAAGGTGAGGTGGGGTGATACATAAAACAAGGGTATCAAATTAGCTCAGATACCGTTCCATAAACCCAATATGTAATAGACAAGACCTACTCCTTGCTCAGAGAACTGGACTCAACACGCCCTATTCACCGCACAAGAATATATCTGACTAATAATAATCGTAAAACCTATGTATTGATATCTCTCTGTTAGTGTGTCAAGTGGGTGTAAAGCGGCATAAACACAGCAGTGAAAAGCAGCTAAACCCCATTATAAAAATAAATTACTTTGAAACACCCATGAAACAAAGACAGTGAAAGAGAGAGAAATTCTTACACAATGCGTTCAGGGGCTGTGATGCAACCTGGATTGACCATATCTAGACGCACAGCTGGATGAGACATAAGGGTGGACACTCTTGGGGCTGAGAGGTTTGGTGAGGTTGGGTGAGCAAACGCAGACCCTTTAAAGTAATACTGCGTGGTACCCATCGCATGGGTCCCAAATCTCCAGGTTCAAGGGCATCTTCCTACATCAAAAACATGCATGAGAAACCCAGAAGATGGTACACCGTGTGATGGGGAAAGGTTTCTAAAACGCACCTCATTTCTCATCTCCTTGTGCCCGGGTTCGCCATTCCAGCTGCTTTACTAGCAAGCTCCCTACTTGGAGCATCAGCACCTTTAACCTCCTGTTCCATGCAGGTTGCAATTTGTCCTGAGGATAAACGGGAAGACGTGGAACCAACGAGAGACTAGCTCTTGGTGTTGGGACAGGCACAGGTCACTCTATTTTCCCATCAGAAAGAAGAATTAACCACAGGCTCAGCCTGCCCCCCGGAACCAGAACAGGGCCTGAAGCCATTCTGCGATTTTGCGGCCAGCTCCCATAAAAACGAGTTGTAAAATGGAGGTTCAGGGCACTGCAATTCACAAACCTGCAGAGTTATAAATGATAACTCTCGTCCACAAATATATTGAGGGAAGGCAAAGAAGAGGATTTGAAATCAAGGCAGAATTGCAGGAAACAGATTTCAGGAGGTAGATACGAATCGCCTTTAAAGCACATGAAAAGCGGCAAAACGTTGACAATGATGCCCTTGGCCAAAAAGGGCGTATGCGTTTTTGCCTGAATATATTCAGGAAAAAACGCATACGCCCTTTTTGGCCAACCAAGCAACCTGGAAAGGCAAATCAGCGCTACAAAGAAGTCTCGCTTCCCATCGGTCAAAAGGGCCATGCTGAAAAAAGTGTCAAAACCAGAAATGCAGGACAGGCCATGGAGAAATGGGAGCCTTGCTACACTGACGGGCGGGATGTAAATTGCCAAGAGCCACTCTGGAGAAGTGTCCGGTGAGTCCTGAAACATCTGAAAAACACAGCTTAGAGAGCATAGGGCACTTCCACTCATGGGGGTATAAATTGGGAAAATTAAAAATCAGCAAGACACAAGCACCCCAAAGTTGAGGGCTGCTCTGTTGACAAGGACCTCCACTTCATTCCACCTTAAATATCCCAGGAAAGAGAAAAATGGATAAAGAAGTTGTGGTCCTTATGTACAATGGAATATCACTCAGCCATGAAATCAATGTCGTAAGGTTAGTAGCAGCATGATGAGTGGATTTAGGTACGACGATTCTAAGTGAAATAAGTCACACAGAAAAGGACACTTCTCATAAGGTATCACTGATAGAGGGAATGTAAAAACCGTTACACTTGAACTGAATTACAAAACAGAACAGAGTCACACATGCAGAAAACACACTATGGCTGCTTAACGGGAAAGGTGAGGTGGGGTGATACATAAAACAAGGGTATCAAATTAGCTCAGATACCGTTCCATAAACCCAATATGTAATAGACAAGACCTACTCCTTGCTCAGAGAACTGGACTCAACACGCCCTATTCACCGCACAAGAATATATCTGACTAATAATAATCGTAAAACCTATGTATTGATATCTCTCTGTTAGTGTGTCAAGTGGGTGTAAAGCGGCATAAACACAGCAGTGAAAAGCAGCTAAACCCCATTATAAAAATAAATTACTTTGAAACACCCATGAAACAAAGACAGTGAAAGAGAGAGAAATTCTTACACAATGCGTTCAGGGGCTGTGATGCAACCTGGATTGACCATATCTAGACGCACAGCTGGATGAGACATAAGGGTGGACACTCTTGGGGCTGAGAGGTTTGGTGAGGTTGGGTGAGCAAACGCAGACCCTTTAAAGTAATACTGCGTGGTACCCATCGCATGGGTCCCAAATCTCCAGGTTCAAGGGCATCTTCCTACATCAAAAACATGCATGAGAAACCCAGAAGATGGTACACCGTGTGATGGGGAAAGGTTTCTAAAACACACCTAATTTCTCATCTCCTTGTGCCCAGGTTCGCCATTCCAGCCGCTTTACTAGCAAGCTCCCTACTTGGAGCATCAGCACCTTTAACCTCCTGTTCCATGCAGGTTGCAATTTGTCCTGAGGATAAACGGGAAGACGTGGAACCAACGAGAGACTAGCTCTTGGTGTTGGGACAGGCACAGGTCACTCTATTTTCCCATCAGAAAGTAGAATTAACCACAGGCTCAGCCTGCCCCCCGGAACCAGAACAGGGCCTGAAGCCATTCTGCGATTTTGCGGCCAGCTCCCATAAAAACGAGTTGTAAAATGGAGGTTCAGGGCACTGCAATTCACAAACCTGCAGAGTTATAAATGATAACTCTCGTCCACAAATATATTGAGGGAAGGCAAAGAAGAGGATTTGAAATCAAGGCAGAATTGCAGGAAACAGATTTCAGGAGGTAGATACGAATCGCCTTTAAAGCACATGAAAAGCGGCAAAACGTTGACAATGATGCCCTTGGCCAAAAAGGGCGTATGCGTTTTTTCCTGAATATATTCAGGAAAAAACGCATACGCCCTTTTTGGCCAACCAAGCAACCTGGAAAGGCAAATCAGCGCTACAAAGAAGTCTCGCTTCCCATCGGTCAAAAGGGCCATGCTGAAAAATGTGTCAAAACCAGAAATGCAGGACAGGCCATGGAGAAATGGGAGCCTTGCTACACTGATGGGCGGGATGTGAATTGCCAAGAGCCACTCCGGAGAAGTGTCCGGTGAGTCCTGAAACATCTGAAAAACACAGCTTAGAGAGCATAGGGCACTTCCACTCATGGGGGTATAATTTGGGAAAATGAAAAATCAGCAAGACACAAGCACCCCAAAGTTTAGGGCTGCTCTGTTGACCAGGACCTCCACTTCATTCCACCTTAAATATCCCAGGAAAGAGAAAAATGGATAAAGAAGTTGTGGTCCTTATGTACAATGGAATATCACTCAGCCATGAAATCAATGTCGTAAGGTTAGTAGCAGCATGATGAGTGGATTTAGGTACGACGATTCTAAGTGAAATAAGTCACACAGAAAAGGACACTTCTCATAAGGTATCACTGATAGGGGGAATGTAAAAACCGTTACCCTTGAACTGAATTACAAAACAGAACAGAGTCACACATGCAGAAAACACACTATGGCTGCTTAACGGGAAAGGTGAGGTGGGGTGATACATAAAACAAGGGTATCAAATTAGCTCAGATACCGTTCCATAAACCCAATATGTAATAGACAAGACCTACTCCTTGCTCAGAGAACTGGACTCAACACGCCCTATTCACCGCACAAGAATATATCTGACTAATAATAATCGTAAAACCTATGTATTGATATCTCTCTGTTAGTGTGTCAAGTGGGTGTAAAGCGGCATAAACACAGCAGTGAAAAGCAGCTAAACCCCATTATAAAAAATAAATTACTTTGAAACACCCATGAAACAAAAACAGTGAAAGAGAGAGAAATTCTTACACAATGCGTTCAGGGGCTGTGATGCAACCTGGATTGACCATATCTAGAGGCACAGCTGGATGAGACATAAGGGTGGACACTCTTGGGGCTGAGAGGTTTGGTGAGGTTGGGTGAGCAAACGCAGACCCTTTAAAGTAATACTGCGTGGTACCCATCGCATGGGTCCCAAATCTCCAGGTTCAAGGGCATCTTCCTACATGAAAAACACGCATGAGAAACCCAGAAGATGGTACACCGTGTGATGGGGAAAGGTTTCTAAAACGCACCTCATTTCTCATCTCCTTGTGCCCGGGTTCGCCATTCCAGCCGCTTTACTAGCAATCTCCCTACTTGGAGCATCAGCACCCTTAAACTCCTGTTCCGTACAGGTTGCAATTTGTCCTGAGGATGAACGGGAAGACGGGGAACCAACGAGAGACTAGCTCTTGGTGTTGGGACAGGCACAGGTCACTCTATTTTCCCATCAGGAAGAAGAATTAACCACAGGCTCAGCCTGCCCCCCGGAACCAGAACAGGGCCTGAAGCCATCCTGCGCTTTTGCGGCCAGCTCCCAAAAAAGCGAGTTGTAAAATGGAGGTTCAGGGCACTGCAATTCACAAACCTGCCGAGTTATAAATGATAACTCTCGTCCACAAATATATTGAGGGAAGGCAAAGAAGAGGATTTGAAATCAAGGCAGAATTGCACGAAACAGATTTCAGGAGGTAGATACGAATCGCCTTTAAAGCACATGAAAAGCGGCAAAACGTTGACAATGATGCCCTTGGCCAAAAAGGGCGTATGCGTTTTTTCCTGAATATATTCAGGAAAAAACGCATACGCCCTTTTTGGCCAACCAAGCAACCTGGAAAGGCAAATCAGCGCTACAGAGAAGTCTCGCTTCCCATCGGTCAAAAGGGCCATGCTGAAAAAAGTGTCAAAACCAGAAATGCAGGACAGGCCATGGAGAAATGAGAGCCTTGCTACACTGATGGGCGGGATGTAAATTGCCAACAGCCACTCTGGAGAAGTGTACGGTGTGTCCTGAAACATCTGAAAAACACAGCTTAGAGAGCATAGGGCACTTCCACTCATGGGGGTATAAATTGGGAAAATGAAAAATCAGCAAGACACAAACACCCCAAAGTTGAGGGCTGCTCTGTTGACAAGGACCTCCACTTCATTCCACCTTAAATATCCCAGGAAAGAGAAAAATGGATAAAGAAGTTGTGGTCCTTATGTACAATGGAATATCACTCAGCCATGAAATCAATGTCGTAAGGTTAGTAGCAGCATGATGAGTGGATTTAGGTACGACGATTCTAAGTGAAATAAGTCACACAGAAAAGGACACTTCTCATAAGGTATCACTGATAGAGGGAATGTAAAAACCGTTACACTTGAACTGAATTACAAAACAGAACAGAGTCACACATGCAGAAAACACACTATGGCTGCTTAACGGGAAAGGTGAGGTGGGGTGATACATAAAACAAGGGTATCAAATTAGCTCAGATACCGTTCCATAAACCCAATATGTAATAGACAAGACCTACTCCTTGCTCAGAGAACTGGACTCAACACGCCCTATTCACCGCACAAGAATATATCTGACTAATAATAATCGTAAAACCTATGTATTGATATCTCTCTGTTAGTGTGTCAAGTGGGTGTAAAGCGGCATAAACACAGCAGTGAAAAGCAGCTAAACCCCATTATAAAAATAAATTACTTTGAAACACCCATGAAACAAAGACAGTGAAAGAGAGAGAAATTCTTACACAATGCGTTCAGGGGCTGTGATGCAACCTGGATTGACCATATCTAGACGCACAGCTGGATGAGACATAAGGGTGGACACTCTTGGGGCTGAGAGGTTTGGTGAGGTTGGGTGAGCAAACGCAGACCCTTTAAAGTAATACTGCGTGGTACCCATCGCATGGGTCCCAAATCTCCAGGTTCAAGGGCATCTTCCTACATCAAAACATGCATGAGAAACCCAGAAGATGGTACACCGTGGTGATGGGGAAAGGTTTCTAAAACGCACCTCATTTCTCATCTCCTTGTGCCCGGGTTCGCCATTCCAGCCGCTTTACTAGCAAGCTCCCTACTTGGAGCATCAGCACCTTTAACCTCCTGTTCCATGCAGGTTGCAATTTGTCCTGAGGATAAACGGGAAGACGTGGAACCAACGAGAGACTAGCTCTTGGTGTTGGGAAAGGCACAGGGTCACTCTATTTTCCCATCAGAAAGAAGAATTAACCACAGGCTCAGCCTGCCCCCCGGAACCAGAACAGGGCCTGAAGCCATTCTGCGATTTTGCGGCCAGCTCCCATAAAAACGAGTTGTAAAATGGAGGTTCAGGGCACTGCAATTCACAAACCTGCAGAGTTATAAATGATAACTCTCGTCCACAAATATATTGAGGGAAGGCAAAGAAGAGGATTTGAAATCAAGGCAGAATTGCAGGAAACAGATTTCAGGAGGTAGATACGAATCGCCTTTAAAGCACATGAAAAGCGGCAAAACGTTGACAATGATGCCCTTGGCCAAAAAGGGCGTATGCGTTTTTTCCTGAATATATTCAGGAAAAAACGCATACGCCCTTTTTGGCCAACCAAGCAACCTGGAAAGGCAAATCAGCGCTACAAAGAAGTCTCGCTTCCCATCGGTCAAAAGGGCCATGCTGAAAAATGTGTCAAAACCAGAAATGCAGGACAGGCCATGGAGAAATGGGAGCCTTGCTACACTGATGGGCGGGATGTAATTGCCAAGAGCCACTCTGGAGAAGTGTCCAGTGAGTCCTGAAACATCTGAAAAACACAGCTTAGAGAGCATAGGGCACTTCCACTCATGGGGGTATAAATTGGGAAAATTAAAAATCAGCAAGACACAAGCACCCCAAAGTTTAGGGCTGCTCTGTTGACCAGGACCTCCACTTCATTCCACCTTAAATATCCCAGGAAAGAGAAAAATGGATAAAGAAGTTGTGGTCCTTATGTACAATGGAATATCACTCAGCCATGAAATCAATGTCGTAAGGTTAGTAGCAGCATGATGAGTGGATTTAAGTACGACGATTCTAAGTGAAATAAGTCACACAGAAAAGGACACTTCTCATAAGGTATCACTGATAGAGGGAATGTAAAAACCGTTACACTTGAACTGAATTACAAAACAGAACAGAGTCACACATGCAGAAAACACACTATGGCTGCTTAACGGGAAAGGTGAGGTGGGGTGATACATAAAACAAGGGTATCAAATTAGCTCAGATACCGTTCCATAAACCCAATATGTAATAGACAAGACCTACTCCTTGCTCAGAGAACTGGACTCAACACGCCCTATTCACCGCACAAGAATATATCTGACTAATAATAATCGTAAAACCTATGTATTGATATCTCTCTGTTAGTGTGTCAAGTGGGTGTAAAGCGGCATAAACACAGCAGTGAAAAGCAGCTAAACCCCATTATAAAAATAAATTACTTTGAAACACCCATGAAACAAAGACAGTGAAAGAGAGAGAAATTCTTACACAATGCGTTCAGGGGCTGTGATGCAACCTGGATTGACCATATCTAGACGCACAGCTGGATGAGACATAAGGGTGGACACTCTTGGGGCTGAGAGGTTTGGTGAGGTTGGGTGAGCAAACGCAGACCCTTTAAAGTAATACTGCGTGGTACCCATCGCATGGGTCCCAAATCTCCAGGTTCAAGGGCATCTTCCTACATCAAAAACATGCATGAGAAACCCAGAAGATGGTACACCGTGTGATGGGGAAAGGTTTCTAAAACGCACCTCATTTCTCATCTCCTTGTGCCCGGGTTCGCCATTCCAGCCGCTTTACTAGCAAGCTCCCTACTTGGAGCATCAGCACCTTTAACCTCCTGTTCCATGCAGGTTGCAATTTGTCCTGAGGATAAACGGGAAGACGTGGAACCAACGAGAGACTAGCTCTTGGTGTTGGGAAAGGCACAGGTCACTCTATTTTCCCATCAGAAAGAAGAATTAACCACAGGCTCAGCCTGCCCCCCGGAACCAGAACAGGGCCTGAAGCCATTCTGCGATTTTGCGGCCAGCTCCCATAAAAACGAGTTGTAAAATGGAGGTTCAGGGCACTGCAATTCACAAACCTGCAGAGTTATAAATGATAACTCTCGTCCACAAATATATTGAGGGAAGGCAAAGAAGAGGATTTGAAATCAAGGCAGAATTGCAGGAAACAGATTTCAGGAGGTAGATACGAATCGCCTTTAAAGCACATGAAAAGCGGCAAAACGTTGACAATGATGCCCTTGGCCAAAAAGGGCGTATGCGTTTTTTCCTGAATATATTCAGGAAAAAACGCATACGCCCTTTTTGGCCAACCAAGCAACCTGGAAAGGCAAATCAGCGCTACAAAGAAGTCTCGCTTCCCATCGGTCAAAAGGGCCATGCTGAAAAATGTGTCAAAACCAGAAATGCAGGACAGGCCATGGAGAAATGGGAGCCTTGCTACACTGATGGGCGGGATGTAAATTGCCAAGAGCCACTCTGGAGAAGTGTCCAGTGAGTCCTGAAACATCTGAAAAACACAGCTTAGAGAGCATAGGGCACTTCCACTCATGGGGGTATAAATTGGGAAAATTAAAAATCAGCAAGACACAAGCACCCCAAAGTTTAGGGCTGCTCTGTTGACCAGGACCTCCACTTCATTCCACCTTAAATATCCCAGGAAAGAGAAAAATGGATAAAGAAGTTGTGGTCCTTATGTACAATGGAATATCACTCAGCCATGAAATCAATGTCGTAAGGTTAGTAGCAGCATGATGAGTGGATTTAGGTACGACGATTCTAAGTGAAATAAGTCACACAGAAAAGGACACTTCTCATAAGGTATCACTGATAGAGGGAATGTAAAAACCGTTACACTTGAACTGAATTACAAAACAGAACAGAGTCACACATGCAGAAAACACACTATGGCTGCTTAACGGGAAAGGTGAGGTGGGGTGATACATAAAACAAGGGTATCAAATTAGCTCAGATACCGTTCCATAAACCCAATATGTAATAGACAAGACCTACTCCTTGCTCAGAGAACTGGACTCAACACGCCCTATTCACCGCACAAGAATATATCTGACTAATAATAATCGTAAAACCTATGTATTGATATCTCTCTGTTAGTGTGTCAAGTGGGTGTAAAGCGGCATAAACACAGCAGTGAAAAGCAGCTAAACCCCATTATAAAAATAAATTACTTTGAAACACCCATGAAACAAAGACAGTGAAAGAGAGAGAAATTCTTACACAATGCGTTCAGGGGCTGTGATGCAACCTGGATTGACCATATCTAGACGCACAGCTGGATGAGACATAAGGGTGGACACTCTTGGGGCTGAGAGGTTTGGTGAGGTTGGGTGAGCAAACGCAGACCCTTTAAAGTAATACTGCGTGGTACCCATCGCATGGGTCCCAAATCTCCAGGTTCAAGGGCATCTTCCTACATCAAAAACATGCATGAGAAACCCAGAAGATGGTACACCGTGTGATGGGGAAAGGTTTCTAAAACGCACCTCATTTCTCATCTCCTTGTGCCCGGGTTCGCCATTCCAGCCGCTTTACTAGCAAGCTCCCTACTTAGAGCATCAGCACCTTTAACCTCCTGTTCCATGCAGGTTGCAATTTGTCCTGAGGATAAACGGGAAGACGTGGAACCAACGAGAGACTAGCTCTTGGTGTTGGGACAGGCACAGGTCACTCTATTTTCCCATCAGAAAGTAGAATTAACCACAGGCTCAGCCTGCCCCCCGGAACCAGAACAGGGCCTGAAGCCATTCTGCGATTTTGCGGACAGCTCCCATAAAAACGAGTTGTAAAATGGAGGTTCAGGGCACTGCAATTCACAAACCTGCAGAGTTATAAATGATAACCCTCGTCCACAAATATATTGAGGGAAGGCAAAGAAGAGGATTTGAAATCAAGGCAGAATTGCAGGAAACAGATTTCAGGAGGTAGATACGAATCGCCTTTAAAGCACATGAAAAGCGGCAAAACGTTGACAATGATGCCCTTGGCCAAAAAGGGCGTATGCGTTTTTTCCTGAATATATTCAGGAAAAAACGCATACGCCCTTTTTGGCCAACCAAGCAACCTGGAAAGGCAAATCAGCGCTACAAAGAAGTCTCGCTTCCCATCGGTCAAAAGGGCCATGCTGAAAAATGTGTCAAAACCAGAAATGCAGGACAGGCCATGGAGAAATGGGAGCCTTGCTACACTGATGGGCGGGATGTGAATTGCCAAGAGCCACTCCGGAGAAGTGTCCGGTGAGTCCTGAAACATCTGAAAAACACAGCTTAGAGAGCATAGGGCACTTCCACTCATGGGGGTATAATTTGGGAAAATGAAAAATCAGCAAGACACAAGCACCCCAAAGTTTAGGGCTGCTCTGTTGACCAGGACCTCCACTTCATTCCACCTTAAATATCCCAGGAAAGAGAAAAATGGATAAAGAAGTTGTGGTCCTTATGTACAATGGAATATCACTCAGCCATGAAATCAATGTCGTAAGGTTAGTAGCAGCATGATGAGTGGATTTAGGTACGACGATTCTAAGTGAAATAAGTCACACAGAAAAGGACACTTCTCATAAGGTATCACTGATAGGGGGAATGTAAAAACCGTTACACTTGAACTGAATTACAAAACAGAACAGAGTCACACATGCAGAAAACACACTATGGCTGCTTAACGGGAAAGGTGAGGTGGGGTGATACATAAAACAAGGGTATCAAATTAGCTCAGATACCGTTCCATAAACCCAATATGTAATAGACAAGACCTACTCCTTGCTCAGAGAACTGGACTCAACACGCCCTATTCACCGCACAAGAATATATCTGACTAATAATAATCGTAAAACCTATGTATTGATATCTCTCTGTTAGTGTGTCAAGTGGGTGTAAAGCGGCATAAACACAGCAGTGAAAAGCAGCTAAACCCCATTATAAAAAATAAATTACTTTGAAACACCCATGAAACAAAGACAGTGAAAGAGAGAGAAATTCTTACACAATGCGTTCAGGGGCTGTGATGCAACCTGGATTGACCATATCTAGACGCACAGCTGGATGAGACATAAGGGTGGACACTCTTGGGGCTGAGAGGTTTGGTGAGGTTGGGTGAGCAAACGCAGACCCTTTAAAGTAATACTGCGTGGTACCCATCGCATGGGTCCCAAATCTCCAGGTTCAAGGGCATCTTCCTACATCAAAAACATGCATGAGAAACCCAGAAGATGGTACACCGTGTGATGGGGAAAGGTTTCTAAAACGCACCTCATTTCTCATCTCCTTGTGCCCGGGTTCGCCATTCCAGCTGCTTTACTAGCAAGCTCCCTACTTGGAGCATCAGCACCTTTAACCTCCTGTTCCATACAGGTTGCAATTTGTCCTGAGGATAAACGGGAAGACGTGGACTCAACGAGAGACTAGCTCTTGGTGTTGGGACAGGCACAGGTCACACTATTTTCCCATCAGAAAGAAGAATTAACCACAGGCTCAGCCTGCCCCCCGGAACCAGAACAGGGCCTGAAGCCATTCTGCGATTTTGCGGCCAGCTCCCATAAAAACGAGTTGTAAAATGGAGGTTCAGGGCACTGCAATTCACAAACCTGCAGAGTTATTAATGATAACTCTCGTCCACAAATATATTGAGGGAAAGCAAAGAAGAGGATTTGAAATCAAGGCAGAATTGCAGGAAACAGATTTCAGGAGGTAGATACGAATCGCCTTTAAAGCACATGAAAAGCGGCAAAACGTTGACAATGATGCCCTTGGCCAAAAAGGGCGTATGCGTTTTTTCCTGAATATATTCAGGAAAAAACGCATACGCCCTTTTTGGCCAACCAAGCAACCTGGAAAGGCAAATCAGCGCTACAAAGAAGTCTCGCTTCCCATCGGTCAAAAGGGCCATGCTGAAAAAAGTGTCAAAACCAGAAATGCAGGACAGGCCATGGAGAAATGGGAGCCTTGCTACACTGATGGGCGGGATGTAAATTGCCAAGAGCCACTCCGGAGAAGTGTCCGGTGAGTCCTGAATCATCTGAAAAACACAGCTTAGAGAGCATAGGGCACTTCCACTCATGGGGGTATAAATTGGGAAAATTAAAAATCAGCAAGACACAAGCACCCCAAAGTTTAGGGCTGCTCTGTTGACCAGGACCTCCACTTCATTCCACCTTAAATATCCCAGGAAAGAGAAAAATGGATAAAGAAGTTGTGGTCCTTATGTACAATGGAATATCACTCAGCCATGAAATCAATGTCGTAAGGTTAGTAGCAGCATGATGAGTGGATTTAGGTACGACGATTCTAAGTGAAATAAGTCACACAGAAAAGGACACTTCTCATAAGGTATCACTGATAGAGGGAATGTAAAAACCGTTACACTTGAACTGAATTACAAAACAGAACAGAGTCACACATGCAGAAAACACACTATGGCTGCTTAACGGGAAAGGTGAGGTGGGGTGATACATAAAACAAGGGTATCAAATTAGCTCAGATACCGTTCCATAAACCCAATATGTAATAGACAAGACCTACTCCTTGCTCAGAGAACTGGACTCAACACGCCCTATTCACCGCACAAGAATATATCTGACTAATAATAATCGTAAAACCTATGTATTGATATCTCTCTGTTAGTGTGTCAAGTGGGTGTAAAGCGGCATAAACACAGCAGTGAAAAGCAGCTAAACCCCATTATAAAAATAAATTACTTTGAAACACCCATGAAACAAAGACAGTGAAAGAGAGAGAAATTCTTACACAATGCGTTCAGGGGCTGTGATGCAACCTGGATTGACCATATCTAGACGCACAGCTGGATGAGACATAAGGGTGGACACTCTTGGGGCTGAGAGGTTTGGTGAGGTTGGGTGAGCAAACGCAGACCCTTTAAAGTAATACTGCGTGGTACCCATCGCATGGGTCCCAAATCTCCAGGTTCAAGGGCATCTTCCTACATCAAAAACATGCATGAGAAACCCAGAAGATGGTACACCGTGTGATGGGGAAAGGTTTCTAAAACGCACCTCATTTCTCATCTCCTTGTGCCCGGGTTCGCCATTCCAGCCGCTTTACTAGCAAGCTCCCTACTTGGAGCATCAGCACCTTTAACCTCCTGTTCCATACAGGTTGCAATTTGTCCTGAGGATAAACGGGAAGACGTGGAACCAACGAGAGACTAGCTCTTGGTGTTGGGACAGGCACAGGTCACACTATTTTCCCATCAGAAAGAAGAATTAACCACAGGCTCAGCCTGCCCCCCGGAACCAGAACAGGGCCTGAAGCCATTCTGCGATTTTGCGGCCAGCTCCCATAAAAACGAGTTGTAAAATGGAGGTTCAGGGCACTGCAATTCACAAACCTGCAGAGTTATAAATGATAACTCTCGTCCACAAATATATTGAGGGAAGGCAAAGAAGAGGATTTGAAATCAAGGCAGAATTGCAGGAAACAGATTTCAGGAGGTAGATACGAATCGCCTTTAAAGCACATGAAAAGCGGCAAAACGTTGACAATGATGCCCTTGGCCAAAAAGGGCGTATGCGTTTTTTCCTGAATATATTCAGGAAAAAACGCATACGCCCTTTTTGGCCAACCAAGCAACCTGGAAAGGCAAATCAGCGCTACAAAGAAGTCTCGCTTCCCATCGGTCAAAAGGGCCATGCTGAAAAAAGTGTCAAAACCAGAAATGCAGGACAGGCCATGGAGAAATGGGAGCCTTGCTACACTGATGGGCGGGATGTAAATTGCCAAGAGCCACTCCGGAGAAGTGTCCGGTGAGTCCTGAATCATCTGAAAAACACAGCTTAGAGAGCATAGGGCACTTCCACTCATGGGGGTATAAATTGGGAAAATTAAAAATCAGCAAGACACAAGCACCCCAAAGTTTAGGGCTGCTCTGTTGACCAGGACCTCCACTTCATTCCACCTTAAATATCCCAGGAAAGAGAAAAATGGATAAAGAAGTTGTGGTCCTTATGTACAATGGAATATCACTCAGCCATGAAATCAATGTCGTAAGGTTAGTAGCAGCATGATGAGTGGATTTAGGTACGACGATTCTAAGTGAAATAAGTCACACAGAAAAGGACACTTCTCATAAGGTATCACTGATAGAGGGAATGTAAAAACCGTTACACTTGAACTGAATTACAAAACAGAACAGAGTCACACATGCAGAAAACACACTATGGCTGCTTAACGGGAAAGGTGAGGTGGGGTGATACATAAAACAAGGGTATCAAATTAGCTCAGATACCGTTCCATAAACCCAATATGTAATAGACAAGACCTACTCCTTGCTCAGAGAACTGGACTCAACACGCCCTATTCACCGCACAAGAATATATCTGACTAATAATAATCGTAAAACCTATGTATTGATATCTCTCTGTTAGTGTGTCAAGTGGGTGTAAAGCGGCATAAACACAGCAGTGAAAAGCAGCTAAACCCCATTATAAAAATAAATTACTTTGAAACACCCATGAAACAAAGACAGTGAAAGAGAGAGAAATTCTTACACAATGCGTTCAGGGGCTGTGATGCAACCTGGATTGACCATATCTAGACGCACAGCTGGATGAGACATAAGGGTGGACACTCTTGGGGCTGAGAGGTTTGGTGAGGTTGGGTGAGCAAACGCAGACCCTTTAAAGTAATACTGCGTGGTACCCATCGCATGGGTCCCAAATCTCCAGGTTCAAGGGTATCTTCCTACATGAAAAACATGCATGAGAAACCCAGAAGATGGTACACCGTGTGATGGGGAAAGGTTTCTAAAACGCACCTCATTTCTCATCTCCTTGTGCCCGGGTTCGCCATTCCAGCCGCTTTACTAGCAATCTCCCTACTTGGAGCATCAGCACCTTTAACCTCCTGTTCCGTACAGGTTGCAATTTGTCCTGAGGATGAACGGGAAGACGGGGAACCAACGAGAGACTAGCTCTTGGTGTTGGGACAGGCACAGGTCACTCTATTTTCCCATCAGGAAGAAGAATTAACCACAGGCTCAGCCTGCCCCCCGGAACCAGAACAGGGCCTGAAGCCATCCTGCGCTTTTGCGGCCAGCTCCCAAAAAAGCGAGTTGTAAAATGGAGGTTCAGGGCACTGCAATTCACAAACCTGCCGAGTTATAAATGATAACTCTCGTCCACAAATATATTGAGGGAAGGCAAAGAAGAGGATTTGAAATCAAGGCAGAATTGCACGAAACAGATTTCAGGAGGTAGATACGAATCGCCTTTAAAGCACATGAAAAGCGGCAAAACGTTGACAATGATGCCCTTGGCCAAAAAGGGCGTATGCGTTTTTTCCTGAATATATTCAGGAAAAAACGCATACGCCCTTTTTGGCCAACCAAGCAACCTGGAAAGGCAAATCAGCGCTACAGAGAAGTCTCGCTTCCCATCGGTCAAAAGGGCCATGCTGAAAAAAGTGTCAAAACCAGAAATGCAGGACAGGCCATGGAGAAATGAGAGCCTTGCTACACTGATGGGCGGGATGTAAATTGCCAACAGCCACTCTGGAGAAGTGTACGGTGTGTCCTGAAACATCTGAAAAACACAGCTTAGAGAGCATAGGGCACTTCCACTCATGGGGGTATAAATTGGGAAAATGAAAAATCAGCAAGACACAAGCACCCCAAAGTTGAGGGCTGCTCTGTTGACAAGGACCTCCACTTCATTCCACCTTAAATATCCCAGGAAAGAGAAAAATGGATAAAGAAGTTGTGGTCCTTATGTACAATGGAATATCACTCAGCCATGAAATCAATGTCGTAAGGTTAGTAGCAGCATGATGAGTGGATTTAGGTACGACGATTCTAAGTGAAATAAGTCACACAGAAAAGGACACTTCTCATAAGGTATCACTGATAGAGGGAATGTAAAAACCGTTACACTTGAACTGAATTACAAAACAGAACAGAGTCACACATGCAGAAAACACACTATGGCTGCTTAACGGGAAAGGTGAGGTGGGGTGATACATAAAACAAGGGTATCAAATTAGCTCAGATACCGTTCCATAAACCCAATATGTAATAGACAAGACCTACTCCTTGCTCAGAGAACTGGACTCAACACGCCCTATTCACCGCACAAGAATATATCTGACTAATAATAATCGTAAAACCTATGTATTGATATCTCTCTGTTAGTGTGTCAAGTGGGTGTAAAGCGGCATAAACACAGCAGTGAAAAGCAGCTAAACCCCATTATAAAAATAAATTACTTTGAAACACCCATGAAACAAAGACAGTGAAAGAGAGAGAAATTCTTACACAATGCGTTCAGGGGCTGTGATTCAACCTGGATTGACCATATCTAGACGCACAGCTGGATGAGACATAAGGGTGGACACTCTTGGGGCTGAGAGGTTTGGTGAGGTTGGGTGAGCAAACGCAGACCCTTTAAAGTAATACTGCGTGGTACCCATCGCATGGGTCCCAAATCTCCAGGTTCAAGGGCATCTTCCTACATCAAAAACATGCATGAGAAACCCAGAAGATGGTACACCGTGTGATGGGGAAAGGTTTCTAAAACGCACCTCATTTCTCATCTCCTTGTGCCCGGGTTCGCCATTCCAGCCGCTTTACTAGCAAGCTCCCTACTTGGAGCATCAGCACCTTTAACCTCCTGTTCCATGCAGGTTGCAATTTGTCCTGAGGATAAACGGGAAGACGTGGAACCAACGAGAGACTAGCTCTTGGTGTTGGGAAAGGCACAGGTCACTCTAATTTCCCATCAGAAAGAAGAATTAACCACAGGCTCAGCCTGCCCCCCGGAACCAGAACAGGGCCTGAAGCCATTCTGCGATTTTGCGGCCAGCTCCCATAAAAACGAGTTGTAAAATGGAGGTTCAGGGCACTGCAATTCACAAACCTGCAGAGTTATAAATGATAACTCTCGTCCACAAATATATTGAGGGAAGGCAAAGAAGAGGATTTGAAATCAAGGCAGAATTGCAGGAAACAGATTTCAGGAGGTAGATACGAATCGCCTTTAAAGCACATGAAAAGCGGCAAAACGTTGACAATGATGCCCTTGGCCAAAAAGGGCGTATGCGTTTTTTCCTGAATATATTCAGGAAAAAACGCATACGCCCTTTTTGGCCAACCAAGCAACCTGGAAAGGCAAATCAGCGCTACAAAGAAGTCTCGCTTCCCATCGGTCAAAAGGGCCATGCTGAAAAATGTGTCAAAACCAGAAATGCAGGACAGGCCATGGAGAAATGGGAGCCTTGCTACACTGATGGGCGGGATGTAAATTGCCAAGAGCCACTCTGGAGAAGTGTCCAGTGAGTCCTGAAACATCTGAAAAACACAGCTTAGAGAGCATAGGGCACTTCCACTCATGGGGGTATAAATTGGGAAAATTAAAAATCAGCAAGACACAAGCACCCCAAAGTTTAGGGCTGCTCTGTTGACCAGGACCTCCACTTCATTCCACCTTAAATATCCCAGGAAAGAGAAAAATGGATAAAGAAGTTGTGGTCCTTATGTACAATGGAATATCACTCAGCCATGAAATCAATGTCGTAAGGTTAGTAGCAGCATGATGAGTGGATTTAGGTACGACGATTCTAAGTGAAATAAGTCACACAGAAAAGGACACTTCTCATAAGGTATCACTGATAGGGGGAATGTAAAAACCGTTACACTTGAACTGAATTACAAAACAGAACAGAGTCACACATGCAGAAAACACACTATGGCTGCTTAACGGGAAAGGTGAGGTGGGGTGATACATAAAACAAGGGTATCAAATTAGCTCAGATACCGTTCCATAAACCCAATATGTAATAGACAAGACCTACTCCTTGCTCAGAGAACTGGACTCAACACGCCCTATTCACCGCACAAGAATATATCTGACTAATAATAATCGTAAAACCTATGTATTGATATCTCTCTGTTAGTGTGTCAAGTGGGTGTAAAGCGGCATAAACACAGCAGTGAAAAGCAGCTAAACCCCATTATAAAAATAAATTACTTTGAAACACCCATGAAACAAAGACAGTGAAAGAGAGAGAAATTCTTACACAATGCGTTCAGGGGCTGTGATGCAACCTGGATTGACCATATCTAGACGCACAGCTGGATGAGACATAAGGGTGGACACTCTTGGGGCTGAGAGGTTTGGTGAGGTTGGGTGAGCAAACGCAGACCCTTTAAAGTAATACTGCGTGGTACCCATCGCATGGGTCCCAAATCTCCAGGTTCAAGGGCATCTTCCTACATCAAAAACATGCATGAGAAACCCAGAAGATGGTACACCGTGTGATGGGGAAAGGTTTCTAAAACGCACCTCATTTCTCATCTCCTTGTGCCCGGGTTCGCCATTCCAGCTGCTTTACTAGCAAGCTCCCTACTTGGAGCATCAGCACCTTTAACCTCCTGTTCCATACAGGTTGCAATTTGTCCTGAGGATAAACGGGAAGACGTGGACTCAACGAGAGACTAGCTCTTGGTGTTGGGACAGGCACAGGTCACACTATTTTCCCATCAGAAAGAAGAATTAACCACAGGCTCAGCCTGCCCCCCGGAACCAGAACAGGGCCTGAAGCCATTCTGCGATTTTGCGGCCAGCTCCCATAAAAACGAGTTGTAAAATGGAGGTTCAGGGCACTGCAATTCACAAACCTGCAGAGTTATTAATGATAACTCTCGTCCACAAATATATTGAGGGAAAGCAAAGAAGAGGATTTGAAATCAAGGCAGAATTGCAGGAAACAGATTTCAGGAGGTAGATACGAATCGCCTTTAAAGCACATGAAAAGCGGCAAAACGTTGACAATGATGCCCTTGGCCAAAAAGGGCGTATGCGTTTTTTCCTGAATATATTCAGGAAAAAACGCATACGCCCTTTTTGGCCAACCAAGCAACCTGGAAAGGCAAATCAGCGCTACAAAGAAGTCTCGCTTCCCATCGGTCAAAAGGGCCATGCTGAAAAATGTGTCAAAACCAGAAATGCAGGACAGGCCATGGAGAAATGGGAGCCTTGCTACACTGATGGGCGGGATGTAAATTGCCAAGAGCCACTCCGGAGAAGTGTCCGGTGAGTCCTGAATCATCTGAAAAACACAGCTTAGAGAGCATAGGGCACTTCCACTCATGGGGGTATAAATTGGGAAAATTAAAAATCAGCAAGACACAAGCACCCCAAAGTTTAGGGCTGCTCTGTTGACCAGGACCTCCACTTCATTCCACCTTAAATATCCCAGGAAAGAGAAAAATGGATAAAGAAGTTGTGGTCCTTATGTACAATGGAATATCACTCAGCCATGAAATCAATGTCGTAAGGTTAGTAGCAGCATGATGAGTGGATTTAGGTACGACGATTCTAAGTGAAATAAGTCACACAGAAAAGGACACTTCTCATAAGGTATCACTGATAGAGGGAATGTAAAAACCGTTACACTTGAACTGAATTACAAAACAGAACAGAGTCACACATGCAGAAAACACACTATGGCTGCTTAACGGGAAAGGTGAGGTGGGGTGATACATAAAACAAGGGTATCAAATTAGCTCAGATACCGTTCCATAAACCCAATATGTAATAGACAAGACCTACTCCTTGCTCAGAGAACTGGACTCAACACGCCCTATTCACCGCACAAGAATATATCTGACTAATAATAATCGTAAAACCTATGTATTGATATCTCTCTGTTAGTGTGTCAAGTGGGTGTAAAGCGGCATAAACACAGCAGTGAAAAGCAGCTAAACCCCATTATAAAAATAAATTACTTTGAAACACCCATGAAACAAAGACAGTGAAAGAGAGAGAAATTCTTACACAATGCGTTCAGGGGCTGTGATGCAACCTGGATTGACCATATCTAGACGCACAGCTGGATGAGACATAAGGGTGGACACTCTTGGGGCTGAGAGGTTTGGTGAGGTTGGGTGAGCAAACGCAGACCCTTTAAAGTAATACTGCGTGGTACCCATCGCATGGGTCCCAAATCTCCAGGTTCAAGGGCATCTTCCTACATCAAAAACATGCATGAGAAACCCAGAAGATGGTACACCGTGTGATGGGGAAAGGTTTCTAAAACGCACCTCATTTCTCATCTCCTTGTGCCCGGGTTCGCCATTCCAGCCGCTTTACTAGCAAGCTCCCTACTTGGAGCATCAGCACCTTTAACCTCCTGTTCCATGCAGGTTGCAATTTGTCCTGAGGATAAACGGGAAGACGTGGAACCAACGAGAGACTAGCTCTTGGTGTTGGGAAAGGCACAGGTCACTCTATTTTCCCATCAGAAAGAAGAATTAACCACAGGCTCAGCCTGCCCCCCGGAACCAGAACAGGGCCTGAAGCCATTCTGCGATTTTGCGGCCAGCTCCCATAAAAACGAGTTGTAAAATGGAGGTTCAGGGCACTGCAATTCACAAACCTGCAGAGTTATAAATGATAACTCTCGTCCACAAATATATTGAGGGAAGGCAAAGAAGAGGATTTGAAATCAAGGCAGAATTGCAGGAAACAGATTTCAGGAGGTAGATACGAATCGCCTTTAAAGCACATGAAAAGCGGCAAAACGTTGACAATGATGCCCTTGGCCAAAAAGGGCGTATGCGTTTTTGCCTGAATATATTCAGGAAAAAACGCATACGCCCTTTTTGGCCAACCAAGCAACCTGGAAAGGCAAATCAGCGCTACAAAGAAGTCTCGCTTCCCATCGGTCAAAAGGGCCATGCTGAAAAAAGTGTCAAAACCAGAAATGCAGGACAGGCCATGGAGAAATGGGAGCCTTGCTACACTGACGGGCGGGATGTAAATTGCCAAGAGCCACTCTGGAGAAGTGTCCGGTGAGTCCTGAAACATCTGAAAAACACAGCTTAGAGAGCATAGGGCACTTCCACTCATGGGGGTATAAATTCGCAAATTAAAAATCAGCAAAACACAAGCACCCCAAAGTTTAGGGCTGCTCTGTTGACCAGGACCTCCACTTCATTCCACCTTAAATATCCCAGGAAAGAGAAAAATGGATAAAGAAGTTGTGGTCCTTATGTACAATGGAATATCACTCAGCCATGAAATCAATGTCGTAAGGTTAGTAGCAGCATGATGAGTGGATTTAGGTACGACGATTCTAAGTGAAATAAGTCACACAGAAAAGGACACTTCTCATAAGGTATCACTGATAGAGGGAATGTAAAAACCGTTACACTTGAACTGAATTACAAAACAGAACAGAGTCACACATGCAGAAAACACACTATGGCTGCTTAACGGGAAAGGTGAGGTGGGGTGATACATAAAACAAGGGTATCAAATTAGCTCAGATACCGTTCCATAAACCCAATATGTAATAGACAAGACCTACTCCTTGCTCAGAGAACTGGACTCAACACGCCCTATTCACCGCACAAGAATATATCTGACTAATAATAATCGTAAAACCTATGTATTGATATCTCTCTGTTAGTGTGTCAAGTGGGTGTAAAGCGGCATAAACACAGCAGTGAAAAGCAGCTAAACCCCATTATAAAAATAAATTACTTTGAAACACCCATGAAACAAAGACAGTGAAAGAGAGAGAAATTCTTACACAATGCGTTCAGGGGCTGTGATGCAACCTGGATTGACCATATCTAGACGCACAGCTGGATGAGACATAAGGGTGGACACTCTTGGGGCTGAGAGGTTTGGTGAGGTTGGGTGAGCAAACGCAGACCCTTTAAAGTAATACTGCGTGGTACCCATCGCATGGGTCCCAAATCTCCAGGTTCAAGGGCATCTTCCTACATCAAAAACATGCATGAGAAACCCAGAAGATGGTACACCGTGTGATGGGGAAAGGTTTCTAAAACGCACCTCATTTCTCATCTCCTTGTGCCCGGGTTCGCCATTCCAGCTGCTTTACTAGCAAGCTCCCTACTTGGAGCATCAGCACCTTTAACCTCCTGTTCCATGCAGGTTGCAATTTGTCCTGAGGATAAACGGGAAGACGTGGAACCAACGAGAGACTAGCTCTTGGTGTTGGGACAGGCACAGGTCACTCTATTTTCCCATCAGAAAGAAGAATTAACCACAGGCTCAGCCTGCCCCCCGGAACCAGAACAGGGCCTGAAGCCATTCTGCGATTTTGCGGCCAGCTCCCATAAAAACGAGTTGTAAAATGGAGGTTCAGGGCACTGCAATTCACAAACCTGCAGAGTTATAAATGATAACTCTCGTCCACAAATATATTGAGGGAAGGCAAAGAAGAGGATTTGAAATCAAGGCAGAATTGCAGGAAACAGATTTCAGGAGGTAGATACGAATCGCCTTTAAAGCACATGAAAAGCGGCAAAACGTTGACAATGATGCCCTTGGCCAAAAAGGGCGTATGCGTTTTTGCCTGAATATATTCAGGAAAAAACGCATACGCCCTTTTTGGCCAACCAAGCAACCTGGAAAGGCAAATCAGCGCTACAAAGAAGTCTCGCTTCCCATCGGTCAAAAGGGCCATGCTGAAAAAAGTGTCAAAACCAGAAATGCAGGACAGGCCATGGAGAAATGGGAGCCTTGCTACACTGACGGGCGGGATGTAAATTGCCAAGAGCCACTCTGGAGAAGTGTCCGGTGAGTCCTGAAACATCTGAAAAACACAGCTTAGAGAGCATAGGGCACTTCCACTCATGGGGGTATAAATTCGCAAATTAAAAATCAGCAAAACACAAGCACCCCAAAGTTTAGGGCTGCTCTGTTGACCAGGACCTCCACTTCATTCCACCTTAAATATCCCAGGAAAGAGAAAAATGGATAAAGAAGTTGTGGTCCTTATGTACAATGGAATATCACTCAGCCATGAAATCAATGTCGTAAGGTTAGTAGCAGCATGATGAGTGGATTTAAGTACGACGATTCTAAGTGAAATAAGTCACACAGAAAAGGACACTTCTCATAAGGTATCACTGATAGAGGGAATGTAAAAACCGTTACACTTGAACTGAATTACAAAACAGAACAGAGTCACACATGCAGAAAACACACTATGGCTGCTTAACGGGAAAGGTGAGGTGGGGTGATACATAAAACAAGGGTATCAAATTAGCTCAGATACCGTTCCATAAACCCAATATGTAATAGACAAGACCTACTCCTTGCTCAGAGAACTGGACTCAACACGCCCTATTCACCGCACAAGAATATATCTGACTAATAATAATCGTAAAACCTATGTATTGATATCTCTCTGTTAGTGTGTCAAGTGGGTGTAAAGCGGCATAAACACAGCAGTGAAAAGCAGCTAAACCCCATTATAAAAATAAATTACTTTGAAACACCCATGAAACAAAGACAGTGAAAGAGAGAGAAATTCTTACACAATGCGTTCAGGGGCTGTGATGCAACCTGGATTGACCATATCTAGACGCACAGCTGGATGAGACATAAGGGTGGACACTCTTGGGGCTGAGAGGTTTGGTGAGGTTGGGTGAGCAAACGCAGACCCTTTAAAGTAATACTGCGTGGTACCCATCGCATGGGTCCCAAATCTCCAGGTTCAAGGGCATCTTCCTACATCAAAAACATGCATGAGAAACCCAGAAGATGGTACACCGTGTGATGGGGAAAGGTTTCTAAAACGCACCTCATTTCTCATCTCCTTGTGCCCGGGTTCGCCATTCCAGCTGCTTTACTAGCAAGCTCCCTACTTGGAGCATCAGCACCTTTAACCTCCTGTTCCATGCAGGTTGCAATTTGTCCTGAGGATAAACGGGAAGACGTGGAACCAACGAGAGACTAGCTCTTGGTGTTGGGACAGGCACAGGTCACTCTATTTTCCCATCAGAAAGAAGAATTAACCACAGGCTCAGCCTGCCCCCCGGAACCAGAACAGGGCCTGAAGCCATTCTGCGATTTTGCGGCCAGCTCCCATAAAAACGAGTTGTAAAATGGAGGTTCAGGGCACTGCAATTCACAAACCTGCAGAGTTATAAATGATAACTCTCGTCCACAAATATATTGAGGGAAGGCAAAGAAGAGGATTTGAAATCAAGGCAGAATTGCAGGAAACAGATTTCAGGAGGTAGATACGAATCGCCTTTAAAGCACATGAAAAGCGGCAAAACGTTGACAATGATGCCCTTGGCCAAAAAGGGCGTATGCGTTTTTTCCTGAATATATTCAGGAAAAAACGCATACGCCCTTTTTGGCCAACCAAGCAACCTGGAAAGGCAAATCAGCGCTACAAAGAAGTCTCGCTTCCCATCGGTCAAAAGGGCCATGCTGAAAAATGTGTCAAAACCAGAAATGCAGGACAGGCCATGGAGAAATGGGAGCCTTGCTACACTGATGGGCGGGATGTAAATTGCCAAGAGCCACTCTGGAGAAGTGTCCAGTGAGTCCTGAAACATCTGAAAAACACAGCTTAGAGAGCATAGGGCACTTCCACTCATGGGGGTATAAATTGGGAAAATTAAAAATCAGCAAGACACAAGCACCCCAAAGTTGAGGGCTGCTCTGTTGACAAGGACCTCCACTTCATTCCACCTTAAATATCCCAGGAAAGAGAAAAATGGATAAAGAAGTTGTGGTCCTTATGTACAATGGAATATCACTCAGCCATGAAATCAATGTCGTAAGGTTAGTAGCAGCATGATGAGTGGATTTAGGTACGACGATTCTAAGTGAAATAAGTCACACAGAAAAGGACACTTCTCATAAGGTATCACTGATAGAGGGAATGTAAAAACCGTTACACTTGAACTGAATTACAAAACAGAACAGAGTCACACATGCAGAAAACACACTATGGCTGCTTAACGGGAAAGGTGAGGTGGGGTGATACATAAAACAAGGGTATCAAATTAGCTCAGATACCGTTCCATAAACCCAATATGTAATAGACAAGACCTACTCCTTGCTCAGAGAACTGGACTCAACACGCCCTATTCACCGCACAAGAATATATCTGACTAATAATAATCGTAAAACCTATGTATTGATATCTCTCTGTTAGTGTGTCAAGTGGGTGTAAAGCGGCATAAACACAGCAGTGAAAAGCAGCTAAACCCCATTATAAAAATAAATTACTTTGAAACACCCATGAAACAAAGACAGTGAAAGAGAGAGAAATTCTTACACAATGCGTTCAGGGGCTGTGATGCAACCTGGATTGACCATATCTAGACGCACAGCTGGATGAGACATAAGGGTGGACACTCTTGGGGCTGAGAGGTTTGGTGAGGTTGGGTGAGCAAACGCAGACCCTTTAAAGTAATACTGCGTGGTACCCATCGCATGGGTCCCAAATCTCCAGGTTCAAGGGCATCTTCCTACATCAAAAACATGCATGAGAAACCCAGAAGATGGTACACCGTGTGATGGGGAAAGGTTTCTAAAACACACCTAATTTCTCATCTCCTTGTGCCCAGGTTCGCCATTCCAGCCGCTTTACTAGCAAGCTCCCTACTTGGAGCATCAGCACCTTTAACCTCCTGTTCCATGCAGGTTGCAATTTGTCCTGAGGATAAACGGGAAGACGTGGAACCAACGAGAGACTAGCTCTTGGTGTTGGGACAGGCACAGGTCACTCTATTTTCCCATCAGAAAGTAGAATTAACCACAGGCTCAGCCTGCCCCCCGGAACCAGAACAGGGCCTGAAGCCATTCTGCGATTTTGCGGCCAGCTCCCATAAAAACGAGTTGTAAAATGGAGGTTCAGGGCACTGCAATTCACAAACCTGCAGAGTTATAAATGATAACTCTCGTCCACAAATATATTGAGGGAAGGCAAAGAAGAGGATTTGAAATCAAGGCAGAATTGCAGGAAACAGATTTCAGGAGGTAGATACGAATCGCCTTTAAAGCACATGAAAAGCGGCAAAACGTTGACAATGATGCCCTTGGCCAAAAAGGGCGTATGCGTTTTTTCCTGAATATATTCAGGAAAAAACGCATACGCCCTTTTTGGCCAACCAAGCAACCTGGAAAGGCAAATCAGCGCTACAAAGAAGTCTCGCTTCCCATCGGTCAAAAGGGCCATGCTGAAAAATGTGTCAAAACCAGAAATGCAGGACAGGCCATGGAGAAATGGGAGCCTTGCTACACTGATGGGCGGGATGTGAATTGCCAAGAGCCACTCCGGAGAAGTGTCCGGTGAGTCCTGAAACATCTGAAAAACACAGCTTAGAGAGCATAGGGCACTTCCACTCATGGGGGTATAATTTGGGAAAATGAAAAATCAGCAAGACACAAGCACCCCAAAGTTTAGGGCTGCTCTGTTGACCAGGACCTCCACTTCATTCCACCTTAAATATCCCAGGAAAGAGAAAAATGGATAAAGAAGTTGTGGTCCTTATGTACAATGGAATATCACTCAGCCATGAAATCAATGTCGTAAGGTTAGTAGCAGCATGATGAGTGGATTTAGGTACGACGATTCTAAGTGAAATAAGTCACACAGAAAAGGACACTTCTCATAAGGTATCACTGATAGGGGGAATGTAAAAACCGTTACCCTTGAACTGAATTACAAAACAGAACAGAGTCACACATGCAGAAAACACACTATGGCTGCTTAACGGGAAAGGTGAGGTGGGGTGATACATAAAACAAGGGTATCAAATTAGCTCAGATACCGTTCCATAAACCCAATATGTAATAGACAAGACCTACTCCTTGCTCAGAGAACTGGACTCAACACGCCCTATTCACCGCACAAGAATATATCTGACTAATAATAATCGTAAAACCTATGTATTGATATCTCTCTGTTAGTGTGTCAAGTGGGTGTAAAGCGGCATAAACACAGCAGTGAAAAGCAGCTAAACCCCATTATAAAAAATAAATTACTTTGAAACACCCATGAAACAAAAACAGTGAAAGAGAGAGAAATTCTTACACAATGCGTTCAGGGGCTGTGATGCAACCTGGATTGACCATATCTAGACGCACAGCTGGATGAGACATAAGGGTGGACACTCTTGGGGCTGAGAGGTTTGGTGAGGTTGGGTGAGCAAACGCAGACCCTTTAAAGTAATACTGCGTGGTACCCATCGCATGGGTCCCAAATCTCCAGGTTCAAGGGCATCTTCCTACATGAAAAACACGCATGAGAAACCCAGAAGATGGTACACCGTGTGATGGGGAAAGGTTTCTAAAACGCACCTCATTTCTCATCTCCTTGTGCCCGGGTTCGCCATTCCAGCCGCTTTACTAGCAATCTCCCTACTTGGAGCATCAGCACCTTTAACCTCCTGTTCCGTACAGGTTGCAATTTGTCCTGAGGATGAACGGGAAGACGGGGAACCAACGAGAGACTAGCTCTTGGTGTTGGGACAGGCACAGGTCACTCTATTTTCCCATCAGGAAGAAGAATTAACCACAGGCTCAGCCTGCCCCCCGGAACCAGAACAGGGCCTGAAGCCATCCTGCGCTTTTGCGGCCAGCTCCCAAAAAAGCGAGTTGTAAAATGGAGGTTCAGGGCACTGCAATTCACAAACCTGCCGAGTTATAAATGATAACTCTCGTCCACAAATATATTGAGGGAAGGCAAAGAAGAGGATTTGAAATCAAGGCAGAATTGCACGAAACAGATTTCAGGAGGTAGATACGAATCGCCTTTAAAGCACATGAAAAGCGGCAAAACGTTGACAATGATGCCCTTGGCCAAAAAGGGCGTATGCGTTTTTTCCTGAATATATTCAGGAAAAAACGCATACGCCCTTTTTGGCCAACCAAGCAACCTGGAAAGGCAAATCAGCGCTACAGAGAAGTCTCGCTTCCCATCGGTCAAAAGGGCCATGCTGAAAAAAGTGTCAAAACCAGAAATGCAGGACAGGCCATGGAGAAATGAGAGCCTTGCTACACTGATGGGCGGGATGTAAATTGCCAACAGCCACTCTGGAGAAGTGTACGGTGTGTCCTGAAACATCTGAAAAACACAGCTTAGAGAGCATAGGGCACTTCCACTCATGGGGGTATAAATTGGGAAAATGAAAAATCAGCAAGACACAAGCACCCCAAAGTTGAGGGCTGCTCTGTTGACAAGGACCTCCACTTCATTCCACCTTAAATATCCCAGGAAAGAGAAAAATGGATAAAGAAGTTGTGGTCCTTATGTACAATGGAATATCACTCAGCCATGAAATCAATGTCGTAAGGTTAGTAGCAGCATGATGAGTGGATTTAGGTACGACGATTCTAAGTGAAATAAGTCACACAGAAAAGGACACTTCTCATAAGGTATCACTGATAGAGGGAATGTAAAAACCGTTACACTTGAACTGAATTACAAAACAGAACAGAGTCACACATGCAGAAAACACACTATGGCTGCTTAACGGGAAAGGTGAGGTGGGGTGATACATAAAACAAGGGTATCAAATTAGCTCAGATACCGTTCCATAAACCCAATATGTAATAGACAAGACCTACTCCTTGCTCAGAGAACTGGACTCAACACGCCCTATTCACCGCACAAGAATATATCTGACTAATAATAATCGTAAAACCTATGTATTGATATCTCTCTGTTAGTGTGTCAAGTGGGTGTAAAGCGGCATAAACACAGCAGTGAAAAGCAGCTAAACCCCATTATAAAAATAAATTACTTTGAAACACCCATGAAACAAAGACAGTGAAAGAGAGAGAAATTCTTACACAATGCGTTCAGGGGCTGTGATGCAACCTGGATTGACCATATCTAGACGCACAGCTGGATGAGACATAAGGGTGGACACTCTTGGGGCTGAGAGGTTTGGTGAGGTTGGGTGAGCAAACGCAGACCCTTTAAAGTAATACTGCGTGGTACCCATCGCATGGGTCCCAAATCTCCAGGTTCAAGGGCATCTTCCTACATCAAAAACATGCATGAGAAACCCAGAAGATGGTACACCGTGTGATGGGGAAAGGTTTCTAAAACGCACCTCATTTCTCATCTCCTTGTGCCCGGGTTCGCCATTCCAGCCGCTTTACTAGCAAGCTCCCTACTTGGAGCATCAGCACCTTTAACCTCCTGTTCCATGCAGGTTGCAATTTGTCCTGAGGATAAACGGGAAGACGTGGAACCAACGAGAGACTAGCTCTTGGTGTTGGGAAAGGCACAGGTCACTCTATTTTCCCATCAGAAAGAAGAATTAACCACAGGCTCAGCCTGCCCCCCGGAACCAGAACAGGGCCTGAAGCCATTCTGCGATTTTGCGGCCAGCTCCCATAAAAACGAGTTGTAAAATGGAGGTTCAGGGCACTGCAATTCACAAACCTGCAGAGTTATAAATGATAACTCTCGTCCACAAATATATTGAGGGAAGGCAAAGAAGAGGATTTGAAATCAAGGCAGAATTGCAGGAAACAGATTTCAGGAGGTAGATACGAATCGCCTTTAAAGCACATGAAAAGCGGCAAAACGTTGACAATGATGCCCTTGGCCAAAAAGGGCGTATGCGTTTTTTCCTGAATATATTCAGGAAAAAACGCATACGCCCTTTTTGGCCAACCAAGCAACCTGGAAAGGCAAATCAGCGCTACAAAGAAGTCTCGCTTCCCATCGGTCAAAAGGGCCATGCTGAAAAATGTGTCAAAACCAGAAATGCAGGACAGGCCATGGAGAAATGGGAGCCTTGCTACACTGATGGGCGGGATGTAAATTGCCAAGAGCCACTCTGGAGAAGTGTCCAGTGAGTCCTGAAACATCTGAAAAACACAGCTTAGAGAGCATAGGGCACTTCCACTCATGGGGGTATAAATTGGGAAAATTAAAAATCAGCAAGACACAAGCACCCCAAAGTTTAGGGCTGCTCTGTTGACCAGGACCTCCACTTCATTCCACCTTAAATATCCCAGGAAAGAGAAAAATGGATAAAGAAGTTGTGGTCCTTATGTACAATGGAATATCACTCAGCCATGAAATCAATGTCGTAAGGTTAGTAGCAGCATGATGAGTGGATTTAGGTACGACGATTCTAAGTGAAATAAGTCACACAGAAAAGGACACTTCTCATAAGGTATCACTGATAGAGGGAATGTAAAAACCGTTACACTTGAACTGAATTACAAAACAGAACAGAGTCACACATGCAGAAAACACACTATGGCTGCTTAACGGGAAAGGTGAGGTGGGGTGATACATAAAACAAGGGTATCAAATTAGCTCAGATACCGTTCCATAAACCCAATATGTAATAGACAAGACCTACTCCTTGCTCAGAGAACTGGACTCAACACGCCCTATTCACCGCACAAGAATATATCTGACTAATAATAATCGTAAAACCTATGTATTGATATCTCTCTGTTAGTGTGTCAAGTGGGTGTAAAGCGGCATAAACACAGCAGTGAAAAGCAGCTAAACCCCATTATAAAAATAAATTACTTTGAAACACCCATGAAACAAAGACAGTGAAAGAGAGAGAAATTCTTACACAATGCGTTCAGGGGCTGTGATGCAACCTGGATTGACCATATCTAGACGCACAGCTGGATGAGACATAAGGGTGGACACTCTTGGGGCTGAGAGGTTTGGTGAGGTTGGGTGAGCAAATGCAGACCCTTTAAAGTAATACTGCGTGGTACCCATCGCATGGGTCCCAAATCTCCAGGTTCAAGGGCATCTTCCTACATCAAAAACATGCATGAGAAACCCAGAAGATGGTACACCGTGTGATGGGGAAAGGTTTCTAAAACGCACCTCATTTCTCATCTCCTTGTGCCCGGGTTCGCCATTCCAGCCGCTTTACTAGCAAGCTCCCTACTTGGAGCATCAGCACCTTTAACCTCCTGTTCCATGCAGGTTGCAATTTGTCCTGAGGATAAACGGGAAGACGTGGAACCAACGAGAGACTAGCTCTTGGTGTTGGGAAAGGCACAGGTCACTCTATTTTCCCATCAGAAAGAAGAATTAACCACAGGCTCAGCCTGCCCCCCGGAACCAGAACAGGGCCTGAAGCCATTCTGCGATTTTGCGGCCAGCTCCCATAAAAACGAGTTGTAAAATGGAGGTTCAGGGCACTGCAATTCACAAACCTGCAGAGTTATAAATGATAACTCTCGTCCACAAATATATTGAGGGAAGGCAAAGAAGAGGATTTGAAATCAAGGCAGAATTGCAGGAAACAGATTTCAGGAGGTAGATACGAATCGCCTTTAAAGCACATGAAAAGCGGCAAAACGTTGACAATGATGCCCTTGGCCAAAAAGGGCGTATGCGTTTTTTCCTGAATATATTCAGGAAAAAACGCATACGCCCTTTTTGGCCAACCAAGCAACCTGGAAAGGCAAATCAGCGCTACAAAGAAGTCTCGCTTCCCATCGGTCAAAAGGGCCATGCTGAAAAATGTGTCAAAACCAGAAATGCAGGACAGGCCATGGAGAAATGGGAGCCTTGCTACACTGATGGGCGGGATGTAAATTGCCAAGAGCCACTCTGGAGAAGTGTCCAGTGAGTCCTGAAACATCTGAAAAACACAGCTTAGAGAGCATAGGGCACTTCCACTCATGGGGGTATAAATTGGGAAAATTAAAAATCAGCAAGACACAAGCACCCCAAAGTTTAGGGCTGCTCTGTTGACCAGGACCTCCACTTCATTCCACCTTAAATATCCCAGGAAAGAGAAAAATGGATAAAGAAGTTGTGGTCCTTATGTACAATGGAATATCACTCAGCCATGAAATCAATGTCGTAAGGTTAGTAGCAGCATGATGAGTGGATTTAGGTACGACGATTCTAAGTGAAATAAGTCACACAGAAAAGGACACTTCTCATAAGGTATCACTGATAGAGGGAATGTAAAAACCGTTACACTTGAACTGAATTACAAAACAGAACAGAGTCACACATGCAGAAAACACACTATGGCTGCTTAACGGGAAAGGTGAGGTGGGGTGATACATAAAACAAGGGTATCAAATTAGCTCAGATACCGTTCCATAAACCCAATATGTAATAGACAAGACCTACTCCTTGCTCAGAGAACTGGACTCAACACGCCCTATTCACCGCACAAGAATATATCTGACTAATAATAATCGTAAAACCTATGTATTGATATCTCTCTGTTAGTGTGTCAAGTGGGTGTAAAGCGGCATAAACACAGCAGTGAAAAGCAGCTAAACCCCATTATAAAAATAAATTACTTTGAAACACCCATGAAACAAAGACAGTGAAAGAGAGAGAAATTCTTACACAATGCGTTCAGGGGCTGTGATGCAACCTGGATTGACCATATCTAGACGCACAGCTGGATGAGACATAAGGGTGGACACTCTTGGGGCTGAGAGGTTTGGTGAGGTTGGGTGAGCAAACGCAGACCCTTTAAAGTAATACTGCGTGGTACCCATCGCATGGGTCCCAAATCTCCAGGTTCAAGGGCATCTTCCTACATCAAAAACATGCATGAGAAACCCAGAAGATGGTACACCGTGTGATGGGGAAAGGTTTCTAAAACGCACCTCATTTCTCATCTCCTTGTGCCCGGGTTCGCCATTCCAGCCGCTTTACTAGCAAGCTCCCTACTTAGAGCTTCAGCACCTTTAACCTCCTGTTCCATGCAGGTTGCAATTTGTCCTGAGGATAAACGGGAAGACGTGGAACCAACGAGAGACTAGCTCTTGGTGTTGGGACAGGCACAGGTCACTCTATTTTCCCATCAGAAAGTAGAATTAACCACAGGCTCAGCCTGCCCCCCGGAACCAGAACAGGGCCTGAAGCCATTCTGCGATTTTGCGGACAGCTCCCATAAAAACGAGTTGTAAAATGGAGGTTCAGGGCACTGCAATTCACAAACCTGCAGAGTTATAAATGATAACCCTCGTCCACAAATATATTGAGGGAAGGCAAAGAAGAGGATTTGAAATCAAGGCAGAATTGCAGGAAACAGATTTCAGGAGGTAGATACGAATCGCCTTTAAAGCACATGAAAAGCGGCAAAACGTTGACAATGATGCCCTTGGCCAAAAAGGGCGTATGCGTTTTTTCCTGAATATATTCAGGAAAAAACGCATACGCCCTTTTTGGCCAACCAAGCAACCTGGAAAGGCAAATCAGCGCTACAAAGAAGTCTCGCTTCCCATCGGTCAAAAGGGCCATGCTGAAAAATGTGTCAAAACCAGAAATGCAGGACAGGCCATGGAGAAATGGGAGCCTTGCTACACTGATGGGCGGGATGTGAATTGCCAAGAGCCACTCCGGAGAAGTGTCCGGTGAGTCCTGAAACATCTGAAAAACACAGCTTAGAGAGCATAGGGCACTTCCACTCATGGGGGTATAATTTGGGAAAATGAAAAATCAGCAAGACACAAGCACCCCAAAGTTTAGGGCTGCTCTGTTGACCAGGACCTCCACTTCATTCCACCTTAAATATCCCAGGAAAGAGAAAAATGGATAAAGAAGTTGTGGTCCTTATGTACAATGGAATATCACTCAGCCATGAAATCAATGTCGTAAGGTTAGTAGCAGCATGATGAGTGGATTTAGGTACGACGATTCTAAGTGAAATAAGTCACACAGAAAAGGACACTTCTCATAAGGTATCACTGATAGGGGGAATGTAAAAACCGTTACACTTGAACTGAATTACAAAACAGAACAGAGTCACACATGCAGAAAACACACTATGGCTGCTTAACGGGAAAGGTGAGGTGGGGTGATACATAAAACAAGGGTATCAAATTAGCTCAGATACCGTTCCATAAACCCAATATGTAATAGACAAGACCTACTCCTTGCTCAGAGAACTGGACTCAACACGCCCTATTCACCGCACAAGAATATATCTGACTAATAATAATCGTAAAACCTATGTATTGATATCTCTCTGTTAGTGTGTCAAGTGGGTGTAAAGCGGCATAAACACAGCAGTGAAAAGCAGCTAAACCCCATTATAAAAAATAAATTACTTTGAAACACCCATGAAACAAAGACAGTGAAAGAGAGAGAAATTCTTACACAATGCGTTCAGGGGCTGTGATGCAACCTGGATTGACCATATCTAGACGCACAGCTGGATGAGACATAAGGGTGGACACTCTTGGGGCTGAGAGGTTTGGTGAGGTTGGGTGAGCAAACGCAGACCCTTTAAAGTAATACTGCGTGGTACCCATCGCATGGGTCCCAAATCTCCAGGTTCAAGGGCATCTTCCTACATCAAAAACATGCATGAGAAACCCAGAAGATGGTACACCGTGTGATGGGGAAAGGTTTCTAAAACGCACCTCATTTCTCATCTCCTTGTGCCCGGGTTCGCCATTCCAGCTGCTTTACTAGCAAGCTCCCTACTTGGAGCATCAGCACCTTTAACCTCCTGTTCCATACAGGTTGCAATTTGTCCTGAGGATAAACGGGAAGACGTGGACTCAACGAGAGACTAGCTCTTGGTGTTGGGACAGGCACAGGTCACACTATTTTCCCATCAGAAAGAAGAATTAACCACAGGCTCAGCCTGCCCCCCGGAACCAGAACAGGGCCTGAAGCCATTCTGCGATTTTGCGGCCAGCTCCCATAAAAACGAGTTGTAAAATGGAGGTTCAGGGCACTGCAATTCACAAACCTGCAGAGTTATTAATGATAACTCTCGTCCACAAATATATTGAGGGAAAGCAAAGAAGAGGATTTGAAATCAAGGCAGAATTGCAGGAAACAGATTTCAGGAGGTAGATACGAATCGCCTTTAAAGCACATGAAAAGCGGCAAAACGTTGACAATGATGCCCTTGGCCAAAAAGGGCGTATGCGTTTTTTCCTGAATATATTCAGGAAAAAACGCATACGCCCTTTTTGGCCAACCAAGCAACCTGGAAAGGCAAATCAGCGCTACAAAGAAGTCTCGCTTCCCATCGGTCAAAAGGGCCATGCTGAAAAAAGTGTCAAAACCAGAAATGCAGGACAGGCCATGGAGAAATGGGAGCCTTGCTACACTGATGGGCGGGATGTAAATTGCCAAGAGCCACTCCGGAGAAGTGTCCGGTGAGTCCTGAATCATCTGAAAAACACAGCTTAGAGAGCATAGGGCACTTCCACTCATGGGGGTATAAATTGGGAAAATTAAAAATCAGCAAGACACAAGCACCCCAAAGTTTAGGGCTGCTCTGTTGACCAGGACCTCCACTTCATTCCACCTTAAATATCCCAGGAAAGAGAAAAATGGATAAAGAAGTTGTGGTCCTTATGTACAATGGAATATCACTCAGCCATGAAATCAATGTCGTAAGGTTAGTAGCAGCATGATGAGTGGATTTAGGTACGACGATTCTAAGTGAAATAAGTCACACAGAAAAGGACACTTCTCATAAGGTATCACTGATAGAGGGAATGTAAAAACCGTTACACTTGAACTGAATTACAAAACAGAACAGAGTCACACATGCAGAAAACACACTATGGCTGCTTAACGGGAAAGGTGAGGTGGGGTGATACATAAAACAAGGGTATCAAATTAGCTCAGATACCGTTCCATAAACCCAATATGTAATAGACAAGACCTACTCCTTGCTCAGAGAACTGGACTCAACACGCCCTATTCACCGCACAAGAATATATCTGACTAATAATAATCGTAAAACCTATGTATTGATATCTCTCTGTTAGTGTGTCAAGTGGGTGTAAAGCGGCATAAACACAGCAGTGAAAAGCAGCTAAACCCCATTATAAAAATAAATTACTTTGAAACACCCATGAAACAAAGACAGTGAAAGAGAGAGAAATTCTTACACAATGCGTTCAGGGGCTGTGATGCAACCTGGATTGACCATATCTAGACGCACAGCTGGATGAGACATAAGGGTGGACACTCTTGGGGCTGAGAGGTTTGGTGAGGTTGGGTGAGCAAACGCAGACCCTTTAAAGTAATACTGCGTGGTACCCATCGCATGGGTCCCAAATCTCCAGGTTCAAGGGCATCTTCCTACATCAAAAACATGCATGAGAAACCCAGAAGATGGTACACCGTGTGATGGGGAAAGGTTTCTAAAACGCACCTCATTTCTCATCTCCTTGTGCCCGGGTTCGCCATTCCAGCCGCTTTACTAGCAAGCTCCCTACTTGGAGCATCAGCACCTTTAACCTCCTGTTCCATACAGGTTGCAATTTGTCCTGAGGATAAACGGGAAGACGTGGAACCAACGAGAGACTAGCTCTTGGTGTTGGGACAGGCACAGGTCACACTATTTTCCCATCAGAAAGAAGAATTAACCACAGGCTCAGCCTGCCCCCCGGAACCAGAACAGGGCCTGAAGCCATTCTGCGATTTTGCGGCCAGCTCCCATAAAAACGAGTTGTAAAATGGAGGTTCAGGGCACTGCAATTCACAAACCTGCAGAGTTATAAATGATAACTCTCGTCCACAAATATATTGAGGGAAGGCAAAGAAGAGGATTTGAAATCAAGGCAGAATTGCAGGAAACAGATTTCAGGAGGTAGATACGAATCGCCTTTAAAGCACATGAAAAGCGGCAAAACGTTGACAATGATGCCCTTGGCCAAAAAGGGCGTATGCGTTTTTTCCTGAATATATTCAGGAAAAAACGCATACGCCCTTTTTGGCCAACCAAGCAACCTGGAAAGGCAAATCAGCGCTACAAAGAAGTCTCGCTTCCCATCGGTCAAAAGGGCCATGCTGAAAAAAGTGTCAAAACCAGAAATGCAGGACAGGCCATGGAGAAATGGGAGCCTTGCTACACTGATGGGCGGGATGTAAATTGCCAAGAGCCACTCCGGAGAAGTGTCCGGTGAGTCCTGAATCATCTGAAAAACACAGCTTAGAGAGCATAGGGCACTTCCACTCATGGGGGTATAAATTGGGAAAATTAAAAATCAGCAAGACACAAGCACCCCAAAGTTTAGGGCTGCTCTGTTGACAAGGACCTCCACTTCATTCCACCTTAAATATCCCAGGAAAGAGAAAAATGGATAAAGAAGTTGTGGTCCTTATGTACAATGGAATATCACTCAGCCATGAAATCAATGTCGTAAGGTTAGTAGCAGCATGATGAGTGGATTTAGGTACGACGATTCTAAGTGAAATAAGTCACACAGAAAAGGACACTTCTCATAAGGTATCACTGATAGAGGGAATGTAAAAACCGTTACACTTGAACTGAATTACAAAACAGAACAGAGTCACACATGCAGAAAACACACTATGGCTGCTTAACGGGAAAGGTGAGGTGGGGTGATACATAAAACAAGGGTATCAAATTAGCTCAGATACCGTTCCATAAACCCAATATGTAATAGACAAGACCTACTCCTTGCTCAGAGAACTGGACTCAACACGCCCTATTCACCGCACAAGAATATATCTGACTAATAATAATCGTAAAACCTATGTATTGATATCTCTCTGTTAGTGTGTCAAGTGGGTGTAAAGCGGCATAAACACAGCAGTGAAAAGCAGCTAAACCCCATTATAAAAATAAATTACTTTGAAACACCCATGAAACAAAGACAGTGAAAGAGAGAGAAATTCTTACACAATGCGTTCAGGGGCTGTGATGCAACCTGGATTGACCATATCTAGACGCACAGCTGGATGAGACATAAGGGTGGACACTCTTGGGGCTGAGAGGTTTGGTGAGGTTGGGTGAGCAAACGCAGACCCTTTAAAGTAATACTGCGTGGTACCCATCGCATGGGTCCCAAATCTCCAGGTTCAAGGGTATCTTCCTACATGAAAAACATGCATGAGAAACCCAGAAGATGGTACACCGTGTGATGGGGAAAGGTTTCTAAAACGCACCTCATTTCTCATCTCCTTGTGCCCGGGTTCGCCATTCCAGCCGCTTTACTAGCAATCTCCCTACTTGGAGCATCAGCACCTTTAACCTCCTGTTCCGTACAGGTTGCAATTTGTCCTGAGGATGAACGGGAAGACGGGGAACCAACGAGAGACTAGCTCTTGGTGTTGGGACAGGCACAGGTCACTCTATTTTCCCATCAGGAAGAAGAATTAACCACAGGCTCAGCCTGCCCCCCGGAACCAGAACAGGGCCTGAAGCCATCCTGCGCTTTTGCGGCCAGCTCCCAAAAAAGCGAGTTGTAAAATGGAGGTTCAGGGCACTGCAATTCACAAACCTGCCGAGTTATAAATGATAACTCTCGTCCACAAATATATTGAGGGAAGGCAAAGAAGAGGATTTGAAATCAAGGCAGAATTGCACGAAACAGATTTCAGGAGGTAGATACGAATCGCCTTTAAAGCACATGAAAAGCGGCAAAACGTTGACAATGATGCCCTTGGCCAAAAAGGGCGTATGCGTTTTTTCCTGAATATATTCAGGAAAAAACGCATACGCCCTTTTTGGCCAACCAAGCAACCTGGAAAGGCAAATCAGCGCTACAGAGAAGTCTCGCTTCCCATCGGTCAAAAGGGCCATGCTGAAAAAAGTGTCAAAACCAGAAATGCAGGACAGGCCATGGAGAAATGAGAGCCTTGCTACACTGATGGGCGGGATGTAAATTGCCAACAGCCACTCTGGAGAAGTGTACGGTGTGTCCTGAAACATCTGAAAAACACAGCTTAGAGAGCATAGGGCACTTCCACTCATGGGGGTATAAATTGGGAAAATGAAAAATCAGCAAGACACAAGCACCCCAAAGTTGAGGGCTGCTCTGTTGACAAGGACCTCCACTTCATTCCACCTTAAATATCCCAGGAAAGAGAAAAATGGATAAAGAAGTTGTGGTCCTTATGTACAATGGAATATCACTCAGCCATGAAATCAATGTCGTAAGGTTAGTAGCAGCATGATGAGTGGATTTAGGTACGACGATTCTAAGTGAAATAAGTCACACAGAAAAGGACACTTCTCATAAGGTATCACTGATAGAGGGAATGTAAAAACCGTTACACTTGAACTGAATTACAAAACAGAACAGAGTCACACATGCAGAAAACACACTATGGCTGCTTAACGGGAAAGGTGAGGTGGGGTGATACATAAAACAAGGGTATCAAATTAGCTCAGATACCGTTCCATAAACCCAATATGTAATAGACAAGACCTACTCCTTGCTCAGAGAACTGGACTCAACACGCCCTATTCACCGCACAAGAATATATCTGACTAATAATAATCGTAAAACCTATGTATTGATATCTCTCTGTTAGTGTGTCAAGTGGGTGTAAAGCGGCATAAACACAGCAGTGAAAAGCAGCTAAACCCCATTATAAAAATAAATTACTTTGAAACACCCATGAAACAAAGACAGTGAAAGAGAGAGAAATTCTTACACAATGCGTTCAGGGGCTGTGATTCAACCTGGATTGACCATATCTAGACGCACAGCTGGATGAGACATAAGGGTGGACACTCTTGGGGCTGAGAGGTTTGGTGAGGTTGGGTGAGCAAACGCAGACCCTTTAAAGTAATACTGCGTGGTACCCATCGCATGGGTCCCAAATCTCCAGGTTCAAGGGCATCTTCCTACATCAAAAACATGCATGAGAAACCCAGAAGATGGTACACCGTGTGATGGGGAAAGGTTTCTAAAACGCACCTCATTTCTCATCTCCTTGTGCCCGGGTTCGCCATTCCAGCCGCTTTACTAGCAAGCTCCCTACTTGGAGCATCAGCACCTTTAACCTCCTGTTCCATGCAGGTTGCAATTTGTCCTGAGGATAAACGGGAAGACGTGGAACCAACGAGAGACTAGCTCTTGGTGTTGGGAAAGGCACAGGTCACTCTAATTTCCCATCAGAAAGAAGAATTAACCACAGGCTCAGCCTGCCCCCCGGAACCAGAACAGGGCCTGAAGCCATTCTGCGATTTTGCGGCCAGCTCCCATAAAAACGAGTTGTAAAATGGAGGTTCAGGGCACTGCAATTCACAAACCTGCAGAGTTATAAATGATAACTCTCGTCCACAAATATATTGAGGGAAGGCAAAGAAGAGGATTTGAAATCAAGGCAGAATTGCAGGAAACAGATTTCAGGAGGTAGATACGAATCGCCTTTAAAGCACATGAAAAGCGGCAAAACGTTGACAATGATGCCCTTGGCCAAAAAGGGCGTATGCGTTTTTTCCTGAATATATTCAGGAAAAAACGCATACGCCCTTTTTGGCCAACCAAGCAACCTGGAAAGGCAAATCAGCGCTACAAAGAAGTCTCGCTTCCCATCGGTCAAAAGGGCCATGCTGAAAAATGTGTCAAAACCAGAAATGCAGGACAGGCCATGGAGAAATGGGAGCCTTGCTACACTGATGGGCGGGATGTAAATTGCCAAGAGCCACTCTGGAGAAGTGTCCAGTGAGTCCTGAAACATCTGAAAAACACAGCTTAGAGAGCATAGGGCACTTCCACTCATGGGGGTATAAATTGGGAAAATTAAAAATCAGCAAGACACAAGCACCCCAAAGTTTAGGGCTGCTCTGTTGACCAGGACCTCCACTTCATTCCACCTTAAATATCCCAGGAAAGAGAAAAATGGATAAAGAAGTTGTGGTCCTTATGTACAATGGAATATCACTCAGCCATGAAATCAATGTCGTAAGGTTAGTAGCAGCATGATGAGTGGATTTAGGTACGACGATTCTAAGTGAAATAAGTCACACAGAAAAGGACACTTCTCATAAGGTATCACTGATAGGGGGAATGTAAAAACCGTTACACTTGAACTGAATTACAAAACAGAACAGAGTCACACATGCAGAAAACACACTATGGCTGCTTAACGGGAAAGGTGAGGTGGGGTGATACATAAAACAAGGGTATCAAATTAGCTCAGATACCGTTCCATAAACCCAATATGTAATAGACAAGACCTACTCCTTGCTCAGAGAACTGGACTCAACACGCCCTATTCACCGCACAAGAATATATCTGACTAATAATAATCGTAAAACCTATGTATTGATATCTCTCTGTTAGTGTGTCAAGTGGGTGTAAAGCGGCATAAACACAGCAGTGAAAAGCAGCTAAACCCCATTATAAAAATAAATTACTTTGAAACACCCATGAAACAAAGACAGTGAAAGAGAGAGAAATTCTTACACAATGCGTTCAGGGGCTGTGATGCAACCTGGATTGACCATATCTAGACGCACAGCTGGATGAGACATAAGGGTGGACACTCTTGGGGCTGAGAGGTTTGGTGAGGTTGGGTGAGCAAACACAGACCCTTTAAAGTAATACTGCGTGGTACCCATCGCATGGGTCCCAAATCTCCAGGTTCAAGGGCATCTTCCTACATCAAAAACATGCATGAGAAACCCAGAAGATGGTACACCGTGTGATGGGGAAAGGTTTCTAAAACGCACCTCATTTCTCATCTCCTTGTGCCCGGGTTCGCCATTCCAGCTGCTTTACTAGCAAGCTCCCTACTTGGAGCATCAGCACCTTTAACCTCCTGTTCCATACAGGTTGCAATTTGTCCTGAGGATAAACGGGAAGACGTGGAACCAACGAGAGACTAGCTCTTGGTGTTGGGACAGGCACAGGTCACTCTATTTTCCCATCAGAAAGTAGAATTAACCACAGGCTCAGCCTGCCCCCCGGAACCAGAACAGGGCCTGAAGCCATTCTGCGATTTTGCGGACAGCTCCCATAAAAACGAGTTGTAAAATGGAGGTTCAGGGCACTGCAATTCACAAACCTGCAGAGTTATAAATGATAACCCTCGTCCACAAATATATTGAGGGAAGGCAAAGAAGAGGATTTGAAATCAAGGCAGAATTGCAGGAAACAGATTTCAGGAGGTAGATACGAATCGCCTTTAAAGCACATGAAAAGCGGCAAAACGTTGACAATGATGCCCTTGGCCAAAAAGGGCGTATGCGTTTTTTCCTGAATATATTCAGGAAAAAACGCATACGCCCTTTTTGGCCAACCAAGCAACCTGGAAAGGCAAATCAGCGCTACAAAGAAGTCTCGCTTCCCATCGGTCAAAAGGGCCATGCTGAAAAATGTGTCAAAACCAGAAATGCAGGACAGGCCATGGAGAAATGGGAGCCTTGCTACACTGATGGGCGGGATGTGAATTGCCAAGAGCCACTCCGGAGAAGTGTCCGGTGAGTCCTGAAACATCTGAAAAACACAGCTTAGAGAGCATAGGGCACTTCCACTCATGGGGGTATAATTTGGGAAAATGAAAAATCAGCAAGACACAAGCACCCCAAAGTTTAGGGCTGCTCTGTTGACCAGGACCTCCACTTCATTCCACCTTAAATATCCCAGGAAAGAGAAAAATGGATAAAGAAGTTGTGGTCCTTATGTACAATGGAATATCACTCAGCCATGAAATCAATGTCGTAAGGTTAGTAGCAGCATGATGAGTGGATTTAGGTACGACGATTCTAAGTGAAATAAGTCACACAGAAAAGGACACTTCTCATAAGGTATCACTGATAGGGGGAATGTAAAAACCGTTACACTTGAACTGAATTACAAAACAGAACAGAGTCACACATGCAGAAAACACACTATGGCTGCTTAACGGGAAAGGTGAGGTGGGGTGATACATAAAACAAGGGTATCAAATTAGCTCAGATACCGTTCCATAAACCCAATATGTAATAGACAAGACCTACTCCTTGCTCAGAGAACTGGACTCAACACGCCCTATTCACCGCACAAGAATATATCTGACTAATAATAATCGTAAAACCTATGTATTGATATCTCTCTGTTAGTGTGTCAAGTGGGTGTAAAGCGGCATAAACACAGCAGTGAAAAGCAGCTAAACCCCATTATAAAAAATAAATTACTTTGAAACACCCATGAAACAAAGACAGTGAAAGAGAGAGAAATTCTTACACAATGCGTTCAGGGGCTGTGATGCAACCTGGATTGACCATATCTAGACGCACAGCTGGATGAGACATAAGGGTGGACACTCTTGGGGCTGAGAGGTTTGGTGAGGTTGGGTGAGCAAACGCAGACCCTTTAAAGTAATACTGCGTGGTACCCATCGCATGGGTCCCAAATCTCCAGGTTCAAGGGCATCTTCCTACATCAAAAACATGCATGAGAAACCCAGAAGATGGTACACCGTGTGATGGGGAAAGGTTTCTAAAACGCACCTCATTTCTCATCTCCTTGTGCCCGGGTTCGCCATTCCAGCTGCTTTACTAGCAAGCTCCCTACTTGGAGCATCAGCACCTTTAACCTCCTGTTCCATACAGGTTGCAATTTGTCCTGAGGATAAACGGGAAGACGTGGACTCAACGAGAGACTAGCTCTTGGTGTTGGGACAGGCACAGGTCACACTATTTTCCCATCAGAAAGAAGAATTAACCACAGGCTCAGCCTGCCCCCCGGAACCAGAACAGGGCCTGAAGCCATTCTGCGATTTTGCGGCCAGCTCCCATAAAAACGAGTTGTAAAATGGAGGTTCAGGGCACTGCAATTCACAAACCTGCAGAGTTATTAATGATAACTCTCGTCCACAAATATATTGAGGGAAAGCAAAGAAGAGGATTTGAAATCAAGGCAGAATTGCAGGAAACAGATTTCAGGAGGTAGATACGAATCGCCTTTAAAGCACATGAAAAGCGGCAAAACGTTGACAATGATGCCCTTGGCCAAAAAGGGCGTATGCGTTTTTTCCTGAATATATTCAGGAAAAAACGCATACGCCCTTTTTGGCCAACCAAGCAACCTGGAAAGGCAAATCAGCGCTACAAAGAAGTCTCGCTTCCCATCGGTCAAAAGGGCCATGCTGAAAAAAGTGTCAAAACCAGAAATGCAGGACAGGCCATGGAGAAATGGGAGCCTTGCTACACTGATGGGCGGGATGTAAATTGCCAAGAGCCACTCCGGAGAAGTGTCCGGTGAGTCCTGAATCATCTGAAAAACACAGCTTAGAGAGCATAGGGCACTTCCACTCATGGGGGTATAAATTGGGAAAATTAAAAATCAGCAAGACACAAGCACCCCAAAGTTTAGGGCTGCTCTGTTGACCAGGACCTCCACTTCATTCCACCTTAAATATCCCAGGAAAGAGAAAAATGGATAAAGAAGTTGTGGTCCTTATGTACAATGGAATATCACTCAGCCATGAAATCAATGTCGTAAGGTTAGTAGCAGCATGATGAGTGGATTTAGGTACGACGATTCTAAGTGAAATAAGTCACACAGAAAAGGACACTTCTCATAAGGTATCACTGATAGAGGGAATGTAAAAACCGTTACACTTGAACTGAATTACAAAACAGAACAGAGTCACACATGCAGAAAACACACTATGGCTGCTTAACGGGAAAGGTGAGGTGGGGTGATACATAAAACAAGGGTATCAAATTAGCTCAGATACCGTTCCATAAACCCAATATGTAATAGACAAGACCTACTCCTTGCTCAGAGAACTGGACTCAACACGCCCTATTCACCGCACAAGAATATATCTGACTAATAATAATCGTAAAACCTATGTATTGATATCTCTCTGTTAGTGTGTCAAGTGGGTGTAAAGCGGCATAAACACAGCAGTGAAAAGCAGCTAAACCCCATTATAAAAATAAATTACTTTGAAACACCCATGAAACAAAGACAGTGAAAGAGAGAGAAATTCTTACACAATGCGTTCAGGGGCTGTGATGCAACCTGGATTGACCATATCTAGACGCACAGCTGGATGAGACATAAGGGTGGACACTCTTGGGGCTGAGAGGTTTGGTGAGGTTGGGTGAGCAAACGCAGACCCTTTAAAGTAATACTGCGTGGTACCCATCGCATGGGTCCCAAATCTCCAGGTTCAAGGGCATCTTCCTACATCAAAAACATGCATGAGAAACCCAGAAGATGGTACACCGTGTGATGGGGAAAGGTTTCTAAAACGCACCTCATTTCTCATCTCCTTGTGCCCGGGTTCGCCATTCCAGCCGCTTTACTAGCAAGCTCCCTACTTGGAGCATCAGCACCTTTAACCTCCTGTTCCATACAGGTTGCAATTTGTCCTGAGGATAAACGGGAAGACGTGGAACCAACGAGAGACTAGCTCTTGGTGTTGGGACAGGCACAGGTCACACTATTTTCCCATCAGAAAGAAGAATTAACCACAGGCTCAGCCTGCCCCCCGGAACCAGAACAGGGCCTGAAGCCATTCTGCGATTTTGCGGCCAGCTCCCATAAAAACGAGTTGTAAAATGGAGGTTCAGGGCACTGCAATTCACAAACCTGCAGAGTTATAAATGATAACTCTCGTCCACAAATATATTGAGGGAAGGCAAAGAAGAGGATTTGAAATCAAGGCAGAATTGCAGGAAACAGATTTCAGGAGGTAGATACGAATCGCCTTTAAAGCACATGAAAAGCGGCAAAACGTTGACAATGATGCCCTTGGCCAAAAAGGGCGTATGCGTTTTTTCCTGAATATATTCAGGAAAAAACGCATACGCCCTTTTTGGCCAACCAAGCAACCTGGAAAGGCAAATCAGCGCTACAAAGAAGTCTCGCTTCCCATCGGTCAAAAGGGCCATGCTGAAAAAAGTGTCAAAACCAGAAATGCAGGACAGGCCATGGAGAAATGGGAGCCTTGCTACACTGATGGGCGGGATGTAAATTGCCAAGAGCCACTCCGGAGAAGTGTCCGGTGAGTCCTGAATCATCTGAAAAACACAGCTTAGAGAGCATAGGGCACTTCCACTCATGGGGGTATAAATTGGGAAAATTAAAAATCAGCAAGACACAAGCACCCCAAAGTTTAGGGCTGCTCTGTTGACCAGGACCTCCACTTCATTCCACCTTAAATATCCCAGGAAAGAGAAAAATGGATAAAGAAGTTGTGGTCCTTATGTACAATGGAATATCACTCAGCCATGAAATCAATGTCGTAAGGTTAGTAGCAGCATGATGAGTGGATTTAGGTACGACGATTCTAAGTGAAATAAGTCACACAGAAAAGGACACTTCTCATAAGGTATCACTGATAGAGGGAATGTAAAAACCGTTACACTTGAACTGAATTACAAAACAGAACAGAGTCACACATGCAGAAAACACACTATGGCTGCTTAACGGGAAAGGTGAGGTGGGGTGATACATAAAACAAGGGTATCAAATTAGCTCAGATACCGTTCCATAAACCCAATATGTAATAGACAAGACCTACTCCTTGCTCAGAGAACTGGACTCAACACGCCCTATTCACCGCACAAGAATATATCTGACTAATAATAATCGTAAAACCTATGTATTGATATCTCTCTGTTAGTGTGTCAAGTGGGTGTAAAGCGGCATAAACACAGCAGTGAAAAGCAGCTAAACCCCATTATAAAAATAAATTACTTTGAAACACCCATGAAACAAAGACAGTGAAAGAGAGAGAAATTCTTACACAATGCGTTCAGGGGCTGTGATGCAACCTGGATTGACCATATCTAGACGCACAGCTGGATGAGACATAAGGGTGGACACTCTTGGGGCTGAGAGGTTTGGTGAGGTTGGGTGAGCAAACGCAGACCCTTTAAAGTAATACTGCGTGGTACCCATCGCATGGGTCCCAAATCTCCAGGTTCAAGGGTATCTTCCTACATGAAAAACATGCATGAGAAACCCAGAAGATGGTACACCGTGTGATGGGGAAAGGTTTCTAAAACGCACCTCATTTCTCATCTCCTTGTGCCCGGGTTCGCCATTCCAGCCGCTTTACTAGCAATCTCCCTACTTGGAGCATCAGCACCTTTAACCTCCTGTTCCGTACAGGTTGCAATTTGTCCTGAGGATGAACGGGAAGACGGGGAACCAACGAGAGACTAGCTCTTGGTGTTGGGACAGGCACAGGTCACTCTATTTTCCCATCAGGAAGAAGAATTAACCACAGGCTCAGCCTGCCCCCCGGAACCAGAACAGGGCCTGAAGCCATCCTGCGCTTTTGCGGCCAGCTCCCAAAAAAGCGAGTTGTAAAATGGAGGTTCAGGGCACTGCAATTCACAAACCTGCCGAGTTATAAATGATAACTCTCGTCCACAAATATATTGAGGGAAGGCAAAGAAGAGGATTTGAAATCAAGGCAGAATTGCACGAAACAGATTTCAGGAGGTAGATACGAATCGCCTTTAAAGCACATGAAAAGCGGCAAAACGTTGACAATGATGCCCTTGGCCAAAAAGGGCGTATGCGTTTTTTCCTGAATATATTCAGGAAAAAACGCATACGCCCTTTTTGGCCAACCAAGCAACCTGGAAAGGCAAATCAGCGCTACAGAGAAGTCTCGCTTCCCATCGGTCAAAAGGGCCATGCTGAAAAAAGTGTCAAAACCAGAAATGCAGGACAGGCCATGGAGAAATGAGAGCCTTGCTACACTGATGGGCGGGATGTAAATTGCCAACAGCCACTCTGGAGAAGTGTACGGTGTGTCCTGAAACATCTGAAAAACACAGCTTAGAGAGCATAGGGCACTTCCACTCATGGGGGTATAAATTGGGAAAATGAAAAATCAGCAAGACACAAGCACCCCAAAGTTGAGGGCTGCTCTGTTGACAAGGACCTCCACTTCATTCCACCTTAAATATCCCAGGAAAGAGAAAAATGGATAAAGAAGTTGTGGTCCTTATGTACAATGGAATATCACTCAGCCATGAAATCAATGTCGTAAGGTTAGTAGCAGCATGATGAGTGGATTTAGGTACGACGATTCTAAGTGAAATAAGTCACACAGAAAAGGACACTTCTCATAAGGTATCACTGATAGAGGGAATGTAAAAACCGTTACACTTGAACTGAATTACAAAACAGAACAGAGTCACACATGCAGAAAACACACTATGGCTGCTTAACGGGAAAGGTGAGGTGGGGTGATACATAAAACAAGGGTATCAAATTAGCTCAGATACCGTTCCATAAACCCAATATGTAATAGACAAGACCTACTCCTTGCTCAGAGAACTGGACTCAACACGCCCTATTCACCGCACAAGAATATATCTGACTAATAATAATCGTAAAACCTATGTATTGATATCTCTCTGTTAGTGTGTCAAGTGGGTGTAAAGCGGCATAAACACAGCAGTGAAAAGCAGCTAAACCCCATTATAAAAATAAATTACTTTGAAACACCCATGAAACAAAGACAGTGAAAGAGAGAGAAATTCTTACACAATGCGTTCAGGGGCTGTGATTCAACCTGGATTGACCATATCTAGACGCACAGCTGGATGAGACATAAGGGTGGACACTCTTGGGGCTGAGAGGTTTGGTGAGGTTGGGTGAGCAAACGCAGACCCTTTAAAGTAATACTGCGTGGTACCCATCGCATGGGTCCCAAATCTCCAGGTTCAAGGGCATCTTCCTACATCAAAAACATGCATGAGAAACCCAGAAGATGGTACACCGTGTGATGGGGAAAGGTTTCTAAAACGCACCTCATTTCTCATCTCCTTGTGCCCGGGTTCGCCATTCCAGCCGCTTTACTAGCAAGCTCCCTACTTGGAGCATCAGCACCTTTAACCTCCTGTTCCATGCAGGTTGCAATTTGTCCTGAGGATAAACGGGAAGACGTGGAACCAACGAGAGACTAGCTCTTGGTGTTGGGAAAGGCACAGGTCACTCTAATTTCCCATCAGAAAGAAGAATTAACCACAGGCTCAGCCTGCCCCCCGGAACCAGAACAGGGCCTGAAGCCATTCTGCGATTTTGCGGCCAGCTCCCATAAAAACGAGTTGTAAAATGGAGGTTCAGGGCACTGCAATTCACAAACCTGCAGAGTTATAAATGATAACTCTCGTCCACAAATATATTGAGGGAAGGCAAAGAAGAGGATTTGAAATCAAGGCAGAATTGCAGGAAACAGATTTCAGGAGGTAGATACGAATCGCCTTTAAAGCACATGAAAAGCGGCAAAACGTTGACAATGATGCCCTTGGCCAAAAAGGGCGTATGCGTTTTTTCCTGAATATATTCAGGAAAAAACGCATACGCCCTTTTTGGCCAACCAAGCAACCTGGAAAGGCAAATCAGCGCTACAAAGAAGTCTCGCTTCCCATCGGTCAAAAGGGCCATGCTGAAAAATGTGTCAAAACCAGAAATGCAGGACAGGCCATGGAGAAATGGGAGCCTTGCTACACTGATGGGCGGGATGTAAATTGCCAAGAGCCACTCTGGAGAAGTGTCCAGTGAGTCCTGAAACATCTGAAAAACACAGCTTAGAGAGCATAGGGCACTTCCACTCATGGGGGTATAAATTGGGAAAATTAAAAATCAGCAAGACACAAGCACCCCAAAGTTTAGGGCTGCTCTGTTGACCAGGACCTCCACTTCATTCCACCTTAAATATCCCAGGAAAGAGAAAAATGGATAAAGAAGTTGTGGTCCTTATGTACAATGGAATATCACTCAGCCATGAAATCAATGTCGTAAGGTTAGTAGCAGCATGATGAGTGGATTTAGGTACGACGATTCTAAGTGAAATAAGTCACACAGAAAAGGACACTTCTCATAAGGTATCACTGATAGGGGGAATGTAAAAACCGTTACACTTGAACTGAATTACAAAACAGAACAGAGTCACACATGCAGAAAACACACTATGGCTGCTTAACGGGAAAGGTGAGGTGGGGTGATACATAAAACAAGGGTATCAAATTAGCTCAGATACCGTTCCATAAACCCAATATGTAATAGACAAGACCTACTCCTTGCTCAGAGAACTGGACTCAACACGCCCTATTCACCGCACAAGAATATATCTGACTAATAATAATCGTAAAACCTATGTATTGATATCTCTCTGTTAGTGTGTCAAGTGGGTGTAAAGCGGCATAAACACAGCAGTGAAAAGCAGCTAAACCCCATTATAAAAATAAATTACTTTGAAACACCCATGAAACAAAGACAGTGAAAGAGAGAGAAATTCTTACACAATGCGTTCAGGGGCTGTGATGCAACCTGGATTGACCATATCTAGACGCACAGCTGGATGAGACATAAGGGTGGACACTCTTGGGGCTGAGAGGTTTGGTGAGGTTGGGTGAGCAAACACAGACCCTTTAAAGTAATACTGCGTGGTACCCATCGCATGGGTCCCAAATCTCCAGGTTCAAGGGCATCTTCCTACATCAAAAACATGCATGAGAAACCCAGAAGATGGTACACCGTGTGATGGGGAAAGGTTTCTAAAACGCACCTCATTTCTCATCTCCTTGTGCCCGGGTTCGCCATTCCAGCTGCTTTACTAGCAAGCTCCCTACTTGGAGCATCAGCACCTTTAACCTCCTGTTCCATACAGGTTGCAATTTGTCCTGAGGATAAACGGGAAGACGTGGACTCAACGAGAGACTAGCTCTTGGTGTTGGGACAGGCACAGGTCACACTATTTTCCCATCAGAAAGAAGAATTAACCACAGGCTCAGCCTGCCCCCCGGAACCAGAACAGGGCCTGAAGCCATCCTGCGCTTTTGCGGCCAGCTCCCATAAAAACGAGTTGTAAAATGGAGGTTCAGGGCACTGCAATTCACAAACCTGCAGAGTTATTAATGATAACTCTCGTCCACAAATATATTGAGGGAAAGCAAAGAAGAGGATTTGAAATCAAGGCAGAATTGCAGGAAACAGATTTCAGGAGGTAGATACGAATCGCCTTTAAAGCACATGAAAAGCGGCAAAACGTTGACAATGATGCCCTTGGCCAAAAAGGGCGTATGCGTTTTTTCCTGAATATATTCAGGAAAAAACGCATACGCCCTTTTTGGCCAACCAAGCAACCTGGAAAGGCAAATCAGCGCTACAAAGAAGTCTCGCTTCCCATCGGTCAAAAGGGCCATGCTGAAAAATGTGTCAAAACCAGAAATGCAGGACAGGCCATGGAGAAATGGGAGCCTTGCTACACTGATGGGCGGGATGTAAATTGCCAAGAGCCACTCCGGAGAAGTGTCCGGTGAGTCCTGAATCATCTGAAAAACACAGCTTAGAGAGCATAGGGCACTTCCACTCATGGGGGTATAAATTGGGAAAATTAAAAATCAGCAAGACACAAGCACCCCAAAGTTTAGGGCTGCTCTGTTGACCAGGACCTCCACTTCATTCCACCTTAAATATCCCAGGAAAGAGAAAAATGGATAAAGAAGTTGTGGTCCTTATGTACAATGGAATATCACTCAGCCATGAAATCAATGTCGTAAGGTTAGTAGCAGCATGATGAGTGGATTTAGGTACGACGATTCTAAGTGAAATAAGTCACACAGAAAAGGACACTTCTCATAAGGTATCACTGATAGAGGGAATGTAAAAACCGTTACACTTGAACTGAATTACAAAACAGAACAGAGTCACACATGCAGAAAACACACTATGGCTGCTTAACGGGAAAGGTGAGGTGGGGTGATACATAAAACAAGGGTATCAAATTAGCTCAGATACCGTTCCATAAACCCAATATGTAATAGACAAGACCTACTCCTTGCTCAGAGAACTGGACTCAACACGCCCTATTCACCGCACAAGAATATATCTGACTAATAATAATCGTAAAACCTATGTATTGATATCTCTCTGTTAGTGTGTCAAGTGGGTGTAAAGCGGCATAAACACAGCAGTGAAAAGCAGCTAAACCCCATTATAAAAATAAATTACTTTGAAACACCCATGAAACAAAGACAGTGAAAGAGAGAGAAATTCTTACACAATGCGTTCAGGGGCTGTGATGCAACCTGGATTGACCATATCTAGACGCACAGCTGGATGAGACATAAGGGTGGACACTCTTGGGGCTGAGAGGTTTGGTGAGGTTGGGTGAGCAAACGCAGACCCTTTAAAGTAATACTGCGTGGTACCCATCGCATGGGTCCCAAATCTCCAGGTTCAAGGGCATCTTCCTACATCAAAAACATGCATGAGAAACCCAGAAGATGGTACACCGTGTGATGGGGAAAGGTTTCTAAAACGCACCTCATTTCTCATCTCCTTGTGCCCGGGTTCGCCATTCCAGCCGCTTTACTAGCAAGCTCCCTACTTGGAGCATCAGCACCTTTAACCTCCTGTTCCATACAGGTTGCAATTTGTCCTGAGGATAAACGGGAAGACGTGGAACCAACGAGAGACTAGCTCTTGGTGTTGTGACAGGCACAGGTCACACTATTTTCCCATCAGAAAGAAGAATTAACCACAGGCTCAGCCTGCCCCCCGGAACCAGAACAGGGCCTGAAGCCATTCTGCGATTTTGCGGCCAGCTCCCATAAAAACGAGTTGTAAAATGGAGGTTCAGGGCACTGCAATTCACAAACCTGCAGAGTTATAAATGATAACTCTCGTCCACAAATATATTGAGGGAAGGCAAAGAAGAGGATTTGAAATCAAGGCAGAATTGCAGGAAACAGATTTCAGGAGGTAGATACGAATCACCTTTAAAGCACATGAAAAGCGGCAAAACGTTGACAATGATGCCCTTGGCCAAAAAGGGCGTATGCGTTTTTTCCTGAATATATTCAGGAAAAAACGCATACGCCCTTTTTGGCCAACCAAGCAACCTGGAAAGGCAAATCAGCGCTACAAAGAAGTCTCGCTTCCCATCGGTCAAAAGGGCCATGCTGAAAAAAGTGTCAAAACCAGAAATGCAGGACAGGCCATGGAGAAATGGGAGCCTTGCTACACTGATGGGCGGGATGTAAATTGCCAAGAGCCACTCCGGAGAAGTGTCCGGTGAGTCCTGAATCATCTGAAAAACACAGCTTAGAGAGCATAGGGCACTTCCACTCATGGGGGTATAAATTGGGAAAATTAAAAATCAGCAAGACACAAGCA